>NC_083684.1:64669464-65294464 GCF_033118175.1 Dama dama | reverse complement strand
AATTTTAAATATGTGGATGAAAACGAAAAGACAACAGTACAAAATTTATAACACACAAAGACTGTATTAAAAGAAAGGCTGAACTGTTAAATGCTTACAGTATAAAAGAGAAAAGATCTTAAATCTGAAATCTATTGCTAGACCTCTAGCAAGTAGAAAACGGAAAACAAACTAAACTCAAGTTTAGCAGAAGGAAAGAGGTAAATAAGAAAGATTAAACCAGAGAAAATAGAGACTAGAAAAATATAAAAATCAACAAACCAAGAGTTGATGTTTTGAAAAAACTGTATAGGAAAACCCCCACCTAGACTAAGGAAAAGAGAAAAACAGAGTCAAATAACTAAAAACAGATATTAAACAGGAGTGATTACAACTGAAGTCAAAGAAAGTTTCTAGAGATAAGAAAGTACTATGACCAATAATGCCTACAAATGACAGAATACAGGAGATACTGGCAAATTCTCAGAAACATACAAAGTATTTTACTTACTAAGAAATTAAAAAATCAAGAAGTGTTGAAAGTGAAAGTGTTAGCCACTGAGTCGTGTCTGACACTTTGTGACCTCACCAGCTGTAGCCCACAAGGCTCCCCTGTCCATGCAATTTCTCCAGACAACAATACTGGACTAACCAGCCATTCCTTTCTCCAGGGAATCTTCCCACCCAGGGATAGAACCTGGGTCTCCTGCACTGCAGGCAGATTCTTTATGATATGAGTCACCAGGGAAGCCCATTGTAACTAGAGAGATTTAAAAAGTAGTCAGAAACCTCTAAGAAAAATATGGGACCAAATTCTACCAAACATTTACAAATAATTACCACTGATCCTGCTAATTCTATGGAGCAAGCATGATTCTAATAGTTTGCTGATTTCCGAAAGACACAAGAAAGGAAAACTGGAAACCAATGCCCCTGACGAATACTCATGCAAAACTAAAATACCTGCAAACCAACTTCAACACATATTAAAAAGATCTGGAGAAACAGACAGACAGAACAGACAGAGGGGGTAGGGGAGGAAGGAGAGGGTGAGATGTATGGAGAGAGTAACTTGGAAACTTACATCACCATATGTAAAGTAGAGACCCAATGGGATTTGCTGAATGACGCAGGGAGCTCCAACAGGGGCCCTCTAACAGCCTACAGGGGCGGGATAGGGAGGAAGATGGGAGGGAGGGGACATATGTATACCTGTGGCTGATTCATGTTGGTATTTGGCAGAAAACAATCTCTGTAAAGCAATTATCCTTCACTTAAAATAACTTAAATAAATAAATAAAAAGATCTGACACCATGACCAAGTGGGTTTTATTCACATAAGGCGAGAAGTCAACATACAAAAATCAATTAATATGACACAATACATTAACATACTAAAGGGAAGAAAAAAACAGGATCATCTCGATGCAGGAAAAAACCATTTGACAAAAATTTGACAACCCTTCAAGATGGAACACTCAACAAACTACAAACAATAAATTATACCAACGTCAACATAAGAAATGCCATTATGAAAAGAGCACAGCAATGGGGAAAGAATGAAAGCTTTTCCTCTGAGGTCCAGACGGCAAGGATGCACACTCTGCACTACAGTTCAACAAAGCACTGAAACCCCTGGAGCAATTAGATGAGAAAAAGAAATCAAAGGTCCCCAAATTGAAAACAAAGTCAATTTATCTTCTTTCCCACATGACAAAGTTTCACAGGTAAAACTCATAAAGATTACAAAAGAAACATGCTATATCAAAAAAGATTCTTTAATAACCACACAAAGGGTCAATCAACCAATTAACTCATTCTCAAAGCTGCCATGGCAATCTTTGTAGAAGCAGAATAAAACATGGTGAAAGTCACAGAACTCTTCAAAGAGCAAACAGCAACACTCCTGAACAAGGAAGATGGAGGTCTTTCTATTTCAAAACCTATTACAAGGTAATCAAGGTGATGTGGTACTGGTATACAAACAGACAAATAAACCAACTGAACAGAACACAGTACTCAGAAATAATGCTTTGTGTATATGTAAGGTATATTCACAAGGATATCAAGATACACAAAAGGGAAAGGACAGTCTCAATTGATCTGATTCCCAGATTTTACCAGCTATTGTGCATATTAATACCGGATTTTCATGGTCAGTTTCCTTACCCTGGTTGACAGAGCAGACAGCACATCCAGAGGGGCCCTAAGCAATCCGTGCTGCCCTACAGCACTGAGACCCCGTCTCCAACCCGTGGGTGAGAAGCCCGGCCCAGGACGGTGCCCAGGGGAGCCTCCTCACAAGGGCCAGGTAACCAGGTCATGGGGACACGGGATCTAAGTGGAGACGACAGGCCCTGTGGGAAGGCCTCAGGTGAGTGTGCGTGTACAGGAGTCAGACAGGACACTCCAGAGTCAGACACGATTAGCGAGTCCAGAGAAGGGCATTTCAGGAAGGACAGGCTGAATATGACCTCACCTGAGAAAGAGCCATGCCTGACTCCTTTTCTTTCCTCTTCCTCAACTTCAGGGCTTCCTCAGGCAACACAAGTCTTCAGACGTCTATCATGAAAGTGAAAACATGCTGTTTAATGCTTAGAGTCAACACATCCCCTTCCTGAGCCCCAACCACACACACAGGGAAGCCCTCACCATGAGGGACACACAGTCCCCTGTGGCCACTGTCTCAGGAGGGACTCAGGACAGGCAACTCCCACAGAGAGACCAACACAGGACTTTCCCACACGTTCCCTGGGATCACACTCCCCTCCTGGTGAGGACTCAGCACACAGCAGCTGGGGGCACCTCCACTGACCAGGCATTCTCCTTCAGGTCACACCGAAGGCCCTGATCCATCCCCACTCAGAACAGAGCACCCCCTCCTCAGCCCAGATCTCAGCCCTCAAGAATGAGAGGACTCACAGTCCTGATGCTCAGTGAGGGATCCAGACTGGAATGAACTGGGGCATCTTAAACATTCTCGAGCTGTGGACCAACACAAACTACCTGAACGGGAATCTCGGGTCAGAGGGTACAAAACATGGGTATGCAAAATGCCTCAACAATGAAATGTGAAGCCTGGACTAAGCACCACTCAGGGGAGAGAAGCATCCCCCAACTCTCCTTTTCTTTCCCAGCCTTACTCAGGTGTAACTAACAAAAATGCTATAAATGTACTGTGTACAAAGTGAACATGTGATAGATTCATACACTGAATAATTATTATAGTCGAGTAAGTTACACTTCCACCTGAGTTCACTGTATTATGTCTCTCTGGGAGAATTTCAAGTATATAGAAACACTACAGGCAGCATGCATTACCTCAGATCCCCAGAACTTACTTAGTTTACAACTGAAAATCTCTACTCTTTGACTAGCACTGCCCCATTTCCCCCTCCACCCAGCTCCTGGTAACAGCCTTATTACTCGATGGCTCTATGAGTTTGACAATTCTAGTTTCCACATACAGTATCTGTCCTCCTTTGTCAGGCTTATTTAACTTGGCATAATGTTCTCTAGGTTCATTCATTTTGGCCTAAATGCAGGATCCTTCATTTTTATACTTATACATGGAGAAAAAAAGTTCAGGAACATAGAGTATATAATAAATATTTCTATACCACACTTTTGTTACCTATTCTTTGGTCAAGAGACATCTGGCCTGTGTCTATGCCTTGGCTTTGCAAATCCAGTCACACTCATGGGACTGCAGACATTTCCCTGAAAAACTGATCACTTTCCTTTTGGATATCTGTCAGAAATGGGTTTGACAGACTGTAGGTCTTTCTATGTGAATTTCTTAAGGAATTTCCATGATCTTTTCCAACACAGCAGTACCATTTACATTATCACCAACAGTGCAGGTAAGATTCCGTGTGTTCTGTACAGTGCCTGTGTGTGTGCTTATTTTGGGAGGGATAGTAGTGGATAACAGAGAACCCAGCACTGGCCTGGCAGCAAGAGAGTTGCAGCTGCATCTTCTAGAGGACGAGCCTCAGGGCTGCAGATCACTGTGGCATCGCTGCCCTCTCATTTATCGGAGCCATCTTCCCCTACGTTACAGGACTTTATGACTCTTCTCAGGTTGGGCCCAGAGATCCCTACCGAGCAGGACCACCTTATAACAAGCATTCTGCGATCTTAACCTTAGTACTCTTAATTTCCCAGCGGAACTCAAACACGCTTACAAACTTTCATGGCGTCCAACAGCATCTCCACAAAGCCCATAATGAGCCTCGAACCCTCTTATACCAACACAAAGCATTCCAAGCCCTAATAACTCATGCATGAGACAAAATACAAAAGAGGACACCCAAGGATCCACAGACATAAGACACCATATTTTCATTTACAGTGAGTGATCCAGGTCAAACACCGAAATCTCCAAAGACTGTGAAAAAGAGGGATAATTCCAATGATGCACAGGGCCCAGTGAGACCTCGGCATCTTCCAAGGAAACACTCCAGATTCTCTTGGTATCTTTCCAAACGCACATGAAACTTTCTTCACTGGCAACCCCAAGTACACAATGATACCAAAGTTGATGCAAAGAATGACCTGAGATGTTCCCTGTTACTCCATGGTGCCTGCCTGCTAAAAGAGCCAACAAAAGCCAGCGAGTGGAGTGGATGATGGGGGCACCTGCTAGAACCAGCCCAAGCCCAAGACGCCCAGCCTCCTGCACCTACAGGTGTATGTGGGATCAGCCCAGGCCACAGTTCTAACAGTGGAAAAGACTTCTCTGGGCCCAATTCCACGTCTTTCATTGTTGCTCACGTGTGGTCATGAGTTGTCCAATCAAACCTGTGCAGGCAAATCTCAGTCTCAGTATTGCTGTCCCAGGGAATATGAGCTAAAGCATTTAACACCTCAAACCATTCCATGTCGGTTCTCCAACAAACCCACTTCCAGGTTCTCCAGCCTGAACTGAGACATTCTTTTCCAACAGATCCACACTCCCCTTGTCCCTGTAACTACACTTGGGATGGGTGCACACTCCATTCACTGGGCTCACCTTGATGCCCGCAAGTGCTGACACAAGCCTCCTGCAGACCCCAGCAGGCTCCCTCCGCTTTCCCCATTTGTCTACCTCTCCTCCCTGCATGACTGGACTAAGCAAGACTAAAGTGCACAGGGGCCTTTGGCAAAGGGGATCACAAGAGGAGTGCACACGAGCTACCACCGAAAGGACACTCACATTCAGTATGAAAATCAAGAAACTGGCCCTCCTCGGAAAGTCGGCCACCACCTGGGGACATTATGGAGTCCAGGTGCAAAGGCATTTGAGATGAGGAAATCTCAAATCAAGGGTCTCCAGGTCTCACTATCTCCCGTTCTTACCACCCACACCTACTGGGAAGATATTCTAGCTCTTGGTGGGGAGGGGGAGGGGGCAGCGTCGCCCTGCCCCATTAGGTTTTGGATTTCTGCTCATCCTCAGCGCTCTGAAATCACAATCGCTGACACTGAGCACATGAACTCCTAGATGGCAAAGCTGCTGTCCACGATGGTGACTGGTCCCTGGATGGACAGAGCTTATCTGGGGGCTGCAGCAGATTAAACTCAGCAGACTAAACATGGGGACATCTTAGTCCACTGCTTGAGGACACCAGTTCTGTAGGGCTTTTCAGGATTTCCTATATTTCTTGGCTCTTCTTTTGAGTAATTAAGTAGTCCCACGGGGTAAAGATCAATTACAGCTAAACTGTCTAGAACATGGGAAATATCTTCATCACCTGCCCTGTTCTCTTGGTCTTCCCTGAGGATTATTCAGCCGAACCCATAGTCCTGTCATCTAAAGACATTTCCAGTATCAGGTACTGCAACCACGCTGGGAAGAAGGGGAACACTATGAGCCCTAAAAAGAGGGGAACCAGGAAGGACTCAAAATAACCCATGAAGAAGGGCAAGAATCTCTGCTGATGGCAACTGATAGGGAGGCAATAAACCTGGGGAACATGAGAGAGACAGTTAGGAGCGGATGGGGAACCTCTCTGAGCCTAGACTTGAAGGGAGACAAAGGGCCTGAGCCAGGGTGACTTGAAGGTGAGAAAAGAACTCCGATGTCAGACAGAAATGGTTTTGGTATTTGGAAACAGAGAAAAGGTAAATGAGACCATGACAGGCTGAACCGTGAGCAGACGGTCAGCTCCCAGGATGAGGCTGGAGACACTGACAGGGCCCTGAGGTTGACAGAGGGCTGTGGAGCCACAGCGAGGAGTCAAGCTTCTGTCCCAAGAACAAATGAAAGCCAGTGGAGGTCTGAACGTCTGGACGTGAAAAGAAATCTCCCTTCAGATTTAGCCTTATTCATAGAAGTCATCTGATTCTGAGCCTGTGATCCTGCCTCCATCCTACAGTTTTCCATTTCTTTTTTCATTTAGGGAGGACTGAGATCTATTTAAAATTCTAATTACCACCAGACACTCCCTCCAAACCAGAACTGCCACACACAGACACACAGCCACTTTAGTCATTTCAGGGGTCAGTGCTGCTCACGCTCAAGTCTAGTCCTGTCTCTGGTAGCGTTTCCAGTCTAGTCTCTCATCTCCATGGTACAAGTGGGCTCCCTCAGGCCCAGAGAGAAGCCGTTTATGAGAAGATCTGAGCTGAGTGAAGAGAACCGGGCATAACTGAATAATGAAATGGGAGGCTGAAGGGCAAGTGGGCCAAGTTTGTCCTTGTTGCCCATCCCATTTAACACCAGGAACATCTGTCATGTATCTGAGCAAAAGAAACTCTTCTTTCAAGATTGGGTCAAACTGATACAAAGCAGGTAATTCTTTATTGTGAGATTGCAGTAAAATATTTTAAAAATACAGAATTGCAAACATCTAGCCACTGGTACAAAACACATTGTAAGGGGTCAGCTTAGAAATAGGATCTGAGCAATGTTTTTCATCATGAAGAGACAGGCTCTGTTGGAAGGTTCCAGGTCAATCCAGCCCATCCTTCTTCATTTGCACAGAAAAGTCAAAAAGGGACCTGAAGGAAACATCTTCATATCACCTCACAGCTCACTTTTTTCACTGATCATAGAAAATGGAGAAAACAGACCATTAGACTAACCAGTTAAACTAGGTGGTTTTTTTTTTCTTTTTTCTTTTTTGTTGAAAGGAAAGAATGAAGCATTTTGTTGGTTTTATCACGTTAAATCTTCTTTTATTTTCCCATTTCTCAAAGAAATGCCTTTAATTTCACAAGATCTAATGTCATACCTCTGTTATTCTCTGGTAAAGAGCTGAGACCAGAAATATCCATTTGTGTGTGCACAGTAAACACATACACACAATCCATGTCTTTGGTACAACCACAGTTGAAAATATGTCTATTTTATTACACGATGTCCCATACATAAAACCCCCCAAGATGTATTTCTCTTTGAATTCAGAGAAAGGGAGGGGAGGTGATCTTTGCTAATTAACTTTATTTTTATAGTTTCCTCATTTTTATTTTTTAATTATTTTAATTGGAGGATAATTACTTTATAATATTGTGATGGTTTTTGCCATACATCTAGATGAATTCGACATGTGTCCCCCCAGCCTGAACCCCCTTCCACCTCTCTCCTCACCCGATCTCTCTGGGTTGTTCCAGAGCACTGGCTTTGGGTGCCCTGCTTCGTGCATCGAACTTGCACTGATCATTCTATTTTAATATGGTAGTATACATGTTTCAATGCTATTTTCTCAATTCATCCCACCCTCGCCTTCTCCCACCAAGTCCAAAAGTCTGCTCTTTACATCTGTGTCTCCCTTTGTTGCCCTGCATGTAGGATCGTTGGTACCATCTTTCTAAGTTCCACATATATGCATTAATATACAGTATTTGTCTTTCTTTTCTGACTTATTTCACTCTGTATAATAGGCACTACGTTCATCTACCTCATTAGAACTGATAAACGAGGTGACATTTTTGCTACGCATGGCATAAAATAGTCTAAGATGATTTACTACTTACCAAAGAAAATTTCAAATGTACGAGATGAAGGGAAGAAAGCGCTCAGGCAAGGAAAGAATCAGAAAAAAATTTGAAAAAAAAGAATTGTGAATTATTTTTAATTTAAAAATCTGGTGTCAAAGTTTAAAAAAACAGAGAATAATCATATTTACAAAAGGGTGATTAAGACTAGAATACTGGAAACTAAAAATGCTTAATTCTGAAGATAAAAATGATTACAGACACTGAATGAATTAGGACCTATTCCAAGCTACAAAAAGCACTATACATAAAGAAAGGAGAAAATGTGAATCCATTAAAAAAAAAAAATGCTTTAAAAATGCTACTCAATAGTGATACAGTGGATAAGAATCTGCCTGACAATGCAGGGGACATGGGTTCTATCTCTGGTTCAGGAAGATCTCACAAGTACAACTAAGCCTGTGCACAACTACTGAGCCTGTGCTTTAGAACCTGGGAGCCACAACTCCTGAGCCCACCGCACAGAACCGAAGACAGCACAGCCAAAAAAAATTAAAAAAAAAAAAAAAGCTACCACAGAGTGACAGTCAGTCATTTCTTGCCCCAGGTCTATTCTTCCTGGACATCGATAGGAAGAGAAGGAAAAGCCAGGAAAAGAGAAGAGGGTCACTCAGAAGTCAGTGAATCAAGCCACTGCCCCAGGCTCAACAGGGTTTGCAAATGAAAGCCATCTTCTGCCACAAGTATTAAAAAAAGACACAAGCCTTGTAGACAGGAGTTTTGAAATTCTCATCCTCCTCTGTAGAACTAAAATCGTCTGTATCCAAACAACTGCTCACCCCTGGATCGAGCTTACCCCTCTGTTCACCTATCTCCCTTATTTCATCTGGGTCTCTGGGTCTCTTTTTCTCCCCCTCTGCCCTCCTGTTCCTGTCCTACTTCCTCCCTCACACGTGTCCTGTCCCAGGCTGCTGCAATTCGTTCCCCCTCTCTCCAACCTTCCTGAGTCTTTCAAAAATCCATACCTGTGTCTGCCTCCTCCCCCATTTCAGCTCCCTCTTTGCGCTCCAGATTACTCCCCTTCTCAAACCGGGTGAAAACACAACTCGGGACTCTAACCCAAGAGGCCTGGACTCAAACCCAGCCAAAACCCAGTTCGGGACTCTCCACCTCTGACGTCCCTCATCACCCGTCGCCTCCCTGCTCCCATCACTGATACAGGGCAGCTCTCCCTATGCTGTTCTCCAATCCCTGGAGATCTGGCTTTCTAATTTATTAATACTTCTCTATTTTACCCACTTGGCTATTTTCAAGGCTTAACCTCTTTGACTTGACTATCCCTTTGCAATCCCTCAGCCATTCTCAGAGTTCGCGTTGGTTCTCCCTGACGCTTTTCTCCTCAGCTTCAGTTATTTCTCTCAGTCGTCCTGACTCTGCTTCTCCTGATCCTCCCGCCTCCTGTCTTTACTGAGTGGGCGACAGAAGGACACGCCCCCGGACCGGAAGAGCACCTTTTCTGACCCAGTTGAATTGGGCATGGAACAGCACTGGCTGTCACAGGGCTGGCCCAGGTCACCTACCTACGCGGGGTGAGGGGACGGGCTGACAGGAAAGGGGGGCCCTGCGGGGCACAAGGAGCGGCCTAGGAGACGCGAGGACAGAGGGGCTGGGAGGGAAGGGGTCTCAGGAGCGGGGCGGGCTCTCCCGAATCCCGGGACCGGGGAGAGGGCGCGGCCTCTCCGGGAGCGGCGGCGACGGGCTCTGCCTCCAGCGGTCGGGAAGGCGACGCGGCGGGGCGCGACTCCAACTCGCGAGAGAGGGCTGTACTTGGTGAGGCCAGAGGTAAAAAAGGGTTTTAAGCAGGAAAATGTCGCCAGAGGCGGTGGCTACGCGGACCGAGGACCGAAACCGCCCCAGAAACTCTCAAAACCCAAACGAAAAGATAACTGGGCCGCAATGGCAGCGGCAGCGTTTATTCGGGGCCGAGCACCGCGTGCCAGGCTTTTCAGGTCGCTGACAATTGTCACACCCTGAGGACGAGTGAGCCGGAGGGGTAGTACCCTAGAAGGAACCTTAGGCGCCGCTCGGGGACCTCGGCTCCGCGCTCTCCAACTTCCGGGTCCGCGTGAAAGGGCTTTTGGTATTAGAGCCGCGGCTTCCGACGAGGGGCGGGGCGAGCATCGCCGTGCCCGCTGCTCGTGGGAGGGGCGGGGCGCGGACGGGGGCGGGGCCTGTTACCTTGACAGGATTAAGTTACATCTGTAACACTGCTCAGGTAAAAGCTTCAAGTTATGTCCGAACCAAGATCCTTCCTCTTAAGACTAAAAGGGTTTATTCGCAATAAAAAGCTGTTTTTCACAGCATGTTGTGCTCAGATCCTGCTAGTGAGGCTGAAGCAATTCAGGGATCTGGGAACTTGGGCAGTTTTAAGAAACAAGAATGGGACTAGTGTGTATATTACAAATAACAAAACTCTCCCTGGGTAGAAATGGGCTATTCCCTACTGACACCCTACAAAACAGCAAACTCAGCATAGTGCTGAGTTTAACAATCTCAGGGTCAGTACCTGGGTGTCTGAGATGGAGGACTTAAGAGATGTGATCATTTGGGTCACTAACCAAAGCCTTTAAAAGAGCAAGACATTTTAAATGATTATAAACTGTGTTATTGTTTCTTTTATCCAACGTGTTTTAATTATTTCCCTGTCTAAACCCAACTCTCTAAACAGTGACATAAAGGGGGTTGTATAAGCAATTCTTTCGATGACAAATATCATTGTGTAAATTTAAGCTACAGAGAAAAATTAACTGATATGTACACTGTGAAACGATTAGCACAATAAGTTTACCTAGCATCCATAATTTTGTATAGATAACCTAAAAAGAGAAAGCAAAATAGGAGAAAAAAACATTTCTTTTTCTTTTGATGAGAAGTGCATTATTCTTTACAATGCTCTATCCTATACTTCGAAGGAAGTGCTTAGTCACTCAGCTGTGTCAGATTCTTTGTGACCCCATGGACTCCATGGACCCCATGGACTGCCAGGCTCCTCTGTCCGTGGGACTCTCCAGGCCAGAATACTTGAGTGGGTTGCCATGCCCTCCTCCATGGGATCTTCCCAACCCAGGGATCGAACCCAGGTCTTGTGCATTGCAGGCGAATTCTGTACTGTCTGAGCCACCAGGGAAGCCTGACTGTTAAGTATCTTTCCCAAAAACTTGTTTAGGAAATTACACTAAACTAAATAATATCCATAATGTAATTTCAAATTGATTATATGTTCAGTATGAACAGAATTAGAATTGTTCACTTTCTATTTGCAAAGTGTAATATATTTTAGGTCTTTATTTCATAAAGCAATGACAAATCTAGACAGCATATTAAAAAGGAGAGACATTACTTTGCCCATAAAGGTCTGTATAGTAAAGCGATGTTTTTTCCAGTAGTCATGTATGCATATGAGAGCTGGACCATCAAGAAGGCTGAGTGGCAAAATGGATTAAAGATCTAAATGTAAGACCAGAAACTATAAAACTCCTAGAGGAGAACATAGGCAAAACACTCTCCGACATAAATCACAGCAAGATCCTCTATGACCCACCTCCCAGAATATTGGAAATAAAAGCAAAACTAAACAAATGGGACCTAATGAAACTTAAAAGCTTTTGCACTACAAAGGAAACTATAAGTAAGGTGAAAAGACAGCCCTCAGATTGGGAGAAAATAATAGCAAATGAAGAAACAGACAAAGGATTAATCTCAAAAATATACAAGCAACTCCTGCAGCTCAATTCCAGAAAAATAAATGACCCAATCAAAAAATGGGCCAAAGAACTAAACAGACATTTCTCCAAAGAAGACATACAGATGGCTAACAAACACATGAAAAGATGCTCAACATCACTCATTATTAGAGAAATGCAAATCAAAACCACAATGAGGTACCATTACACGCCAGGCAGGATGGCTGCTATCCAAAAGTCTACAAGCAATAAATGCTGGACAGGGTGTGGAGAAAAGGGAACCCTCTTACACTGTTGGTGGGAATGCAAACTAGTACAGCCACTATGGAAAACAGTGTGGAGATTCCTTAAAAAACTGGAAATAGAACTGCCATATGACCCAGCAATCCCACTTCTGGGCATACACACTGAGGAAACCAGATCTGAAAGAGACACGTGCACCCCAATGTTCATTGCAGCACTGTTTATAATAGCCAGGACATGGAAACAACCTAGATGCCCATCAGCAGATGAATGGATAAGGAAGCTGTGGTACATATACACCATGGAATATTACTCAGCCGTTAAAAAGAATTCATTTGAATCAGTCCTAACGAGATGGACGAAACTGGAGCCCATTATACAGAGTGAAGTAAGCCAGAAAGATAAAGAACATTACAGCATACTAACACATATATATGGAATTTAGAAAGATGGTAATGATAACCCTATATGCAAAATAGAAAAAGAGACACAGAAATACAGAACAGACTTTTGAACTCTGTGGGAGAAGGTGAGGGTGGGATGTTTCAAAAGAACAGCATGTATACTATCTATGGTGAAACAGATCGCCAGCCCAGGTGGGATGCATGAGACAAGTGCTCGGGCCTGGTGCACTGGGAAGACCCAGAGGAATCGGGTGGAGAGGGAGGTGGGAGGGAGGATCGGGATGGGGAATACGTGTAAATCTATGGCTGATTCATATCAATGTATGACAAAACCCACTGAAATGTTGTGAAGTAATTAGCCTCCAACTAATTAAAAAAATTTAAAAAATAAAAAAAAATAAAAAAGAAGGCTGAGTGGTAAAGAACTGATGCTTTTGAACTGTGGTGTTGGAGAAGACTCTGGAGAGTCCCTTGGACTGCAAGGAGATCAAACCAGTCAATCCTAAAGGAGATCAATCCTGAATATTCACTGGAAGGGTTGATGTTGAAGCTGAAGCTCCAATACTTTGGTCACCTGATGTGAAGAGCCAACTCATTAGAAGAGACCCTGATGCTGGGAAAGATTCAAAGTGGGACAAGAAGGGGACGACAGAGAATGAGTTGGTTGAATGGCATCATCAACTCATTGGACATGAGTTTGAGCAAGCTCTGGGAGATGGTGAAGGACAGGGAAGCCTGGCATGCTGCCGTCCATGTGGTTGCAAAGAGTCGGACATGACTGTCCAAGTGAACGACAACAACGTTCTCTCAAATGTGGGTAACAAAGTCTGAAAAATACAGTCTTCCGAAGATTTGGGATTTATGGATGAACTCCATACCCCCATCAAACCATGGGATCTAATCATTTTCAGAACATTCAAAAACTGCAGATTATATGCTATTTTCAAAAACACATGTCAAAATATATCTATCTTAGCAATATCTTCTTAGATGCACTTCTAGTAGCCAACTCCCACACTTAGGTTTGTTTCAGAGCAGGCTGTTTGATACGAAATCTCGTAGGCATTCTTTTTCTTATAGCTGAGTCAAAATCCTCAGCATGATCAGAAGCTCCCATCACTAGGACTTGGCACCTGGGATCCGTATCCAGTCCATCCCAAAGACTCATAAACCGAGCTTTCATCATGGCTAGGCTCCACGGTCAGAAACTGAACATTCTCATGATCAGATTGCTCAAGTCCTAATACCTGAACTCAACGTAAAGGTTTTCCCACACTCATTGCATTTGGGAGGTGTAGCTCCAATATGTTCCCCAACTTGTGATCTTTGGGTAAAAGCCTTGCTACACACTTTACATCTGTGTGCTTTCTCTTCACGATAAATATTCTGCCATCTAGTAATAAATGAACAATAACATGAAGCCTCAGCATATTCACTGCAATGTAACTCATGAAGTATTTGGTAAGTCTAAGGCACAACCTAAAAGCTATTCAACTTCAGTACATTAGTACTGCTTGGTGCAGTACAAACAACTGGATTACTGGTGCAAGGGGGACCAATGAGAAAACGTTGCTCACATTCCTGTCACTGGTGATGAACTCTTTTAGAATAAGTAGATTTTCAACGGCCTGACCACATTCAACATCACTTGTTCTCAATCCAGTGTGAATATTCTCATGAAGCAGAAGATATGAACCACTGCTGAAAGCACTGCAACCTCAATTGTATTTTCAAGGGCTCTCACTTCTGTACATCATCTGATGGCAAGTTAGGCTTGAAAGTACACTGAAGAATTTACCACACTCATTACATTTCTAACGTTTCTTTTCATTGGAAAAGACCCTGATGCTGGGAAAGATGGAAGGCAGGCGGAAAAGAGGATGAGATGGTTGGATGTCATCACGGACTCAATGGACAGGAGTTTGAGCAAGTCCTGGTGATGGTGAAGGGCAGGAATCCTGCCTCCTTCAGTCCATAGGGTTGCTCAGAGTCCGAGAGGACTGAGTGACTTAACGACAGCCCACTCCAGTATTCTTGCCTGGGAAATCCCACGGACACAGGAGCCTGGCGGGCTACAGTCCCTGGGGAGCTCAAAGAGATCTGACTGAGCACTGTGACCATTTTATATTTCTCTTTGATTCTAATGCTCATACAAGTAACCAGCATCTCTAAAAATAACCTGCTAAAATGAAGTCTTTGCGGTCAATTTACTACCATGGTCATATAAAACAGAAAAGTACAGTAATACACCTCCCTAACACCCGAGAAAGAACTTCAGCTCCAGCACCAGTCCCAAAGCAGAAATTCGAAACTAGTTCCTGAACACGTGATTTGATACTTATAAAATCATCAAGTGCCATGTCAAAATTAAAATGACCTTTTCCTTATAAATTACTACATATTTCGTGCACTGTATGTGTTACCTCAGGATCTTACCTCGACAGGAAATCAGACCCTGGGCCTCTCACAGCAACGACTGAATTTATTTCGGCTGGAGGAAGGGGTCGGGGAATAGGGAGGTGCGAAGTGACTGGAGACCACGGATAGGGAGGAGAGGGGACCCCACGGGCGCAGCTTAACAACAAAAACAAAAACAAACAACTACCTCAGGTTCCCAATGGTCCGCCGCAGCTACCATGTCTCGGCTTCAGGAATTTGCTGCAGAATGGCTTGCACCTAAGAGGAGACCGGAAACTCCTCAGCCACTGGTACCAGAACAGGAGGGGCGGGGCGTAGGACACACGCCTGCGCCTGGGCGTGTGAGGGGCGGGGCCGAGCGGACACCTGCTGTGTTCTCCCTTTGGGTTCCCAAGTACCTTGCCAAGGTTTAGAAGTACTTGAGGGTCTTTTCCGTCTTGTATTGCATCATGGATTCCTCATAACTGTAACAGTTTTAAAGTAAAAACTTAATATTCTGTGGGATAATTGCGTTGGAAAGTAAGGTTTCCTCAAAACAGGATTCCTGCTGATGAGGCTGAAGCAGTTCAGCCTGGGAACTGAAACCTGGTGTGGTGGCCAGGCTGGCGGTGGGGAGGGGTGGGTGGGGGTTGATGTGCGGTGGTGGCTGGACCCAGAAATATTCCTGCAATTCCAATTAATTTAAGTAGTTTAAGTACACAAGAACTGTCTTTGTGTAGGGATAACAAGCTGGAATGTGAATCACACAGCTCTTAGTAACACCTCATAGTTAACACCTGTAAGAAAAAAATATCTTGACATTCCACTTCTTCAAAGATCAAGCTTATTAGTCACTGCAGAGGCCCAACAACAACGCACCCTGAGGGGAATGCAGGCTGGAGAGAAACAGGTACCATTCGGAGCTTCAGACCGAGTAGCCTTGGTAAATCAGCAACAGCCTCTTGGGCCCATCCTCCTCCTCAGGAAGTCCAGGTAAGTTTAGGCGAGTCTCTCCTGATAGAGGGTCACTCTCTGTCAAAGGTCTGTTAGCTAGAAGCATTTTCAACCTATTTTTTATCTCTGACAATATTCCACCAACAACCTTCCCACAAATAACCAGGCCTCATTACTTGAAGCTAACTGCTCCTTGTCCACTGCCCCACATCATCACCTTAGGTTTACTGTAGCACTGACAGTCAACCGTAATGCACAAAACCTGAAACTATCTCTCAAATGACTTCAGATTCTCTGATCTCTTAAGATACTTTCTCACTATTATATATCACTTTCCACTGTACTTGTCAGCAGTCCATAAGTCAGCATTATCCACACTGGGCCTCACTGACTGGAAAACTACCAACCAAAACTCACTTCTTTAATTCAAATAAAACACTAGTATCAGACCAAAGAGGCTTCCCAGGTGACTCAGCGATAAAGAATACTGCCAATGGAGATGCAAGAGATGGGGTTTTATCCCTGAGTCCGACGATCCCCAAGATTAGGAAATGGCAACCCACTCCAGTATTCTTGCCTGGGAAATCCCATGGACACAGGAGCCTGGCGGGCTACACTCCATGGGGTCTCAAAGAGTTGGAAATGTCTGAGCATAGAGACCATTTTATGTTTTTCTCTGATTCTAGAGCTCATACATGTAACCAGCATCACTAAAAATAATCTCCTAAAATGAAGAGTCTCTGTAGTCAATTTATGACCCTGGTCATATAAACCAGAAAAGGACAGTAATAGGACTCCCTAACACTCCAGAAAGAACTCCAGCTCCACCACCAGTTGCAAAGATGAAAGTCTAAGCTAGTTCCTGAACACGTGTTTTGGTATATTTACAAAATTATTCAGTGCCAGTTCTCAATTATAATGACTTTCTCTCTAGTAACAAATTACTATATGTTTCGTGTACGATATATGTTACCTCAGCATTTTCCACTGAAAGGAAATTAGACCACGGGCCTCTCAAGGTAACAACAGACTTTACTGAGGGAGGAAAGGTTGGTGGATTAGGAAGGTTCCAAGTGACCCGAGACCACAGATATGGAGTAGAGGAGACCCTATGGGCGGAGCTTAACAAGACTAAAAAGCAAAAAACAGTACCTTAAACTAATGAGCAATCAATGGTGCAACACAAGCCGGGGAGACCGCACCTACCAAGTCTCGGCTTCAGTAATTGCTGTAAACTCACGTCCTTTGAGGGGAGATACCAGATATTCCCAAGCCGCAGGTTCCAGAGGAAAGGGACAATGAGGGGCGGAGGAGCCTAGGACACCCGCCTGCGTTGGGACGTGTGAGGACGTGAGGAGCGGGGCCGAGCGGGGCCGAGCGGGGCCGAGCGGGGCCGAGCGGGGCCGAGCGGGGCCGAGCGGGGCCGAGCGGGGCCGAGCGGGGCCGAGCGGGGCCGAGCGGGGCCGAGCGGGGCCGAGCGGGGCCGAGCGGGGCCGAGCGGGGCCGAGCGGGGCCGAGCGGGGCCGAGCGGGGCCGAGCGGGGCCGAGCGGGGCCGAGCGGGGCCGAGCGGGGCCGAGCGGGGCCGAGCGGGGCCGAGCGGGGCCGAGCGGGGCCGAGCGGGGCCGAGCGGGGCCGAGCGGGGCCGAGCGGGGCCGAGCGGGGCCGAGCGGGGCCGAGCGGGGCCGAGCGGGGCCGAGCGGGGCCGAGCGGGGCCGAGCGGGGCCGAGCGGGGCCGAGCGGGGCCGAGCGGGGCCGAGCGGGGCCGAGCGGGGCCGAGCGGGGCCGAGCGGGGCCGAGCGGGGCCGAGCGGGGCCGAGCGGGGCCGAGCGGGGCCGAGCGGGGCCGAGCGGGGCCGAGCGGGGCCGAGCGGGGCCGAGCGGGGCCGAGCGGGGCCGAGCGGGGCCGAGCGGGGCCGAGCGGGGCCGAGCGGGGCCGAGCGGGGCCGAGCGGGGCCGAGCGGGGCCGAGCGGGGCCGAGCGGGGCCGAGCGGGGCCGAGCGGGGCCGAGCGGGGCCGAGCGGGGCCGAGCGGGGCCGAGCGGGGCCGAGCGGGGCCGAGCGGGGCCGAGCATACTTGAGGGTCTCTCACGTCTTGTGTTGCACCATTGATGCTCATTACTTTAAGTAACTGGAACAGTTTTAATAAAACCTTAAAATTCTTTGGGATAATCACAATGGAAAGAAAAAAGCTTTTGGCATAACATTTGGAGTCCTCCATGTCCGACGACAGAGGATGAAATCGTTGGATGGCATCACGGACACAATGAGTTTGAGTAAACTCTGGGAGTACGTGATGGACAGGGAGGCCTGGCATGCTGCAGTCCATGGGGTCCCAGAGAGTCAAACATGACTGAGTGACTGAACCAAACTGTACTTGGAGTCCTGCTGATGAAGCTGAAGTGATTCAGAGCCCTGGGAACTGAAACCTGGTCTGCTGGCCAGGTTGGGTTTGGGAGGGGGTTGATGTGGGGTGCTGGTGGGGTGGGGCTGGATGTGGGGTACTAGCTGCACCCAGGAATATTCCTGCAATTAGAATTAATTTAAGCATTTTAAGTAAACAAGAACTGGCTTTGTGTAGTGATGACAAGCTAGAATGTGAAACACACAACTCTTAGAAAGGGCTACTTCATACTAACACTTCTAAGGAGAAAAATGTCTTGACGTTCCCCTTCGTCAAGTACCAAGCTTATTTGTCACTGCAGTGGCCCAGCGAAAGTGCACCCTGAGGGGAATGCAGGATTGAGAAAAGCAGGCACCATACTGTGCTTTGGACATTCTGGCCTTGGGATTTCAGGAAGGGTCTCTTGGGTCCATCCACGTCTTCAGCAAGGCCAGATAAGTTTGGGGGAGTCTCTCCTGGTTTTCAGGTCTCCCAGTTATTGGTTGATGACCCCAATTTTGTTTGGCAGTGTATTAACATGCATAGCGCCCAGTTAAAAGACACCGAGCAGAACCTCCCTGGTGGTGCAGTGCTACATAATCTACCTGCCAATGCACAGGACCCGGGTTTGATCCCTGGTGTGGGAGGATGCCACGTGCCTCGCAGCAACTAAGCCCGTGCAACACAAGTACTGAGCCTGTGCCCCAAAGCCTGTGCTCTGCAACCGCAGCAGCCCCAGCACTGAGAAGCCTGCACACAAGTAACCAGAAAGGCGCTTCTGCTGCTGCAGCTAGAGAAAGCCCACGTGCAGCAAAGAGGCTCAGCTCAGCCCATAGAACAGACAGACACTGAGTCCTCTGGACCGACCAAAAGAACCTTCAAAACGCCAGTCTCCAACCATACCCCAGCCAAGGTTACGTGGAGAATTCACAGCCCGATTGCTACAAAAAGAGAAAGAAGCCAGCACAATGAAGACTTAATAGCCCAAAGTAGCCAAAAATAAATTTTTAAGATTATCAAAGAGAGAAAAAAACTTTTAATGAGAAATGCATTCTTCTTTATAAAAGTTTCTGTTCCATGCTTATGATGACAAAGCTTCAAATACTTACATGAGAAAAACTTGTTTACATCATAGTATATAACACTTAAGTCAATACGTCAATGTAATGGAATGTCAAATTACTATATGATCACTTGACGGTAATTAGGCAATTTACTTCCTGTTGAAAAATTGTAATATATTTTCTCTAATTTCGTTGTCTGTTTCTGAAATATCTGTCAGTTGTGGACAACAAAGCACATTGTCAAATATAAAGTCTTAAGCAGACATTAGAATATATTTTCACCAAAATTATCAACTTGGCACTATTTATAAATATTTCTGTGTGTATTATCTGACTGAACTCAAGTCCTAAAAGAACTGTTCTTCTTTACATTTACAGGTCACCTACTATGTTCCCTGTCATTGTCTACGTGCCTTTTAATGTTACAAAACTCTCAAAATAACCCACTGACTTATGTATTTGTTAGTGTAAGGCAGGAAAGAAATGTAAATTAAGCATTAAATCTGGGTCATAACGTGTGGAAAGAAAAAGTATCGCTAAGGAAAAACTAGTGAAAAAAACAAAAGAAATAGGATGGCAGGATTTAAGAGATTAGAACTGAAAAATATATATTACCATATGGAAAAGAGCCAGTGGGAGTTTGATGTATGAGCATGTGCTCCGGGACAATCTGGAGGAATACGGTGGCGAGAGAGGTGGGTTCAGGAGGGAGGGCACATATGCATGCCTATGGACTATTCATGTTGATGTACAGCAAAGACCATCACAATATTGTTAAAAATAAATAAATAAATAAATCAACCGATGGTGAGTTAGGCCTGAACACAGAATGAAAGGTTTCCTACACCTAACACATTTGTGTAGTTTTCCTCCAGTTTGAATTTTCTGATGGTCAAAAAGTTGATATATTTTCCTGCATTCTCTACATGTGTAAGTTTTCACTGCAGTATGGATTCTCAGATGATCTGCAGCGTCATTCCTTGTGACTGAAGGGTTTGCCACATAAATAACATTTATGTGGTTTCTCTCCTGTATGAACTGCTTAATGGGCAGTTCATGCTGAACATGCACTAGAAACTCTGCCACATTCATTTCACTTGCATGTTTTCTATACAGTATGAATTCTCTGAATTATAAGGTCTGAACACTGACTAAAGGCTTTGTACCACTCACAACATTTGCACTAACATGTTTCTCACAACTGTCACATTTCTAATGTTTCTCTCTAGTATGAATTCTCTGATGGTTTCTAAGTTCGTCATTTCAAGAAAAGCTCCGGCCATATACATCACATATATATGGTTTCTCTCCTGTCTGAACTTGCTGATGCTGAGTTATGGATTACTAAAAGGTTTGCCACAATTTTTATATTTGTAAGGTTCTCTCCACTATGAATTCTCTGATGAACTGCGACGTTTGCATTCACACTGAAAGCCCTGCCACATATAGCTCATTTATATGGTTTCTCTCCAGCATGAACTCTCTGATGAACAGCAAGGTTTGAACTTGCTCTGAAACCCTTGCCACATATATCACATTTATATGGTTTCACTCCAACAGGAAATCTCCGATGAACAGTAAGGCTTGCAGTATGACTAAATACCTGGTCACACACATTGCATTTGTATGGCTTCTCTCCAGTATGAATCCCCTGATGAAGTGCAAGTCTTGTAGTTTGATTAAAGGCCTTGCCATATACATTCCCACATGCCTGAGAACAACTAAGCCTGTAGACCTCAAATGATGATTCTGTGCTCTAAGGCTGAGGAGTCACAACTACTGAGCAAACACACAGAGATCATGCATTGCAACAAGAGAATCCACTACAATTAGAAGTTCATGCACTGTAACTAGAGGGTAGACCTTGCTTGTTGCAAGTAAAGAAAAGCCCCTGAAGCAACAAAGACCCAGTGCAGCCATAAACAAATTTTAAATAAAATTTTAACTTACAGTTATGAAGATAAAGGAATATGATTTGAAAACTTACTTATCTTTTAAGCAAAAGTAACCTTTGAGGCAAACTCCCTGGTGATCCAGTAGTTAGCACTATGTGCTTCCACTGTAGGGGGCACAGAATCCTTCCATGAATGGGGAACTAAGAACCAGACTGCCATGTGGCACAACAAAAAGAAAAAAAGATAACTTCTGATTTTTTCTATAAAACACGCAACAGTCTATGCCATCTAACAGCACTAATTATCACTTGAGGGGGACAGGGGGAAGTAAATCCCTTTGAAACACCTCATCACATGCTACCCAAAGTCAAGCAACAAAATTGACAGGAGTCAAATGAAAGATTGTTGCAGAACATATAAAGACCTTGCCTTTTGGGACCTCTTTTCTTGGAGTCCACTTTCCATGAAACCTCTCTCTCTCTCTCTCTCTCTCTTTTTTTTTTAATCACTTTGATCATTTAGAAACAGCCATCTGTAAGTCAGAAGTACTTTCCATTCTCCTTAATAAAATGTAATTTTCAGGTAGGAGTTGGAAGGGCTGAGGTTGGACATCTACAATCAGTTACTCTCCTCCTTGCATGCCCTGAGATAAGAGATAGGTGGGCTCAGGTTGAGGAATTTACAGCCAACAACAACAGGGTAAACAGCCAGTTTGTCTCTTAATTCAAGGGACTGATCATGGCAAGGACAAAGAAAGGAAAAAACCCTGTCTGATCAAGGAGACAGTACACAAGTGCAGAAAGGCTCCTCGGAGTTAAAAGTCAGAGGATCATTCCAGGAAAAATGAGTCTTGCTTCCTCTGCTGCTGCTGCTGCTAAGCTGCTTCAGTCGTGTCAATTCTGTGCGACCCCACAGACGGCAGCCCACCAGGCTCCCCTGTTCCTGGGATGATCCAGGCAAGAACACTGGAGTGGGTTGCCATTTCCTTCTCCAATGAATGAAAGTAAGAGTGAAAGTGAAGTCACTCAGTAGTGTCCAACTCTTAGCGACCCCACAGACTGCAGCCTACCAGGCTCCTCCGTCCATGGGATTTTCAAGGCAAGAGTACTGGAGTGGGTTGCCATTGTCTTCTCCATGCTCCTCTGAGAAGCCTTTACTTCAAGATCCAGGGTGTGCCTGTGTAGCCAAGGAGAGGGTCCTGAGACAAACTAACCAGGGGGGACAAAGCAAGGTGACTGGCCCACATTTCTCATCCCTTTCTTCTTACTAAAAACACACGTCTTACTTTCCTTAAGCAACCATGAGCTGTCCATTATATTAGCATTTTGTAGACTGGTGAACATAAATACCAGTGATAATGTCTAAGAATATTTGCTTTCTTATAGAGAACATCTCAGGGTGGCACCAAACGTTTTCATTAATAGTCCAAAATCTCTTTAGTTTGTCTGCAAGAGGAAATGAATTTTCAGTAATCTGTGATTCAGAATCTTATTTTATTTGGAAATGACCTATATATTCAATGAACTTTCATCTCTTAGTTTAGCACAACCCTAAAAACTCAGGTTATTCAAATCTGGTGAGACTATTTTAGACAGACATAGTCATTCCTAACAGAGTTTATCTAAAACCTCCAACTGCATTTGCATTCTTTCCTTAAAAGCTTCTTCACTCGAGTTACTTTACCTGTTCACAAACTTACTTACCATTGAACCTAAGTACAATAAAAGTATTAGACAATGTTGAAGACTCAAGACATGTCTTAATTAGATTAGCAAACAAACATTAATACTAGATATTTAATATTGAATATTTCCCAGTTCACGTGAACCTGAAATTCATGTAGGTTAATTTCTCTTGCAATTGTTTGATTTGTAAGTGCTTACTTTTTTTTTTTTTTAAACAATTGAATTAGAGGTCATTTACAAATTAACCTCAGCAATATTATCCAAAAACAAAGACACACACTGAGACAAACATACGTGCAGATCGAGAGACATGAGAGCTCTCGTACTTTCCTGCTTGAGATTTAAAATGCCTCTTTCACCCTTTTCTTCCCACCCCCCGCCACGTGGTTTAAAATACTAGTTCGCACAAGACTGAAATCTCTGGAAAAATGGGTTATGTATTTCAAGGACATGGCAAAGGTTGCATGCTATGCAAGGTCGCTTCAGTCCTGTCCAGCTCCCTGCAACCCCATGGAGTCTAGCCCACCAGGCTCCTCTGTCCATGATGGGACTCTCCAGGCAAGAATACTGGAGTGGGTTGCCATTCACTCCTCCAGGGGATCTTCCCTATCCAGGGATCACATCCACATCTCCTGTGTCTCCCCCAGGGGCTGGGAGGTTCTTTACCACTAGAGTCATCTGGGAAGCCCTGGCAAAGGTTAACTTTAAGCTTTTGGGGGGGCAGGCCTTTTTAACAAGCTTGCTGTTTTTAATTCCACATGTAAAATGAACTGGTTTGCACTTTCAAAGAAAAAACAAAATTCATCTTAACCAGTTTTCTCCAGAGTCTAAACAATATCATGGCCATCCTGTATCAAACAAGTTATCTTTCCTTTCTATAGTCATAGCTTTATGGCTAAAATACCCATCGAATACTGCTCAAATTGACTGTGATAACAAGGCCAGATGGACTGATAAAAATCTTGGAATGTCCCTCCAGGGAGATGGGGGTCTTTGCTCAGAAGAATCTAAAAGGGTAAACAAACTTGCTAGAGTGGGGGAACCTGGGCTCCCCCTCCCCCCGAGAGATAGGGGCAGTTAGAAGGGGACTAGCTGATGGAGCGGAGAAGGCAATGGCAACCCACTCCAGTACTCTTGCCTGGAAAATCCCATGGATGGAGGAGCCTGGTAGGCTGCAGTTCATGAGGTCATGAAGAGTCGGACATGACTGACCAACTTCACTTTCACTTTTCACTTTCATGCATTGGAGAAGGCAATGGCAACCCACGCCAGTGTTCTTGCCTGGAGAATCCCAGGGGCTGCGGAGCCTGGTAGGCTGTCTTCTATGGGGTCGCCCAGCGTCGGACACCACTGAAGCGACTTAGCAGCAGCAGCAGCTGATGGAGAGGGAGACAGAGGGGTTGGCAGGGGTGAAAGGCCACAACAGGACAGAGAATGGAGAGAGAAAGGGCAATGGGGGACACTATTGGAGCTGTGGGCTGGCTAAAGAGAGTCAACTTAAAAAGGAAGATTTGATCAGCCAAAATATAATGTGACATTGTAATATGGATAATCATCCTCACAAATCGCGTAATTCTTCCAGTTGGAACTTCTCTTTAGACAGCTTTAAGTTACCCTTTATTTACCTCACGGTAGGCAGAGAGGAGGATCCAGGAGCCAACTTGGATGGTGCTAAGCCTGGGGCTTGGTTGGCAAGGGCCCCTGCAAAGGCTGAACAATCTCAAGATTTGCCCCCTATCTTATCTATGCTGCTGCAAGCCTTGCACTCACAGGAGACAGTCAGGACATTCACACTCAGGGCAGTTTCAGGCAGCTTAGAAGCAAGGTCAGAGGAATGCACTGCTTTGTCTTGAAGCCTAAGCAAGACTATTTATTTATTTCCAATAACACCTGGGTGTCTCCATGGTAAGAATCTGCTTAGTAATGCGGGAGGCATGGGTTCGATTCTTGTTCTGGGAAGATCTCACATGTCACGGAGAATAAGTTGATGAACTACGGATAGTGAGCTTGTATGGCAAAACTACTCACGCTCGTGTGCCCACGGCCCATGCTTCACAACTAAAGAAACCACCACAAAGAGAAACCGTGCTCCCCGCAACTACAGAGTAGCCCTCACTCGTCTCCAGCAGACAGAAGTCCGCACAGCACAAAAGACCCAGGACAGGCCAAAAACAAAGACCTCGCCTTCATCTCTGTGGGCGCTACAGCTCCACTGGAGGGTGCTGTACATTTCGCAGGTCGAAGAACAGAGCCGTCAGTTAGGGAGAAGAAAAACCTCCTGTGAGATTCACAAACATTAAACATCTGTTTTCTCACAGAACTCTCCCCCTTGGAGAGTTTCCCAAACCCCATGGATGGTGCGGCTTCCTCTCTGTCCTTGTGACAGTTGACCTGTGATCACACTGTTGATACTTTCCCACTCATCTGGATTTTCGCTATTAGCACTTCCTTCTCCACAATCCAGGGGTCTTCCTCCTTGTGCCACAAGAGTGGAGATAACGTTCAGATCAGAAACAGAACTTCCTACTCACAAGTAATGCCACATACTGTGGCTTCTTCCAGAGTCCAACCTCTCCTTTTTTAATAAACGTATCTGTTATTTTTAATACATTGGTGAATCCATTTCTTTTGTCTCGGGGGAGTGTTCGCTGCTCCTTGGTTTCTCTCCAAGTTCAGCAAGTAGGGGCTACGCTGCAGTTGCAGTGCTCGTGATCCTCACTTGCTGTGGCTTCTCCTGGGCGCACGGGCTTCAGTGGTCGTTCCATGTGGGCTCAGCAGTTGCAGCTTCCAGGCTCTAGAGTGCTGGCTCGTAGTTGAGGCATACAGGCGTAGACGCTCTGTGACATGTGGGATCTTCTCAGACCAATGATCGAACCCGGGTCTCCTGCACTGGCAGGTGTAGAATCCAGCCCTTTTGTCAGCCAAGGAGTGAGGACATTATAAACCGACAGAAAAATACGTCTCAAAAGAATTTACTATCTGCATCTTTCTGAATGCACAGGGAACATTATAACATACAGTACAATTTGCAACAGGTATCTAGTTCCTATCTAAGAACTACTGAACCAAGAACACAGGGCTAGAAAACAGGCAACTGGATGTTTCAAAGTCTGAAATCAGCTTTATAAATGCTCAAGCTGTGGAAAAACTCCTTGTGTATCACACATTGGAGGTCACCAGAAGGAAAGACAAGTTTAAACTCCTGATGCCAATCACAAAGCTTTACATGTGTGAGTCAACAAGGTTTTGAGCTTAGTCAAGAAAAACAGGCGCTCTCAAAAGGTACAGAGGGAACATGCCGAGGTACCCCAGGGCAGATCCCCACTTCAGGGGGAAGTGATCCTCACCCACAGACAGCAGGTTCTTGAGGGTCTCCACCATCACGTCTTTGTACAAGGTTCTCTGGGCAGGGTCCAGGCACTCCCACTCCTCAGGAGTGAAGTCTATGAACACATCCTTGAAGGTCAACTGTGCCTGAAATGAAAACACATTTCACCAATGGGTCCTGCAGACGATTCTTAGTTTCACACAAAATGAGAAGAGGTGAGAGGGGTAAAGCTCAATTCAGTTGAAGTAATATTCTGATAGATCCATTAAAAGCTGCTTGAAGCAAACTGTTGGTCTCTAATCTAATTTCTAATTTCCTCTTTTTTCTAAGACTATGATATCCTGCAATCAACATGAATTTGTCATGTATGTGGACAATACATGAAAAATACACAAATTAAAAGCAACGCTGGGTTGTCCATGCAGAAGTGTTACATTCAACACACTGAGTGATATAGTGTCACAATCTAGTTGAGTTACAGCAAGACTGGTTTCTTCAGAGACGACAAAGTCCACAGTTGCTTTAAAAGAACACACATAGTGATGATGATGACATCATCACATTGATGACAGGTGTTTCAGCACGTCCTACACACTAAGCATTACTCTAAAGACGTCACACGGATGAACTTGTCATCAACATAACAGCATGTTAGAGAAAGATCTGAGTCCACCTTACTGGGGAGAAAACTCTGTCACTCCAAGAAATCACTCAGATCAAACAGTTAAGAAATGAGGCAACAGCACCTGAGCTCAACCTAAAGAATCAACCAGTTAACTACCAAAGAAGGAAAGAGCATCCACAGAAAGTTCCCTGAGGATACCTGAAACAAGTTCAAGGAAGCTGAAATACAATAGAAGCGCATAAATGGTCATGATACAGGGTCATACCCTCTCCCATCACAACCCACACAATGTCAATAATCTTACTACAATTTACATCATTCATGTGATGATGCACAAAAAACTTAATGCCATGAAATACACTTAAGACAGAACTGAAACTGCTACAAAGCATACACCATTATTTATGAGATGATGTTTTTGTAATAAAACCATGGAGTTACATATCCATGCATTCATGCGTGCATGTGGAAACACACAATTGATTGAAACAAGAATTGTCTTTAATTTCTTTCATTCTATTAAAATTCATTCAGCATCAGCTGTGCGCCTCAAACTTGAAATATAGCAGTGAACATGATGGAGGTTACACTCTAGCCGCCAGCCAGCCAATTTCATCCACAATTTTAATGTTACTATCGAAATAAGTGTTCTGACACAGCCCCGGTGCTAAGACAAGATTAAACACAAAGTCTTAACCTACATTGAGAAATCAGACAAGGTCTCTGTGAGGAAGAAACACTTAGGATGGCAAGGTGGGAAATGGAAGAGTGTTGCAAGCAGAGAGACCAGCCTGAGTGCCAGCTCTGAGGCTGGAAGATATTTACTGAACAGAAAGGCAGCCAGTGTGACTGGGACACAGGGAATGTAGATGGGGTGATGCCAGGTAGAGGCTAATTTATGCAAGATCTATGGATTGAGGACTTTATTCCAAAAGCTCCTGGAAGTCTCTGAAGAATTTGCAAGAGGAAAGTTAGGTGCTTAGATTTGTTTTTCAGAGCTTAATCTGCTGTGTGTGGAAGTTGTGCTTACCTGCTTACTCATGCTAGACTCATTGCAACCCCGCTGACGGAAGCCCACCAGCTCCTCTATCCATGGAATTCTCCAGGCAAGAATGCTGGAGTGGGTTCCCATTCTCTTCTTTTATTTTACTTCTTCATTCAGTACCTTTGTCAATATTGTATTTCTTTTTCAAAGCTTATCTATTTTGCTCATGTTGGGACTTCGTTGCTGAGTGGGCTTTCTCAGCTGCAGTGCCGGGGCTTCTCGCTGCAGTGGCTTCTCTTGTTTTGGAGCACAGGCTCTAGAGAGTGTGGGCTTCCATAGTTATGGCTCCTGGGCTCTAGGGCACAGGCTCAGTAGTTGTGGCCCATGGGCTTAGCTGCTCTGAGGCATCTTCCTGGACCTGGGATGGAACCTGTGCACCCTACATTGGAAGGCACACTCTTAGCCACTGTACTACCAGGGAACTCCTCAACATTATCTTATTCTAGTTGAAAAAAAAATAAAAAGTAATATAAGCAGAAAATGACATACAGAAGATTTCTTCCAATCTCTATAAAATATCTGTATTTAAAAATATGTGGGCCTCCCTACAGGTAAGTGGTAAAGAATCCACTGGGCAATGCAAGAGATGTGGGTTGTTGCCTGGTCTGAGATCCCACATGCTGAGGGGCAATTAAGCCTGTGAGTCTCAATTCCTGAGCCCAGGAGGTGAAACTACTGAAGTCAGCGCGCTCGAGACCCCGTGCTGCAAGACAAGAGAAGCCACTGCAATGAGAGGCATGCGCACCACAAGCAGAGAGTGGCCACCACTCGCCAGAACCAGGGAAAAGACACTGAAGCAATGAAGATACACTCCAGGAAATAAATACATTTTAAAAACCATAATGTGATTTTTATCCTTAATTTTGGGTATGTGCTTCTTAACAAAATCCAAAATTTATTATTTTATTCCATAAAGCAAATACTGAACCCAGATCAGTAAAGTTGGAGAGTTCCCTCATGGTCCAGTGGTTAAGATCCCTCACTTCCACTGCAGGGATTCAGGCTTGATTCCCACTCAGCGAACTAAGACACTGGAAGCTGCATCATGTGGTCAAAAAAGAAAGAAAAAAAAAAAATTAGTAACCCTGATTTTACAGTTTAAATGAGACGGTGTAACGAAACACTCCCTAGCTCTGACATCTCTTTCTGAACGTTCTGTTCCATTCGAAAACACTTAAGTTTTCAAGGAGGTGCTCATTTAATTTTAAATGTACTATAAAAAGTCAGAACTGATTTCCACTCATCGGCCTCTTCTGCAGATTTTACCGTGTACTGTACATGTTAATACCTGAGGTCCACGTACCGCTTTTTTACCCTGGTTGACAGAGAGCAGACAGCGCATCCAGATGGGCCCTAAACAGTGCCTGCTGCCCAACAGCACCGAGACCCATGGGTGAGAAGCCCTGCCCAGGACGGTGCCCAGGGGAGCCTCCTCACAAGGGCCAAGTCACGGGTCATGGGGAGACGGGATCTAAGTGGAGACGACAGACCCTGAGGGAAGGCCCAGGTGAGTGTGCATGTACAGGTCAGACAGGACACTCCAGGGTCAGACTCGATTAGAAAGTCCAGGGAAGGGCATTTCAGGAAGGCAGTGTGAGAACCCACTGAGAATATGACCTTACCTGAGAGAGAGCCATGCCTGACTCCTGTTCTTTCCTCTTCTGGGCTTCTTCGTCCATGAGTCTTCACAGTTCTATCATGAAAGTGGAAAACATGCTGTTTAAAGCTTAGGGTCAACACACCCCGTCCTCAGCCCCAACCACACACACAGGGACGCCCTCACCAGGAGGAACAGACAGTCCCCTGTGCCCACTGTCTCAGGAGGGACTCAGGATGGTCAATTCCGGCACAGAGAGACCAACACGGGACTTTCCCACACTTTCCTTGGATCACACTCCCCTCCTGGTGAGGCCTCATGCACACAGCAGCAGGGGCACCTCCGCTGACCCCAAGATCCCCCTCAGGTCACACAGCAGGCCCTGGTCCTGCCCCGCTCAGAGCACAGTGCCCTCCCCGCCCCCAGGGCCTGATCTCAGTCTCAGAAGTGGAGGCTAAGAGCCCTGGTGCTCAATGCAGGATCCAGATCGGAATCACCTGGGGCTCTGTGCACATTCCTGGGGCGAGGCCCCACACGAGATCCTGAGGAGTGTTTCTGTTGGGGGAGGGGTACAAGAGATGGCCGGACTCCCAACACATATCTTTCAGTAACAGCATTGCAGGTGGATTCTTTACCAGCTGGGTTACGTAGCTCAAAACAGGTTCCAACTCTGGAAGAGCATCACGTAAGGCCTCAGTCTGTTTATCTGTAGCTAGACCCAGAACCTCAGTGTTGCGTACTTCAGCGTCTATTAAGTCTTTTATCTCAGTTATAGAGTTAATCTGTTTTTTTAGTTTTGTTCATATCTTTTGGTCATAAGCGTGACTTCCTTGTCCCTCAGGAAGCAGAGTGGAGCCTAAGTTAACTAGTAAGTGCCTTGAGTTAAAAGAGAGGTGACAGGCACAGATATTGATGTGGAAGTAACTGGGCATTGTTGGAGCAGGAAGGGGGTTCCTGGAAAGCAGGCCCTGTGTCGGTGCTAATGTTCCCATTATGCATTTTTACGGTTGTTAAGGTTTCCAGCCCTTTAGGTTAAGGCGCAAAGGACTGCACTGGTGTCTGAGGGATTCCATCTTGGCCCCCGCTTCAGTGACCCCCCGAGCTTCAGCACTAGTTACATGCACGGTGCTGTGAGCAGAGCCCCTTGTGACCTCGGGGCCCCTCAGGGTTGGGGAACCATCCAAGGCCGAGGGCCCAGGGATCTCAGGTGTCGGGGGCATTCCCTCCTCCAGCTCCCTGGCTGTTGGTAAACGGGCGAGTCCACCACCATCTCTCCTCCAGTGCCCTTCTGCCCACACGGGGTACCCTGGGTTGGTCTGGGTACCTGTGGACCTTGTAGTCCACCATGGCCAGCTTGGCTTGCAAAGTCTGACCTCCCCTCCAGTGGTCTCTGAGTGGACAAAGATACAACCATCATTTCAGCCCTTTGTGTATTTCTCTGGGAGCGTTCAGCCTTTTCAACCATGTCCCTATTATCAAGAACTGAATAAGCCACTTGGACCAAATCTCTCATAGGGGTCTGAGGACCAGCAGTTGCTTTTTGAATCTCACTCCTGATGTCCGTGGCAGGGTGGGCTATGAAATGCATAGCCAAAAGGGCCTGTCCCTCGAGGGGGAAGGGATCCACACTCCTAGATATATATACATATATGTATGTATATATGAAAGTGAAAGAGGACAGTGAAAAAGTTGGCTTAAAGCTCAACATTCAGAAAACTAAGATCATGGCATCTGGTCCCATCACTTCATGGGAAATAGATGGCGAAACAGTGGAAGCAGTGTCAGACTTTATTTTTTGGGGCTGCAAAATCACTGCACATGGAGATTGCAGTCATGAAATAAAAAGCTGCTTACTGCTTGGAAGGAAAGTTATGACCAACCTAGATAGCATATTAAAAAGCAGAGACATTACTTTGCCAATGGGCTATGTCTAGACACATGTGGCCGAATGGACCTGTGTTTCATGGAACATTACACTCAAAGGATAAAGAACAAAGTTCGATCCAGCCTTAACCCCGGACCCCAGAGCGCTCCATCTACAGAGCCTAATGCAGGTACAGGCCCCGGGCCATCCCTACCCGGCTCTCTGCACCCTGCCCTGACTTCCCACTTGAGCCCTTGATGCTTGCCTTGCAGCTCCTCCAGGATGTGTGAGGAATGAATACTTCCATTTCACTTTCCCTTGCAGTCTTCTGTTGAGTTGCGACATAACGTCCAACACCGAGGACCTTGACTTAACAAATGTTAGTGTAACAAAGTCACAGTGGTATTAGACACATCTAACAAACATACAAACACATGAAGCAGAACTAAAGAGCTTCTTCATGAAGGTGAAAGAGTGACAAACTTGGCTTAAAACTCAACATTCAGAAAACTAAGATCATGGCATCTGGTCCCATCACTTCATGGCAAATAGATGGGGAAACAATGGAAATGGTGACAAGCTTTACTTTTTTGGGCTCCAAAATCACTGCAGATGGTGACTGCAGCCATGAAATTAAGAGACGCTTGCTCCTTGGAAGAAAAGTTATGACCAACCTAGACAGTATATAAAAAGCAGAGACATTACTTTGCCAACAAAGGGCCATCTAGTCAAAGCTTTGGTATTTCCAGTAGTCATGTATGGATGTGAGAGCTGGATATAAAGAAAGCTGAGAGCCAAAGAATGGATGCTTTGGAACTGTGGCGATGGAGGAGACTCTTGAGAGTCCCTTGGACTGCAAGACGATCCAACCAGTGCATCCTAAAGGAAGTCAGGCCTGAATATTCATTGGGAGGACTGACGCTGAAGCTGAAAGTCTAATACCTCGGCTACCTCATGCAAAGAATTGACTGATTGGAAAAGACCCTGACGCTGGGAATGACTGAAGGCGGGAGGAGAAGTGGACAACAGAGGATGAGATGGTTGAATGGCATCACCAACTCGATGGACATGAGTTTGAATAAGCTCCGGGAGTTTGTGATGGACAGGGAAGCCTGGAGTACTACAGTCCACGGGGTGGCAAAGAGTCAGACACGACTGAGCGGCTGAACTGACTAACTGAAGAAACGTACAAAGAAGATTTAGCAGCAACTTGACATGATTTCTATTAGACTAAAGGAAAGGAGGGAACACTTCCCAACTCAATTTATGAGGCCAGTATTACCGTGGGACAATATGAGACAAAGGTATCAGAAGAAAAGAAAAGATAAAGATAACTACCAACTAAATCCCACATGAAGAAGCAAACATTCTTAATAAACTATTAGCAAGAGAAATCAGCAAGAGACAAAAAGAATTGCATGCCATGATCCAATGGTGTATATGTGAGGGGTAGAAGGCTATCTCGAATTTCAATCAATGTCATCCAGACTGTTGACAGACAAAAGAAGAAAAATCAAACTCTTATCATTTGATTCAGAAACTGCATTCAACAAAAGCCAACAACCACTTATAATATAAACTTCAGAAAACAAAGAAGAGTGGAAACCTCCCTCAACTCAAGAAAGAGCACCTGTAAAAGCACCATACTCAATGGCGAAAGACCGGATGCTTTTCCCCAGAGATTAGGAAGCAGACCAGTATGTCCACTCTCCAGCACTGCAATTGACATTGTTTTAGACATTCTAGCCAGTCAGTTAAGGGAGTAAAGTAAATAAAACCTGTAAGGACTTCCCTGGCGGTCCATCCAGGGGATAAGACTCTGTGCTCCCAATGCAGAGGGTCTGGTTTCGATCACTGGGCGGGGAACTAGAGTCCACATGCCGCAACTAAGACTTCATGTGCTTCAAGGAAAAGATGCTACAAGGAAGACTGAAGATCCTAGATGCCACAACCAAAGCTCGACATAGCCAAATTAATAAATACAAATAAATGTTTTAACAAACAGTGGCAAAAGCTATATGGAGAGAAAAGCATGTTAAAATTGTACACCCATCAGGAGAAGGCACTCTGGTTGTGTAAGCTGAATAAGGCACTCCCCCTGCCCCAATACTGCCCACGTCCTCTTATCTAGAACATCTTGACTACTACTTTAAATGTCCAAGGGGAGTTTGCAAATGTGATCTAGTTAAAATCCGGAATGTAATATTGTCAGGAAGCATTTAAGAGTAAGATTCCTGTGTGCTCTTTCCTATCTCTCTTGAGCCCTCTGTTCTTTATCAGTCCCTGTCAGGGGCGAGTGGAACAGGTAAGCCTCTCCCAGGACAGAGATCAATGACATGGGATGCTTGCATAGGATTACCTTCATTAGATTTTCTATACAGGGATAAGTACCATCTTCCTTTTTATGAACCACATGGTAAAAGTGATTGTTTACGACTCTCTCTCTTTGATAAGGATCGCCTTATGTTTTGCAAGTCTGGAATTTTAATCTTTATCTTTGCTGAGAATAACCACACCATGTTGATTAAAACACTTTTGCTCCATCACAGCTTGGGTGTCCATGTCCTTCTTTCTCTCTATATCTGGCTGATTCCCTGCAACGTGAAAGCTGGCTGCATAACCCAGGGAATATTAGCCTCTTTCCTTCTTTCACTTTCTTATTGTCAACTCTGGACCGCCAGGTTCCAGTCCAATGAAAGACCAACATGTGGAGCCCAGAACAGGGCCTGGTACACGTGGCAGATTCGGGCAGAGTGACCCCAGAGGGCCAATTGAGGCTGGTAAGTACTAAGACATGGGTCAATTGGCTGAAAAGCTAGTTTTCTTTCCAATCCCAAAGAAAGGCAATGCCAAAGAATGCTCAAACCACCACACAATTGCACTCATCTCACACGCTAGTAAAGTAATGCTCAAAATTTTCCAAGCCAGTCTTTAGCAATACGTGAACCGTGAACTTCCAGATGTTCAAGCTGGTTTTAGAAAAGGCTGAGGAACCAGAGATCAAATTGCCAATACCTGCTGGATGATGAAAAAAGCAAGAGAGTTCCAGAAAAACATCTATTTCTCCTTTATTGACTATGCCAAAGCCGTTGACTGTGTGGATCACGAAAAACTGTGGAAAATTCTGAAAGAGATGGGAATACCAGACCATCTACCCTGCCTCTTGTGAAACCTGTATGCAAGTCAGGAAGCAAAGGTTAGAACTGGACATGGAACAACAGACTGGTTCCAAATAGGAAAAGGAGTATGTCAAGGCTGTATATTGTCACCCTGCTTATTTAACTTATACGCAGAGTACATCATGAGAAACACTGGGCTGGAAGAAGCTCGAGCAGGAACCAAGATTGCCGGGAGAAATATCAATAACCTCAGATATGCAGATGACACCACCCTTATGGCAGAAAGTGAAGAGGAACTAAAGAGCCTCTTGATGAAAGTGAAAGAGGAGAGTGAAAAAATTGGCTCATAACTCAACATTCAGAAAACTAAGATCATGGCGTCTGGTCCCAGCACTTCATGGGAAATAGATGGGGAAACAGTGGAAATAGTGTCAGATTTTATTTTGGGGGGCTCCAAAATCACTGCAGATCGTGATTGAAGCCATGAAATTAAAATACGCTTACTCCTTGGAAGGAAAGTTATGACCAACCTAGATAGCATATGAAAAAGCAGAGACATTACTTGGCCAACACAGGTCCGTCTAGTCAAGGCTATGGTTTTTCCAGTGGTCATGTATGGATGTGAGAGTTGGACTGTGAAGAAAGCTGAGTGCCGAAGAATTGATGCTTTTGAACTGTGGTGTTGGAGAAGACTCTTGAGAATCCCTTGGACTGCAAGGAGATCCAACCAGTCCATCCTAAAGGAGATCAGTCCTGGGTGTTCATTGGAAGGACTGATGCTGAAGCTGAAACTCCAGTACTTTGGCCACCTCATGCGAAGAGTTAACTCATTGGAAAATACCCTGATGCTGGGAGGGATTAGGGGCAGGAGGAGAAGGGGATGAGATGTCTGAATGCCATCACCGACTCCACAGACATGAGTTTGAGTAAACTCCAGGAGTTTACTCGACAGGGAGGCCTGGCATGGTGCGATTCACGGGGTCGCAAAGAGTCGGACACGACTGAGTGACTGAACTGAACTGAACTAAGGGAACTTATAGATACACAATTGAAATGAAAACATATTGAGGAATCTTGTTCCCCTTGGAATTCTCCCATTTTTGTAATAAAAAAGAAATCTGGCAAATGGCATCTTTTAACAGATCTTCAAAAAATTAATAGAAAATGATTGTAAATATTGTTTAAATTGCCTAGAAATATAGGTAGGGCCATTGTCTGTTTTTATAGAACTAGGTGTTCCCATTATTGCAAAGCAAGTTAATAGGTGGGTTATAACATGTTGTGTAGTTTCACCTTGGGGAGGTGTGGCCTACAGAAAAGAAGAATTTGTATCGATGGAGATATGTAAGAAGGGAGAGGAAGAAAGTTCAGGGCAATGAGTTACATCCATTTGCCGTAGTTCATTAGGTTGTAATCCTTGAGGATTGATACTTTGTGCAATGGGTCAAAGATGTAAGGGTCTACAAGGAGAGCAATTATTAATGACTTGTTTAGCATGTCGGTATGGAATTTTCCAAATTTGATGGAATGAGCCAGCATTATTGTGTAATAGAGCATGATGCTCTTCAGGAGTAGCAAAAGAGAGAAGTTTATCAGCTTTTTCATTGCCATGAGCCATAGGGCCAGGAAGACAAGAATGTGTTTGAAGATGGGTAATATAAATGGGGGAAGTGCAGTTCTTCACAATAGATTGTAGTTCAAGAAAAAGTTGTTGGGTAATAGATTGATTAGAATTTATGGTTGAAGCTTCTATATTTCTTAATACAATTCAGGGGCAATGATTAATCCGGAGTCTTTCAAGCATTGTTGAGCTATGTCAAGCATCTCTTGAGTTTCTAAAACAGATGGAGCTGAAAACAATATATCATCCATATAATGAATAACAAGAAAATTAGGGACTTGTTTTCTCACAGGTTCAAGGACTTTGGCTACATAATATTGACACATGGTGGGAGAATTCATCATTCCTTGAGGCAAAACACTGATACCGTTTATGAGGCCTGATATGATTAGGATAAGGAAGAGAGAAAGCAAATCTCTCTCGGTCTAGAGGGTGTAAAGGTATAGTAAAAAAGCAATCTTGTAAGTCTATAATAATAATATGCTAGTTTTGAGGGAAAGTGGTAGGTGATGGAATTCCTGGTTGCAATGCACCCATAGGTATCATAGATGTATTAACTTTTCTAAGGTCTGTTAAAAGACGCCATTTGCCAATTTCTTATCACAAAAATGGGAGAAGTCCAAGGGGAATAAGAGTCCTCAGTATGTGTTCATTTCAATTGTGTATTGATAAGTTCCTTAGCAGCCTCTAATTTCTCTTTTGTAAGGGGCCATTGCTCTGTCCAAATAGGCTCGTCAATATTCCAAGTAATTTTAATAATTGCATTGTTTGTTAAGTGAATAGTGGCCCCAAAGAAAAATGTGGAAAATATATTTGAGTATGCCATTGCATAAGTAAATCTCTTCCTATTAAATTAAGGGGTGTATCTATCACATAAGGTTGTAATGTTGCAGGCTGGCCTTTTGGTCCCTCACATGGATATATTGGACACTTTGATAAACCTCTTGTACTTTGGTTTGAGAAACTCCTGCAATTTGGCAAGAAATTCTCTGTATAGGACAAGATTTGGGCCATAAATGTTTGGAAATAATAGTAATATAGGATCCAGTATCAAGAAGACCAGAAAGTCTTTTGCCATTAACTTTGATGTTTATATTTGGTCATTCAGATACTATTGATGTCCATAAGGATTGTTTTTGATCTGTATTGGCAAATCCACCTGTCCGGATGTCATCAGAGGAGTTAATAGACATGTAAGGTAAAAGAAATAGTTGGGCAATTTTGTCCCCCTTTTTGAATTGCCATAGTATCTGAGATGACATCATAATTTGAATTTCTCCCTTATAATCTGAATGAATTATTCCAGGGTGAACAGTAATTCCTCTAGAAGTCAAACTAGATTGGCCAAGTAAAAGGCCAAAGGTTTGTGGGGGTAGAAAGAATATCCACCTCATTAGCTTAAGTGGGACCTTATATACTTCTCAACTAGCTGCTGAGAATAGATAAAAAGAATACCTCAATGTTGTAAGAGGTCTATTAGGCCCTTTCCCAAGACATACATCCTGAGATAACTTTGGTACAAGTTTAGCCAGGGAGAACAGGTTCCAGACAATGTCTCTATGCAAGATATACTGTTGCTCTGTAATCAGGGGTACAAGTCTTGAGATACAGATTCCCAGGCAAGATTTGTTACAATTATAGTTATTAACATAGAGCCTCAGAAAAGCATTTCCATGAGTAAGACATTCTGCTGTGTAATCATGAGTTCTGGACCTAAAGAAAGGTCAGTTCTCAGGCAAGATACACTGTTGCACAAGGCTTCAGGAAAGCTTGAGTGAGAATGCTTGCCTCCTCCTTCCAGGGCCTTGGACTGCCTGCCTAAGCTTTAACTCTTTCATTTCCTCCTGCTTTTAGGAGAATATGGTTGCTGGGGAAAGGGGGGGAGAAATCGTTCTGTAACTTCTTCCTGCTGGGAAGGGGCATAGACCCTAAATTGTCGAGGCAACATATTCTCCTTACCCTCATATAGAGGGTCTCTGATCCAGGGGCCCTGAGTAATAGCTAGAGGAGGCAGTGGAAAGTGCAGGAGCCCTGAACAATCACTTGTAACTTAAATGCATAAGCCACTTAGATACAAGGTTCATGATATAGTTGCAGATATAAAAAGCAAACAGCAAGAACAAGATGACTACAATTATTACAGTCAAGATAGTTTTCCACCAAGGAGGGCTTTGTATTTGAGTTTCTACAGCATCCCATTGCCCTGTACCAGTTAACATTTCAAAAGTAATTTGGTTTTGGGGAGTGCCAGCTCAAGCATTAGAATTGCCATGACCTCGGGCCACATCCTGAAACCACGTTGTCCACTTAAGATATTCTCCAAGTTTAAGAAGAGCCCTTATCAAAAGTCAGCAATCATAAGGAACAAAACTTCCAAAAGAAAATGCCATAGCATTTAAAAGTTCCTTAGCAAAAGGCAAATGAGGGCTGGACACAGTTACAAATTTTTTCATTTGTTGCATGTGCGAAAAATCAATGCCTTCATATTGAGGTATTATTTGCCCTTGGGCTTTGATATTTCTCAAAACAGGAAAAGCAGAGAAACCATTGGCCTTAGAGATTCAAGACTGCAAAGCCAGTAACTCAGAAGGCCTACGTCGTGAAGGAGAATGAATGGATAGTATGTTTTCATAAATACGAGTGCGTGCCAAAGGCTTACCACTGTCATCAAGAAAAGTATTGTCATCCGTAGTGTCAAAAAGAGCCTCAGAAGAATCATTGTCAGGGTCTTCTTGTTCTTGAATTGAGGGGATTTTCAATTTTGTGTCCTTTGCAAGAAGGAGAAGACGAATGGGGCAGGGCTGGTAGGAAAATTTGAAATATTTTCACTTCAGTTCAGTTGCTCAGTCATGTCTGACTCTTTTTTACCCCATGAATCACACCACGCTAGGCCTCCCTGTCCATTACCAACTCCCGGAGTTTACTCAAGCTCATGTCCATCGAGTCACTGATGTCATCCAGCCATCTCATCCTCCGTCGTCCACACCTCCTCCTGCCCCCAATCCCTTCCGGCATCAGGGTCTTTTCCAACTCTTCGCATGAGGTGGCCAAAGTACTGGAGTTTCAGCTTCAGCATCAGTCCTTCCAATGAACACCCAGGACTGATCTCCTTTAGGATGGACTGATTGGATCTCCTTGCAGTCCAAGGGACTCTCAAGAGTCTTCTCCAACACCACAGTTCAGAAACATCAATTCTTCGGCGCTCAGCTTTCTTCACAGTCCAACTCTCACATCCATACATGACCACTGGAAAAACCATAGCCTTGACTAGACGGACCCGTGTTGGCCAAGTAATGTCTCTGCTTTTTCATATGCTATCTAGGTTGGTCATAACTTTCCTTCAAAGGAGTAAGCGTATTTTAATTTCATGGCTTCAATCACGATCTGCAGTGATTTTGGAGCCCCCCAAAATAAAATCTGATACTATTTCCCCATCTATTTCCCATGAAGTGCTGGGACCAGACGCTATGATCTTAGTTTTCTGAATGTTGAGCTTTAAGCCAATTTTTTCACTCTCCTCTTTCACTTTCATCAAGAGGCTTTTTAGTTCCTCTTCTCTTTGTTGTTCTAAGTGAGCCTTTTGTAAAGTTTCATCATCTAATTAATATTCATGTAACAAGTGTTCTGCCTGTTGTCAAATATCAGGGGGGTGGGGGGGACGCTAGAATAACCTTGAAATGTCAGAACCACAGATTGAATAAGAGCCCATAAGGGACAGAAATCTATTGGAATATTTTACTCCGTCTTGAGGCTCATTCAACATTCCATTTTTTTTTTTTTTTATAACATTCTCTTTAATCTCGTTCCAAATTTCTAAATTGAAACTGCCTTCATCAGGGAACCAGGGATAATGTTCAACCACCGTTTGGAGACAAGCCTCTATTAGCTGACACAAAACCGAAATTCCTTGCACTTTACATAGATGATGAAGTCAAGTACAGAAGTGGTGGGTCTTTCCAGCCATTTGTCCCATATCCCCGCACTTACCGACCTCCGGAGGTCAACAGTCATTCCGTCCGCTTGCCAAGGGCCTCTCCAGGTCCCTGTTTGGGTGCAACTTGTTATGGTCTTTACAGACTGGGACATGGGGACTGGAGTCGATGAAAAGAAGGCAAAGAAAAGAAGGACGTGGGTGACCCAAGTCTCGAGTGAAACAAGGGTACTTTATTTACAGAAACTCATGCTTATATATCTTCAATAAAATGATTACTCAGCCACTGAGAATGAAATTCCATCAGTTGCAACAAAAAGGATAGTCCTGTAAGTAAATGGTCACTGAAGAGACTCAATGAAGGGAGTCACTGAAGGGAATCCAAGCAGGTGCCCTTTCCCATCATCTCAGTCCTGAGAACTGCATGCAGCTCTGCTCGTTCCTGTATTCCAGTTACTGATAAGGAACAGAGAGTCCTTGAGAAACGATACACAAAGGAAGAAAATGCAATATCTTGGATCCCTTAAAGTTGAACATCCCCTGACACTTATCCAGAGCTGACTTTAGTAGATTCCTGTCAGGGAATGTTTAACAGGAGGATTCCTATGTGCTGTTTCTCATAAATCCTCTGTTCCGTATCAGTTTCTGTTCTCAGAAACCAGTGGAATGGTGCACCGCACCATTCTCATAGGATGAGACGGGCTTGAATCTCCTTCAGTAAACATTCTCCTTATGACTAAACCGCTTAGTCTCGATCCTCTTTCTTGAGATATGGATTGTCTCCTGAACTTGTGACCATTATTAATCCCTTGTTCCCTTGGTAACAGTTGCTATACGCTTGGATTTCTGATCTTTATCATCATTGAAAGAAATTTCTTCTACAACAACCTGTATATACTCACAGAAAGATCATTAAAGCACCTTTGCTCCATCAGACGTTGGTTCCCCGTGTCTTTCTTTCTTTCTTTCACTTTCTTATCGTTGACTCTGGACCGCCAGGTTCCGGTCCATTAAAGGACCCCAGCAAGTGGAGCCCGAACAGGGATTCTGGTATACAAGGCATTTCGGACGGAGTGACTCAGGGCCTATTGAAGTTGGGACCTACTGAGGCTGGTAAGCATTAAGACACGGGTCAAACGGCTGGAAAGCCCCATCATTTCTCTACTTCACTTCACCATTTGTTTAAAGCGCAGGGACTTTTAGTTTCATGCCAGTGAATAGAGGCTTGCTTTCAAACAGTGGTTAAATGTAATCCTTGGTTCCCTGATAAAGGCAGTTCTGATTTAGAAATTTGGGACCAGGTTGAAGAAAATGTTGAAAGAGCCCCTAGGCAGGGAAAAAATATTCCAGTTGATTTCTGGCCCCTATGGGCTCTCATTAAAGCTGTAACTCTGCCATTTCAAGGTAAATTCTAGCCCTCCCAATATTCGACAACAGACAGGACACTTACTGTGTGAATATCAACTAGATGACAAAACTTTACAGAAGGCCCAATTAAAACAACATACAATATTTCACAATTTTCCTACTAGCCCTGTCTCGGCTGCTCCAAATGCTCCTCCTCTGCCAGCAGGCACAGATCCAAGTCTCTCCTTTGTTAGAACCTAATGATTCTGACAACGACTCTCCTAATGCGTTTCTTGACACCAAAAACTGGCAATGCTTTTCTGGACAAAAATAATAAGTCCTTGGCACAGACTCATATTTCCAAAAAATCAGCAGTTACTCGCTCTCCTCCGCGACATAGGCTCTCTGAATTACTGGCTTTGCAATCACAAGTTTCTGACGCCGATGGTTTCTCCGTCTTTCCAGTTTGAAGAAATCCTGATGCTCAAGGGCACATAGTACCTCAATATGATGGTATTCATCTTTTTTAGATGCAACAAATGAAAAAGGCTGTAACTATGTATGGCCCACATTCGCCTTTCACTGAAGAGCTTCTAAATGTTGTGGCATCTTCTATTGGAAATGTTATTCCCTATGATTGAAGAACTTTAATAAAAGCTCTCCTTAAACCGGAATATCTTCAATGGACAATGCGGTTTCATGATATGGCCAGAGATCATGCTAACAAGAATGCTCGAGCTGGCACTCCCCAAAACCAAATTACTTTTGAAATGTTAACTGGCGCCAATTTGATACCATAGAAGCTCAAATACAATGCCCTCCCTTATGGCATGAACAATTAAAAACAGTGGCCCTTGAAGCTTGGGATCGAATTACTCCTCAAAGAGAGCCTACAGGTAGCTACACTAAAATATTTCAAGGACCTAATGAAAGTTATGCTGATTTTTCAGCTAGATTACAAACTGCTATTTCCCGTACTGTAATTGGAGAAGAAGCCAAAAAACAGCTAGAGAAATTACTTGCTTATGAGAATGCAAATTAGGAATGTCAAAGAGCTATCACTCCAATTTGTGAGACTGGGACAATTATTGATTATTTGAAGGCTTGTGGCACGCAATCTAGGATCAGAAACTCAAAAGATGCAAATGCTAGCTGAGACAATGGCTGCTGCCTTTAGAAAGGGAAATGAAGGATACTTTACATGTGGAGATAAAAAAGTTTTAAAGAGGGACTGCCCTAAGAGCTAATAAAAAAACTTCCAAGAATCTGCCCTCGCTGCCCTAGCGGAATGCATTCAGCCAAAGATTGTAAATCTAAATTTGATATTGAGGGAAAAGCTATTTCAGGAAACGCCAAACAGGGGACCCCCCCCCCCCTTCCAGGTCCCCTACAACAAAAACCAGGGGCAAATTCTATCTTTTCCCTCAAACCCTCAACATCTGGCAGTGCTGCCGTCGATATACCAGCCCTATATGATTTTTTTCCTTTACCCTCAAGCAGTCCCTTCTAGAGTACCTACCGGACTTTTTGGACCCCTGCCACCACAAACCTTTGGTCTTTCACTTGGCCAATCTAGTTTGACTTCTAAAGGAATTACTGTTCACCCTGGAATAATTGATTCAGATTATAAAGGAGAGATTCAAATTATGATGTCATCTCGGATTCTATGGCAATTCAAAAATGGGGACAAAATTGCTCAATTACTTCTTTTGCCTTAAATTTCCAAACATTCATGGCACAAATCCTGGCCTATACAAAAAATCTCTTGCCAAATTGCAGGAATTTCTCAAACCAAGTATAAGATATTTATCAAAATGTTCAAATCTAGGCATATGAAGGACCAAAAGGCCTGCCTGCAACATTAAGACCTTATGTGATAGATGCACTGCTTAATCAAATAGGAAGGGACTTACTTATGCAATGGCAAACTCAGATACACATTCCACATTTTTCCTAGGGGTCACTGTTCATTTAAAAAACAAAGCAATTATTAAAATAACTTGGAAGAATGACGAGCCTATTTGGACAGAACAATGGCCCCTTACAAAAGAAAAATTACAGGCTACTAAAGAACTTATAGACACACAATTAGAATTAAAACATATTGAGGAATCTTACTCTCCTTGGAACTCTCCTATTTTTGTAATAAAAAAGAAATCTAACAAATGACGTCTCTTTACAGACCTTAGAAAGGTTAATGCATCTATGAAACCTATGGGTGCACTACCACCAGGGATCCCATCACCTACTACTATTCCTCAGAAGTGGCACATTATTAGTACTTATTTACAAGATCGCTTTTTGAATATACCGTTACACCCTTTAGACCGAGAGAGATTCACTTGCTCTCTCCATTTTCCTAAACACATCGGTCCTCATAAGAGATTTCAATAGAATGTGTTACCTCAAGGTATGCTTAACAGTCCGACTATGTGTCAAAATTCTGTAGCCAAGGCTTTACATCCAATGGGACAGCAATTCCCTCAAGCATATATCATTAATAATATACTGTAACTACAAAAAGGAGAAATTACAGTTTTGACACTGAATGCCCATGATATACTTTAGACTCCAGAAAAAACTGATTAAAATAAAATCTTTTTTGAAATTTCAAAACCAACTCTTCTTATACGTGCAGTTAGGAAAAGGTTAACTTGTTAAAATACATGTTTGGAGCTCCAATTCTGCCTGGGAAGCAAAAACAGGCCTAAGAAAAAACCTGAAGTTAACTGTTATCATGTCCTTGGGATACACAGCCACTCTGTCTGGGACTCCAGCCATAAGCAAATTGGTGGAACTAAAAAAAAAAAAAAAAAAAAAATATATATATATATATATATATATATATATAAGATATTTTAAATTTCAAGGAGAAAGCTATATCTGTCTATCTAAAATTATCTATGTCTCAACGTATGTCTCTGTTTTTGGATAATATGAAATTAATGAGTTCTATTTAAATTCAAGTTCACATGAACTGAAAAATATTCAATATTAAATATAATGCTTCTTTAAATATAAATATAATTTAAATATAATTGCTTGCTAATCTAATTAAGACATGCCTTACATCATTAACATTATATAATACTTTTATTTTGCCTAGATTTAAGGTAAACTAAATTTCTCAACAAAAAAGTTAACTCTTTATATATATATAAATATATAAATGAAAAGTTTTAGACAAACCCTATTAAAAATAATTCTATTTTAAAAAGGTGTATCTAAAATAATCTCTTAGGATTGGGTAACTTAAATTCCTAAAATTGTACTAAACTAAATGATAAAAGTTTATTCAATAGCTAGGTCATTTCCAAATAAAGTAAGATTTTAAAACATTAATTACTGAACACTAACTTCCTCTTACAAAAAGTTTTTCTTGCAGAAAAACTAAAGAGATTTTAGACTATTAATAAATATATATAAATATTTAAATATAAACAAAAAGATATCCACCAATGTATAAAATGCTAATATACAAGACACTTCATAGTTGCTAAAGAAAAGTAATTTGTATGCTTTTGATAAAAAGATAGAAGAAATGGCAAAGAAAATGATGAATACAAAAACATACAAAAGGTTTATGACAAATGAAAGAGAATTTTATGGCAAATGGATGTAACTCATTGCCCTGAACTTTCTTCCTCTTCCTCCTTACATGTCTCGATTGATACAAATTCTTCTTTTATATGGGCCACACCTCTCCCAGGTGAAACTACACGACATGTTATAACCCACCTGTTAGCTTACATTGCAATAATGAGAACACCTAATTCTATAAAAACAGACAATGGCCCTGCCTATATTTCTAAGCAGTTCAAACAATTTTTACATCCATTCTCTATTAAACAGATTACAGACATCCCTTATAATCCACAAACACAAGACATAGTTAAACAAACACATCACACACTGAAACTACAAATAAAAAACTAAATAAGGGGGAAAACACAGGAACACTTTTATCTTCCTTATCCAGCAGACTTTACTAGATTCCAACGCAATATATTCTTTAAGCCTGTAACTATTGCTAATATAGCTTTATTTGTTTTAAATTTTATAAACTTACCGCAAGGTGCTATCTTGACAAGAGCAGAACATTTTGAGGAATTGAAGGACTCTTCTCCTCCTCTGCCCATATGGTACCAAGACAGGTTGAATAGACAATGGAAATCTGGGAAATGAATCTTACAGGGAAAGGGGTATGCTTGTATTTCCCCAGATGGATCCAATGAACTCACACGAATTCCTCTTCGGAACATCCGACCCAAGGGGGCCCCCTGGCCTTCAAGATAGAGCTCAGACAACAACCACCCCAGGAGGAAGAAATTCCAATATGGGCCATGGAGGCTCTAAAGATCTCCAGAAAGCGCCACCCTCGGTGGCATCAACCTTATGATCTCCCCTCTTGGGTACAAAGAAAAACCCTTACTAATCAAGCTGAAAATCTGACTTCTCAACAGAGAATGCCTCGGAGTCCTGAAAATATTTTTGTTGCCCGGCTTGCTTTCGCCTCCTCCCCCCAACTCGCCCCCCTGCTTGAGCTGAACTTATTAATCGCACTTACTGGGCTTACAGACTCAACCCCCCTTTACTTCAGGTCATAGAATGGACGGAGAGAGGGCCAATCGTATTAACCAATGACTCCATACATATGCCTTCTCCCTGGAACCTTAAAGGGCCCTCACACCCTGAAGAGGGGAAACTAATTAATATCTCTCTAGGTTATGAAGTCCTTCCATTGTGTATGGGCCCAGCAAAATTATGCATAAACGTTAGCCGAAAAACTTGGGCTTTTGCCCGGCCTCCAAAAGAGGACTTTAGGACGATGCTTAGATTATTTACTGCCCTTTCTTTGTCTGTGAACCATGTTTATACCACTGAAACTTTAGGGAAAGAGTTAGGGAACGAACAAAGAACAACACCAGGCAAAGGGTTTACTAATAAGAACTTTAAATATGCTCTGGTTCGTTGGGACTCCAGTGGCCCTGGGAAGAAGGTCCCATGGCTGGACTTGCTTCCTGGTTACTTACTAAACTGCTCCGGCGATCTAAACGATTCATCAGATGGCTGATTCTTGGCATTCTGGGATTAATAGCTATTTGCACCACTGCTGCCGTCACTGGTGTTGCTTTACAAACCTCAATTCAAACACATAACTTTATCCAAAATTGGACTAAAGATGCTCATACTATGTGGGCCACTCAGGCTCAGATAGATGAGGATATTCAAGATGAAATACAGGAACTAAAAACAGCCATCAAATGGGTTGGAGATCAATCAATAGATGTACGAAAACAGGTGATGCTAAAATGTGATTGGAATTCTACTCAATTTTGTGTTACTCCTGTTCAATTCAATAATAGTACCTACAACTGGGAACAAATCAAATTTCATTTAGAAAACATACATGATAATTCCTCTCTAAATGTACAAGTATTACAAAAAGACATCTTTGAATCCTTTTCTAAAAATCTGCCCTCTTCCACTAATTTGGAAACTTTAGCTGAACAGCTAGCTGATCAATTATCTGGGCTAGAGGCATGCGGATAGTTTTAAAGCATTACTCACAGCATCAGGTCTGGAACTGTAATCTGGGTGATTGTCTTGATGATTGTATTTGTTGTTTACCATTGCCTTCATGCAAAAATTGTTAAAAGAAACTCAAATGGTCAGAACCCTTTTTAACAAATATTGTAAATAAATAAGGGGGAATTGTCAGTGAATGTTGAACAGGAGGATTCCTACATGCTGTTTCTCCTAAATCCTATTCCTTATCAGTTTCTGTTCTCAGAAACCAGTGGAACGGCATGCCGCTCCCAGGTCTGAAGTCATAGAATGAGACAGGTTTGAATCTCCTTCAGTAAACATTCTCCTTACAACAAAACTGCTCAGTCTCGATCCTCTTTCTTGAGATATGGATTGTCTCCTGACCTTGTGACCATTATTAATCCCTTGTTCCCTTGTTAAGGGTTGCTGTACCTTTGGCTTTCTGATCTTTATCATCATCGAAAGAAATTTCTTGTACAACAGCCTATATATACTCACAGAAAGATCATTAAAGCACCTTTGCTCCAACAGAGCTTGGGTCCCCGTGTCTTTCTTTCTCTCTCTCACTTTCACTTTCTTATTGTTGACTCCGGTCCGCCAGATTCTGGTCCATTAAAGGACCCCAACAGATTGCAATGCATTATATTTTTTAATCCTACAACTATTGTTAATACAGCTTTATTTGTTTTAAATTTTTTAAACTTACTGCAAGGGGATATTTTGATAAAAGCAGAAAAAGATTTTGAGGCATTGATGGATACCTCCCTTCTTCTGCCCATCTGGTATCAAGGCGGGTTGACTCAACAATGGGAATCTGGAAAATTAATATTACAAGGAAAGGGGTATGCTTGTATTTCTCCAGATGGACCCAAAGAAATCAGCTGGCTCCCTCTTCGGAAGATCCGCTCCAGGGAAGCCACCGGCATTCAAGATAGAGAAGAAACAGCAAAATCACCAGGAGAAGGGGTTTCCAGTAGAAGCCAAGGCAACTTTATAAATTTCCAACAAATGCTGCATTCGAGGTAATTGAACTTATGGCCTCCCCACCTGGGGACAGATAAAAACCCTTACTAATCAAGCTGAAAATCTGGTTTCTCAACAGGGAATGCCTCGGAATCCAGAAAATATTTTTGTCACTATGCTTGCTTTTGCTTCCCCCGCTCAGGCTGACTTGATTAATCACACTTATTGGGCTTATATACCTAATCCCCCTTTATTGCAGGTTGTAGAAAAGACAGATACAGGACCGGTTGTATCCACTAAAGACTCAGTACATACGCCTCCTCCTTGGAGTTTGGAGGGGCGCTCTCAGACTGAGGAAGAAGGAAGATTAATTAACATTTCTCTAGACTATCAAGTCCTTCCTTCATGAATGGGCCCAGCAGAATTATGTATTAATGTTAGTCGACAAACGAGGGCTTTCATCCTGCCTCGAAAAAAGAACTTCCATACATTGTTTAGACTGTTTACTGCCCTATCCTCTTATGAGAACCATGTCAATACTACCAAAACTCTAGGAAAAGGACAAAAGTTGGAAGGGATTTACTTACAAGGATTTTAAATATCCTCCTGTTTATTGAGATACATGTCAAGCTAAAGCATGGAAATTAACGTTTGTGGCCAGTTACAGCATTTTTGATTGGGGACCCTATGGTATGTGGTTATCTAACTGCTCAGATGATATTAACAGTACTATGTGTGATTATGTTACTCAACTAACATGGAAGATTACCAACAGTTCAATGGAACACTTCCACGACAAAGGACTCCTTGGCTGGCTTTACAGTGGTATGGCATCTCCTCGCCCACAAAACAGCCTCACTAAACGAATTGGGCCTGAACAATGGGACATCTGGAAACTTGCTACAAACACTGAAAAACTTGGAACTTGGACTGGATATGTCACAGGGACCAGTCATAGTCATAGTAACTATTCCTTCCATTATAATCATTCATATTTTATACAAGCTTGTGTTCCCCTTCCTTTTGTTATAGCCATAGGAAACTTAAAATTTAATAAGACTTTATGTTCTGAGGCTTATATACACTGCAAATTGTATGCTTGTCTTAATTTCTCTATTTCTCTAAAAAATCCCTTTTGATTTTTGATCTCGATGTAGTCTGTGGTTGCCAGGAGATCGCCAATACCCTGGAAAGAGGGTCCAATGGCAAGACCTGCCTCCCAGTTACTCACTAAATTACTGCAACGAGATGGTTGATTCTTGGCATTTTGGGGTTGATAGCCATTGGCATCACTGTTGCTGTCACAGACATTGCTTTACAAACTTCAAATCAAACACAAAACTTTATTCAAAATTGGACTAAAGATGCTCATACTATATGGGTCACTCAGGTTCAGATAGACGAAAAACTTCAAGATAAAATTCAGGAATTAAAAACAGCCATCCAATGGGCTGGAGATCAATTAATAGATTCACACAAACAAGCATTATTAAATTGATTGGAATTCTACTCAATTTTGTATCACTCCTCTTCGGTTCAACCATAGTGCTTACAATTCGGAACAAATCAAATTTCATTTGTAAGATATACATGACAATGCTTCCTCACATGTACAATTGCTGCAAAAGGAAATCCTTGAAACCTTCTCTCAGAGTCTACCCTCTTCCAACAATTTGGAAACCTTAACTGAACAGCTCGCTGCTCAATTATCTGGGCTAGACCCTCGAAGATGGTTTCAAGGCATTACATATAGTATTGGATCTGGAACTATTAACACTGATAATTATCCTGGTGATTACACTTGTAATAAACCAATGCCTTTAACTAAAATTGTTCAAACTAAACAAACTCAATTGGTCAGGGCCTTTTCCACAAAAAGTATCAACAGTCACCCCCAATCCTGAAATAATAAAAAAGGGTGAACTGTCAGGGGACATTCAACTTTAAGGGATCCAATATGTTATTTTCTTCTTCTGTGGGCCATTTCTCAAGGACTCTCTATTCCTTTTCAGTTCCTGGAAAACAGGAAAGAGCAGAGCTGCACGCAGTTCTCAGGACTGAGATCATGAGAAAGGGCACCTGCTTGGATTCCTTTCAGTGACTCCCTTCAGTGAACTTTTACTTAAAGGTAATCTATTCAGTTATGCCCCTCTTACTCAGAATATGGAACGCTTTCTGGGCCTTTGAAGATTATTATTTGCTTGGCTTTGTTTCTGCTCAATTTTTTTACTGCCTTAAAGCTGCCTTGTATGAAGATACATAACCATGCGTTTCTGCAAATAAAGCACCCTTGTCTCACTCGAGACTTGGGTCCCCTGCGTCCCTCTTCTTGTTGACTCCAGTCCCCAGGTCCCAGTCTACAAAGACCGGGACAGCTCTGTCTTCAATTTTCATAAATAAGAGTAACTCTTCTTTAATCATACATACAACAGTTATTTCTATCCAATGGAGAACATGACCCTTTTCCTATGCATTGTTCCTAGCACACCATTGGTCCCTGGTCACTGTCCCTCTCCTCCTACGAAAAGCCCAGTCCTTTTAACATCTTGACTACTCTTCTCAAGTACAGTTCGTAGAATATTATGTTTTATAACAGGCTGGACTATGTATGGAAAGGCTTCCAGATCCTACTGACCATGATGAGTCATGTCTTAGGTTTACATTATTTTCTGCCCTCCCTGTTCCTAATTCACACACACTACTGAATTTCATAATTCACGCTGTGTGTTTTTCCAGAAAACACGGATCTGAATGAATCGTACCTAATGAAGTTGGCCCCTTCATCTCACTGATTCCTTCCCAGAGACCATCATGAAACACATGTAGCAAATGCGTTTGATCAATGTATTACCAAAGCCAAGCTCTTAGAGCTCACCATGCAACAGGCCAAAAAACTGAGAGATTACTTGTTGGGCAGGGAATATTGACTTTATTCAGAAAGCCAGGAGACCAAAAAGATGCTGGATTACTGTCCCAAAGAATCATCTTTGTGGAGTTAAAATTCGGGTTTCTTTTATACAAAAAGATCTCTATAGCTTCTCTTCAAATATGGACTTATTACAGTTGCTGACTACCTGAACTAAAGTCATCAGAGAATACATAAAGTGAAAAAGGTAAAGATTTGCCACAACCACTGAGTCTGGGAAGTATGGCTCCATTATGTTCCTATCTTGTGACTTTTGGGTAAGATCCTTGTCACACACATTACATTGCTGTGTGTTTTCTACAGGATAAATACTCTGATATTACTGGCAAGATGTGAGCTGTGAGGACAGGGTTTTTTTTTTTTCCCACATTTGTGAAACTGGTGAGGAATCTTTCTAGAATGAATTCATGTTCTAAAGACCTGACTAACAAATAAATACATATCTGGTTTCTATCCAGCATGAATTTTCTCATGAAGCCTAAGAGGTTGCCACACTCATCATATTTGTATGGTTTCTCAGTAGTATGAATTCTCTGGCCAACAGTAGGGTGTGAAGTTTGAACTTTGAATTTTGAACACTTCTACCATATACCACATTCATATAAGTTTCTCTCATGTATGGATTTTCTGATGTTTAGAGAGTGCTGAGACCTGAGTAAAGGATTTTCCACACTCAAAACATTTGAAAGGTTTCTCTATATGTATTCTCCGATGACTTGTAAGGTGTGAATTTCGACTGAAGAACTTGCCACACTCATTACATCTGTAAGGTCTCTCTCCAGTATGAATTCTCCAATGAAGGCGAAGATGTGGTTTTTGACCGAAGACTTTTCCACACTCATCACATTTGTAAGGTTTCTCACCAGTATGAACTGTCTGATGACTTAAAAGGGTTGACTTTACACGAAAGGCTTTGCCACACTCATCACATTTGTAAGGTTTCTCTCCAGTATGAAATCTCTTATGACTTATAATCTGTGAAGGCTGACTAAAGTGCTTGCCACACTCATCACATTTGTAAGGTTTCTCTCCTGTATGAACCCTCTGATGACCAGCAAGGTATTCATTTCGGCTGAAGACTTTGTCACATATATCACATTTAAATGATTTCTTTCCTGTATGAATTTTCTCATGTCTCCTGAGGTGTGAGCTGGAAGTAAAGGTCTTGCCACACTCATCACATCTGTAAGGTTTCTCACCAGTATGAACTGTTTGATGACTTAAAAGGACTGACTTTACACGAAAAGCCTTGCCACACTCATCACATTTGTAAGGTTTCTCACCAGTATGAACTGTCTGATGACTTAAAAGAATTGACTTTACACGAAAAGCCTTGCCACACTCATCACATTTGTAAGGTTTCTCACCAGTATGAACTGTCTGATGAGTTAAAAGGACTGACTTTACACGAAAGGCCTTGCCACACTCATCACATTTGTAAGGTTTCTCGGCAGTATGAAATCTCTTATGACTTATCAACTGTGAAGGTAGACTAAAGTGCTTGCCACACTCATCACATTTGTAAGGTTTCTCTCCAGTATGAACCCTCTGATGACCAGCAAGGTGTGCATTTTCACTAAAGACTTTGTCAGACGTACCACCTTTAAATAATTTCTTTCTTGTATGAATTTTGTGATGTTTCTTGAGGTTTGAGCTGTCAGTAAAGGCCTTGCCACACTCATCACATTTGTAAGGTTTCTCACCAGTATGAACTGTCTGATGCCTTAAAAGGATTGACTTTACACGAAAGGCCTTACCACACTCATCACAATTGTAAGGTTTCTCTCCAGTATGAACGGTCTGATGCCTTAAAAGGACTGACTTTACACGAAAGGTCTTTCCACACTCATCACATTTGTAAGGTCTCTCTCCAGTATGAAATCTCTTATGCCTTCTGAACTGTGAAGAGTGACTATAGTGCTTGCCACACACATTACATTTGTAAGGTTTCTCTCCAGTATGAACCCTCTGATGAACAGCAAGGTATGCATTTTGGCTGAAGACTTTGTCACATATATCACATTTAAATAATTTCTCTCCTGTATGAATTTTCTGATGTCTCCTGAGGTTTGAGCTGTCAGCAAACGTTTTGCCGCACTCATTACACTGGCAACTTCTCTTTCTTGCAGGGATAGTCCGATGACTTACAAGGAATGAATTCTGACCAAAGATTTTATCACATACATCACACTTATGTAAGTTTGCTCCTGAGTGGATTATCTGATGTCTAGCAAGGGTGGAGCTATCATTAAAAGTTTTGCCACACTCATTACATTTGTAACATTTCACTTCAGAATGAATTTTCAAATGACGTGCAAGCTGTGAACTTTGATCAAACAACTTGTCACATACTTCACATTTATGTGATTTCTCTCTTATATGGATGGCCTGATGTTTAATGAGGCATGAGCCCTTAAGACAGGCTTTCCCACACTCATCACATTTGTAAGGTTTTACCCTGTGTGCTTTGAGGTCTTGTGTTATTACTGAAGGATTCATAAAATCATCCCCATATATATTAGAAACACTGGTTTGGACACAAGGAGGACTTCTTTGAAGTGGTGAAAGTGACAAACTGTTGTTGACAGACCTCTCAACTTCGTTATATTCAGAAGTTATCCCACCAGTTTGAAGTATCTGCAGTTTATCCTGAAAGTTAAACCCAAGCCTGTTTCCAAAGAGCATGATTCTTGCATCCTTTCTATCATGTGAATCTCTTCCATCAGGCACATTTCCATCAAGGCTTACAGGTGTTCCTTTGTAATTTCTTTTGTCATCTCTCCCCTGACACTCAAAGTCACACATATTTTCCTGAGTTTCCCAAAGATGAAAACGTTTGATTTCATAGCTTTCAGGTCTTCCCAGCATCAATGTTTGGAGTGGCTCTCGTTTATCACTGTTCACTTTGGGTTGTAAATGCTTGATCACATGTGTAGGAGAGATATCTACAAGATAAAAAGAACCATAGTTATCCTGCTGACAATGATTCAAAACTAAATGTTTCATGTTCAACATCTATTACACCAAAAGTAATACTTACACCAAGTTATGAAACACAACAATGATGACCTTAAGTCTTTAGAAACACTAAAGGAATAGAATCCTTAACTTAAGAAAGCATGATAACATAAATTCACCATTAAGGTAACCTAGTTTTAAAAACCATATGCCAAACGCAATCACACTGGACAACCTTATGCCCACTCTCAAAAACAGAGTATTTTTCTATGAGGACCTCTAGGAACGTATCAATTGACAGTTGTCTCAAATTGAAAAGAAAAATATTACACTACCATTGTATTCTGCATACTTACTGTACATAAATAAATTCTATACAATATATTATATATTGTAACAGTAAATAATCCAAAACTAAGCTTTCCCAATTAATAATTAACTATTCATAATTGGTTGTTTATAATTGAAAACAAATGAGAAAATGAAGAATATGACTAAAACAATATTTTGGAAACAACATAGTTTTCTAAATCTGCTGTAGAACTACGTACCCAAAAAGAAAGGCATTTTACAATGTTAACAAGTAGTATGTGTCAGCTGTAGTGCAGAATACACACTAAAGGACCATCATCTGTAAATGACACATAAACTGAGACGTAAAACATTCACCAGTTTTCTAACAGCCAAGAAGCAAAGCAATCCCTGCCTATGTTGTTGTTGTTCAGTTGCTCAGTTGTGTTTGAGTCTTTGCAACCCCGGGGACTGTACCCACTGGACTCCTCTGTTCATGGGATTTCCCAGGCAAAAATAATGGTGTGGGTTGCCATTTCCTTCTCCATGGGATCTTCCTGACTCAGGGATCAAACCTGCATCTTCTGCATTAGCAGGTGAATTCTTGACCACTGAGCCACCAAGGAAGGCTAATCTCTAGCCGTGCACTCTTCTTAATTACCTGGTTTTTGGCACCAAAATGTGATAAATAAAAAGCGAGTGCTTTGTGTACTTATTGACTAGGGCCAAACACAATATTGTTGAAAAATGTTGCAAGTGAAAAGCATACAAGATATAATGTAGTTGAGGTTTGACAGAAAACAAAATTCTGTAAAGTAATTATTCTTCCAATTAAAAAATAAAATTTTAAAAAGATATAATGTAGATAAAGTCATATCATAAAGAACATGACAGAATACAGATATTACCTTTTGTAAACAAAAGTAAATTTTGAGTATTTACTATAAAACATGCACTACTGTAAGCCAACGGACAGCACTCATTTGCTTTAAAAGGCTTCAGGTAAATTAACATGTTTTTCTCTAATCAGAGCAGGAAACACACCTAATTGGCCCACAAAGTGGTAAGAGAACCAGGATATGAATCTGAACATACAGACTGGGAATACTTATTTGTAAACATGACTACCCACCGAAGGAGTAGATTAGAAAATATTAAAAAAAAAACAACAACAAGGAACTTAGAAAGAAAATACCAAGGAAGATACAAGACAGAAGTAGTCTGTTTAACTATTATTCACCATCCCATCTCGAAATGGTTTGTGAGTCATCATGGATGCACAGAGTGATTGAGGTCATGTCCTGAGAAACTTGTTCAATAAATGACCAAAGATTATCTTTACAGTGAAAGCATGTAGAAGGTGGAGGGATGCGGTAGGTAAGAATAATGTTTCCATCCGTATCAAGGTACTATGTAAGGAATGGTCAGGACTAACAGAGGGCCTGCGTGGAGCATAGGCTACACAGGCTGATGTCAGATATCAGCTTGGGACTGCATGTCTTTGTGAAAATAACTGAGAGCGCAAACTAACAGAGTGACCTTAAAAGAAAAGAACTGGTTCAGCAAGTTTATGGGCGTTATACTATGGGTATGGGACAGAAACAACAGAGATTTTAAGAGTGACTGTGATATATGGAGAAAGCAGGATAATACTATTTACAATGTAAGGTATCCAACTGTGAAATTTGTGAGTTACAATGGAATGCTTATATTCAAGAAAAACATACACAATATTCCAGGACATTGTGTAAGAATCTTATTAGCAGAAATCAGAAGGAACATCCAGGAAAAGGCTATCTAAACCTGGGTTCCTCTGCCAAGTATGACTAACCTCTCTATTGGACATTTACTTCGTTTCTTCTTCCACACATGTTCATCTCAAGATTGAGGAGTATCAAAGAAAAGGAGGGATTGAAACTGACTCTGGAGGACCTTCCCAGTTACAAAAGCCTTTCTGAGCCTTTTGTGTTTCTGGAAAAAGACTTTATTCTCCTAGACTTTCCCTGAGTTCAAAAGAGTAGATTCAAACAGTTTCTAATACATAAAAGGATCATAAACCATGATCAAGTTGGATTTATAGCAGGGATGCAAGATTTCTCGATATCCACAAGTTATTCCAAATGATACACCACATTAACAGTTGAAGACTAAAAACCATATGATCATCAATAGATGCAGAAAAGATTGTGACAAAATTCAAGTGCCATTTATGATAAGAACCCTTCAGAAAGTCAGCACAGATGGACCCTACCTCAACATAATTAAGACTGTATATGTCAAACACACAGCTAACATCATACTCAACAGGGAAAAACTGAAAGCACTCCCATTAACAACATGAATAAGACAAGAATGTTCACTATTTCCACTTGTATTAAACATATTTCTGGAAGTCCTAGCCACAACAATCAGAAAAGAAAAAGAAATAAAAGGAATTGAAGTTTAGAAAAATAAAAAAGAAGTAAAACTGTCACTCTGATGCTACACACAGAAAATCCCGAAGATGCCACCAGATGACTACTAGACCTCATCAATGAACACAGTAAACTTCTTGGACACTAAATATAGAGAAAACTGCTGCATTTCTATACACTGATAATGATAAATCAGAAAGTGAAATTAGTCAAACAATCCCATTCACCATCTCATAGAAAACAATAAAATTCTAAGCAATAAACCTATCTAAAAAGTCAAAAGAACTGTACTCATAAAACTGTAAGAAGCTGATGAATGATACCAAAGATGACACAGACAGATGGAAATGTATACCATGTTCTTGGACTGAAAGAAGTAACACTGTCAAAATGACCATACTATCCAAGGTAATCTACATAGTCAATGCAACCCTTATCAAATTAACAATGACATATTACATAAAACAAAGAAAAATTTAATTTGCACCAAAATACAAAACACTCTGGTATCTAAAACGATCTTGAGAAGGAAGAACAGAGCTGGAGGAATGATGTTCCCTGACTCAGACTAAACCACAAACTTACAATCATCACAGTAATATGATAACGGCACAAAACAGGACACAGATCAGTGGAACAGGATAGAAAACCCAGAAATAAACCAATTTACTTATAGTCAATTATTCTATAACAAAGGAGGAAAGAATATTGAATGAAGAAGTCTCTTTAATAAGTGATGCTGGGATAAATGGATAGTTACATGAAAAAGAATGAAATTACAACATTCTCTAACACCACATACAAAAATAAACTCAAAATGTATTAAACATCTAAATGCAAGACCAGATACTATTAAATTCATAGTGGAAAACAAATGCAAAACATTGACATAAATGTCAGCAGTTTTTTTGGATCTATCTCTTAGAGTCATGGTAATAAAAGCAAAATCAAACAAATGAGATCTAATGAAATTTAAAACCTTTTTGCAAAGCAAAGGAAACCAAAAAGAGAACAAAAATACAACTTTTGGACTAGGAGACTATATATGTAAATGATGCTACCTATACGGGATTTATTTCCAAATATACAAACAGTTCATACAGCTTAATATCAAAACAAACAAACAAACAAACAAACAAATAATCCAATCAAAAACTGGGCAGAAGATCAAAACAGATATTTCTTCAAAGGAGACAAACAGATGTCCAACAGTCACCTGAAATGATGTTCGACGCCTCTACTTATCAGAGAAATGCAAATCAAAATCACCTCACAGTGGTCACAATGACCACGATCAAAAAGTCTACAAACAACAAATGCTTGAGAGGGTGTGGAGAAAAGAGAACCCTCCTACACTGTTGGAAGGAACATAAATTGGTACTGCCAATTTGGAGAATAGCATAGAGGTTCCATAAAGAACTAAAAATAGAGCTATCACATGAACCAGCAATTCTAATCCTGGGCATATATCCAGAAAGGATGAAAACTAACTCAAAATGATACATGCACCCCAATGTTTTTAGCAGCACTGTTTATACCAGACAAAACATGGCACCAACCTAAATATTCACTGACAGACAAAGGGATAAAGAATATGTGTTACATATATACAAGGGAATACTGTGAAGTGAAAGTAGCTCAGCCGTGTCCAACTCTTTAAGACCCCATGGCCTGCAGCCCACCAGACTCCCCTGTCCATGAAATTCTCCAGGCAAGAACACTGGAGTGGGTTGCCACCTCCACAGCATAAAACACAATGAACTAACGCCTTTTGCAGCAATATAGACTGAGGGAGTATTCTAAGTGAAATCAGACACAGAAAGACAAATATCATAGGATAGTATATCTTGAACTGAAATAAATGATATGAATGAACTTATTCACAAAATAAACTCACCAGCATAAAAAACAAACTTATGCTTACCAAAGGGGATAGTGCAGGACGGTGGCGGGGGCAGGAAAGAGAGAGATAAATTAGGAATCTGAATATATACAAACTAATATATATACAAAATAGATAAACAACAAGAACCTACGATATAGCTCAGAGAACTATATTAAGTATCTTGTAAATTGCCGTGTAACTGAAAAACAACACTGTAAATTAACTATACCTAAACAGTGGAGAAGGAAAAGGCAACCCGCTCCAGTGTTCTTGCCTGGAGAATCCCAGGGACAGAGGAGCCTGCTGGGCTGCCATCTGTGACGTCGCACAGAGTCAGACACAACTGAAGCGACTTAGCATGCATGCATGCATGCATTGGAGAAGGAAATGGAAACCTACTCCAGTGTTCTTGCCTGGAGAATCCCAGGGACAGAGGAGCCTGGTGGGCTGCCATCTGTGGGGTCACAGAGTCAGACACGACTGACTTGACTTAGCAGCAGCAGCAGCAGCAGCATACTTAAAAAGAATGGTTAAAACAAAAACAAAAACAGAAACACCTCTTGCGGAGATGTTCAAACGATGTTTCACAAGGGTGTAAAAGCTACAAACGGGGGAAGCAGTCTATGAAACAAGACATGTTGACAAAACTGAATACCCACCAGCAAAACAATTTACTTGGAACATTATCTCACACTAAAGACAAAAGTGAACTCAACATGGTTCAAAGACCTAAACCTAAGTCCCAAATGTATAAAACCCCTAGAAGTAAATGTGCAGGAAATGTTATTGGAAACTGGACCCACAAATGATTTACCAGATATAACACCAAAAGCACAGGCCACAAAATAAAACCAGATATTAATAAAGTGAACTATATCAAAATTATAAACTACTGTCCATTAAAGTGCAGTGAGTTTGAAAACACAATCAACAGTAAAAGAGAAAATATGCGGAAATCATATATCTCATAGTAAATGAGTACAAAGAATGTACAAAGAATTTTAAGACGGCCTGATCACCAGTTCCACTGTGGGACCATTCCCCAATCAACCATCCAACACATTGCAAATACAAAACAGAAACACTAAGAGTAGCAAAAAAATTTGAACTCAATGATAAAATAAAAAAATAATTACAATGCACAGAACAACAGTGCAGCCAATAGCTTCATAGATATGAGAATGTGAACTGGGACAAAGTTGTCCTGGGATAAATTCCCATACCATTTACAGAGGATAAAATATATGCTCCTTAATATACATGAACAAGAGTCATGGTGCCCTTGTCAGAGTCTCCAAAGCCAGAAAATAACCTGGAAAGATGCATCAGGCTCTCGTGATACTTTCTCTCTCATAATCCTGTAAGATACTGACTACTCTACTGGATAGCTTCAAGTGGTGATTTTGAACAGAGCAAGAAAATAATATTAATAGTGTCTCCATCACAGTTTTCTGTTACCTAGGAAATCCACTCCACAGAGACTCACCAGAGGCGGCCAATTAAACATAGGTGGATTATCACAGCAAGGAAACCAGATAAAATTTCAGACCCTCACGAATATATTTCAAAGAAATTTAAGAAGTAAAATGATACAAAGTAAGCAGAATGTAACATTGGGAACAATCCCAGACTGGCTAGAGCAGTACAAGAGTAAAACTAATACAACAGGAAGGTCAGACATTACAGGATCTTGAGATGGGACCATGCGCTCGACCTACAGATGGCAAGCTAAGAGCCCGCGAGATTCACATATGCTCCCCTTGTAGGATCTAGCATCAAAAAGACGATCTCTCTACCCACTCTTCTTACATCTTCCTAAGTAACAAACACAGAGGAGCCAATCAACCAGCATGTCCCACTCCTAAAAAGAAAGAAACCGCCCTCTTGAGATACTTTTTCTTTATACATTGTATCTTTGGCTATTTTTACATCACTCTCCACTGTCCAGAGCTTTTCTCCTGCTCCAATGTGGAGATAATATTCAGCTCAGAAACAGAAATTCTGAGACTCCCTTGGTGATCCTGTGCTTAAGACTCTGCACTTCCAATGCAGGGGGTGCAGGTTTGATCCTTAGTCAGGGAACTAAGATCCCACATGCAGAATGGTGCAGCCAAAAAAAGTAAACAAATAAGCAAAACAACAAGAAATGGATATTCAGGGTAATCAGAAAAAAGAAATCTAAAGTGCTGTGCATTTTTCTAAACACTGAGCCAAAGGTCAAAGGTAGAAAATAGGAAATCGGGTTTTTTAGTGTTTTCTTTTAACATTTGCCAGTGAGCTTTGTACATAATTAAGCTCTGGGACAACCTCACATGTGACATGAGACAGATACAGCATCTGAAGAGGGTCAGTTTAACCTTGTGAAGCTGTGTCATACCCGAGTCACCAGAACTCTCAGATGAAAGACATCAGGGCCTCCCAAGGGGCACACAGGCAAAATGCAGATACCCAAGGGCAGCTCTGGAAGCAAGTCATCCTCACCCACAGACAGCAGGTTCCTGTAGGTCTCCAGCATCACATCCCTGTACAAGGCTCTCTGAGCAGGGTCCAGGAATTCCCACTCCTCCTGAGTGAATTCAATGGCCACATCCTCAGAGGTTAGTTGTTCCTGTAATGAAACCAAGTGTCACCAAAAGGGCCATGAAAAGTTCTCATTTTCATGCAAAAAAGAAAGGGTAATAAGGGGTAAGAATGGACTTGGTTGAAGTATGTGTTCTAACAGATCCATGCAGGGGTATCTGGAGAAAATATGGATCTCTGATTTTAATTTCTTATGCTTTTTCATAAGACCTCATGCGATCCTCCAATTAATATGGATTTTTCATCATTGTTCAAAATCCATGAACTATATATAAATAAAACTCAACACTGTATTGGCTATACAGAAGTGTCAGCTATTACGTTCTACCCAGTGAGCGCAATTCATTATCTAGATGAGGTACACCATGAGTGGTGTCTTCAGAGATGATGAAGTCCACAGCACTTTTAATGAAAAGGTCAATATTGTCAGTTATGACGTTGAAAACAGCAGCAAGGAACAAAAGTGTCTGAAGGCTTCCTGTTGCTCTAAATTACTTTAGTATTACTCTAAACATTAAATAAGTACTTTACAGGAAAGAACCTGTCATCAGTATAATAGCTCATTGAAGAACGATCTGTTCCCACCTTACAGAAGAAAAACCGTGTCACAGACACGCTGAGAAACTCGACTCAGATCAAGAAGGTTAGAAATGTTACACGAAGCACCTGAACTCATAGACTTGGGCTCAGCAACTGAAGCTTAAGCATCTAACAGTTAAGTAATATGGAGAACATTAAAACTCCTTTGACAGAGGGCTCCTAAAGAAAACTTGAAAGAAGTCCAAGGTGAGCCTCCTCCCTGTCCCTCTGTCTTCTCTGCAGGGGCAGCAGCTCTCAGGCCTCGGGCCTTCATCCCCTGAAAATGGACGCCTGCGCCGAATTCGTCTCCACCCCCTCCCTGATCGGGAGAACCTCCCGCCTGCTGAGTGATCACTGTCCGCGGTGGTGAAGGACCGGAGACACTGACCGATGAGGGCCACGGCAGCGTGGCAGCCCCGGGTCCCCGGACCATCTCACTCATTCCTAGCTGCAGCTTCCAAACCAGCGCCATTTCAAGGGACTTTGACACAGAAGCCAAGTGCCCTGGAGCTGGAGCGGCCAGAGCAGGGGAGGCTGGGTCCAGGGCTGGAGGTGGGACCGTGGGCAGGAGCGTCATCACTGCTACCCAGGAACCCTTCTCTGAAACAGCAGCTCGTCTGCGCCCTGGGCTTGGCCCTCTCAAAGGCCATGGGGCTCTTTGGCCTGATGGTGGTCTAGCTCATCTTCCTCACGACGTGAAGGAGCAGCTTCCACCTCCCACAGTTCTTTCTCCTGTGTCTGCCCTGTGTGTTCCCTTTCCTGTAACTCCCCAGGCAGCCTGGGGACAGTGGTGCGCTCAGGGTTTGACAGAAGGAAAGCAAATAAATACTGTATTAATGTGAAAAAGAAAAGTCCAAGGTGCACAATGTGGAATGGCATGAAAGGTCATTATAGACGTGGATACAGAAACACAACTGTTAGCAACTTACTACTTAAAACACTAACAGGATTGTTTAGTAAATTTCAAGGTCACAGATTATACTGATAACATAATTTCAACTGAACAAAAAAGTAATATGCAGTTTTTAAATCATGATGTCTTCTATCTAAACCACAGACTTGCACATGCATGCATATATATCTATAAAAAATTAACTGAAAGGAGAGGATTCGTCTCTTGATGAATTTTGGACAATTTTATATCATCCTTTTATTCACATGTATTTCAGCATCTTTCAGACGATAAAAATGTATACTTTGTACTCAATTTAGTTTGTCAACAGGATTCTAGAAAACTGGTAAAAATATTTTAAGAAAAGAGAATACTTGAACTCAATTCATAATAAAATTACCATATACAAAAATACAAATACAATTTTATTCATTTAAATTTACGTAGCAAGGTATTAATAGAAGCCAAAGACTTTCTTTCCTTTTTTTTCCATTAATAAAACAGTGATTTGAAATTAGAAGAGTCATTAGATTATGATAAAAAAAAATTATCACAAGAGTAAAGTAAAAAAACTTCTTGGAGAATAAAAATCATGACACAAAGAATATGGAAAAAAAATATAGTTATTAAGCAAGACTATCTCAAGAAACATCAGGATGGGAAGGAAACATTCAATACATTCCTTCTGAAATTACAGTGGCATGAAAGGAGCTGTCCAGGGTGCCTGTCTTTCACCAGGATAGGATGCCCATGAGCAGGGGCCACTAGAAGAAGTAACAGGAGGAAAAACACAGGGCAAGAGACACAGAGTTTGTCAGAGAGTTGAAACAGGTAGTACTCACTAACCTAAGGACATGGAAAGCTGAAAAGGGAAAGGATGGGAAAACACAGTCCATCCTAAGGAGAGCAGGGGAGACTTATATCAGACAAAATAAACTGAAGAAAAAACAAGTGCAATGAGATAAATATTGTATCATGATAAAATGGTCAATTTACCAAAAAGCTGGAACAAGTAAATATATATATACATCTAACATTAGATATCTCAGAAAAATGAAGCAAACATTAAGGGAAAGGAAGACAGAAATAGTGGCACAGGAATAGTACAAGATTTCAACGCTCCAGTTGAACAGGCATGTACAGATCACAGGGCCCAGCAAAAGTATGAAAACACATGCATCTCAAGGACACATAAAACATTCTCTATGAGAGACCACATGTTAGCTCAAAATTAACAAGTTTAAGAGACTGATACTATAAAAGTGTCTTCCCTAACAACAATGAAATAAACACAAGTAAAAAAGAAAATTCCCTAAATGTGGACATTAAACAACTTACTCTTACACTACCAATGGGTCTAAGAAAATATCACATGGAAAATCTTAAATAGATGGATAAAAACGAAAAGACAACAGTACAAAATTTATAACACACAAAGAAGACTACTAAAAGGAAAGTCTGACTGTTAAATGCTTACAGTAGAAAAGAGAAAAGATCTTAAATCTGAAATCTATTTTTAGACCTCCAGGAAGCAGAAAATGGGAAACAAACTAAAAAGAGGTTTAGCAGAAGGAAATAGGTAAATAACGAAGATTAAACCAGAGATAAACTAGAAAATAGAAAAACGTAAACATCAACAAACTAAGAGTTGATGTTTTGAAAAAACTGGATAGGAAAACCCCCACCCAGACTAAGGAAAAGAGAAAAAAAGATTCGAACAACTAAAAACAGATATGAAACAGGAGTAATTAGAACTGAGGTCAAAGAAAGTTTCTAAAGATAAGGAAGTACTATGACCAATATTGTCTATAAATGACAGAATATAGGAGATACTGGCAAATTCTGAGAAACATACAAACTATTTCACTTATTAAGAAATTAAAAAATGGAGACTACTGAAACTGAAAGTGTTAGCCACTCAGTCGGTTCTGACACTTTGTGACCTCATGGACTGTAGCCCACAAGGCTCCTCTGTCCATGGAATTTCTCCAGACAACAATACTGGACCATTCCTTTCTCCAGGGAATCTTCCAACCCAGGGATAGAACCTGGGTCTCCTGCACTGCAGGCAGATTCTTTATGATTTGAGTCACTAGGGAAGCCCATTATAACTAGAGAGATTTAAAAAGTAGTCACAAACATCTAAGACAAATACAGGACCAAATTCTACCAAACATTTACAAAAGAATTACCACTAATCCTGCTAATTCTATGGAGCAAGCATGATTCTAATAGTTTGCTGATCTCCCAAAGACACAAGAAAGGAAAACTAGAAACCAATACCCCTGACGAATACTCATGCAAAATTAAAATACTTGCAAACCAACTTGAACACATATTAAAAAGATCTGGAGAAACAGACAGAGAGAACAGACGGAGGGGGGAGGGGAGGAAGGAGAGGGTGAGATGTATGGAGAGAGTAACTTGGAAACTTACATTACCATATGTAGAGAGCCAATGGGAATTTGCTGAATGACGCAGGGAGCTCCAAGAGGGGCTCTCTAACAACCTACAGGGGCGGGATAGGGCGGAAGATGGGAGGGAGGGGACATATGTATACCTGTGGCTGATTCATGTTGGTATTTGGCAGAAAACAACAACCTCTGTAAAGCAATTATCCTTCACTTAAAATAATTTAAATAAATAAATAAAAAGATCTGACACCATGACCAAGTGGATTTTATTCACATAAGGCGAGAAGTCAACATACAAAAATCAATTAATATGACACAATACATTAACAGAATAAAGGGGAAAAAAACAGGATCATCTCCATGCAGAAAACACAATTTGACAAAAATCTGACAACCTTTCAAGATGGAACACTCAACAAGCTACAAACAATAAATTATAGCAACATCAACATAAGAAATGCCATTATGAAAAGAGCACAGCAATGGGGAAAGAATGAAAGCTTTTCCTCTGAGGTCCAGACGGCAAGGATGTACACTCTGCACTACAGTTCAACATAAGCAAATTGAAAAAGAAGTAAATTTATCTTCTTTCCCAAAAGACAAAGTTTCATAGGTAACGAACATAAAGATTACAAAAGAAACATGCTATATCAAAAAAGATTCTTTAATAACCACACAAAGAATCAATCAACCAATTAACTCATTATCAAAACTGCCATGGCAATCTATGTAGAAGCAGAATAAAATATGGTGAAAGTCACAGAACTATTCAAAGAGCAAACAGCAAAACTCTTGAAGAAGGAAGATGGAGGTCTTTCCATTTCAAAACCTATTACAAGCTAATCAAGGTGATGTGGTGCTGGTATACAAACAGACAAATAAACCAACTGAACAGAACACAGTACTCAGATATAATTCTTTGTGTATATGTAAGGTATATTCACAAGGATGTCAAGATACACAAAAGGGAAAGGACAGTCTCAACTGATCTGATTTCCAGATTTTACCAGCTATTGTGCATATTAATACCTGATTTTCATGGGCAGTTTCCTTACCCTGGTTGACAGAGCAGACAGCACATCCAGAGGGGCCCTAAGCAATCCCTGCTGCCCAACAGCACTGAGACCCCGTCTCCAACCCATGGGTGAGAAGCCCGGCCCAGGACGGTGCCCAGGGGAGCCTCCTCACAAGGGCCAGGTCACCCGGTCATGGGGACATGGGATCTAAGTGGAGACGACAGGCCCTGTGGGAAGGCCCCGGTTGAGTGTGCGTGTACAGGAGTCAGATAGGACACTCCAGAGTCAGACACGATTAGCGAGTCCAGAGAAGGGCATTTCAGGAAGGACAGACTGAATACAACCTCACCTGAGAAAGAGCCATGCCTGACTCCTTTTCTTTCCTCTTCCTCAACTTCAGGGCTTCCTCAGGCAACACAAGTCTTCAGACGTCTATCATGAAAGTGAAAACATGCTGTTTAATGCTTAGAGTCAACACATCCCCTTCCTGAGCCCCAACCACACACACAGGGAAGCCCTCACCATGAGGGACACACAGTTCCCTGTGGCCACTGTCTCAGGAGGGACGCAGGACAGGCAACTCCCACAGAGAGACCAACACAGGACTTTCCCACACTTTCCCTGGGATCACACTCCCCTCCTGGTGAGGACTCAGCACACAGCAGCTGGGGGCACCTCCGCTGACCAGGCATTCTCCTTCAGGTCACACCGAAGGCCCTGATCCATCCCCACTCAGAACACAGCACCCCCTCCTCAGCCCAGATCTCAGCCCTCAGGAATGAGAGGACTCACAGTCCTGATGCTCAGTGAGGGATCCAGACTGGAATGAACTGGGGCATCTTAAACATTCTCGAGCTGTGGACCAACACAAACTACCTGAATGGGAATCTCGGGTCAGAGGGTACAAGTCATGGGTATGCAAAATGCCTCATCAATGAAACGTGAAGCCTGGACTGAGCCCCATTCAGAGGAGAAAAGCACCCCAACTCTCTTTTTCTTTCCCAGCCTTACTCAGGCGTAACTAATAAAAATGCTAGAAATGTACTGTGTACAAAGTGATCATGTGAGAGATTCATACAGTGAATAATTATTATAGTCAAGTAAGTTACAGTTCCACCAATGAGTACACTGTATTATTTCTCTCTGGGAGAATTTCAAGTATATAGAAACACTACAGGCAGCATGCATTACCTCAGATCCCCAGAACTTACTTAGTTTACAACTGAAAATCTCTGTTCTTTGACTAACACTGCCCCATTTCCCCCTCCACCCAGCTCCTGGTAATAGCCTTATTACTCGATGGCTCTATGAGTTTGACAATTCTAGTTTCCACATACAGTATCTGTCCTCCTTTGTCAGGCTTATTTAACTTGGCATAATGTTCTCTAGGTTCATTCATTTTGGCATAAATACAGGACCCTTGATGTTTATATTTATATATAGAGAAAAAATAGTTCATGAACATACAGTATTTAATAAATATGTCTACACCACACTTTTGTTACCTATTCTTTTGTTAAGAGACATCTGGCCTGTGTCTATGCCTTGGCTACTGCAAATTGTCACACTCATGAGACTGCAGACATATCCCTGAAAAACTGATCGCTTTTCCCTTGAATATCTGTCAGAAATGGGTTTGACAGACTGTAGGCCTCTTCTATGTTAATTTCTTAAGGAACTTCCATGTTCTGTTCCAACACAGCAGTACCATTTACATTACCACCAACAGTGCAGTTAAGATTCTGTGTTTTCTGTACTGTGCCTCCATGTTTACTTATTTTGGGAGGGACAGTAGTGGATAACAGAGAACCTAGCACTGGCCTAGCAGCAAGAAAGTTGCAACTGCATCTTCTAAAGGATGAGCCTCAGGGCTGCAGATCCGGGTGGCATCCCTGTCCTCTGATTCTCGGAGCCATCTTCCCCTGCGTCACAGGACTTTATGACTCTTCTCAGGTTTGGCCCAGACAGCCCTACCGAGCAGGACCACCTTATAACAAGCATTCTGCGATCTTAACCTTAGTACTCCTAATTCCCCAGCCAGACTCTAACAAACTTACAAACTTTCATGGTCTCCAACAGAGTGTCCACAGAGCCCATAATGAGCCTCGAACCCTCTTGTACAAACACAAAGCATTCCAAGCCCTGCTAACTCATGCATGAGACAAAATACAAAAGAGGGCACCCAAGGATCCACAAACACAAGACACCATATTTTCATTTACAGTGAGTGAGCCAGGTCAAACATTGAAATCTTCAAAGACTATGAAAAAGAGGGATGATTCCAATGATGCACAGGACCCAGTGAGACCTTGGCATCTTCCAAGGAAACACTCCAGATTCTCCTGGCATCTTTCCAAATGCACATGAAACTTTCTTCACCAGCAACCCCAAGTACACAATGACACTAAAGTTGATACAAAACAATGACCTGAGATGTTCCCTGTTACTCTACAGTGCCTGCCTGCTAAAGAGCCAACAAAAGCCAGGGAGTGGAGTGGATGATGGGGGCACCTGCTAGAAGCAGCCCAAGCCCAAGGCTCCCACCCTCCTGCATGCACAGGTGTCTGTCGGATCAGCCCAGGCCACAGTTCTAACAGTGGAAAAGACTTCTCTGGGCCCAATTCCACATCTTTCATTGCTGCTCACGTGTGGTCACGCATTGTCCAATCAAACCTGTGCAGGCAAATGTCAGCCTCAGCATTGCTGTCCCAGGGAATACGAGCCAAAGCATTTAACACCTCAAACCATTCCATGCAGGATCTCCAACAAACCCACTTCCAGGTTCTCCAGCCTGAACTGAGACATTCCTTTCCAACAGATCCACACACTCCTTGTTCCTGTAACTACACCTGGGATGGGTGCACACTCCATTCACTGGCCTCACCTTGATGCCCCCAAGTGCTGACACAAGCCTCCTGCAGACCCCAGCAGGCTCCCTCCGCTTTCCCCATTTGTCTACCTCTCCTCCCTGCATGACTGGACTAAGCAAGACTAAAGTGCATAGGGGTTTCTTGGCAAAGGGGATCACAAGAGGAGTGCACGCCAGCTACCACCCAAAGGACACTCACATTCAGGAGGAAAATCAAGAAACTGGCCCTCCTGGGAAAGTCGGCCACCACCTGGGAACATTATGGAGTCCAGCTGCAAAGGGATTTGAGATGAGGAAGTCTCAATTCAAGGGTCTCCAGGTCTCACCATCTCCTATTCTCTCAATCCACATCTACTTGGAAGATATTCTAGCTCTTGGTGGGGAGGGGGAGGGGGCAGCGTCTTCCTGCCCCATTAGGTTTTGGATTTCTGCTCATTCTCAGCGCTCTGAAATCACAATCGCTGACACTGAGCACATGAACTCCTAGATGGCAAAGCTGCTGTCCACGATGGTGACTGGTCCCTGGATGGACAGAGCTTAGATCTGGGGGCTACAGAGGACTAAACACAGCAGACTAAACATGGGGATATCTTAGCCCAATACTTGAGGACACCAGTTCTGTAGGGCTTTTCAAGACTTCCTATATTTCTTGGCTCTTCTTTTGAGTAATTAAGTAGTCACATGGGGTAAAGGTCAATTACAGCTGAAATGTCCAGAACATGGGAAACATCTTCATCACCTGCCCTGTTCTCTTGGTCTTCTCTGAGGATTATTCAGCCCAACCCATAGTCCTGTCATCTAAAGACATTTCCAGTATCAGGTACTGCAACCACGCTGGGAAGAAGAGGAACACTATGAGCCCTAAAAAGAGGGGAACCAGGAAGGACTCAAAATAACCCATGAAGAAGGGCCAGAATCTCTGCTGATGGCAACTGATACAGAGGCAATAAACCTGGGGAACATGAGAGAGACAGTTAGGAGCGGATGGGGAACCTCTCTGAGCCTAGACTTGAAGGGAGACAAAGGGCCTGAGCCAGGGTGACGTGAAGGTGAGAAACTCCGATGTCAGACAGAAACGGTTTTGGTATTTGGAAACAGAGAAAAGGTAAATGAGAGCACGACAGGCTTAACCATGAGCAAAGGGTCAGCTCCCAGGATGAGGCTGGAGACACTGACAGGGCCCTGAGTTTGACAGAGGGCTGTGGAGCCACAGCGAGGAGTCAAGCTTCTGACCCGAGAACAAATGAAAGCCAGTGGAAGTCTGAACGTCCGGACGTGAAAAAAATCTCCCTTCAGATTAAGCCTTATTCATAGAAGTCATCTCATTCGTAGCCTGTGATCCTGCCTCCATCCTACAGTTATCCTTTTCGTTTTTCATTCAGGGAGGACTGGGATCTATTTAAAATCCTAGTTACCACCAGACACTCCCTCCAAACCAGAACTGCCACACATAGACACACAGCCACTTTGGCTAATCATTTCAGGGGTCAGTGCTTCTCACGCTCAGAGTTTCCGGTCTAGTCTCTCATCTCCATGTTACAAGTGGGCTCCTGCAGGTCCAGAGAGAAGCTGTTTATGAGGTCTGAGCTGAGCGAAGAGAACCGGGTATAAATGAATAATGAAACGGGAGGGGGAAGGGCAAGTGGGTCAGGTTTGTCCTTATTGCCCATCCCATTTAACACCAGGAACATCTGTCATGTATCTCAGCAAAAGAAACTTTTCTTTCACGGTTGGGTTAAACTGATACCAAGCAGGTAATTCTTTATTATAAGATTGCAATAAAATATTTTATTTTTTTTTTAGTAAAATATTTTAAAAATACAGAATTGCACATATCTATCCACTGGTACAAGAAACATTCTAAGAGGTCAGCTTAGAAATAGGATCTAAGCAATCTTTTTCATCATGAATAGAGAGGCTCTGTTGGAAGGTTCCAGGTCAATCCAGCCCATCCTTCCTCATTTGCACAGCAGTCAAAAAGGGACCCAGGTCAGCTACCTACGCGGGGTGAGGGGATGGGCTGACAGGAAAGGGGGGCCGTGCGGGGCACAAGGAGCGGCCGAGGAGATACGAGGACAGAGGGGCTGCGAGGGAAGGGGTCTCAGGAGCGGGGCGGGCTCTCCAGAATCCCAGGGCCGGGGAGAGGGCGCGCGGCCTCGCTGGGAGCAGGGGCGAGGGGCTCTGCCTCCAGCGGTCGAGAAGGCGACGCGGCGGGGAGGGGCGCAACTCCAACTCCTGAGAGGGCTTTACCTGGCGAGGCCAGAGGTAAAAAAGGGTTTTAAGCAGGAATATGTCGCCAGAGTTGGTGTCCACGGGGACCGAGGGCCGAAACCGCCTCAGAAACACTTAAAACCCAAACGAAAAGATAACTGGGCCGCGACGGCAGCGGCAGCGTTTATTCGGGGCCGAACACAAGGTGCCAGGGTTTTCAGGTCGCTGAGAATTCCCACACGCTGAGGACGAGTGATCCGGCGTGGGGCGCGGGAGGCGGGGGGGTGCTGTACAAACTTACCCTGGAAGGAACGCCTTCCTTACGCCTAAGGAAGGAACATTAGGCGCCGCTCGGGGACCTCGGCTTGAGGAAGGAACATTAGGCGCCGCTGGGGGACCTCGGCTCCGCGCGCTCCAACTTCCGGGTCCGTGTGAAAGGGCTTTCAGTATTACGGCCGCGGCTTCCGACGAGGGGCGGGGGGAGCGGCCGGGTGCGCACTGGTCGTGGGAGGGGCGGGACGCCGAGGGGGCGGGGCCTGTTACCTTGACAAGATTAAGTTGCAGTCCATAACACTGCTCAGGTAAAAGCTTCAAGTTATGTCAGAAGCCAAGATCCTTCCTCTTAAGACTAAAAGGGTTTATTCTCAATAAAAAGCTGTTTGTCACAGCATGTGCTCAGATCCCGCTAGTGAGGCTGAAGCAATTCAGGGATCTGGGAACTTGGGCAGTTTTAAGAAACAAGAATGGGACTAGTCTCCATATTACAAATACAAAACTCTCCCTGGGTAGAAATGGGCTATTCCCTACTGACACCCTACAAAACAGCAAACTCAGCATAGTGCTGAGTTCAACAAAATCAGAGTCAGTACCTGGGTGTCTGAGATGGAGGACTTGAGGGATGTGATCATTTGGGTCACTAACCACAGCCTTAAAAAAAGCAAGACACTTTAAATGATTATAAACTGTGTTATTGTTTCTTTTATCCAACGTGTTTTAATTATTTCCCTTTCTAAACCCAACTCTTTAAACAGTGACATAAAGGGAGTTGTACAAGCAACTCTTACAATCGCAAATATCATTGTGTAAGTTTAAGCTACAGAGAAAAATTAACTGATATGTATACTGTGAAACGATTATCACAATGCTTACCTAGCATCCATAATTTTGTATAGATAACCTAAAAAGAGAAAGCAAAACAGGAGAAAAAAAAACATTTTTTTCTTTTGATGAGAACTGCATTATTCTTTACAATGCTCTATCCTATACTTGGGAGGAAGTGCTTTGTCGCCCAGGTGTGTCGGATTCCTTGTGACCCCATGGACCGCGGCCTGTCAGGCTCCTCTGTCCATGGGACTCTTCAGGCAAGAATACTTGAGTGGGTTGCCATGCCCTCCTCTAGGGGATCTTCACAACCCAGGGATTGAACGTAGGTCTTGTGCATTGCACGCGAATTCTTTGCTGTCTGAGCCACCAGGGAAGCCCGACTGTCAAGTATCTTTCCCAAAAACTTGTTTAGGAAATTACACTAAACTAAATAATATCCGTAATGTAATTTCAAATTGATCATGTGTTCAGTATGAACATAATTAGAAATTTTCACTTTCTATTTGCAAGTTGTAATATATTTTAGGTCTTTATTTTCCAAAGCTGTGACAAATCTAGAGAGCATATTAAAAAGGAGAGACATTACTTTGCCCAAAGGTCTGTATAGTAAAGCGACGGTTTTTCCAGTAGTCATGTATGGATATGAGAGCTGGACCATAAAGAGGGCTGAGTGGTAAAGAACTGATGCTTTTGAACTGTGGTGTTGGAGAAGACTCTGGAGAGTCCCTTGGACTGCAAGGAGATCAAACCAGTCAATCCTAAAGGAGATCAATCCTGAATATTCACTGGAAGGGTTGATGTTGAAGCTGAAGCTCCAATACTTTGGTCACCTGATGTGAAGAGCCGACTCATTAAAAAAGACCCTGATGCTGGGAAAGATTGAAAGTGGGAGAAGGAGGGGACAACAGAGGATGAGATGGTTGAATAGCATCATCATCTCAATGGACATGAGGTTGATCAAGCTCTGGGAGATGATGAAGGACAGGGAAGCCTGGCATACTGCCATCCATGGGGTTGCAAAGAGTCGGACATGACTGTGCAACTGAACAACAACGTTCTCTCAAATGTGGGTAACAAAGTCTGAAAAATACAGTCTTCCGAAGATTTGGGATTTATGGATGAACTCCATACTCCCATCAAATCATGGGATCAAATCAACATTTTCAGAATATTTTAAAAATGGCAGATTACACTAATTTTCAAAAACACATGTCAAAATAGCAATATCTTCTTAGATACACTTCTAGTAGCCAACTCCCACACTTAGGTTTGTTTCAGAGCAGGCTGTTTGATATGAAATCTCGTAGGCATTCTTTTCCTCACAGCTGAGTCAAAATCCTCAGCATGATCTGAAGCTCCCATCACTAGGACTTGGCACTTGGGATCTGTATCCAGTCCATCCCAAAGACTCTCATAAACTGAGCTTTCATCATGGCTAGGCTCCACGGTCAGAAACTGAACATTCTCATGATCAGATTGCTCAAGTCCTAATACCTGAACTCAATGTAAAGGTTTTCCCACACTTATTGCATTTGGGATGTGTGGCTCCAGTATGTTCCCCAACTTGTGATCTTTGGGTAAAAGTCTTGCCACACACTTTACATCTGTGTGCTTTCTCTTCACGATAAATATTCTGCCATCTAGTGATAAATGAACAATAACATGAAGCTTTGCCATATCCACTGCAATTTAAATCATGAAGTATTTGGTAAATCTAAGGCACAACCTAAAAGCTATTCAAACTTCAGTACATTAGTACTGTTTGGTGCAGTACAACTTGACTACTGGTGCAAGGGGCACCAATGAGAAAAGGTTGCTCACATTCCTGGCACTGGTGATGAACTCTTTTAGAATGAGTAGATTTTCAACGGCCTGACCACATTCAGTATCATCTGCGCTCGATCCAGTGTGAATATTCTCATGAAGCATAAGACATGAACCACTGCCAAAAGCACTGCAACCTCAATTGTATTTTCAAGGGCTCTCACCTCTGTACATCATCTGATGGCAAGTTAGGCTTGAAAGTACACTGAAGAATTTATCACACTCATTACATCTCTAATGTTTCTTTCCATTGGAAAAGACCCTGATGCTGGGAAAGATGGAAGGCAGGCGGAAAAGAGGATGAGATGGTTGCATGTCATCACGGACTCAATGGACAGGAGTTTGAGCAAGTCCTTGAGATGGTGAAGGGCAGGGATCCCTGACTGCTGCAGTCCATAGGGTTGCCAAGAGTCCGAGAGGACTGAGCGACTTGACGGCGACCCACTCCAGTATTCTTGCCTGGGAAATCCCAGGGACACAGGAGCCTGGCAGGCTACAGTCCGTGGGGAGCTCAAAGACATCTGACTGAGCACTGCGAACATTTTATATTTCTCTTTGATTCTAATGCTCATACAACTAACCAGCATCACTGAAAATAACCTCCTGAAATGAATAGTAGTCAATTTACTACCATGGTCATATAAAACAGAAAAGGACAGTAATACGCCTCTCTAACACTCAAGAACGAACTCCAGCTCCAGCACCAGTCCCAAAGCTGAAATTCTGAACTAGTTCCTGAACACGTGATTTGATACTTATAAAATTATCAAGTGCCATGTCAAAATTAAAATGACCTTTTCCTTATAAATTACTACGTATTTCGTGCACTGTATGTGTTACCTCAGGATCTTACCTCGAGAGGAAATGAGACGCTGGGTTTCTCACACCAACGACTTAATTTATTTCGGCTAGAGGAAGGGGCCGGAGAATAGGGAGGTGCGAAGTGACTGGAGACCACGGATAGGGAGGAGAGGGGACCCCACGGGCGCAGCTTAACAACAAAAACAAAAACAAACAACTACCTCAGGTTCCCAATGGTCGGCCGCACCTACCAAGTCTGGGCATCAGGAATCTGCTGCAGAATGGCTTGCATCTAAGCGGAGACTGAAACTCCTCAGCCACTGGTACCAGAACAGGGAGGGGCGGGGCTTAGGACACACGCCTGCGCCTGGGCGTGTGAGGGGCGGGGCCGAGCGGACACCTGCTGTGTTCTTCCTATGGGTCCCAGGTATCTTGTCAGGGTTTAGAAGTACCTGAGGGTATTTCCCGTCTTGTGTTGCATCATTGATTCTAATAACTGTAACAGTTTTAAAGTAAAAACTTAAAATTCTGTGGGATAATTGCGTTGGAATTATCCTCTTAACATGATTCCTGCTGATGAGGCTGAAGCACTTCAGTCTGGGAACTGAAACCTGGTGGGGTCACTGGGCTGGAGGTGGGGAGGGGTGGGTGGGGGTTGATGTGCGGTGGTGGCTGGACCCAGAAATATTCCTGTAATTAGAATTAATTTAAGCAGATTAAGTAAACAAGAACTGGCTTTGTGTAGGGGTGACAAGCTGGAATGTGAAACACACAGCTCTTAGTAACACCTCATAGTAACCTGTAAGGACAAAACTATCTTGACATTCCACTTCTTCAAAGATCAAGCTTATTAGTCACTGCAGCGGCCCAAGGACAATGCACCCTGAGGGGAATGCAGGCTGGAGAAAAACAGGTACCGTTCTGAGCTTCAGACATAGTAGCCTTGGTAAATCAGCAACAGCCTCTTGGGCCCATCCTCCTCCTCAGGAAGTCCAGGTAAGTTTAGGCGAGTCTCTCCTGGTTTTCAGATCTCCCAGTTATGCAGTGATGACCCCAAATTTTATTTGGCAGGGTATTAATGGTTAAAAGACACAGGAGGATCCTGGCTGAAAGACAGTGGGATTTGCTCAGTTGAAAGCCACTCACTGACACTTCCCTGGTGGTCCAGTGATAAAGAATCCATCATCCCATGCCTGGACACAGGTTTGATCCCTGGTCTGGGAGGATACCATGTGCCTTGGAGCAACTATGCCCGAGCAACACAAGTACTGAGCGGGTGCTCTAAAGCTTGTGCTCTGCAACAAGAGTAGCTACAGCAGTGAGAAGCCAGCGCAGCAATCAGTGGTTCCTGCTTGCTGCAACTAGAGAAAGCCCACGTGCAGCAAAAAAGGCTCAGCACAGCCGAAAGAAAAAAAAGACATTGAGTGATCTGGACCGACCAAAACAAGGAGATTCAGAATGCCAGTCTCCAACCAAACACCAGCCACGTTTCTGTATTTTATGTACAGAATTTATAGCTCCTCGTCACCACAAGGAGAGAAAAGCCAGGGGCACAGTGAAGACCCAGCACAGCCAAAGATAAAACTTAAGTTATTAAAGAAGAGAGAAAATATTTCCTGTAATGAGAACTACGTTCTTCTTTATAGAAACTGTTTCTGTTCCATGCTTAGGATGACATAGACTCAAATGCTTTTGAGAAAAACGTGTTTACATCATAATATATAAGTGAATACTTCCTCAACGTAATGGAATGTCAAAAATTACTAGATGTTCATTTGACGGTAATTAGGCAGTTTTTATTTTTTTAAGAACTATATATCCTCTCTTTTCTTTGCTGTCTGTTTCCAAAAGCTCTGTCAGATGTGAACAACAAAGGAGACTAGAAAATAACACCTTGAGAAGACATTCCAACTTATTTTCACCAAAATTATCACCAACTTTGCACTATTTATAAATATTTCTATGTGTATTAACTGACTGAACTCAAGTCCTGAAGGAACTTTCTTCATGTTTATAGGGCAGCTACTGTGTTCCCTGTCATTGTCTTATGTGCATTTTCACATGACAAAAGTCTCAAAATAATCCACTGACTTATGTATTTGTTAGTGGAAGGCAGAGAAGAAATGTAAATTAAACTTTAAATCTCGGTCACAACACGTGGACAGAGAAAAGAACGTTAAGGAAAAACTTGAAAATACAAAAGAAATAGGGTAGCATGATTTGAGAGAATCTCATTGAAACATATCTATTGCCATATGCAAAATAGATAGCCAGTGGGAGTCTGATATGTGACTGCGCATCCAGAGCCACTGCTCTGTGACAGCTTGGAGGGATAGCGTGGGGGAGGAGGGAGGGGACACACGAATGCCTATGGCCGATTCATGCTGAGGTATGGCAAACACCATCACAGTATTAAAAACTCAACAAAAAGGAAATTCTACTATAGCTGACAAGGAACTATGGAGCACACTTATTAATTTTCTAATGTTACATCAACATTTTCATATCCTTTGGAAAACTGGACTTCTATTTAGTATTTATTAATACTAAATATTTCCAAACATTACTGTTCACTAGGCTAGTGTAAAAATGTCTTAGGCAACAGATAGTAAATAGTAATTTTTCTGTTTAGTAAAACAGGTAAATAGTAATTTACTACCATCCTCAACAACCATATAGGACAATGGAACACATCTGTATGGCAGGAAAAGGAATGTAACATTCATAGCATGAGTAAGCATTCAGTGTTCTGTTAAACAGTCTCACTGTGGTTTTTCTGATGTTTGACTACTGATACCTTTAGACTTTAAAACCAACTGCTTTCTATGATGCCTATCTGGGCAGGCTGAGAAATTCCCATCAGGTTGGAAGTCTATAGTGCTCCGACTAGAAAGCTTCATCAGTTAACAAACATTCTCATAACACATCATCTCTCCCAGTATCACGACCAAACTTTGGGTTTGGTTTCGGTGCTTTCGGTGACTTCAAAGTAACAAGAACAAAAATGCTGGGGATCGAATGTATGAAATTTCCAGTTTATCAAACAAACAAAAAATGCCACCATGTAGTGTGCATTCCCAATTATTTCTGGGACTTCCCTGGTGACTCAGTGAGAAGGACTCGGCCTGCCAATGCAGGAGACGAGGGGTCAATGCCTGGTCCAGAAATTCCCACCTGCTGTGGAGCCACTAAGCCCCTGAGCCACAACTGTTCAGCCAGTAATAAATAAGTAATCAAAAAGAAATTACCTCAGAATTCTCCAAGGTCAAAAAGAGATACCATGTTTAACCTTAGTTCTGAAGTTTATTTCCTAATATTTTACATGGTTATTTTCCTATTTTCACTTCATGTAAATCAGGTGCATACTATTGGTTTTATTTGGGAACAAAAGAGGACATTGGGAAATATCATATGGGAACATCCATAAACACGGGAGTAGGTTTTAGGGGGCCAGAGTCTATAAAAGCTCCACTATGGACAGAGTATGGAGACAATAACTCTAGTGCAAATTATTAGTCTACAACCTCCAAATTAACTATTCTTTGATTTCACCATGCAAAGAAACTCTAATAGATTCTTTCAACCTTGAGAGCCTTTGGGGCATTACTAGTTATGTTATGAAGAACTGAAATGGAGAAAACTGTGTTGTTTGAAGAAAAACGATTGTTGTGAATAAAGAAATACTGGTTATACGAATACAGGTAACTCCTTCAGAATACTGATTTTTCACAGGACATTCCTGGTGGTCACAGGAATTCCAGGTTAAGAATCTGCCTTGCCACAAAGGGGACTCAGTCCTTGTTCAATCCTTGGTTGGGGATATAAGATCCCACACGCAGCAGAGCAACTAAGCCCAGGTACCGCAAAGGCAGAGCCGGCATCCTCCAGCGCCCCCAGGGCCACGGTGAGAGGTCCTGCTTGATGCAAAACAGATCTCGTGATCCACAACTAAGGCCCATTGGAGTCAAATAAATAAGTATTTTAATAAAATATACTCATTCTGCTTCCTTTGGGTATATAATCAGAAGTGAGGCTCTGAGATCCTTGCATGTTCTCTTTTTAATATTTGATGATCCTCCATACTGTTTACATTCCCACCAACCATTCACAAGAATTCCTGTTTATCTGTACTGTGCAAGTATGTGGCACATGCATGTGATTTGGAAAGACATGGAGAGAACCCCCTGCACTGGCAGCAAGAAATAGCAGGTGCATCATCTCCAGAATAAGGCTTTGTACTACAGATTGCTATGGAGCTGATGGTCCTCGGAGTCTGCGAATAATCCGTCCCTGTGCCTGTGAGCTAAGTCGCTTCAGTCATGTCTGACTCTGCGATCCTATGGACTGTAGTCCACCAGACTCCTCTGCCCATGGAGTAGGTTGCCATGCCCTCCTCCCAACTCAAGGATCAAACTGAGCTTCTTATGTCTCCTGCATTGGCAGGTGATTCTTTATCACTAGCACCACCTGGGGAGCCCGATCCTTCCTTACATCGTGAGATATCACAGCCCCTCCCTAATGAAAGACCTCTGCAATCAAAGTTTAGCACCATTTTCCTTCTAGGTTGAAAGACCCTTAGGAAATTTCATCTGGTTCAACACACTCTCCACACATTCAGTAATAATCCATCCATCGTGCTACGCAATCCCCAGAAAGATTCCAAGGTTTAACAACTCATGCATTTATGATGAAATAGTACACATGAAGGCGCCCAAGGAGCAAACCGGATTCAAGACAGCTTCCTATCAGTCACAGTGACCTCAGCCAGCCCAAAAGCTGTCATCTCCAAAGTCTAATAATAAAAAGCAGATGTGTAGGCTGATGCACATGCCCCAGTGAGACTTCAACATCTTCCAAAGATACACTCCAAGGTCTTTTTTCCCTTCCAAATGCACCGGAAACCTTCTTCATTACAACTGAAAATAACAGAAAATACTAAAAGTAAGCAACAAAATCATCTCCGGGATTTTACCAAAGTTATTCTACAGGTTGCATAATGATTTTTGCTCCTCCAAAAGACATCACAAAATCCACTCCATGGAGTCGATGCTGTGGGGAACCGTCTGGATCCCACCTCCAGGACCAATGCACCCATCCCTCCCTGTGGGCTCAGCTCAGGCCTTGATTCTAACACACTGCAGGGTAACAGTCCTCTTCCCAATTCCACTTTCTTCCTTCTTCCACAGGTGTGATCATGACTTTCCCAATCAACCAACGCATGCAAACCTCAGTCTCAGCATCTGGCCTGAGAGGACCCTACCTCTTGATTCTAACACACTGCAGGGTAACAGTCCTCTTCCCAATTCCACTTTCTTCCTTCTTCCACAGGTGTGATCATGACTTTCCCAATCAACCAACGCATGCAAACCTCAGTCTCAGCATCTGGCCTCAGAGGACCCTACCTCTTGGCCTGACTGTTCAACTAAAGTGCCTTTGGTGAGCTCACAGGGAGATACTCTGACCTCCCAACCTGTGAATGGTTGCAGGACAGAAGAGATGAACACAGAAGGCTGGCTGTCCCTGAGATGTACTGCAAGACGGATGGCCCTTTTGACCTTACTTCCCCACTGCCTCTCCCTCTCCATCCTCCCTTCTGACTTTATTTTCTCACTGCTTCTTTCTCTACTTTCATAAAAGAATCTGACATCCAGACACCAACAAGATGTCTATTTTGAGATATTAGTTAGCCATCTTCCTGGTCAGCTGGTTTTCAAAATGAAGTCCCATTGTTTGCCTCAAGAAGTCATCTCCCCGAAGCACTGGCCTCTCTCGCAGGAAGCAGAGTGAGCTTGAACTGGGTCACACCACTATGCTTGCAACACACGCATACACCATTCGGAGGGCTCATCCAGAGGCCGAAACTTGCCTCCTCTCACACCTCTCCTAGACCCCCGATAGCTTCCTCTCCACTTATCCACATTTTGTCACCGCTTTTCTGTGCCTGTTTATCAGAGACCAGTGGGCCTGCGCATCACAGAGAAACACACAAGCCGCAAATGCAAGGGCACTGGACGCTCAGTATGGAGACCAAGAAATTGGCCCTCCTGCGAGAACATGCCAGGAACTGGGGATATCCCAAAGTTTTAAAGATCCTTGAGATTTGGCTCGATTGAGCTCAGTGAAGAAGTCATAGAGAAAGGCCCCAATCTCACTGCCGCCTGTTGTCCCTGACTGAGCTAACTGGAAGATACCCCAGCTCTTTCGGAAGGGGGGCCTCCCTCATAGCCCCTTAGATTCCAAAGCTTCTGGCCACTCTAACCACAGAAAAAATCTGTATCCCCCACTCTGAGTAGATTACTATATGATCACTTGATGGTAATTAGGCAATTTACTTCTTGCTGAAAAACTGTAATATATTTTCTCTCATTTCTTTGTTGTCTGTTTCTGAAAGATCTGTCAGTTGTGGACATCAAAGCACGATGTAAAATATAAAGTCTTAAGAAGACATTAGAATTGATTTTCACCAAAATTATCAACTTGGCACTATTTATAAATATTTCTATGTGTATTATCTGACTGAACTCAAGTCCTAAAGGAACTGTCTTTCTTTACATGCACAGGGCACCTACTATGTTCCCTGTCATTGTCTATGTGCATTTTAATGTTACAAAAGTCTCAAAATAACCCACCGACGTATGTATTTGTTAATGTAAGGCAGGAAAGAAATGTAAATTAAACATTATCTGGGTCATAATATGTGGATAGGAAAAATAATGTGAAGGAAAAACTATCGAAAAAAACAAAACATAGAGGATGGCAGGATTTAAGAGATTAGCACTGAAACATATATATTACCATACGTAAAAGAGTCAGTAGAGTTTGATGTATGAAAGAGTGCTCTGGGACAATCTGGAGGGATACGGTGCCGAGAGAGGTAGGTTCAGGAGGGCGGGGACATATGCATGCCTATGGCCTATTCCTGTTAATGTACAGCAAAAACCATCACAATATTGTGTAAAAAAAAAAAAAAAATTAACCGATGGTGAGTTAGGCCTGAACACAGAATCAAAGCTTTCCCACACCTAACACATTTGTGTAGTTTTCCTCCAGTTTGAATTTTCTGATGGTCAAAAAGTTGATATATTTTATTGCATTCTCTACATGTGTAAGTTTTCACTGCAATATGGATTCTCAGATGATCTGCAGCATCATTCCTTGTGACTGAAGGGTTTGCCACATAAATAACATGTATGTGGTTCCTCTCCTGTATGAACTGCCTAATGGGCAGTTCATGCTGAACATGCACTAGAAACTCTGCCACATTCATTTCACGTGTATATTTTCTATACAGCATGGATTCTCTGAATTATAAGGCCTGAACACTGACTAAAGGCTTTGTACCACTCACGACATTTGCACTAAAATGTTTCTTACAACTATCATATTTCTAATGTTTCTCTCTAGTGTGAATTCTCTGATGGTTTCTAAGTTCATCATTTCAAGTAAAGCACCAGCCATATACATCATATTTATATGGTTTCTCTCCTGTCTGAACTGCCTGATGATGAGTTATGGATCACAACTGTGCCTAAATGGTTTGTCACAATTTTTATATTTATAAGATTCTCTCCAGTATGAATTCTCTGATGAACTGCAAGGTTTGCATTCACACATTTATATGGTTTCTCGCCAGTATGAACTATCTGATGAATACCAAGGTTTCCAGTACAAACAAACGCCTTGCCACATACATCACATTTATATAGTTTCTCTCCAGTATGATCTCTCCAATGAACAGCAAGGTTTCCAGTACAACTAAAAGCCTTGCCAAACACATCACATTTATAAGGTTTCACTCCAGTATGAATTCTCCAATGAAGTCCAAGTTTTGCAGTCTGATTAAAAGCCTTGCCACATACATCCCATTTATATGGTTTCTCTCCAGTATGAATTCTCCAATGAATTCCTAGTTTTCTAGTTTGGTTAAAAGCCTTGCTACACACATCGCATTTATATGGTTTTCCTCCTGTATGGATTCTTTGATGTCCAGTGAGTTCTGAGTCCTGAAGAAAGGTTATGTCACACTCATTATTTGTAAGATCTTTTCTTTTGTGTTTCATGGTCTGGTAACAGTTTTGAAGGATGAATAACAGCTTTCTCATGTTTATGAGAAAACCCTTTGCAGACATTACGAGTTCTCTGAGGTGGTAAACCTGAGGCATTGACGTTTGTCACAACTTGACTACATTCAGAAATTATCCCTTCAGATTGTACCATCTGCAATTTATCCTGAAAGCTTGATCCGTGCCTTTCAAAAGGTCTATTTCCTGCATCAATTCTACTATGACGATTTCTTCCATCAGTGAAGTTTTTGTTATGGGATGTAGACATTCCTTTGTCATTTCTTTCATCATCCGCCTACAGACAATCAAAGTCATGTATATTTTCCTAGATCTTTCTGAGGTGAAAATCTTTGATTTCAAGGCTTTCAGCTCCTCTTCCATCACTTCTGCAACGACACTCAAAGTCATACATGTCTTCCTGGATTTCCCTGAGGTAAAAATGTTTGATTTCATGACTTTTAGGTCTTCCCAAGATTGCTGTTTGGAATACTTCTCCTATATCACTGTCTGCTTTGGTTTGTAATTGGTTGACCACGTGTATTGGATAGATTTGTACAAGACATAAAGAATCCATTCACTAAAATTCATCAATAAGTGTCTCAGTATCTATTACACCAAAAGTAATACTTATATCACAGTTATAAAACTTTTTCCAACTATGCAATATTTTTCATTTTCAAAACATTTTGAAACTTTCCAAATATGAACTTAAAATTCTGAGAAACACTAGAGCAATAAACTTGTTTACTAAAAATAACAGTTGTAAAAGATAATCCAAATTGATTTCAGGGAAGAATACTTGCAAACAGCCTATGACAAAAACAATAATACTAGAAAAACATGTCAGCTCACACAAAAAAATCACAATTTTTCCACCATGACTTCAAAGCATGTATGAATTAACAGTAAACATACCGCAGTCTCATAATTGAGGAGAAAAATGTATTCTATGATAGATATATTCTGCATACTTACTGTACACAAATAAATGCTAATGAACACACAATAAATATATTGTAATGCTAAAAAATCCAAAATGAGTTTCTCTAATAATATGTTGCTATTTACAAATTATAATATATATACCATAGAGAAAAAAATTCAATAGTATAGTTTTTATGAAACAAAATATCTTTCTAAATATGTCCTACAAAATGACACACCCATAATAGGCATTTTGCAACATTAACAAGTAAAAAAAAAAGTATAGAAATAATTAAAGACTTCAAAGAAATTACAAGATACAACATCAGCATGCAAACCCAATTGGGTTTCTAAACATTAAAAATGAACAATCAAAGTAATTCAATTCACAAGAAAATTAAAAAAGAATACTTAATCATAACATTATAGAAGAAGGGAAGAATTTTTATCCTGCAAACTAAAGACTTCCAATCCACTATGTAAGCTCTGTCATTACGTTGCTACAAAATTGAGTGTGGAGGCAGAATGATCAATAGCACACAGGTGACAAGCATGCAGCATCAGCAATAGTTTAGTCAACAGCCTCACAAACATGAGGGTATGAACCTGGACAATACCATTGTTAGGAGAAGTTCCTACACCTCTTGGTGAGGCTCAAAGGGCATGGTGATGGTACATGTTAACAACACTATCACAGTGCCCTTCACACAGGCTTTTCTTACATTACTCAAAGCCAGAAAAAGATGTACAGGTCAAGGTCTTCAGATACTTTCTCATATCACAGAACACGCTGACCACTATACTAAGAAGCTTCAAGTGGCAATTCTGTATGCAGCAGGAAAATATTACAACCAATAAGGGAAAGTATTCTCCTTTAAAAATTTTCTCTTACCCAGTAAACCCACACCACAGAGAGTCCATGAGGAGCTGCCCCTTAAACACAGGCGGATTACCACAGCAAAGAAACTGGACATGACTTCAGACACTAGAACCACACACTTCAAAATCAAATTTAGAAGGAAAAACTATACAAACTAAGGAGAAAGCAAAGTCAGGAAGAGTCTACACTCCCAGGCTAAATAGACCAGTACAAGAGCGGAAAACTACAAGATGTGGGGGTCTCACATCATAAGACCTTGAGATGGGACTACTTGGTCCACCCAGAGATGCCAAGCTAAAAGCCTGAAAGATTCACACATGTTCCCTTTGTTGGACTGCTGTCCTCACAGGTTTCCTAAGTAACAGTCACAGAAGATCCAATCCACCAGGCTACTCCACACACCCTGACATGGTATGGCTGCAAAAGGAGAACAGCAGAAATGGCTGAGGGATCTCAAGAAGCAGACAGGGACTGAGACAGTTCCATACAGGTTCTGAGGTGCCAGATAAAATTAAAGAGCAGCCAGTGTTTTCCCACTTTCCGATTATATCTTCCAAATATGACAACTGTGATGAAAGCAGCACAGGATCAGGGGTTAGACGCTTGGGGCATCAGCTCTAATCTGTATGGACTAAGAATTGAGTAGCCAATAGATCCAAGCCCACAAAGAGAGAAGAGGGGGCAAGAGAACCCAGTAAGGCAGCCCACCTCATGCTCCTCAAACTCAAGCCACAACCAGCTCACAGCAGGGAGATGGCGAGGGTTATGGATCTTGATAGAAACCTTGCCTTTGTGTCTGATGGAGCTGCAGCACCACTGGAGGGTGAAAGAATACATGATACATGTTGAAGGACAGACTGATAACTCGGGAAAAGTTAAGTTTCCTCTGAGAGTTTAATAAACAAACTTCTCTTTTGCCAAAGATCTGAGAGAGTCAATTCCTAGGTAGGTTGGTAAGTCTGGGGTACCCGAGGAGGAGAAAGGGGTCTGGGGCTCTCGAGGAGGAGATAGGGGTCTGGAATTCTCAAGGAGGAGAAAAGGACAAAGGTTTTCTTCTTTAAGCCCAGAGCTGATGATTACACAACAAAACAACTCAGCCTAAACTCTGTACTAAGATTATATAACAACAATGTATCCTGCTTGAGGACATGTTTCTCCTTCTTGAGAACCTTCTGACTAATCCTGTCATCTTAAAATGTAAATTGTGGGAGTGGGTCTGGTAAGACCTTTACAACCTTGAGACATTCTTTTTACTTACTGTAATAACTAATTGAAAAAGTATATAGCTCCCTTGCTAAGACTAGTGAGAGGGGGCATTCTCCCCCTTCTGATGTCTATGTCAGAAGTTTTCTCTGTCCCCTTTCATACTTTAATAAAACTCTGCTACACAAAAGCTCTTGAGTAATCAAGCCTAGTCCCCGGTCCCAAAGCTGTATCTTCTTCTTCAGAGATCATGAATCTGACATCATTCACCGTAAACTATCATCTCTATGTACCATCACAAGAGGTTTCCAACCACTATTAATGTGCTTTCCTCTCTGTCCTGAGATCTGATCTCTGTTCATACTTTTGATACATTCCCGTCCTTTTGGGGTTTTTGTTTTGTTTTGTTTTGCTATTTTCACACCACTCATCACAATACTAGGCTCTTTCTCTTGCTCCACGATGGAGATGATGTTTAGATCAGAAATAGAAAATCCTGCTTATCATAGAAAATCCTGCTTATCAGAATAAAGAAATGTAAACTGATTTTGGAAAATGTAAAGTGATTTTGGAAAAACCACAGCTCTTTGTTCAGCTGAGGAGTGAGAACAGTACAGGTGGGTCTGGAAAAATATTCCACAAATTCTTCCACTGCTGTGCCTCCTTCTATATACACAGGGAAGAGTGTAATATATGTATCTAACACCCTTCCAAGAAATAGTGAGTCAAAACCAAAGGACAGAAAACAGAAAATTGGATATTTTTTAAAATTTGGCATTCAGTTTTATACATAATTAAGCTCTGGGAAAATCTCTGATGTAACATGAAGTGGGCAGATCATTGGAAAAAAGGGTCATTTTAAATTTGTGATGCCACATCATGTCTGTGTCAACAGGGCTCTAAGATCATGCAATGAAAACAGGCCTCCCAAGACACACATAGGGAAAAATGCAAAATACACAAGGGGAGATTCCAACATCCAAAGAGAAGCTATCCTCACCCACAGAGAGCAGGTTCTTCTAGGTCTCCAGCATCATGTCCCTGTACGAGGCCCTCTGAACAGGGTCCAGGCATTCCTACTTCTCCTGAGAGAATTTAATCACCACATCCTTGAAGGTTAACCATCCCTGAAATGAGAAAATATTTCACCAATGGATCATGACAAGAGTTCTTATCTTCATAAAAAGTGAAAAGATGATGACAGGGGTAAGGATTTATTTGGATATGTTCTGAAAGAGTTGTGTTAAGGTATTTGGAAGGCTTCCCTGGTGGCTCAGAAGGTAAAGAATCTACCTGCAGTACAGGAGACCTGGGTTCAATCCCTGGGTCAGGAAGATCTCCTGGAGAAGGGAATGGCTACCCATTCCAATATTCTTGCCTGGAGAATTCCATGGACAGAGGAACTGGCGGGCTACAGTCCATGGGGTAACAAAGAGTTGAACACAACTAAGCAGAGAGACTAACACACATTGTGTCCCTTAAATTCTTATGCATTTTCATAAATATATCTTTCAATAAATATGTTTTTTTTCATTTTTTGTGAAGAATCCATGAAAAATATCTAATAACAAAAGGTTGTCTATGCAGAAGTGTCACATACTATGTTCTACACATTGAGAGATATTCAATACCTAAATGAGTTGCACTCTGAGTGGTGGCTTCAGAGATGACAAAGTCCAGCAATGGCTTTAAAGAAAAATCAAAATCATCAATTATGATAATAACAGAAATAGCAATGACTGAAACTGTTTGAATACTTTAAGTCAAGAAGCTAAGTAATGACACTTATGCCTCAAAGAAATCAAGAAAAATTTTGAACATCTACATGAAACTGAAAGTACAACATTCCAGAATTTATAACATGCAGTGAAGGTTATAATAAAACAGAAGTCTACATGGCTAAGAAACTTCTCAGGTGGTTCAGTGGTAAACAACATGCTTGCCAATGCAGGAGACCCAGGAGATTTAGGTTTGATCCCTGGGTTGGGAAGATCCCTGGAGAAGGAAATGACGACTCACTTAAGTATTCTTTCTTGGGAAATCCCATGAACAGAAGAGCCGAATGGGCTACAGTCCCTGGGATGCAAAGAGTCAGACATCATAGAGCACACACACACACGCACGTGGCTAAATGGTTACCACAAAAAGGAAAAAGAAATCCAATCAGAAACTATTTTTACATCGTAAGGAAGGAGAAAGAGAACAAACTAAATTCAGCTTTGGCAGAAAAGAATTAAAATAAGAAAGATTCAGATCCTGCAAATCCACTCCTGGGCATTTATCTGAAGAAAACCATAATTCAAAAAGACAGTGCACCTTAATGTTCACTGCAGCACTATTTACAATAGGCACGGCATGGAAACAATCTAAATGCCCAGCAACAGAGGAATGGATAAAGAATACGTGGTACATATGTACAAGAATATCAGACTGTCCGACTCTTTGTGATGCCACAGACTATACAGTCCATGGAATTCTCCAGGCCAGAATACTGGAGTGGGTAGCCTTTCCCTTCTCCAGGGGATTTTCCCAACCCAGGGATCAAACCCAGGTCTCCTGCACTGCAGGCAGATTCTTTACCAAATGAGCTATCAGGGACGCCCGAATGAAATATTAACTCCTGCAGTAAAAAAAAAAAAAAAAAAGGAATGAAAGAATGCCATTTGCAGCTACATGCATGGAACTAGAGGAGGCGGCAATGGTAACCCACTCCAATACTCTTGCCTGGCAAATCCCTTGGACGGAGGAGCCTCGTGGGCTACAGTCCATAAGAACGCGAAGAGTCGGACATGACTGAGCAACTTCAGTTTCATGCACTGGAGAAGGAAATGGCAGCCCACTCCAGTGTTCTTGCCTGGAGAATCCCAGGGATGGGGGAGCCTGGTGGGTTGCCGTCTATGGGGTCGCACAGAGTCGGACATGACTGACGTGACTTAGCAGCAGCAGCATGGAACTAGAGATTATCATGTTATGACCAACCTAGATAGCATATTGAAAAGCACAGACATTACTTTGCCAACAAAGGTCCATCTAGTCAAGGCTATGGTTTTTCCAGTGGTCATGTATGGATGTGACAGTTGGACTACAAAGAAAGCTGAGCACCGAAGAATTGACGTTTTTGAACTGTGGTGTTGGAGAAACCTCTTGAGAGTCCCTTGGACTGCAAGGAAATCCAACCAGTCCATCCTAAAAGAAATCAGTGCTCGGTGCTCACTGGAAGGACTGATGTTGAAGCTGAAACTCCAATATTTTGGCCACCTCATGCGAAGAGCTGACTCACTGGAAAAGACCCTGATGCTGGGACGGATTGGGGGCAGGAGGAGAAGGGGACGACAGAGGATGAGATGGTTGGATGGTATCATCGACTCGATGGACATAGGTTTGGGTGGAATCTGGGAGTTGGTGATGGATAGGGAGGCCTGGTGTGCCGTGGTTCACGGGGTCATAAAGAGTCGGACACGACTAAGCGACTGAACTGACTGAGAGATTATCATACTAAGTGAATAAGCCAGACAGAGAAAAATAAATTATCACTTATCTGTGAAATAAAAAAAAAAAAAAAATGCAATTGAACTTACACACAAAACACAAACAGACCCAGAGACATATAAAACACACACACAGGTGACCAAAGCAGAAGGTAGGAGGGATAAATCATGATTTGGGATTAATACAGACACACTCCTAGGTATAAAACAGATACCCAACAAGGACCTACTACATAGCACAGGGAACTATACTTCATAGTTTGTAATAACCTGTAAGTGAAAAGGATGTGTCAAAGAATATATGTAAATAAAACTGAATCAGCTTGCTGTATACCCAAAATTAACTGAACATTGTAAATCAACATACTTCAATAAAAAATTCCTAAGTAATAATACCTACAAATGACACATCATAAAATAAACAGGTAAATTTGTAGAAACATACTATCTAATCCTTAATCATAAAGCAAACAAAAATGGGAACCATATTATAACTAGAAAGATTCAAGCAGTAATTAAAATCCTCAAACTAAGAAAAAACTAGGCTCAGATGCCATATGTGAAATTATACTAAACCTTTACAAAAGAAGGACCTCTAATCCTGACAAAAATATTACAAAGAGTTGAAGATGCAACACTGACAAACTCACTGAATGGAGCCAACATGATTCTGAAATTGACCCAAGCAGACAAAAGAACAAAAAAATAAAATCCAATACTCCCTGATGACTATTATGCAAAATCCTTAACAAAACGCCAGCAAACCAACTTCAACACCACATTAAAAAGATCTGACTTCATGACCACATGAATTTTATTCATATAAGGCAAAGAGGACTCAGCAAACAAAAATCAATGTATACATCACATTAACAGAATAAAGGGAAAAAACAACACATAACCACCTCAATTGATACAGAAAAAAAGCATTTTACAAAATTCAACAATCTTTAAATATATATACACAAACTAGAAAAGGTAAAGTATCTCAAAGTAAAATATACCATGTATGAAAAGAGCACACATTGTTCTCAATGGTGAAAGACTGAAAACTTTTCTTCTGAGATCAGGAAGAAGGCAAGGACGCCCACTCTGCACCACTGTTCAACAAAGGACTGAAACCCCCAACAAGAGCAATTAGACAAGAAAAAGAAATCAAAGCTGCCCAAATTGAAAAATTAGAAAGTTACCTTCTTTCCTAGAGGACAAAGTCTTTTATATATAAAGTGTAAAGATTCCACACAGACACAAAAAAAACCCTGTCACATCAAATAACAATTTTACCAAACTGGCAGAATACAAAAGTCAACATGCAAATCAGCTGCATTTCTCTACACAATGAAAACTGTCAAAAGAAAATCACAGAACAATTTTGTTTACTATTGTATTAAAAATGGATGAAATATTTAGGAATAATTCACCAAGGAGGTAAAACATATACACTGAAAACTACTTAACCGCTTCTAAAAGAAATCAAAACAAAACAAATAAATCTAGGAGGCCTGGACTGGAAATCTCAGTACTCTTTAAATTTCCAAGTTACCCAAAGTGTTCCATAGATTTAATGAATTCATTATGAAAATTACAAGAGAAGTGTTTGTATATTGTCACCCTGCTTATTTAATTTACATGCAGAGTACATCATGAGAAACGCTGGGCTGGAAGAAGCAGAAGCTGGAATCAAGATTGCTGAGAGAAATATCAATAACCTCAGATATGCAGATGACACCACCGTTATGGCAGAAAGTGAAGAGGAAATAAAAAGCCTCTTGATGAAAGTAAAGAAGGAGAGTGAAAAAGTTAGCTTAAAGTTCAACATTCAGAAAACTAAGATCATGGCATCTGGTCCCATCACTTCATGGCAAACAGATGGGGAAACAGTGGAAACAGTGTCAGACTTTATTTTTCTGGGCTCCAAAATCACTTCAGATGGTGACCGCAGCCATGAAATTCAAAGACGCTTACTCCTTGGAAGGAAAGTTATAACTAACTAAGATAGCGTATTTAAAAGCAGAGACATTACCTTGCCAACAAAGGTCCGTCTAGTCAAGGCTATGGTTTTTCCAGTGGTCATGTATGGATGTGAGAGTTGGACGGCAAAAAAAGCTGAGCGCCGAAGAATTGATGCTTTTCAACTGTGGTGTTGGAGAAGACTCTTGAGAGTCCCTTGGGCTGCAAGGAGATCCAACCAGTCCATCCTAAAGGAGATCAGTCCTGGGTGTTCATTGGAAGGACTTACGGTGAAGCTGAAACTCCAATACTTTGGCCACCTCATGTGAAGAGTTGACTCACTGGAAAAGACCCTGATGCTGGGAGGGATTGAGGGCGGGAGGAGAAGGGGACAACAGAGGATGAGATGGCTGGATGGCATCACTGACTCGACGGACATGAGTTTGAGTAAACTCCGGGAGTTGGTGATGGACAGGGAGGCCTGGCGTGCTGCGATTCATGAGTTGCAGGGAGTCGGACACGACTGAGCAACTGAACTGAACTGAACTGAAGTGTTTGCAGAAACAGAAAAAAACTTGCAAGAAATCATAGTGACTCTCAAGGACCACAAACTGAAAAAATACTCTTCAGTAAGTAGAAAGAAGAAAGATGAAGGCCACCATTTTTAAAATTTCAAGCCATATCACAATATAATCCAGATGGGGTAGTACTGGTATAAACAAGGATTTATATACCAAGGGAAGAGAAAAGAATACTCAGAAATAACCATTTACATGTATTTAATATCTAATGACAAGAATGCTAAGAAAACCCAGTGGAAAAAAGACAGTTGCCATAACAAATGGTGAATCTATGGGTTAAACAATGAAGAGGAAACCTCACCTGCATCAAAAGTAAAAACATCTCAATGCCAAACCACAAAATGAACACAGTGAAAAGACAAAATCTGAAGAATGAAGGCAATGAAAGTGAATTTCCAACTCTCCAAGATTTAGACTCATGTCACAGTTTCAAACAGATGATGGAATAGCACACCCTCTATCACTGATACCTGATTCTGAACTTTCCTTCCCATTTCCAATCAAGATTTTGAAGTCAGTGCCTCACTCACTTAGCTTCAATTACCTTAGAACAAATTTCCCTTTTTAGGTCTACTTCCAGATTTTACCATGTACTGTGCATGTTAGTACCTGACTTCCTTGCACAGCTTCTTAATCCTGGTTGACAGAGAGCAGACTGCACACCCAGAAGAGCCCGAGGCAATCCCTGCTGCCCAAGAGCACTGAGACCCCTTCTCAAACTCGTGGGTGTGAAGCCCTGCCCAGGATGGTGCCCTCCACACAAGGTCCAGGCCACTGGTTCATGGGGAGACGGGATCTAAGTGGAGACGACAGGCCCTGAGGGAAGTTCCCTGGTGAGTGTGCATGTACAGGTATCAGGAAGGATACTTCAGAGTCAGAGATAATTAGTAAGTCCAAAGATGGGCATTTCAGGAAGGACAAACAGAATCAACTGAGAATATGACTTTACCTGAGAAAGAGCCATTCCTGTTTTCTTTCCTTTTTTCCTCCTCTTCCCAGCTTCTTCCTCAGACAGTGTAAGCTTTTAGAAGTTGATCTTGCAAGTGGAAAACAGCCTGCTTAAGGCTTAGGATCACCGTTTGCCACAACCACAAAAACAGGAAGACCTCACTATGTGGAACAGTCCTTTAACGTCCACTGTCTCAGGTGGGATTTCTGCCCTCCTATTTCTTCCCTCACACCTGTCCTGCCCCCTCTGCAACTTGTTTCTCCTCTTGCTGCTCTTCTTCCCACCCCCACCCTTCCAATTGTCCTAAACATCTATACATCTCTTTCTCCAACTCTGCTCCCTCTCTGCCTTCTAGTCACACCGCTTCTCTCCCTCTTACACTCCCACTCTGGGGCACTCCAGGTGTCTATCCTTACTTCCTCTTCTCTTCTAGTCAGCACCTAGCCCTGTTTCTCTCCTAGGATCACCCCTGTCAGCCCTCCTACCGCAGGCGCAGGGCCGCTGTCTCCTTGTCTCCAACTCCTGGAGATCCCAAGCCTTTGTCCATTTCTCTTTCACCCACCCGCTACTTTAAGGGCTAAATCTATTTCATTTTGCCATCCCTTTCAACTGCCTCAGCCATCCTGGGCGACCCCGTCAGTTCTCTCGTTTTCCACTTCTGAGTTTGCCTTTCACTCTCAGTCACTGCTTCCTCTGATCCCCCTCGCCCATGTATCTACAGAAATGATAAGTAAATGAAACGCCCGCCTATCAAAAGAGCACATGTTCCAACGAGACGGACTCGTGACGGAAAAACCCTGGGTGTCACACGTCCAGCCCAGGGCTGAGGAAAACGGACTGACTAGGGAGGCCTGCGGGGCAGAACGATAGGCCTGAGGAGACGCGAGGGCAGACAGGCTGGGAGCGAGGGGGTCTCGGGGGCCGGGCGGGCTCTCCAGAATCCCAGGACCGGGGAGAGGACGCGGCTTCTCCGGGAGCCGGGCTGTCGACGCGACCTCCAGGGGCCGACAGGGTGAGGCGGTGGAGGTGGGCGTGCCCGAATCCACCTCGCGCCCGGGGACTTTACAAGGCACAGGCGTAGGTACTAACGGTTAAGCTTAAAGCAGGAAAATATCCCGAAAGGCGGTGTCTCCCGGGTCGAAGACCGAAAAGCAAACAGCAAGGATAAGCCTCACAGCGATTTCGAATACTCGACCTGCAACGGCGACCTCTCGGTTTATTTGGGGCGGAGGGCGGGGTATTCGGATATTACTTGCTGCAGAACCACCCGGACCCTGAAGATGGACATGGCGAGGGCGGGTTGGACGGCGAAGCGCGCGGCACACGTTTACCCTAGGAGAAAAAAACTCAATGGCCGACCTGTTACCTTCTCTCTCAGCCTTGCGCTTCCGCAGGAAACCTGCGCACGCGCGGCGAGGAGCGTCCAGGTCAGCAGAGCGAGAGCAAGGCGGGGCAAGGGGCAGGGAGGTCCTTACCAGTCCTGTGAGGCCCCATAAATTACAGCCTGTTTTTTTTAATCTGTTGCATTTAACATCTAAATACATAGCATATTCTTCTATAATTACAATATGGAAATGTCTATGAAGAAAATAAACTTCTTGTCATACGTTGAGGAAAGAACGGTGGTAGTAGTGAAAGTCGCTCAGCCGTGTCCGACTCTGCGACCCCATGATCTGTACAGTCCGTGGAATTCTCCAGGCCAGAATACTGGAGTGGGTAGTCTTTCCCTTCTGCGTGGGATCTTCCCAAGCCAGGGATCTAACCCAGGTCTCCCGCATTGCAGGCGGGTTCTTTACCAGCTGAGCCACAAGGGAAGCCCCTGTTAGCAAGAGTCATCCACTGTTTTACCAACAACATCTAAGCAGCCAGGGTATGGTCAGTGTTTGGGGACAGACTGAAAAGTCTGCAATCCGTGCATACCTTTGATTTCTTCTGTTAGTGCCTGTTGGCTGCTGGACAGTTTTCTTCTCCTTAAATTCTTCCGATTTAATTTGAATTTTATACATTCCCCCACAGCCTCCTGGAAAATTTGAGGATTTGGGTCACTTTGCGCTCCCCCTCGGAATGCGAGGAAATCATGCAGTGGGCACAGTGGAGAAGAGGAAGGTGGCGGGCTCCGGGGAACAGAGGCGCTGCTGCGGCGGGGCTCCACGTTGCCACGCTGGCAGAGGCGGCCGGCCTTCCCAGGTCGCTGTGTTACCTCGTTACACTTTCAAGGCAAAAGCTTCTAACTTTGTAGACCAGCCAAGTTGGAAACTAGGATATTTCCTCCTAACAAGTAGAAAAGTTTCAATAAAGATTTTATTTTCCTTTTTAAAATTTTTTGAAATTATGAAAGTATGACAACACATTTACATGAGGCTTTGAAAATAGTTGCAGTTCCACAATATAATTTTTTTAAGTAGACAAATTAAGATTTTTAGGTGGAATTTCAATATTAAACTCTCAAAAATTAATAAATGGACAGGAAAGTAGGATATAGAAGACCTGAAAACAACTGTGAACCAATTCAACATAATTAAGACTTATACAATTTCACACAACAGCAGGATACAAATTTTATTCAAGTTCCCATAGACTATTAACCGGGAGATACTGGAACATGACGTAAAACAAGGTGCAAAAGTTTCATGGCCTAAATAAAGGGTATTGAAATCATACAGGGCCTGTTCTCTTAATACTGTGAAACTATGTGAGAAATCAATACCAACAGGTATTTGAAAATAACCCACATATTTTCAAGTGCAATACATAAAGAAATAAATGGTTTTGTCAGCAGGTTCTTGCCTGTCCTGCTCCTGGCAATTCAGGGGTTGGGAACCTGGGTCTCCAAAAAGTTCCTGTTGGACGGTAATTGAATGCAAAACATTTCCTCCCATTAGAATAATTTAAGCATCTTAAGAAAACAAGAGATTTTTCTGGATTTCTCTCTGTACTGCAAACTAAAATAAGAAAAACAAAACTATCCCTGGGGAAAACATTCCATTTTACAGTGGCATCCTGTATAACATTTTTCCTCTTTGTTCCTCATTCACCTGGAAGGGCAAACTCCACATGGCTCAGTTCCAGAGACACAAGGTCAAAACCTACAGTATGAGACTGGAGGACTAAGGCATGGGATAACTTCCGTCAGTACCTTTTGCTTTTTCTATTTCAAATTGACAAATTTTACTAACCATTGCTTTAAAAAGAGCAATTTTCACTCATCAGTTGCTAAGTCGAATCTGACTCTTTACAACTCCATGAACTGCAGCACGCCAGGCTTCCCTGTCCTTCACTATCTCCCAGGGTTTTCTCAAACTTGTGTTCACTGAGTGGGTAATGCCATCCACCCATCTCATCCTCTGTCGCCCTCTTCTCCTGCCCACAATCTTTCCCAGCATCAGGGTCTTTTCCATTGAGTCCGCTCTTTGCATCATGTGGTCAAAAAGAGCAATACATCTTTACAAATTGATGAAAACCGTATTGTTCCTTTAGGACACATTCTAAGCTTCTACTGCTCTCCACACAACAGGCCAATAATTGAGAGACGAGTCGTTGGGGCAGGAATAGCAACTTTATTCAGAAAGTCAGCAAACCGAAAATATGGTGGACTTGTACCCCGAAACCCATCTTACCCGAGTTGGAACTCAGTCCCCTTTTATACTAAAAGAGGAGGGAGTAAAGTCAAGTCAAATTCCTTTGAACCTAAGGAATCGAACAGTTAAGTAACAGAGCATAAAAGTCCAACAATAAGAGTTCCCTGAGCAACCTAAACTAACATCAAGGAATCTGAAGAGCAATCAATCAGCTCAGTTCAGGTCAGTCGGTCAGTCGTGTCCGACTCTTTGCAGCCTCATGAATCACACCACGCCACGCCTCCCTGTCCATCACAAACTCCCGGACTCTACCCAACCCCATGTCCATCCAGCCATCTCATCCTCTGTTTTCCCCTTCTCCTCCTGCCCCCAAGCCCTCCGAGCATTCGGGTCTTTTCCAATGAGTCAACTCTTTGGATGAGGTAGCCAAAGCATTGGACTTTCAGCTTGAGCATCAGTCCTTCCAATGAACACCCAGGACTGATATCCTTTAGGATGGACTGGTTGGATCTCCTTTCAGTCCAAGGAACTCCCAAGAGTCTTCTCCAACACCACAGTTGAAAAGTATCAATTTTTCGGTGCTCAGCTTTCCTCATCGTCCAACACTCACATCTATACATGACTACTGGAAAAACCATAGCCTTGACTAGATGGATCTTTGCTGGCCAAGTAATGTCTCTGAGGTTTCTCATGATGTACATGATGTACTCGGCATATAAGTTACGTAAGCAGGTTGACAATATACAGCCTTGACGTACTTTTCCTATTTGGGGCCAGTCTGTTGTTCCATGTCCAGTTCTAACTGTTGCTTCCTGACCTGCATACAGGTTTCTCAAGAGACAGCTCAGATGGTCAGGTATTGGGATCGAATCCAGGTCTCCCTCATTGCAGGCGGATTCTTTACAAACTGAGCTGTGACGGAACCCCTCGGGGATTTTAGCAAGAGTTATTTTACAGATTGCATAATGATTCTTGCTCTTCCAAAAGACATCACAAAATCCACTCCATGGAGTCGATGCTGTGGAGAACCGTCTGGATCCCACCTCCAGGACCAATGCACCCATCCCTCCCTGTGGGCTCAGCTCAGGCCTTGATTCTAACACACTGCAGGGTAACAGTCCTCTTCCCAATTCCACTTTCTTCCTTCCTTCTCAGGTGTGATCATGACTTTCCCAATCAACCAACGCCCGCAAACTTCAGTCACAGCATCTGTGTCCCAGGGAAACTGAGCTAAGACACTGTGGCATGCCCACCCTTCCAGGCAACCCACAGTTAGCCATGAGCCCACATCCAGGTCCTCCAGTCAAAGCTGACACCACCCTTGTCAACAGTTCCACACAACATGATCACACAACTGTTGCAGGGAAGACCAACTGTGATTCCCAGTTGGAACGGTTTCTTTGCCTTGCTTCTCACTGCTGTGGTTGTTGTAATCATCCATAATGGCTGGCCTCAGAGGACCCTACCTCTTGGCCTGACTGTTCAACTAAAGTGCCTTTGGTGAGCTCACAGGGAGATACTCTGACCTCCCAACCTGTGAATGGTTGCAGGACAGAAGAGATGAACACAGAAGGCTGGCTGTCCCTGAGATGTACTGCAAGACGGATGGCCCTTTTGACCTTACTTCCCCACTGCCTCTCCCTCTCCATCTTCCCTTCTGACTTTATTTCCTCACTGCTTCTTTCTCTACTTTCATAAAAGAATCTGACATCCACACACCAACAAGTTGGCTATTTTGAAATATTAGTTAGCCATCTTCTTGGTTGGCTGGTTTTCAAAATGAAGTCCCATTGTTTGCCTCAAGAAGTTGTCTCCTGGAAGCACTGGCCTCTCTCACAGGCAGCAGAGTGAGCTTCAACTGGGTCACACCACTGTGCTTGCAACACACACATACACCATTCAGAGGGCTCATCCAGAGGCCGAAAATTGCCTCCTCTCTCACCTCTCCTAGACCCCCGATAGCTTCCTCTCCACTTCACATTTTGTCACTGCTTTTCTGTGCTCTGTTGAGCAACAGGGCTAAACAGCAGAGACCACTGGGCCTGCACATCACAGAGAAACACACAAGCCACAAATGCAAAGGCACTGGGCACTCAGTATGGAGACCAAGAAACTGGCCCTCCTGGGAGAACATGCCAGGAACTGGGGATATCACAAAGTTTTAAAGGTCCTTGAGATTTGGCTCGATTGGGCTCAGTTGAGAAGTCATTGAGAAAGGCCCCAATCTCACTGCCGCCTGTTGTCCCTGACTGAGCTAATTGGAAGATACCCCAGCTCTTTCGGAAGGGGGGCCTCCTTCATAGCCCCTTAGATTCCAAAGCTTCTGGCCACTCTAACCACAGTAAAATCAGTTATCCCCCACTCTGAGTAGATAAACTGCTGAAAGCAATGCATTTCCTCAATACAGCCCTCATTCTGAGTCTCCCATTAACATGAAAAAGAATCCTCACAGGATTCTATTCTTAAGATCTTATTATCCAATCAGCCCACAAGTTGCACACCAAGACCTGAGCCTATTAATAACCCTGTCTCTACATCCGACACAGCTCTGTACAACACTCATGTCACTGACTTCACAATTCTAGGACAACCTCCCTTCTCCGACTAATTTTAATTAATGAAGACAACCCAAATCTACTCAACTCTATCAAAGGTCTGTTAGCTAGAAGCATTTTCAACCAATTCTTTATCTCTGACAATATTCCACCAACAACATTCCCACAAATAACCAGGCCTCATTACTTGAAGCTAACTGCTCCTTGTCCACCTGCCCCACATAATCATCTGAGGTTTAGTGTAGCACTGACAGTCAACCTTGAGGCACAAAATCTAAAATTACCCCTCAAATGCCTTCAGATTCTCGGATCTCTTAAGATATTTTCCCACTATATACACCACTTTCCACTGCACTTGTCAGCAGTCCATAAATCAGCATTATCCACACTGGGTCTCACTGGCTGGAAAACTACCAACCAAAACTCACTTCTTTAATTCAAATAAAACACTAGTATCACACCAAAGAGGCTTCCCAGGTGGCTCAGCGGTAAAGAATACTCCTGCCAATGGAGATGCAAGAGATGGGGGTTTTATCCCTGAGTCAGAAGATCCCCAGGATTAGGAAATGGCATCCCACTCCAGTATTCTTGCCTGGGAAATTCCATGGACACAGGAGCCTGGCGGGCTACACTCCATGGGGTCTCAAAGCCTCGGAAATCTCTGAGCATAGAGACCATTTTATGTTTTTCTCTGATTCTAGAGCTCATACATGTAACCAGCATCACTAAAAATAACCTCCTAAAATGAAGAGTCTCTGTAGTCAATTTATGACCCTGGTCATATAAACCAGAAAAGGACAGTAATAGGACTCCCTAACACTCGAGAAAGAACTCCAGCTCCACCACCAGTTGCAAAGATTAAATTCTCAGCTAGTTCCTGAACAAGTGTTTTGGTATATTTACAAAATTATCAAGTGCCATGCATCAATTATAATGACTTTCCCCCTATAAATTACTATATATTTCTTGGACGATATATGTTTTCCTCAGGAGTTTACACTGAAAGGAAATTAGACCACGGGCCTCTCAAGGCAACAACTGAATTTACTTGAGGAGGAAAGGTTTGGGGATTAGGAAGGTCCGAAGTCACCGGAGACCACAGATACGGAGTAGAGGAGACCCTATGGGCGGAGCTTAACAAGACTAAAAAAGATAAAAACAGTACCTTACTATTCCTGGGGAGACCGCACCTACCAAGTCTGGGCTTCAGGAATTGCTGTAAACAAACATCCTTCGAGTGAAGACACCAGAGACTCCCAAGCAGTAGGTTCCAGAGGAAAGGGAGAATGAGGGGCGGAGCCTAGGACACACGCCTCCGTAGGACGCGTGAGGGGCGGGGTCCAGCGGCCCGGACCCGGGCGCGCGAAAGCCTACCTGCTTGTTCCTCTTTTTGGTTCCAGAGGTGTCTTGTCAGAGTTAAGCAGTACTTGAGAGTCTCTCACGTCTTGTGTTGCAGCATTGATTGCTCATTAGTTTAAGTAACTGTAAACATTTTTAATAAAACCTTCAAATTCTGTGGGATAATCACAATGGAAAGAAAGAAGCTATTGGCATAACATTTGAAGTCCTGAATATCCGATGACAGAGGATGAGATGGTTGGATGGCATCACTGACACAATGAGTTTGAGTAAACTCCGGGAGTTGGTGATGGACAGGGAGGCCTGGCGTGCTGCAGTCCATGGGGTCACAGAGTCGGACATGACTGAGAGACGGAACCAAACTGTACTTGGAGTCCTGCTGATGAGGCTGAAGTGATTTCAGACGACTGGGAACTGAAACCTGGTCTGCTTGCCAGGTTGGGGTTGAGTGGGGGTTGATATGGGGTGCTGGTGGGGTGGGGCTGGAAGTGGGGTGCTAGCTGAACCCAGGAATATTCCTACAATTAGAATTAATTTAAGCAGTTTAAGTAAACAAGGACTGGTTTTGTGTAGTGATGACAAGCTAGAATTTGAAACACAAAACTCTTAGAAAGGGCTACTTCATACAAACACTTCTGAGAAAAATGTCTTGACATTCCACTTCTCCAAGGATCAAGCTTATTAGTCACTGCAGGGGCCCTGAGTGCACCCTGAGGGGAATGCAGGATTGAGAAAAGCAGGCACCATACTGTGCTTTGGACATTCTGGCCTTGGGAGTTCAGGAAGGGTCTCTTGGGTCCATCCACGTCTTCAGCAAGGCCAGATAAGTTTGGGGGAGTCTCTCCTGGTTTTCAGGTCTCCCAGTTATTGGTTGATGACCCCAGTTTTGTTTGGCAGTGTATTAACATGCATAGCGCCCAGTTAAAAGACACCGAGTAGAACCTCCCTGGTGGTGCAGTGCTACATAATCTACCTGCCAATGCACAGGACCCGGGTTTGATCCCTGGTGTGGGAGGATGCCACGTGCCTCGTAGCAACTAAGCCCGTGCAACACAAGTACTGAGCCTGTGCTCCAAAGCCTGTGCTCTGCAACAACAGCAGCTCCAGCACTGAGAAGCCTGCACACAAGTAACCAGAAAGTCGCTTCTGCTGCTGCAGCTAGAGAAAGCCCACGTGCAGCAAAGAGGCTCAGCTCAGCCCATAGAACAGACAGACACTGAGTCCTCTGGACCGACCAAAAGAACCTTCAAAACGCCAGTCTCGAACCATACCCCAGCCAAGTTTCTGTGGAGAATTCACAGCCCGATTGCTGCAAAAAGACAAAGAAGCCAGCACAATGAAGACTCAGCAGAGCCAAAGATAAATTTTAAAGATTATTAAGGGACAAACAGGCTGGTTCCAAATGGGAAAAGGAGTACGTCAAGGCTGTATATTGTCACCCTGCTTATTTAACTTATATGCAGAGTACGTCATGAGAAACGCTGGGCTGGAAGAAGCACAAGCTGTAATTAAGATTGCCACGAGAAATATCAATAACCTCAGATATGCAGATGACACCACCTTTATGGCAGAAAGTGAAGAGGAACTAAAAAGGCTCTTGACGAAAGTGAAAGGGGAGAGTGAAAAAGTTGGCTTAAAGCTCAACATTCAGAAAACTAAGATCATGGCATCCAGTCCCATAACTTCATGGGAACTAGATGGGGAAACAGTGGAAACAGTGTCAGACTTTATTTTGGGGGACTCCAAAATCACTTCAGATGGTGATTGCAGCCATGAAGTTATGACGCTTACTCCAAAAAAAAAAAAAAAAAAAAAGACACTTACTCCTTGGAAGGAAAGTTATGACCAATCTAGATAGCATATTAAAAAGCAGAGACGTTACTTTGCCAACAAAGGTCCGTCTAGTCCAGGCTATGGTTTTTCCAGTGGTCAGGTATGGATGTGAGAGTTGGACCGTGAATAAAGCTGAGCGCCGAAGAACTGATGCTTTTGAACTGTGGTGTTGGAGAAGACTTGAGAGTCCCTTGGACTGCAAGAAGATCCAACCAGTCCATCCTAAAGGAGATCAGTCCTGGGTGTTCGTTGGAAGGACTGACGCTGAAGCAGAAACTCCAATACTTTGGCCACCTCATGTGAAGAGTTGACTCATTGGAAAAGACCTTGATGCTGGGAGGGCTTGGGGGTAGGAGAAGGGGACAACAGAGGATGAGATGGCTGGATGGCATCACCGACTTGATAGACATGAGTTTGAGTAAACTCCGGGAGTATTGTGATGGACAGGGAGGCGTGGCGTGGTGTGATTCATGAGATTCCAAAGAGTCGGAAACGACTGAGCGAGTGAACTGAACTGAACTGAGAGAAAACTTTTAATAAGAAATGTATTCTTCTTTATAAAAGTTTCCGTTCCATGCCTATGATGACAAAGCTTCAAAAACTTATATGATAAAAACTTGTTTACATCATAATATATAATACTTAAGCCAATACTTCAATGTAATGGAATGTCAAATTTCTACATGATCACTTGACGGTGATTAGGCAATTTACTTCTTGTTGAAAAATTGGAATATATTTTCTCTCATGTCTTTGTTGTCTGTTTCTGAATGATCTGTCACTTGTGGACAACAAAGCACCTTGTCAAATATAAAGTCTTAAGACACTAGAATTTGTTTTCACCAAAATTATCAACGTGGCACTATTTATAAATACATCTATGTGTACTATCTAGCTGAACTCAAGTCTTAGAGGAACTGTCTTTCTTTACATTTACAGGGCACCTACTATGTTCCTTGTCATTGTCTACATGCATTATAATGTTACAAAAGTCTAAAAATAACCCACAGACTTATGTATTTGTTAGTGGAAGGCAGGAAAGAAATGTAAATTAAATTAGATCTGGGTCATAACATGTGGATAGAAAACGTAACACTAAGGAAAAACTATTGAAATATACAAAAGAAATAGGATGCCAGTATTTAAGAGATTAGCACTGAAATATATATATTACCATATGTAAAAGAGCCAGTGGGAGTTTAATGTGTGAACAGGTGCTCTGTGACAATCTGGAGGGATACAGTGACAAGAGAGGTGGGTTCAGGAAGGAAGGGATGTATGTACGCCTATGGCCTATTCAAGATGTACAGCAAAAACCATCACAATATTGTAAAAAAAAAAAAAAAAAAAAAAATTACTGATGGTGACTTAGGGCTGAACACAGAATCAAAGCTTTCCCACACTTAACACATTTGTGTAGTTTTCCTTCAGGTTGAACTTTCTGAGGGTCAAAAAGTTAATGTATTTTACTGCATTCTGTAAATGTGTAAGTTTTCACTGCAGTAGGGATTCTCAGATGATCTGCAACGTCATTCCTTGTGACTGAAGGGTTTGCCACATAAATAACATGTATGTGGTTCCTCTCCTCTATGAAATGCCTAATGGGCAGTTCATGCTGAACATGCACTAGAAACTCTGCCACATTCATTTCACTTGTATGTTTTCTATACAATATGAACTCTGAATTATAAGGCCTGAACACTGATTAAAGGCTTTGTACCACTCACGACATTTGCACTAACATGTTTCTCACAGAATAACAGTAAATACATACTTACTGGGGCTCCAGGACAGGCACCTTTGCGGTATATGCAGGTTCCCAGTCCATCCAGCCCCTGGACTGCTTCCTTCTTTGAAGCAGAATAGAAGGCATGCAGATTTTTCTCGGGGATTGGGCAGTTTTTCTCCCAGCCTCTCTCACCTTGCCTTCTATATTAATGCTGACTCTGAAAACAAGATTTTGTGAAGCAGGATTTCTGTTCCAAAAGGAAGAGCTAAGACAAGAAAGGAGGAGGTCAGAGGGGCAAGTAGGTGTTGATCACTTCAAGATTCAGATGGAAGTCTAGTTCTCACTGACCAGCTCCGGGTGTGATACTAGAGAGCTGAACTTCTTCAGGCCTCGTCCCTTGTACTAAACCATATATTTAGAGAGGAGACTTCTTTTCTTACCAGAACATTCCACTGACGCAAGGGCTTTATATAGAAAGGCTTTCACTTTTGGGTTCCTTGAGTTTAAAGGATGACTTTTTATGAGCCACTCTTTGTTTTTTTCCCTTAATGTAGAAAACATAAGTGTACAGATAATTCCTAGAAGTGAGTTCACTTTGAAGACTGTGAAAAGATTGAATGTCATGCACTACTCATTGTATCAGTTTATTCCAATATGTTCATGTTCATACCAGGATGAAAAGAAAACCAAACCTCTATGTAAAAGGTAAGCACATTTTTAAGACAAAAATGTTGTATTTCTTCAGTGCAGACTTATTATAAATACCTTATAGAACCGAGTCTTAACCTGTTTTGATTTTTTTTTTCCTCTTCCCTGAAAGAGTTATGCAGTTGTTGAAGCTTCTAACCAAGGAAGAACTTGAAGGACTGGGAGATTTGGTCCCCTTGTCTCCAGGCTGTGAGTATAAGTTCCCTCCCTCCATCCCCTTAGGTATTGTTAAATGTAGCAAAGGGATTTTTAGCTTTCATAACCCAAATGAAGACAGTGGATTTTTTTTTTTTGTTTGTTTGCTTGTGGATTTGTGTAATCATTGATGGCTAAGTTTGGCTGATTGTGATATAAAGAACAGCTTCTGTTTTCTGTATTTACTCATACACCAGAAATAGTGTTTATTGTTATATAAAGACTATAAAAATTTTCATAAGCCTTTATATTTTGAACTCTTTATTTAAACACTGTTGGAAAATGTGGCATAAATCTTGTGTCATTATTTAATAAACTGTAGTAATATATACTAACAACAAAAATTTTTTTTAATAAAATGTTTCTCACAACTGTCACATTTCTAATGTTTCTCTTTAGTATGAATTCTCCAATGGATTCTAAGTTCATCAGTAAGTAAAGCACCGGCCATATATATCATATTTACATGGTTTCTCTCCTGTCTGAACTGCCTGATGATGTTATGGATGACTGTGCCTAAATGGTTTGTCACAATTCTTATATTTCTAAGGTTCTCTCCAGTATGAATTCTCTGATGAACTGCAAAGTTTGCATTCACACTGAAAGCCCTGCCACATATACCTCACTTATCTGGTTTCTCTCCCGTATGAACTCTCTGATGAATACCAAGGTTAACAGTACAAACGCCTTGCCACATACATCACATATATATGGTTTCTCTCCAGTATGAATTCTCCGATGAAGAACAAGTTTTGCAGTCTGATTAAAGTCCTTGCCGCCACACATCACATTTTTAAGATTTCTCTCCAGTATGAACTCTCTGATGAACAGCAAGATGTCCAGTACGAGTAAACACCTTGCCACACACATCACATTTATATGGCTTCTCTCCAGTATGAATTCTCCGATGAGCTGCAAGGCTTGAAGTTATGCTAAAGCCTTTGCCACATACATAGCATTTATATGGTTTCTCTCCAGTATGAACTCTCTGATGATCAGCAAGATGTCCAGGACGAGTAAACGCCTTGCCACACACATCACATTTATATGGCTTCTCTCCCGTATGAATTCTCCGATGAACTGCAAGGCTTGAGGTTATACTAAAGCCTTTGCCACATACATCACATTTATGTGGTTTCTCTCCAGTATGAATTCTCCGATGAACTGCAAGGCTTGAATGTGAACTAAAGGACTTGCCACATACATGACATTTATATGGCTTCTCTCCAGTATGAACTCTCTGATGAACTGCAAGGCTTGAACTTTCACTAAAGCCTTTGCCACATACATCACATTTATACGGTTTCTCTCCAGTATGAATTCTCTGATGAACTGCAAAATGTGTAGACTGATTAAAGGCCTTGCCACATACATGACATTTATATGGCTTCTCTCCAGTATGAACTCTCCGATGAACTGCAAGGCTTGAAGTTTCCCTAAAGCCTTTGCCACATACATCACATTTATATGGTTTCTCTCCAGTATGAACTCTCTGATGAACAGCAAGATGTCCAGTATGAGCAAACGCCTTGCCACACACATCACATTTATATGGTGTCTCTCCAGTATGAATTCTCTGATGAATTGCAAGCCTTGAAGTTTCACTAAAGACTTTGCCACATGCATCACATTTGTATGGTTTCTCTCCAGTATGAATTCTCTGATGAACTGCAAGATGTGGAGACTGATTAAAAGCCTTGCCACATACATCACATTTATATGGTTTCTCTCCAGTATGAATTCTCCAATGAACTACAAGGTTTGAATTTGAAGTAAAGGACTTGCCACATACATGACATTTATATGGCTTCTCTCCAGTATGAACTCTCCGGTGAACTGCAAGGCTTGAAGTTTCACTAAAGCCTTTGCCACATACATCACATTTATATGGTTTCTCTCCAGTATGAACTCTCTGATGAACAGCAAGATCTCCACTATGAGTAAACGCCTTGCCACACACATCACATTTATATGGTGTCTCTCCAGTATGAATTCTCCAATGAACTGCAAGGCTTGAATTTGAACTAAAGGACTTGCCACATACCTGACATTTATATGGCTTCTCTCCAGTATGAACTCTCTGATGAACAGCAAGATGTCCAGTACGAGTAAACACCTTGCCACACACATCACATTTATATGGCTTCTCTCCAGTATGAATTCTCCGATGAACTGCAAGGTTTGCAGTTTGACTAAAGGCTCTGCCACATATATCACATTTATATGGTTTCTCTCCCATATGGAATCTCTGATGAACTGCAACCTTTGCAGCTTCATTAAAGGCCTTGCCACATACATCACATTTATATTGTTTCTCTCCAGTATGTACTCGCAAATGAACAGCAAGGTGTGAATTTACTCTAAAAGTCCTGCCACACACATCACATTTATATGGTTTCACTCCAGTATGAAGTCTCTGATGAACAGTAAGGCTTCCAGTATGACGAAACGCCTTGTCACATACATTGCATTTGTATGGCTTCTCTCCAGAATGAATTCTCTGATGAAGTGCAAGGCTTGCAGTTTGACTAAAGTCCTTTCCAGAAGCATCACATTTATATGGTTTCACTCCGGTATGAATTCTCTGATGATTTTCAAGGTGTGTACTTTGTTGAAAGCAGTGATCACACACACCACATTTATATGGTTTCTCTCCAGTATGAATTTTCTGACTAACTGCAAGGTTTCCAATTTGAATAAAAGTCTTGCCACATACATCACATTTATGTGGTTTCTCTCCAGTATGAATTCTCCAATGAATTGCAAGTTTTGTAGTTTGATTAAAAGCCTTGCCACACACATTGCATTTATATGGTTTTCCTCCTATATGGATTCTTTGATGTCCAGTGAGTTCTGAGTCCTGAAGAAAGGTTATGTCACACTCATTACATTTGTAAGGTCTTTTCTTTTGTGTTTCATGGTCTGGTAACAGTTCTGAAGGATGCATAACAGCATCCTCATGTTTATGAGAAAAGCCTTTGCAGACATTATGAGTTCTCTGAGGTGGTAAACCTGTGGCCCTGACATTTGTCACAACTTGACTACATTCAGAAATTATCCCTTCAGATTGTACCACCTGCAATTCATTCTGAAAGCTTGATCCGTGCCTCTCAAAAGGTCTCTTTCCTACATCACTTCTACTAGGATGATGTCTTCCATCAGTGAGGTTTTTGTTATGGGATGTAGACATTTGTTTGTCATTTCTTTCATCATCTGTCCACAGACAATCAAAGTCATGTATATTTTCCTGGATGTCCCTCAGGTGAAAATCTTTGATTTCAAGGCTTTCATCTCTTCCAAACATCACTCTTTGAAAAATCTCCCCTTTACCACTGTTTACTTTTGCCTGTAATTTCTTGATCTTATCTATATGAGACATATCTACAAGACATAAAGAACCACAGGTATTCTATTAGTAACAATTCATAAATAAATTATTTCTTGTCAAACACATGACATTATACCATGAGTCATATTCGTCCTGAAAATAATTATGAATCTTTGCTATGATGATCTTAAAACTATAGAACACTAAAGGAATAGAACTCTTTAAAAAGGAGTGATCATATGCAATTCAAATTAATTTTACGGTAGTGTAGTTTCAAACACAATCAGAAAACATTCATTTTATGCAAACTCATGTCAGTTCACAAAGAAAACATATTTCCCCACCATGACCTCAAAGCTCATCCTACTTTGTCCTAAACACATTGCTCTCTCATAATTGAGGAGAAAATAATGGTATATTGTACACACTTTATGCATCCTTATACATGTTTAAATGGTGAAGAACATACAAGACTAGAGAGGTGACTCAGAGGTAAAGAAACCGTCACCAAGAATAAGTTGATGAACAACAGATACTGAGCCTGTATGGCAAAACTGCTCACACCCGTGTGCCCAGGGCCCGTGCTTCACAACTAAAGAAACCACCACAATGAGAAACCATGCTCCCCGCAACTACAGAGTAGCCCTCACTCGTCTCCAGCAGACAGAAGTCCGCACAGCACAAAAGACCCAGGACAGCCCAAAAACAAAGACCTCGCCTTATCTCTGTGGGCGCTACAGCTCCACTGGAGGGTGCTGTACATTTCGCAGGTCGAAGAACAGAGCCGTCAGTTAGTGAGAAGAAAAACCTCCTGTGAGATTCACAAACATTAAACATCTGTTTTCTCACAGAACTCGCCCCCTTGGAGAGTTTCCCAAACCCCATGAATGGTGCGGCTTCCTCTCTGTCCTTGTGACAGTTGACCTGTGATCACACTGTTGATACTTTCCCACTCATCTGGATTTTCGCTATTAGCACCTCATTCTCCACAATCCAGGGGTCTTCCTCTTTGTGCCACAAGAATGGAGATAACGTTCAGATCAGAAACAGAACTTCCTACTCACAAGTAATGCCACATACTGTGGCTTCTTCCAGAAAACAACCTCTCTTTTCCTTAATAAATGTATCTGTTATTCTTAATACATTGGTGTATTCATTTCTTTTGGCTCAGGGGAGTGTTCGCTGCTGCTTGGTCATCTCTCCAAGTTCAGCAAGTAGGGGCTAGGCTGCAGTTGCAGTGCTTGTGCTCCTTACTTGCTTTGGCAAGAGTAAATTCTGTCACTCTAAGAAATGACTCAAAAAAAAAAAGGAAATCGCTCAGATCAAACAGTTAAGAAATGAGGCAACAGCACGTGAGCTCAGCTGGTTGGGAGTGACAACTGAACCTGAAGAATCAACTAGTTAACAACCAGAGAAGGAAAGAGCATCCACAGAGCATGCCCTGACAATATCTGAAACAAGTTCAAGGAAGCTGAAATACAACAGAACAGCATAAATGTCATGAGACAGGGTCACACCCTCTTCCATCGCAACCCACACAATGTCGATTATCTTGCTACAATTTACATCATTCATGTGATGATGCAGAAAAAACTTATCGCCATGAAATACACTTAAGACAGAACTGAAACTGCTACAAAGCATACACCATTATTTATGAGATGATGTTTTTGTAATAAAACCATGGAGTTACATATCCATATCGAGACACACAGGTATAGCTGCTCTGTGACATGTGGGATCTTCCCAGAGCAAGGATCAAACCTGTGTCTCCTGCACTGCTAGGTGTAGAATCCAGCTCTTTTGTCAGCCAAGGAGTGAGGAAATTATGAACCAACAGGAAAATACTTCACAAATAAATTTACTATCTGCCTCCTTTTGAATGCACAGGGAACAGTATAACATACAGTACAATATGCAGCAGGTATCTAGTTCCTATCTGAGAACTACTGAACCAAGAACACAGGGCTAGAAAACAGGCAACTGGATATTTCAAAGTTTGAAATCAGCTCTATAAATGCTCAAGTTCTGAAAAAACTCCTTGTGTATCACACATTGGCAGGCCACCAGAAGGAAAGACAAGTTTAAACTCCTGATGCCAATCATGAAGCTTTATATGTGTGAGTCCACAGGTTTTGAGTTTAATCAAGAAAAACAGGGGTACAGAGGGAACATGCCGAGGTACCCCAGGGCAGATCCCCACTTCAGGGGAAGTGATCCTCACCTACACACAGCAGGTTCCTGAGGATCTCCACCATCACGTCCTTGTACAAGGTCCTCTGGGCAGGGTCCAGGCATTCCCACTCCTTGGGAGTGAAATCTATGAACAGATCCTTGAAGGTCAACTGTGCCTGAAATGAAAACACATTTCAGCAACGGGCCCTGAGGAGGGTTCTTTGTTTCACACAAAATGAAAAGAGGTGAGAGGGGTAAAGCTCAATTCAGTTGAAGTAATATTCCGATAGATCCATTAAAAGCTGCTTGAAGCAAACTGTTGGTCTCTAATCTAATTTCCAATTTCCTCTTTTTTCTAAGATTATGATATCCTGCAATCAACATGAATTTGTCATGTATGTGGACAATACATCAAAAATACACATATTAAAACCAACACTGGGTTGTGTATGCAGAAGTGTTACATTCAACACACAGAGTGACACAGTCTCACTATCTAGATGAGTTACAGCAAGACTGGTCTCTTCACAGACGACAAAGTCCACAGTCACTTTAAAAGGACACACACATTGTGATGACGACAACAGGTGCGTCAGCACGTCCTACTCACTAAGCGTTACTCTAAAGACGTCACACGGATGAACTTGTCATCAACATACAGCACGTTAGAGAAAGATCTGTGTCCAGCTTACTGGGGAGAAAACTCTGTCACTCTAAGAAATCACTCAGATCAAACAGTTAAGAAATGAGGCAACAGCACCTGAGCTCAGATGGTTGGCAGAGACAACTGAACCTAAAGAATCAACCAGTTAACTACCAGAGGAGGAAAGAGCATTCAGAGATTTCCCTGAGAATACTTGAAACAAGTTCAAGGAAGCTGAAATAAAACAGAACAGCATAAATGGGCATGATGCAGGGTCACATCCTCTCCCATCGCAACCCACACAATGTCAAAAACTTACCACAACTTACATCATTCATGTGATGATGCAGAAAAAAATTAATGCCATGAAATACACTTAGGACACAACTGAAACTGCTACAAAGCATACACCATTATTTATAAGATGATGTTTTTGTAATAAAACCATGGAGTTACATATCCATGCATTCATGCATGCATGTGTAAACACACAATTGCTTGAAACAAGAGGAGTAATCTTTATTTTTTTTCTTTCATTCTATCAAAATTCACTCAGTGTTAGCTTTGCAACTCAAACTTGAAATACAGCAGTGAACATGACGGAGCTTACAATCTAGCAGCCAGCCAGCCAATCCACACGTTTAACGTTACTATCGAAATAAATGCCTTACACAGGCCTGGTGCCAAGACAAGATTAAACAGAAAGTCTTCACCTACATTGAGAAATCACACAAGGTCTGTGTGAGGAAGAAACACTTAGGATTGGCAAGGTGGGAAATGGAAGAGTGTTGCAAGGACAAAGGACAGCCTGAGTGCCAGCTCTGAGGCAGGAAGATATTACTGAACAGAAAATCTGACTGGGACACAGGGAATGTAGATGGGGTGATGCCAGGTAGCGGCTTATTTATGCAAGATCTATAGATTTAGCACTTTAATCCAAAAGATACCAGAAGTGTCTGAAGAATCTGCAAGAGGAAAGTTAGATGCTTAGATTTATTTTCCAGAGCTCAATCTGCTGTGTGTGGAAGTTGTCTTTACCTGCTTACTCATGCCAGACTGCAACCCCACTGATGGCAGCCCACCAACTCCTCTATCCATGGAATTCTCCAGGCAAGAACTGCAGTGGGTTCCCATTCTCTTCTTTCATGTTACTTCTTCATTCAGTAACTTTGTCAACATTCTATTTCTTTTTTAAAGCTTATTTATTTTGCTTATGTTGGGTCTTCGTTGCTCTGAGTGGGCTTTCTCTAGTTGCAGCTGCAGTGCCGGGGCTTCTCACTGCAGTGGCTTCTCTTGTTTTGGAGCACAGGCTCTAGAGAGTGCGGGCTTCTGTAGTTATGGCTCCCGGGCTCTAGAGCACAGGCTCAGTAGTTGTGGCCCATGGGCTTAGTTGCTCTGGACATCTTCCCGGACTTGGGATGGAACCCGTGCACCCTACAGTGGCAGGCACATTCTTAGCCACTGTACCACCAGGGAAGTCCTCAACATTATCTTATTCTAGTTCAAAAAAACTTAAAAGTAATACAAGCAGAAAATAACATACAGAAGATTTCCTCCAATCTTCATAAAATACCTGTATTTAAAAATATCTGGGTCTCCCTACAGTAAGTGGTCAAGAATCCACTGGGCAATGCAAGAGATGTGGGTTGTTGCCTGGTCTGAGAGTCCACATGCTGAAGGCAACTAAGCCCATGAGTCTCAATTCCTGAGCCAGAGCTCTAGAGCACAGTAGGTGAAACTACTGAAGCCAGTGCGCTCTAGAGCCTCGGCTGCAAGAGAAGAGAAGCCATTGCAATGAGAAGCATGCGCACCGTAACCAGAGTGGCCACTACTCGCCAGAACCAGGGAAAAGACACTGAAGCAATGAAGATACAGTACAGGAAATAAATATATTTTAAAAAACAGAATGTGATTTTTATCCTTAATTTTAGGTATGTACTTATTAACAAAATCCAAAATTAGTATTTTATTCCATTAAGAAAATATTGAATCAAGATTAGTAAAGTTGGAAAATTCCCTCATGGTCCAGTGGTTAAGATCCCTCACTTCCACTGCAGGGTTTCATGTTCGATCCCTATGCAGCGAACTAAGACCCTGCAAGCTGCATCATGTGGTCAAAAGAAAAAAAGGAAAAAAAAAATCAGTAAGCCTGATTTTACAGTTTAAATTAGATGGTGTAACGAAACACTCCCTATCCCTGACATCTCTTTCTGAACGCTCCATTCCCTTCCCAAACACTTAACTTTTCAAGGAGGTGCTCATTTAGTTTTAAATGTACTATAAAAAGTCAGAACTGATTTCCACTCATTGGCCTCTGTTGCAGATTTTACCCTGTACTGTACATGTTAATACCTGAGGTCCACATACAGGTTACCCTGGTTGACAGAGAGCAGACAGCGCATCCAGATGGGCCCTAAACAGTCCCTGCTGCCCAAAAGCAGCGAGGCCCATGGGTGAGAAGCCCTGCCCAGGACAGTGTCCAGGGGAGCCTGCTCACAAGGGCCAGGTCACAGGTCATGGGGAGACGGGATCTAAGTGGAGATACAGGCCCTGAGGGAAGGCGCCGGGTGAGTGTGCATGTACAGGAGTCAGACAGGACACTCCACAGTCAGACACAATTGGCGAGTCCAGAGAAGGGCATTTCAGGAAGGCAGTGTGAGAATCCACTGAGAATATGACCTTACCTGAGAAACAGCCATGCCTGACTCCTGTTCTTTCCTCTCCTGGGCTTCTTCGTCCATGAGTCTTCACAGTTCTATCATGAAAGTTGAAAACATGCTGTTTAAAGCTTAGAGTCAACACATCCCTTTCCTGAGCCCCAACCACACACCCAGGGAAGCCCTCACCAGGAGGAACACAGTCCTCTGTGCCCACTGTCTCAGGAGGGACTCAGGACAATCAACTCCCACACACAGTCCAACACGGGACTTTCCCACACTTTCCTTGGATCACACTCCCCTCCTGGTGAGGCCTCATGCACACAGCAGCAGGGGGCACCTCCACTCACCCCAAGATCCCCTTCAGGTCACACAGCAGGCGGGGTTCAGCCCCACTCAGAACAGAGTGCCCTCCCCGCCCCCAGGGCCTGATCTCAGTCTCAGAAGTGGAGGCTAAGAGCCCTGGTGCTCAATGCAGGATCCAGATCGGAATCATCTGAGGCTCTGTGCACATTCCTGGGGCGAGGCCCCACACGAGATCCTGAGGAGCGGGTCTGATGGGGGAGAACCGACAAACCAAAGGAGTATGTGTATAGATACCATACACCCTGTGACCATGTGACACATGTGAACACTGTGAAATATTTATCACAAACCACTAATGGACACATCCATCACCAAATTCCCATGTTCTGTGTGTGGTGACAACACTGACGACGTACTCTCCTGACGAATTCCCAGCATGCAGTAACAGAACAGGATTAACTATGGTCAGCATGCTGCGCATACCTCCCCAGGACGCACTCATTTTACAACTCAAAGTCTGTAGCTTTTGACCAACATCTCCCTATCTTCCTGACCTTCCAGCGATCACCAGCCTACTCTCTGGTGCTAGTGAGTTTCATTTTTTTTCCATTCGATATAATAGAAGGACATATAATATCAGTCTTTCCCTGTCTGTCTTAACTCACTTACCATAATATTCTCTACATTCATCCAAGTTGTCCCAAGTGAGACAAATCTCCATAATTGTTTACAAGGTCGCCATTGATTGAACAAATCTTTATCCCAAGCTACAAGAAAATTAAATGTAAAGAAAGCAAAAAGCCAAAAGTAAAACCATCACAAAGAACACGGTGAAAGTTGCTTGAAAAGGCAACTTTTCAAAGAGTCAGTCAGTTCTTGCCCCATTTTTTTCTCTCACATACCTCTACTCCTCACCAGGAATAGGGAAGGGGGTGACCCACACCTGAGAGAATCAAGTCCCTGCCCCAGTCCCCACCTCAACAGGCTCTACACATGCATGCTCTTTTAATACAAATAATTACGAAATACACATGCTTCACAGACAGAAGCTTTGCAATTCTCATTCTTATCTGCACAATTTAAAGAAGCAAGATCTGCATTAGATTTTAAAGTCCAAAATCAATGTATGACGACTTAATAATTCTGAGCCAACTGCTTCAGCACTCTCTGGATCTAGTCCCCACCATCACCTGCACACTAGCTGTTTCCACTTCATTTGGTTGATCTGTTTCCCTACTTCTTTCTACATCTCCCTTTCTCTGCTCTCATCTCTGCTCTCCTGCTGTCCCTTCCTCCACTCTACTTCTTCCCTGCCTCCCATCCCCTCTCTCTCTGCCATCTGTTCGCCTTCAAGTTGCTTTCTCTCTAACCTCCCTGGTGAGCCTCAATTTCCCTGCATTTCTGCCTTTCTTCCTCCATCTCTGCCCTCCCTTCCTCCCAACTCTCTGGCACTCCCAAGTGGCTATGCTTCCTCTCAGCTCGCTTTTTTTCTCAGCTCCTCCAATCACTAGGAGTCCCCTTTCTCTCCCAGCAGGATATTCTTGCTCTGGGCCCAACTCTAGTATCGCCTTCGCGGGCTGTCTCTGTGAACTGCCTCTCCACTGTCGCCCTCTTTGGGACCCCTGATTTACAGCCCCTCTCCCTTGAAGGCTACAGAAGGGGGCGGCAGAGGATGAGATGCTGAGATACCATTCCTGGACTCAGCGGACATGGATTTGAGAAAACTCTGGGAGATACAGGGCTCGCAAAGAGTCGGAATGAACAACCACACCTCCCTATCTTGCTCACCATTAACTCTCCGGAGATCCTGCTTTTTTCTGAATTTCTCTCCTTTTCGCACCCGCTCCCTACAAGGCTCATTCTCTTCCATGAAGCTGTCTCTTCCAAGTTCCTCACAATCCTCTTCACTGCCATCACTTGTCCCACATGCTTTTCTCAATTTTCCATTTCTCTAGGAGTCGCTGTCTCTGCTTCTCCTGATCCAGCCTTCCGCCCACTACTCCTACAGGGTAGGAGACTGAATAAGAAAGGCCCTCCCGCAAGAGCCAAATTCCGGCGGCTGGTATTTGGGGCCGAAGAACCATGGGTGTCACGTGGCTGGCTCAGGTCACCTCCCGCTACCAGGGATCAGGGGAAAAGTCACTCTGAACGGCAGAAGGACCGGTCTGCGGAGACTTAAGGACAAAAGGCTGGGAGGGACTGGGGTCTAAGGAGCGGGGCGGGCTCTCCAGAACCCCAGGACCGGGGAGAGAACGCGGCCTCTGTGGGAGCGGGCCGGCCGGCGAGGCCTCCAGGGCCCGAGAAGGAGAGGCTGAAGAACGTGGAGCGAATAAACCACCTCGCCTAATAGAATTGTATGTGGTGCAGAAAAGATAGAGGAGTCAGTGAGGTCAGTAAACGGTTTTAAGTCGGAAAAAGGTGCGAAACGCAACGTTTCAGCGTTCCAAAAGCTGGAACCGGCTTCAGTGCGGACTTCAAAGCAAAAGACAGGCGCCCCTTCGCCGCTTACGGAGACGTCTGAATTTACTGGGGGTGGTGGGGCGGGAGCGGGGATTTAGAGTCAGTAGCGACCTTCAGACCCGGGGTACAAAGAAAAGGAGATTGCGAGAGGCAGGTGCCACTCCAAAAGACGGAAACTCACGCTAACCTGGGAGTTCCACTCGCCGCTCTCGGCTTCCACTTGAGTCACGGTGCGCGCACGCGCAGACATATAGCTGAACGGCTGGAGGCGGGGGCAGGCCGTCAGAGGGTGGGTGGTGGAGAGAAGCCCGACCAGCATAGGGCCTTTGAAAGGTGAGGCGGAACCTCGCTGCGCGCCTGGCGGGTCTTCTCGGCGCGGCGAGAAGGGCGGGGCGGAGAGGAGCGACCTTGTGCGGCGGGGTGGGGCGACTCGGCGCGAGGGGAGGGGCGGGGCGGAGCGTCCCGGCGCGGGTGGAGGGGCGGGGCGGGGCGACCAGGCGCGGAGGGAGGGGCGGGGCGGGGTGGTGCGTCGCGGTGGGAGGGGCGGGGCGGCGCGGCGCGGCGCTGAGGGAGGGGCGGGGCGACCCGGCGCGGTGGGAGGGGCGGGACGGCGCGACGCAGCGCGGAGAGAGGGGCGGGGCGGCGCGGGGCGGGCGGCGGCGCGGCGCGGGGCGGGGCGGGGCGTGGCGGCGCGGCGCCGCGGGGCGGGGCCGCGCGGCGCAGCGGGCGGAGGAAACACTTCAATACTGTCAGTTCAGCTCAGTTCAATTCAGTCGCTCAGTCGTGTCGGACTCTTTGCAACTCCATAAATCGCAGCACGCCAGGCCTCCCTGTCCATCACCAACTCCCGGAGTTTACTAGACTGCAGCCAGGAAATAAAAAAACAACTGATCCTTGGAAGGAAAGTTATGATAGAACTACATGGAGTATTAAAAAGCAAAGGAATCACGTTGCCAACAAAGGTCCCTATAGACAAACTATCGTTTTTCCAGTAGTCAGCTAGTGATGTGATTTTTTTTTTCTTTTTTTCTTTATTAGTTGGAGGCTAATTACTTCACAACATTTCAGTGGGTTTTGTCATACATTGACATGAATCAGCCATGGAGTTACATGTATTCCCCATCCGATCCCCCCCCTCCCACCTCCCTCTCCACCCGATTCCTCTGGGTCTTCCCAGTGCACCAGGCCCGAGCACTTGTCTCATGCATCCCACCTGGGCTGGTGGTCTGTTTCACTATAGATAATATACATGCTGTTCTTTCGAAACATCCCACCCTCACCTTCTCCCACAGAGTTCAAAAGTCTGTTCTGTATTTCTGTGTCTCTTTTTCTGTTTTGCATATAGGGTTATTATTACCATCTTTCTAAATTCCATATATATGTGTTAGTATGCTGTAATGTTCTTTATCTTTCTGGCTTACTTCACTCTGTATAATGGGCTCCAGTTTCGTCCATCTCATTAGAACTGATTCAAATGAATTCTTTTCAACGGCTGAGTAATATTCCGTGGTGTATATGTACCACAGCTTCCTTATCCATTCATCTGCTGATGGGCATCTAGGTTGCTTCCATGTCCTGGCTATTATAAACAGTGCTGCGATGAATATTGGGGGTGCACGTGTCTCTTTCAGATCTGGTTTCCTCAGTGTGTATGCCCAGAAGTGGGATTGCTGGGTCATATGGCAGTTCTATGTCCAGTTTTTTAAGAAATCTCCACACTGTTTTCCATAGCGGCTGTACTAGATTGCATTCCCACCAACAGTGTAAGAGGGTTCCCTTTTCTCCACACCCTCTCCAGCATTTATTGCTTGTAGACTTTTGGATAGCAGCCATCCTGCCTGGCGTGTAATGGTACCTCATTGTGGTTTTGATTTACATTTCTCTGATAATGAGTGACGTTGAGCATCTTTTCATGTGTTTGTTAGCCATCTGTATGTCTTCTTTGGAGAAATGTCTGTTTAGTTCTCTGGCCCATTTTTTGATTGGGTCATTTATTTTTCTGGAATTGAGCTTCAGGAGTTGCTTGTATATTTTTGAGATTAATCCTTTGTTTCTTCATTTGCTATTATTTTCTCCCAATCTGAGGGCTGTCTTTTCACCTTACTTATAGTTTCCTTTGTTGTGCAAAAGCTTTTAAGTTTCATTAGGTCCCATTTGTTTAGTTTTGCTTTTATTTCCAATATTCTGGGAGGTGGGTCATAGAGGATCTTGCTGTGATTTATGTCGGAGAGTGTTTTGCCTATGTTCTCCTCTAGGAGATTTATAGTTTCTGGTCTTACATTTAGATCTTTAATCCATTTTGAGTTTATTTTTGTGTATGGTGTTAGAAAGTGTTCTAGTTTCATTCTTTTACAAGTGGTTGACCAGTTTTCCCAGCACCACTTGTTAAAGAGGTTGTCTACTGGAGAAAGCAATGGCACCCCAGTCCAGTACTCTTGCCTGGAAAATCCCATGGACGGAGGAGCCTGGTAGGCTCAGTCCATGGGGTCGCTAAGAGTCAGACATGATTGAGCGATTTCACTTTCACTTTTCACTTTCATGCATTGGAGAAGGAAATGGCAACCCACTCCATTCTTGCCTGGAGAATCCCAGGGATGGGGGAGCCTCGTGGGCTGCCGTCTATAGGGTCGCACGGAGTAGGACACGACTGAAGCGACTTAGCATCAGCAGCAGCAGATCATTTGGTCAGATTTAGCCAATGTTGATGGGTGTATCATTTAGCTTCTTTATAGGTCACAATGGGCATAAATACCAAGGCTCAGGGTCTAGTGAAAGTCAGCTCTGCCATCTTGGACCTAGTTGGCTCTAACCAGTTTTCTTATGCTGTGTCATTCCTATCATTCCTAACAAAATCCATTTATCTAACTAACTGTAATCCAATTTTAGAAAATCCTGATCATGGATAACTCTTTTTAGTAATTTTTCATACCTTTTTTGTTTATTTATTTACTTTTTTCTGAAAACACACTTCGTACTTTCCTTTAGAAACCAAGAACGTTTATATTAGCATTTTATAGATTGGTGAGCATAAATACCAGCGGTAATTTCTAAAACCCTTGCTTTCTTAGAACATTTTAGGATGGCACCAAACATTATTCCTTTATAGTCCCAAATCTCTTTGTTTCTCTGTAAAAGGAAATTAGTGTTTGTAGTAAATGTTTCAAAATCTTATTTTATTTGGAAATGATCTAACTATTCAATAGACTTCCAACACTTCGTTTAGCACAATCCTTAGCAATTCAAGTTATGCCCATCTGGAGAGACTATTTTAGGCAGATATTTCTAAAGATAATTAATCATAAAGAGCTTATCTAAAAGCTCATATCTCATTCACTTTTTTTTTTTTAGAAGTTTCTTCACTCGAGGTAATGTCATTGTTGACAAACTTGTAACAGATATGATAATATTTAACTTATATTAAACCTAGGTACAATGAAAATGTTCTACTTAATATTAATTACTCTAAGACATGTCTATATTAGATAGGTCAACAAACAAGCATTAATATCAGGTATTTAATACTGAATGTTTACCAGTTCACATCAACCTGGAATTTATTGTTTAATTTAGAATTATCTGATTTGTAAGCGTTTACCTTTCTTTAAATTAGAAAAAAAAAAAAAAAGAGGTTGTCTTTTTTCCATTGTATGTCCTTGCCTCCTTTGTCAAACATAAGGTGTCCATAGGTTCATGGATTTATCTCTGCGTTTTCTATTCTGTTCCATTGATCTATATTTCTGTCTTTGTGCCAGTACCATAATGTCTTGATGACTGTGGCTTTGTAGTAGAGTCTGAAGTCAGGCAGGTTGATTCCTCCAGTTCCATTCTTCTTTCTCAAGATTACTTTGGCTATTCGAGGTTTTTCATATTTCCATACAAATTGTGAAATTATTTGTTCTAGTTCTGTGAAAAATACCGTTGGTAGCTTGATAGGGATTGCATTGAATCTATAGATTGCTTTGGGTAGAATAGCCATTTTGACAATATTGATTCTTCCAATCCATGAACACGGTATGTTTTTCCATCTGTTTGTGTCCTCTTTGATTTCTTTCATCAGTGTTTTATAGTTTTCTATGTACAGGTCTTTTGTTTCTTTAGGTAGATATATTCCTAAGTATTTTATTCTTTTTGTTGCAATGGTGAATGGTATTGTTTCCTTAATTTCTCTTTCTGTTTTTTCATTGTTAGTATATAGGAATGCAAGGGATTTCTGTGTGTTAATTTTATATCCTGCAACTTTACTATATTCATTGATTAGCTCTAGTAATTTTCTGGAATAGTCTTTAGGGTTTTCTATGTAGAGGATCATGTCATCTGCAAACAGCGAGAGTTTCACTTCTTCTTTTCCTATCTGGATTCCTTTTACTTCTTTTTCTGCTCTGATTGCTGTGGCCAAAACTTCCAACACTATGTTGAATAGTAGTCTTGTTCCTGATTTCAGGGGAAATGCTTTCAATTTTTCACCATTGAGGGTGATGCTTGCTGTGGGTTTGTCATATATAGCTTTTATTATGTTCAGGCATGTTCCTTCTATTCCTGCTTTCTGGAGAGTTTTAATCATAAATAAGTGTTGAATTTTGTGAAAGGCTTTCTTTGCATCTATTGAGATAATCATATGGTTTTTCTCTTTCAATTTGTTAATGTGGTGTATTACATTGATTGATTTGCAGATATTAAAGAATCCTTGCATTCCTGGGATAAAGCCCACTTGGTCATGGTGTATGATTTTTTTAATATGTTGTTGGATTCTGTTTGCTAGAATTTTGTTAAGGATTTTTGCATCTATGTTCATCAGTGATATTGGCCTGTAGTTTTCTTTTTTTGTGGCATCTTTGTCTGGTTTTGGAATTAGAGTGATGGTGGCCTCATAGAATGAGTTTGGAAGTTTACCTTCTTCTGCAATTTTCTGGAAGAGTTTGGGTAAGATAGGTGTTAGCTCTTCTCTAAATTTTTGGTAGAATTCAGCTGTGAAGCCATCTGGTCCTGGGCTTTCGTTTGCTGGAAGATTTCTGATTACAGTTTCGATTTCCTTGCTTATGATGGGTCTGTTAAGATCTTCTATTTCTTCCTGGTTCAGTTTTGGAAAGTTATACTTTTCTAAGAATTTGTCCATTTCTTCCAAGTTGTCCAGTTTATTGGCATAGAGCTGCTGGTAGTAGTCTCTTATGATCCTTTGTATTTCAGTGTTGTCTGTTGTGATCTCTCCATTTTCATTTCTAATGTTGTTAATTTGGTTCTTCTCTCTTTGTTTCTTAATGAGTCTTGCTAATGGTTTGTCAATTTTGTTTATTTTTTCAAAAAACCAGCTTTTAGCTTTGTTGATTTTTGCTATGGTCTCTTTAGTTTCTATTGCATTTATTTCTGCCCTGATTTTTAAGATTTCTTTCCTTCTGCTAACCCTGGGGTTCTTCATTTCTTCCTTCTCTAATTGCTTTAGGTGTAGAGTTAGGTTATGTATTTGGCTTTTTTCTTGTTTCTTGATGTAAGCCTGTAATGCTATGAACCTTCCCCTTAGCACTGCTTTTACAGTGTCCCATAGGTTTTGGGTTGTTGTGTTTTCATTTTCATTCATTCCTATACATATTTTGATTTCTTCTTTGATTTCTTCTATGATTTGTTGGTTATTCAGAAGCGTGTTATTTAGCCTCCATATGTTTGAATTTTTAACAATTTTTTTCCTGTAATTGAGATCTAATCTTACTGCACTGTGGTCAGAAAAGATGACTGGAATGATTTCAACTTTTTTTAATTTTCCAAGACCAGATTTATGGCCCAGGATGTGATCTATTCTGGAGAAGCTTCCGTGAGCACTTGAGAAAAAGGTGAAGTTGATTGTTTTGGGGTGAAATGTCCTATAGATATCAATTAGGTCTAGCTGGTCCATTGTGTCATTTAAGGTTTGTGTTTCCTTGTTAATTTTCTGTTTAGTTGATCTATCCATAGTTGTGAGTGGGGTATTAAAGTCTCCCACTATTATTGTGTTACTGTTAATTTTCTCTTTCATACTCGTTAGCGTTTTCCGTACATATTGCGGTGCTCCTATGTTGGGTGCATATATATTTATAATTCTTATATCTTCTTGTTGGATTGATCCTTTGATCATTATGTAGTGTCCTTCTTTGTCTCTTTTCACATCCTTTATTTGAAAGTCTATTTTATCTGACATGAGTATTGCTACTCCTGCTTTCTTTTGGTCTCTGTTTGTGTGAAATATTTTTTTTTCCAGCCCTTCACTTTTAGTCTGTATGTGTCCCTTGTTTTGAAGTGGGTCTCTTGTAGACAGCATATATAGGGGTCTTGTTTTTGTATCCATTCAGCCAGTCTTTGTCTTTTGGTTGGGGCATTCAACCCATTTACATTTAAGGTAATTATTGATAGGTGTGGTCCCGTTGCCATTTACTTTGTTGTTTTGGGTTCACGTTTATACAACCTTTCTGCATTTCCAGTCTAGAGAAGATCCTTTAGCATTTGTTGAAGAGCTGGTTTGGTGGTGCTGAATTCTCTCAGCTTTTGCTTGTCTGTAAAGCTTTTGAATTCTCCTTCATATCTGAATGAGATCCTTGCTGGGTACAGTAATCTAGGTTGTAGGTTATTCTGTTTCATTACCTTCAGTATGTCCTGCCATTCCCTTCTGGCCTGGAGGGTTTCTATTGATAGATCAGCTATTATCCTTATGGGAATCCCTTTGTGTGTTATTTGTTCTTTCTCCCATGCTGCTTTTAATATTTGTTCTTTGTGTTTGATCTTTGTTAATTTGATTAATATGTGTCTTGGGGTGTTTCGCCTTGGGTTTATCCTGTTGCGGACTCTCTGGGTTTCTTGGACTTGGGTGGCTATTTCCTTCCCCATTTTAGGGAAGTTTTCAGCTATTATCTCCTCGAGTATTTTCTCATGGCCTTTCTTTTTGTCTTCTTCTTCTGGGACTCCTATGATTCGAATGTTGGGGCATTTCACATTGTCCCAGAGGTCCCTGAGGTTGTCCTCATTTCTTTTGATTCTTTTTTCTTTTTTCCTCTCTGCTTCATTTATTTCCACCATTTTATCTTCTACCTCACTTATCCTATCTTCTGCCTCCGTTATTCTACTCTTGGTTCCCTCCAGAGTGTTTTTGATCTCATTCATTGCATTATTCATTTTTAATTGACTCTTTTTTATTTCTTTTAGGTCTTTATTAAACATTTCTTGCATCTTTTCAATCTTTGTCTCCAGGCTATTTATCTGTAACTCCATTTTGTTTTCAAGACTTTGGATCATTTTTATTATCATTATTCTAAATTCTTTTTCGGGTAGATTCCCTATCTCCTCCTCTTTTGTTTGACTTGGTGGGCATTTTTCATGTTCCTTTACCTGTTGGGTATTTCTCTGCCTTTTCATCATGTTTAGATTGGTGTGTCTGGAGTGGGCTTTCTGTATTCTGGATGTCTGTGGTTCCTTTTTATTGTGGAGGATTTACCCAGCGGGTGGGGTTGGACAATTGGCTTGTCAAGGTTTTCTGGTCAGGGAAGCTTGTGTCGGTGTTCTGGTGCGTGGAACTTGATTTCTTCTCTCTCGAGAGCAATGGAGTGCCCAGTAATGAGTTTTGAGATGGGTCTATGTGTTAGGTGTGACCTTGGGCAGCCTGTATGTTGACGTTCAGGGCTATGTTCCTGCGTTGCTGGAGAATTTGCGTGGTATGTTTTGCTCTAAAACTTATTGGCTCTTGGGTGGTCGTTGGTTTCAGTGTAGGTGTGGAGGCTTTTGGACGGTCACTTATTACTTAAAGTTCCATGTATTCAGGAGTTTTCTGGTGTTCTCAGGTTTTGGGCTTAAGTCTCCTGCCTCTGGATTTCAATTTTATTCTTCCAGTAGTCTCATGAGTTCTCCAACTATACAGCACTGATAATAAAACTTCTAGGTTAATGGCAAAAAGATTCTCCCCCAATAGGGACACCCAGAGAGGTTCATAGAGTTACATGAAGAAGAGGAGAGGGAGGAGGGAGATAGAGATGAGCAGGAGGAGAAAAAGGGGAACTCAAGAGGAGAGAGACAGATCTACGCAGTTGTCTGTTCCCAGAGTGTTCTCCATAGGCCAGACACCCACAAAGATTCACAGAATTGGATTGGGAAGAGAAGGGGAAAGGAGGAAATAAAGGTGTTCTGAGATAGAAAACAGAGAGTCAGGATTGGGAGAGAATAATCAACACACTCCTGAATAAAAATGGGAACTGAATATTGGATTCTTAAATGTTCACAATTTATATCATATACTGAAAAACAAAAATTAAAAATCTAGAGTAGAGGTTAGACTCTTAAAAATACTATATTAAAAACAAAAACCAAAACACACAAAAAAATTTTATAAATACATATGAAGTTCAGTTTAAAAATAGGGCTTCTCTGCTTCTTTTTTTTGCAAGGTTATAGTGTATTGAAAATGAAAATTAAGGAGTAGTAGAGGAGTAACAGAGGACTTTAGAAAGAAATAAGAGAAAAAGAAAAATAGAAAAGAGAAGAGAAAAAGGAAAAAAAAAAGAAGAAAAAAAATTTTTCCCTAATTAAAAAAAAATCATAAAAATCTATGAAAATGAAAGTTAAGGAGTAATGGGGGCGTAATAGAGAATTTTAAAGAAAACAAAAGAGAAAAAAGAAAAAAGAAAAAAAATTTTTTTTCCTTACTTAAAAAAAAAATAGCAAAAATATATCTAGGAATTTCTCTCGAGCTGTTGCGGTCAGTGTGGGTTCGGCTCAGTTTCAGATAGCTCCTCGTTCCAGCTTACACTTCTCGGTATCTACAGGCCCCTTCCGGTGTAGTCGGTGTTTTCTACAGGGATTTTAATCTGTTGCACCAGTCCCTTCTGAAGCGGTTCCCTTTGTTTATTTGGCTTCTGTTTGCCGGTCTCTTCAGTGCCTCATTTCCGCCCTGACACAGGCGGGCGGAGGTGGTCTCTTATTCAGGTAGCTAGTTCCGTCGCGCTGCGGGGAGGGGCTGGCACTGCCTTCTCTGTCTGCGCTGCTCGGGCTCCCAGCTGCTCTATATGGAGCGTGCCCTGCGCTGCGCGCGGTTCCAGGCCTCGGGTGTTCCACAAAAGCGCGGAACACAAAGCTGTGCCTGCTTTTTGTGTCTTCCCCGTCAGAGCGGTTCAGGCAGCCAGGGGCTTGACGGGCACACTGTCCCCGAGTGCGGCGCGCCTGCTCCCTTCCGCGGTCCCAGCCTCAGTTTCCGCCGGTGCCAGTCGGGTGCGTGCGCCTTCTGCCCTCCACGTCCCCAGCCCCAGCCTCCGCCCGCGCCGGTCGGGTGCCTGCGCTCTCTGTCTTGCCGCGACCCTCCCGGTGGACACCGACCATCCAGAATCTCAGGAGGTCTTTGATTAGAAACTGGAGGTCTGTTTGCAGTGCGATAGGGGATGCGGTCCTTGGGGCCGAGCCTGCCCCTTTCCCTTCCCCCATGCCTCCCGCCTCCGGGGGGGCTGGGTCGGTCCGAAGCCTGCGAGCTCTTCTCTGGACTTGCTCGGTCCCTTTGTTCTGCGCACGGCCGGCAGTGTGTTCGGGCCGGTTAATTTTCTCTCTCTCTTTTGCTATCCCACAGTTTCAGTTGGTAACTCACAAAAGCTCCCTCCGATTGTCCTCAGGGCACTCAGGCCCGGTCCTTACCCTAAGCAATGCCGCCCGCTCCTCTCCGTTCCGCCCCCACTTTCTGGTGGCGGATGCGGGCATCTGGGGTACTTTTCTGCTGGGAGTTGCTTTTAGGCTCATAATCTGTGGGTTATATTTATTGTTCCCTTCCCAGTCAGGTTGCCCTCCGAGATTCAAACACTTCCCCCTGACCCGCCAGTGCGAGGGTTTCCTGGTATCTGGAAACTTCCTCTATTAAGACTCCCTTCCCGGGACGGATCTCCGTCCTTAGCTCTTTTGTCTCTCTTTTTTTCTTTTATGTTTTGTCCTACCTCGTTTAGAAGACAATGGGTTGCTTTTCTGGGCGCCTGATGATCTCAGTTAGCGATCAGAAGTTGTTTTGTGAAGTTTGCTCTGCGTTCAGTTATTCTTTTGATGAATTTGTAAGAGAGAAAGTGGTCTCCCCGTCCTGTTCCTCCACCATCTTGACTCCTCCCCCCGATGTGATATAAAAAGTGATGTCAGAGTTGGTCCATAAAGAAGGCTGAGCATAGAAAAATCGATGCTTTTGGATTGTGGTGCTGGAGATCAGTCTTGAGAGTCCCTGGGAGAGCAAGGATATCAAGCCAGTCAATCCGAAAGGAGACCAACTGTGAATATTCACAGTGAAACTGATGCTGAAACTGAGTCTGTGTGGGGTAAACCTCTTAGATGAATTCAACTGACAACTTCTGCAGAAGAACTGATTTTTGTGTTAACAAGGTTAAACTTCTACTATGTTGTGACATGCTGTACTGTTGCCATATGAGACTGTAACTTTTCTGTTAAGATCACCACAGAAATGGAAAATAGGTTTACATTCACCTGACTTGCATAAAATGTTAATAGATCCCAAGGCCAGAAGATAATGTACAAGAATCTCATAAACAAAAACGTATGCAGAATACACCCTGGTTTCGTGAAGGACAAGCTGATGTCATGTTAAACTATCTTCCTCTTAGAAATGTACGAATTTAGGGTATAAAAGCTACAGTAAAAAATAAAGCGTGGCCAGACTCTGCTGCACACCCCCAGTCTGGTCGCTCTCTCTCTCTTTCTCTCTCTGTCTCTCGCTGAGACCCTTCATCCTGAGGGTACGCCTGGATCCTACTGGGGCTGGACTCCGGCAACATAGTTTCTATCCAGTGTGAATATTCTCAAGAAGCCTAAGGTGTAAACACCTGACAAAAGCCTGGACACACTGATTACATTCGGATAGTCTCTCCAGTCCATCACCTGATGTATTTTGAGGCCTGAATGCCACCTGAAGGATTTGCCACACTCTTACATTTGTGTCTCTGCATTATGAATTCTCTGCTGATGGGAAAGGTGAGACCTGTTATTGAAGCCCTGGCCACACACAGTATATTTACATGATTTCCTCCAATCTTAATGTTAAGATTGGAGGGACAGACTGTGCTATAAATGTATGGATTCTCACCAGTATGAATTTTCTCATGTTTTGTAAATAACTGAATGCCTTCGAAAAGACTTACCACACACACTATGTGGGTAAGATTTCCATTCAGAATTAACTACATGATGGTTAGTTACGTCTGAACACAGAACCAAAGCTTTGCCCCACCTACCACATCCCTGCGGTTTCCTCTAGTTTGACTTTTCTGAGGGTCAAAAAGTTGATATATTTTATGACTGAAGGGTTTGTCATATAAATTCCATTTATGTGGCTTCCCTCCTGTATGAGCTGCCCAACGGTCAGTTGAGGCTGAACATGCACTAGAAGCTTTACCAGATTTCTTTCATTGGTATGGTTTCTATACAGTATGAATTCTTTGATTAATTATAAGGCCTGAACTCTGACTAAAGGCTTTGCTACACTCATTACATCTGCACTGAAATGTTTCTCATCATTGCTGTCTTTGTAACGTTTTTCTCCACTATGAATTATCTGATTTCTTAGATGGTCATTTCAAGCACTGCCCACATACGTGACATTTCTATGCTGTCTGTCCCGTATGAACTGCACAATGGTGAGGCTAGCTGTGCAGTAAAACGTTTGTCAGAATGGTTACGTTTGTAAGGTTTCTCTCCAGTATGAATTCTTCAACAAACTCCAAGGTTTGCATTTAAAGGTCTTGCCACTGAGATCACATTTACATGGTTTCTCTCCAGTATGAATTCTCTGATGAATTCCAAGCTGTGCGTTTCCAGTAAAGCATCAGCCACACACAACAGATTTACACGGTTTCCCTCCTGTATTAATTCTCTGATGAAATGCAAGGTTTGCAGTTTGACTAAAGGCCTTGCCACATAGCTCATTATTTATATGGTTTCTCTCCAATGTGTTTCCATGAACTGCAAAGACCTGGAACTGAAGACTTTACCACATAAATTACCTTTCTATACTTTTCCTCCTGTATGAACTGCCTGATGGCAATTTAAGGATGACTGTGCAGTAAAATGTTTATCCCAATTGTGATATTTATAAGGATTCTCTCCAGTATGAATTCTCTGATGAATTGCAAGGACTGAATTTCTACTAAAGGCCTGTCCACATACATCACATTTACATGGTTTCTCTCCAGTATGAACTCTCTGATGAACTACAAGGCCTGAATTTCGACCAAAGGCCTTTCCACACACATCACATTTATATGGTTTCTCTACAGTGTGTACTCTCTGATGAACTACAAGCCTTGAATTTAGACTAAAGGCTTTGCCACATAGATCACATTTATATGGTTTCTCTTCGGTATGCATTCTCGAATGAATTACAAGTATTGACTTTCGAGTATAGCCACGGCCACATACTTCACATGTATATGGTTTCGCTCCAGAATGAAGGGTCTGAAGAACTGTACGCCTTGCTTTTCAACTAAAGGCCTTTCCACACACATCACATTTATATGGTTTCTCTTCAGTATGAACTCGCCAATGAACTACAAGCCTTGCATTTACACTAAAGGCCTTGCCACACATCACATTTTACATGGTTTCTCTCCAGTATGAACTCTCCGATGAACTACAAGCCTTGCATTTACACTAAAGGCCTTGCCACATACATCACATTTATATGGTTTCTCTCCGGTATGAACTCTCCAATGAATTCCAAGGTGTGACTTTCGAGTATAGCCATGGCCACATACTTCACATGTATAAGGTTTCTCTCCACTATGAAGGGTCTGATGAACTGTACACCTTGCTTTGTGACTAAAGGCCTCTCCACACACATCACATTTATATGGTTTATCTCCAGTATGAATTCGCCGATGATGTTGAAGTTGTGTATGCTGTTTAAAGCAGTGGCCACAGACATCACATTTATATGGTTTCTCTCCAGGATGATTTCTCTGATGAACTACAAGGTCAATTTATCATTAAAAGCCTTACAACATATGTTACATTTATATGCTTTTCTTCCTGTATGGATTCTTTGATGTCTAGTGAGTTCTGAGTCCTGAAGAAAAGTCATGTTACACTTCTTACAACTGTAAGTTTTTTTCCCGTGTGCTTCCTGGTCTGGTCCCAGTTCTGAGGGATGCATAACAGCACTCTCACGTTTATGAGAACTGCCTTTACGGACACTACGAGTTCTCAGAGGTGGCAAATCTGAGGTGCTACTGTTGATATTCGCCACAACCTGACTACATTCAGAAACTGTCCCTTCAGATTCAAGTATCTGCAACTGATCTTGAAAGCTTGATCCATGCCTTTCAACAGGCTTATTTCCTTCATCACTTCTACTATCATGATCTCTTCTTTCAGTGAGATTTTTGTTGTGGGATATAGAGGTTCCTCTGTCATTTCTTTCATCAACTGTCCACAGACATTCAAAATCATGCATATTTTCCTCTATCTTTCTGAGGAAAAAAATCTTAGATTTCATGGCTTTTGGCTCTTTGAAACACCACTCTTTGAAAAATTTCTTCTTTACCACTGTTTCCTTTTGCCTGTAATTTCTTGATCATACGTGTTTGAGACACATCTACAAAATATAAAAACCGTATGCATTCTATCAATTGACATTCATAAATAAATTGTTTCATGCTGAATACATGGTATTATACCAAATGGCATATCCATGCTGAACAGAATTATGCATCTTCCCAATCATGATCTTAAAAATATTTGAAATGCTAAACAAATAGAACTGTTTAGAAATTAAAGAGGAAAAAAATAAATAAAAAAATAAAAAATAAAAATGAAAGACCAATCACATGTCATCCAAATTAATTTTAGGGTAGCCTAGCTTCAAAGATACAGTCAGAACATATTCATTTCTTCGAAAGTCATGTCAGTTCTCAAAGAAAAGGGTATTTTCGCACCATGACTTCTAAACTCATTCTCCTTAGTAGTAAACACACTGCTGTCCCATAATTGAGGAGAAAATATAGCATATTGTACACACTTTATACATACTTATATGTAAGTAAACGGTAAAGGACAGACACGGCTACGTAGGTGACTTGGTAGTAAAGAATTAGCGTGCCAATGCAGGAGACGTAGGATAGGGAGCTTCAACCCCTAGGTGGGGAAGATCCTCTGGAGGAGGAAATGCCACCCACTGAACTATTCTTGCCTGAGAAAAGTTCCATGGATGAGGAGCTTAGCAGGCTACTGTCCATGAGTGCCGGGATCCAGCCTTGGCAGGATCCAGGGGATACCCTCAGGATGAACGGCGTCAGCGAGAGATAGAGAGACAGAGAGAGAGAAGACACGTGAGACCAGCCTTGATAGGGCCAAGTCTATGTTTTACTTTTTGACAACTGGCTTTATACCCTTTCACAGAACGGTTACAAGGTACAAGATGCTTACTCATGATTACACAGGATTAGCATTACATCATTTTGATTTTTAGGAAAAGCAGGATTTTTTTGCTTTTTAATTTTATAGTAATTCTTAGCCCATGATCTTCTGGCCTTGGGACTATTAACATTTTATGCAGGTCAGATGATTGTAAACCTATTTTCTGTTTTTATGGTGACCTTAACTGAAAGGTAACAGTGTCATAGGGAAATAGTACAGAGTAGAATTATATTCTTGTTAATACAAAAATGAATCTTTCTGCAAAAGTTGTCAGTTGCATTTATCTAAGAAGTTTACCCCATACTGACTCTGCGACTTTGGTGAGGCAGCTTCTGCCTAGCACTCCTGACTGACAATTAACAACCATCTCATTGTTACCACACTAGGGCTAAGTTCTTATTTCTCTACATCTTTAACTATATTAACAATGGTTTCTCTAACACAACCTTAGCACATTAAAGGCAAAAATACAGCAAGCAAAAACACAGCAAGCAAATCACAACCCAATAACCACCTATAGAATAATTTTTCTTATGTTTTCTAATAGGACTCCTTTACCCCTTAAAAGGGCTCTATATCTATTAGGGCTTTTATATAATCAGGTTCTTTATGCTATTTTATGATTAAGATACTATAAGCAATCATGCATATTAGTACCAAGCGCATAAATGCATTTGGCTAACAAACTACCAGCAAAGGAGTTTAAGTTAAAACACTCCTTTCACCCTGAATAATCTCATAAAATACCACCGCCTGGGAAACTTATTGATTAAAGTTCTAAATTGACTCTTATTTGGGAAGAGATCGGGGAAGGCCTTCCTGCCTGTGTCAGAGAAATTAGGGAGTAGTCCATTGAGGCAGGCATCAGAAAGACAGATATCATCTTTAAGGTGAGAGCCGGGGGCAGCTTTTCGAAATCCCTGAAAACTTGATCTGCCTTGCCTGTCAGGCTTTCTCCTCGTGACCTTGTCATGGGTGGGATCTCGTGAGCTGGCCTTTTCGAAAATCCCTGAAAACCTGATCCGCCTTGCCCGTCAGGTTTTTTCCTTTACGGACTTGTTAGGGGTAGGGTCTCGTGAGGTGACTTTTTCGAAACCCCTGAAAACCTGATCCACCTTGCCCGTCAGGTTTTCTCCCTTGTGGCCTTGTTAGGGGTAGGGTCTCGTGTGTTGGCTCCCGGCACATGAGATCACAAAGAGTCAGACAGAATGGTCGACTGAACAAGCATTCACTAACAGGCAATACACTGCAATGGTAAATAATCCAAAAGAAGCACTTTAATGAATAATGGAAAACATAAATAGCAATTGACAACTGTTCAGGAAATTCCCTACAATAATGGGGGGAAGAAAAGAAAACTTTTCTAAATACCTCTTATAAATCTATCAGTAGATAAACATATGGGCATTTTACGACATTGACAAGTGGTTCATGTCAGTTACATTGTGTAATACATAAAGACCATCATCTTTAAATAACAAAATATTCATAAATGAAACATTCTCTACTTAAAGGACAGTCATTCAGTACATCAAGTCCCTATCTATACAGCAACTTTAACTTACTCAGTTCATTGGTTCCAAGATACATGTCAAGGAACAAGCTTTGGGGCCTCCCTTCTGGCTCAGAGGTAAAGAATCCACCTGGTAATTAATGCAGGGCACAAGGGTTCCATCCCTCATCCGGGAAGTTCCCACATACCTTGGAGGAGCTAAGCCTGTAGGCCACAACTCCGTGTTCCAGAGTTCGGGAGTCACAACTACTGAGCACAGGCAGAGAGCCCGTACACTGTAACAAGAGAAGGCATTAGAATGAGAAGCCTGTGCACTGCAAGTAGAGAGTAGCCTTTGCTTGCCACAAGGAGTGAAAAGCCCCTGAAACCACAAAGACTCAGTGCAAACAAACAACAACAACAACAACAACAAAAAAAAAACACTTTAAAAATGTAATGTATTCGTATGAAGAAAAACCAATATTAGTTGAAAACATATTAATCAGAGTCAGAGACAACACTCATAAAAATGAAAAGTAAAATAAAAACATACAAGATGTAAAGTAGACAAAGAGATGTCACAATAAGCAAGACAGGAAGTAAATACATTCTTCAAGCAAAAGTAATCTTTGAGGCAAATTCCTTGGTGGTCCAGTCGTTAGGACTATGTACATACACTGGAGGGGGCACAGATTCCATCCAGGAATGGGGAACTAAGATACCACCTGCCTCATGGCACAGGAAAAAAAAACCCAAAACAGTAACTTCAGCCCTTTTCTGTAAAACAGGCAACATTCTATGCCACCTAACAGCACTAATTACCTCAATTTTATAAATAAAGGTAGTGGATGCACAGGGTTCCTGAACACAGCTCCATGGAACATGAAAGTAAATGAGCAAAAGCAGGACTGAAACCGAGACTTACAGATGCATACATGCTCTGAACCACCAGGGCCCACCAGGGCAGAACAGAGGAGAAAAGCTACAGTGAACTCCAGGAGAGTAAAAAGGAAACTTCAGATCAGATGCAGAACTGACCTGTGTAACTGTCTTACTCCCGGAAATGGTTTCCAAGGCACCAACAACACATCAATTCAGGTCCTGTCCAAGAGAGGACCTCAATGTGCACTGTCCTTACAGGTTCCCTGAGTTACAATCACAGAAGATCCAAACCACATTCCTGTTACACACACCCCTGAAGGATGTGGCAAAAGAAGTCACAACAGGAACAGCTGAGGGCTCTGAACAAGAAGACAGGCTGAAGACAGCTCTGTGTAGGATCTGAGACACCAAATGCAATCGAAGAGCTGCCAGTCTTTCCCCTTCTTCCAATGAGGTCTTTCAAGTGCAGCAAATAGGAAGAGAACCAGGCTGGGTCCGAAATAATCTCTGGAGGTGTCAGCGCTCTTACACGTGGACCAAAAAGCAGGCATCCAATGGAATCCAGACCAGAAAGGGGACAAAGAGGAAATAGATCCCTTTGAAACACCTCATCACATGCTTCCCATAGTCAAGCAACAACACTGACAGGAGTCAAATGACAGATTGTTACAGATCACATAAAGACTTTGCCTTTTGGGACCTCTTTTCTTGGGGGTCCACTTTGAATAAAAACGCTTTCTTTTTTTCTCCTAATCAAATCATTGTCCTCATTGAGAAACAGTCACCTGTAAGTCAGACCTACTTTCTTTCTCCCTCAGTCACTCAGTTCAGTCACTAGTCGTGTCCGACTCTTTGCGACCCCATGAATCGCAGCACGCCAGGCCTCCCTATCCATCACAAATTCCCGGATTTACTCAAACTCATGCCCATCAGTCGGTGGTGCCATCCAGCCATCTCATGCTCTGTCGTCCCCTTCTCCTCCTGCCCCCAGCCCCTCCCAGTATCAGGGTCTTTTCCAACAAGTCAACTCTTTGCATGAGGTGGCCAAAGTACTGGAGTTTCAGCTTCAGCATCAGTCCTTCCAATGAACACCCAGCACTGATCTTCTTTAGGATGGACTGGTTGGATCTAGTTGAAGTCCAAGGGACTCTCAAGAGTCTTCTCCAACACCACAGTTCATAAGCATCAATTTTTCGGTGCTCAGCTTTCTTCACAGTCCAACTCTCACATCCATACATGACCACTGGAAAAACCATGGCCTTGACCAGATGGACCTTTGTCGGCAAAGTAATGTCTCTGCTTTTTAACATGCTCTCTAGGTTGGTCATAAGTTTCCTTCCAAGGAGTAAGCATCTTTTAATTTCATGGCTGCAGTCACCACCTGCAGTGATTTTGGAGCCCAAAAAGATAAAGTCTGACACTGTTCCCACTGTCTCCCCATCTATTTCCCATGAGGTGATGCGACCAGATGCCATGTTCTTAGTTTTCTGAATGTTAAGCTTTAAGCCAACTTTCTCACTCTCCTCTTTCACTATCATCAGTAGGTTTTTAGTTCCTCTTCACTTTCTGCCATAAGGGTGGTATCATCTGCATATCTGAGGTTATTGATATTTCTCCCAGCAATCTTGATTCCAGCTTGTGCTTCTTCCAGCCCAGCGTTTCTCACGATATAATAAAACATAATTTTCTCGGAGGAGACTGATGGGCTCCATGTTAAATGTCTTGAATGGTGTCATCTTCCCCTTTGCATTCCCTGAGATAAGAGATATGTGGGCTCCAGTTGAGGAATTTACACCCAACAAAAACAGGGTAAATAGACAGTCATTCTCTAATCTCAGGGAATAATTATGGCAAGGACAAAGAAAGGATAAAACCCTGTTTGTTAAGGGAGACACTATACACGCCCAGAAAGGCTGTTTGGAGCCAAAACTCACAGGATTATTCCAGGCCATAATGAGTCTTGCTCCTCCCAGAAGCCTTCACTTTGAGATCCAACTTGGCTAAGGTGTGCATGCACACTCCAGGGAGGGTCCTGAGACTAACGAACCAGGGCGAATAAACAAGGTGACTGGCCTGAGGGAAGATGAAGACCCGGAAAACTGCACCTTTGTAAAGAATTTACACTTCCCAAAGGCGTCTCTCTCTCTCCCTGAGGTTGCCCATGTGCCTTGTCACATGTACTTTTCCTTTCAATAAACTTTTTTCTTTACTCTTTATCTTCTGCCTCATCATCTGAATTTGTTCTTGACGAGGCAGGCCAGACTAGGGCCCGTAGCCCTAAATGTTGGCTCCTGTGGTCCAGGGGTTAGGAGTCTCGCTCTGGGGAATTAAGAACTTGCTTCCAGCTTCCACTCGCTCCCACTCACTTCTTTGAGCATTCCAAATCAATTTCCTTTCTCATAGCTTTTGTTACTAAAACACGGATCCTACTTTCCTTAAGCAACCATGAACTGTCCTTTATATTAGCATTTTTTGGACTGGTGACCATAAATACCACTGATAACTTCTAAAAACACTTGCTTTCTTATGGAGAACATCTCAGGGTAGCAGCAACCATATTCATTAATAATCCAAAATCTCTTTAGTTTCTCTATGAGAGGAAATTATCAGTAATCAGTGCCTATGTGTGTGCTAAGTCGCTTCAGGCATGTATGACTCTTTGTAAACCCATGGACTGTAGCCTGCCAGCTCCTCCGTCCATGGGATTCTCCAGGCAAGAATACTGAAGTGGGTTGCCATTTGCTTCTCCAGGGATCTTTCTGATGCAGGGATTGAACTCTCAGTAATCACTGTAATACAATAAAAGCATTACACAATTTGATGACTCAACTCATGTCTTACTTAGATGAGCAAACACATGTTTTTACTAGATATTTAATGTTGAGTATTTCCCAGTTCATGTGCATCTGAAATTCATTTAATTTCTCATAACTGTTTGATTTGTAAGTGCTTACTTTTTCTTTTGGAAAGCCAAGTGAATTAGATCTCACTTACAAACTGACCTCAGCAATATTATCCAAACACAAAGACACACAGTGAGACATGCAGAAATCCAGACACACAGATGGACAGACAGAGACATAGTTTTCTGCTTGAGATTTAAAATGTCTCTTTGACCTTTTTCTTTCCCCTTGGTTTGAGATTCTAGTTAGCCCAAGGTTGAGGCCTCAGGCAAAGCGGGTTGTGTATTTCAAGGACTTGGTAAAGGTTGCACGCTGTGCTAAGCTGCCTCAGTTGCGCCCAACTATCTGCGATCCACTGGACTGTATCCCGCCAGGCTGCTCTTTCCATGGGATTCTCCAGGCAAGAACACTCTGGTGGGTGTCTATTCCCTCCTCCAAGGGATCTTCCTAACCCAGGGATCAAACCCACTGTTTCCACACTTGCAGGCAGGTTCTGTACCATTAGAGTCATCTGGGATGCCTGGGAAAGGTTAACTCAAGTTTTCCTAGACTAGTTGTCTCAACGAGTTAGTTGCTTTTAACTCCATATGCAAAAAGAAATGGTTGTGCACTTTCAAAGAGAAAAAAAAAAATTCATTTTAACCAGTTTTCTCCAGAGTCTAGAGAACATCACAGCTATCCTATGTCAAAAAAGTTACCTTTCCTTTCTATAGTCATAGCTTTGTAGCTAAAATAGAGATCAAAGAGTGCTCAAATTGACTGTGAAAACAAGGGCAGATGGGCTGATAAAAATCTTGGATTGTCCCTCTGGGCAGATGGGCTGATAAAAATCTTGGATTGTCCCTCTGGGCAGATGGGGGTCTCGGATTGTTCAGAAGAATCTGAAGGGGTAAAGAAAACTTGCTAGAGTGGGAGAAGCTGGGCTCACTCTCCCCCCAAGAGACAGGGGCAGTTAGAAGGGGACCAGCTCATGGAGAGGGAGACAGAGGGGTTGGGAGGGGTTTAAGGACACACAGGACAGAGAATGGAGACAGAAAGGGCAGTGGGGGACACTATTGGAGCTGTGGGCCGGCTCACTAGAGAGCCGACCTAAAAAGTGAGGGTTTGATCAACCAAAATATAATTCTGACACTGTAACATGGACAAACATCCTCACTAATTGCATAATTATTTTTCCAGTAACTTCTCTGAGACAGTTTTAAGTTCGCTTTATGTACCTCACGGTAGGAGAGAGGAGGATACAGCCTCTCATCCAGCAGGGCAGATTCTTATCCTTTCTCAAGGGGCAAGAGTCACGAACATTCAGTAACTTCTAAGGGTTCAGCTCTGTTTAATTTACGGTTCCAATTGTCACACAATCCACAGAAGATGTCCCATGTATTAGCTCATGAGTAATAAGGTGAATCTTCCCATCTGGGAATAAAAACGTCATCAACCTTAATCTCTAGCTTCTTAAAGAGTGGCGTTTTGTCTCACAAATCCTGCTCACAGCGCCAATTAATGCCTTGCCAAAAGTTTTAACTTTCGTTTCATATTCCAAGGATTTCTTAAGAAAATAAGTCACTCATTCTATACAAAGAAATATTCCAATATTTATTACAGAATTATCTAGCTGACTTTCAATATATTAATCCAACCAGTCCATCCTAAAGGAGATCAGTCCTGGGTGTTCACTGGAAGGACTGATGCTGAAGCTGAAGCTCCAGTACTTTGGCCACCTGGTGCAAAGAGCTAACTCATTTGAAAAGACCCTGATGCTGGGAGAGATTGAGGGCAGGACAAGAAGGTGAGGACAGAGGATGAGATGGTTGGATGGAATCACTGACTCAATGGACATGAGTTGGGGTAAACTCTGGAAGCTGGTGATGGACAGGGAGACCAGGCGTGCTGGGGTTCATGGGGTTGCAAAGAGTCGGACATGACCGAGTGAGTGAACTGAACTGAAAAGACAAGGAAATAGAAACAGCAGAGGATACATCACCGAATTGGCTTCTGACCAACATCCAGACTGGAACAGCCCTGGGAAGTCCCAGGACACAGCACATCTGGAGTCTCAAATGGGTAAAGGTCCCAGGCAGCATGTCCACCCATGGGTGAGGCTTTAACATTGCAGTTCGGGGTTCCTCGTTATCATCCCAGGATGCAAACTGATGTCATCAATCTGTGAGCAAACAGCAGCTCTGGTTTCATCTTAATGCTGTTTGTTTTGTCTTATGAAACCTGGATGTTCCTAAGCCTGGGGCTGGGTTGGTCAGAGCCTTTTTGAACAATCTCAAGATTCGTGTGCTAACTTATCTATGGTGCTGCAAGCCTTGCACTTGCAGCAGGCAGTCAGGGTACTCACAGTCAGGGTGTGTCCAGGCAGGTTGGAGGCAAGCACAGAGGAATGTACAGCTTTGTCTTGAAGCCTAAACAGGACTATTTTTTTAATTTCCCTAACACCCTGGTGGACGCATGGTAAAAAGTTAGCTTGCCCATGAGGGAGACATGGGTCCGATCCTTGTTCTGGGAAGATCTCACATGCAAGGGAGCAACTAAGCTGATGAACGACAGATATTGAGCCTGTGGAGTGAAACTACTGAAGCCCGTGTGCCTAGAGCTGGTGTTCCACAACAAAAGGAGCCACCGCAACGGGAAGCCATGCACCCTGCAAGCAGAGAGCAGCCCCCACTTGTCTCAAATAGAGAAATGGCCACACAGGAAACAGACCCAGCGCAGCCAAAAAAAAAAAAAAAAAGTCCTTGCCTTTGTCTCTGTGGGCACTACAGCACCACTGGAGGGTGATGTACTTTTCACACGTCAAAGAACACAGCAGGAAGTTGCGGAGAAGAAAAATCTCCTCTGAGAGTTCACAAACACTAAGTATCTGTTTTCTCACAGAACTCTCACACTTGGAGAGCTTCCCAAACATGATGAATGCTGTGACTTCCTCTCTGTCCTTGTGACAGCTGACCTGGGATCACATTGTTGATCCTTTCCCACTCATCTGATTTTCTGCTACTAGCACCTCATTCTCCACAATCCAGGGATCTTTCTCATGCTACGAAAATAGAGTTATGATTCAGGTAAGAATCACAAATTCCCGCTCAGAAGAAATGTCATACTTGACTTCTTCAAGAATCCAAACTTTCTTTTTTGAAAAACAAATGCATTTGCTATCTTTAATAATTTTGTTTATTCATTTATTTTGGCTGGAGTGAGTGATCATTGCCGCTTGGACTTTTCCCCAAATTGGGCAAGTAGGGGATTCGCTCCAGTTGCAGTGTTTGGGCTCCTCACTTGCTGTGGCTTCTCCTGGGTGCCCAGGCTTCAGTAATTGCCCCATATGGGCTCATTAATAGCAGCTCCAGGCTCTAAAATGCTGCTTTAGTAGTTCTGGCCCACGGGCTTAGCTGCTCTTTGACGTGGGATCTTACAGACCAGGGATCGAACCCGTGTCTCCTGCATTGGCAGGTGGAAAATCCCGGCTCTTTTGTCTGTCAAGAAGTGAGGACATTATGACAGATAGAAAAATATTTTACAAATTACTTTACTATTTAGTATGTATCAGGTATCTAGTTCCTTTCCAAGAGTTACTGAACCAAGAACACAGGGGCATAAAACAGACAACTGGATATTTCAAAGTTTGAAATCAGTGTTATAAACACTCAAGCTCTGGAAAAACTCCCTGTGTATCACACAGTGGGCAGGTCACCCAAAGAAAAGACAAGTTTAACCTCCTGATGCCAATCACGGAGCCTTACCATATCTGAGTGAACAAGGCTTTCAGCTCAGTCAAGAAAAACAGGGCGCCCAAGAGACAGGGAGGGAAAAGGCAGAGATAACCCAAAGTAGATTTCTACTTTAGAGGGAAGTGATCCTCACCTACCGACAGCGGGTTCCTGAGGGTCTCCACCATCACGTCCTTGTACAAGGTCCTCTGGGCAGGGTCCAGACATTCCCACTCCTCGGGAGTGGAATTTTTGAACACATCCTTGAAGGTCAACTGTGCCTGAAATGAAAACACATTTCACCAATGGGCCCTGAGGAGGATTCTTATTTTCACAGAGAAGGAGAAGAAGTGAGACAGGTAAAGTCAATTCAGCTGAAGCAATATTCTCATTGATCCATGCAAATCTATATGGGGCAAATGGTTGCTCTCTAATTTAATTTCCTGTTTTTTCATAAGATGATGACATCCTCCAATCAACATGAATTCATCATGGGTGTGGACAAGACATGAAAAACATACAAATTGCAGTCAACAGTGGGTTGTTGATGCAGATCGGCAACCTGAGTGACGTTCACTGTCTAGATGAGCTACAGCAAGACTGGAGTCTTCAGAGACGACAAAGTCCACAGCGGCTTTAAAAGAACACAGACTGTGATGAGGATGTCATCATCACACTGACGAGAGGTGTCTCAACACTTCATACACACTAAGCATTACTCTAAAGACTTTACCCATATGAACTTGTCATCAACATAACAGCATGTTAGAGAAAGATCTGTGTCCATCTTACTGGGGAGAAAACTCTGTCACTCTAAGAAATAGCTCTGATCAAACAGTTAAGTAATGAGGCAACAGCACCTTAGCTCAGGTGGTTGGGAGAGACAACTGAACCTAAGGAATCAAAGAGTTACGTAACAGTATCAAAGACCATACACAGAGAGTTCTCTGAGAATACCTGAAAGAAGTTCAAGGGAGCTGAAGTGCAATGGAACAGCATAAATGGTCACTATACAGGGTCATCCCCTCTATCCCCCCAATGCACACAATGTCAATAATCTGACTACTATTTACATTATTCATGTGATGAGGTAGAAAAAATTAAAGGCTATGGAATACACAGTTCAGATACAAGTGCAACTGCTCTAAGCATAAACCATATTTATAAGATGGTTTTGTAATAAAATCATAGAGTTATATATCCATGCACTCATGCATGCAGATAGAAACACACAATTGATTGAAACAAGAAGAGTTGTCTTTATTTTTTTTCTTTCATTCAATCAAAATTTAGTGAGTATCAACTCTGTGTCCCGAACTGGGAATACAGCAGTGAACATGACGGAGCTTACAATCTAGCAGCCAGCCACCCAATTAGATCCATAATTTTAACATTACTATTGTTATATGTGCTCTGAAACAGGCCTGGTGCCAAGAGAAGATTCAACAGAATGTCTTGACCTACATCGATAAATCAGACAAGGTCTCTGTGAGGAAGAAACAATTAGGAATGGCAAGGTGGGAAATGGAAGAGTTTTGTAAGCAGAGAGAACAGCCTGAGTGCCAGCTCTGAGGCAGGAAGATATTTACTGAACAGAAAACCAGCCAGTGTGACTGCAACATAGTGAAAGAAGATGGGATGATGCCAGGTAGAGGCTGATTTCTGCAAGGCCTATAAACTGAGGATGTTATTTCAAAAGCAACTGGACAGCACTTAAGAATCCGTAGGAGGAAAGTTAGAGATTTAGGGTTGTTTTTCAGCACTCACTTTGCTACGTGAGGAGGTTGTTGTTCAGTTGACTCAGTCATGTCAGACTCTTTGGGACGCCATGGACTGTAGCCTGCCAGGCTCCTCTGTCCATGGGATTCTCCAGGGAAGAAAACTGGAGTGGGTGGCCATTCCCTTCTCCTGTTCATGTGCATTTTGGCATCTTTTGGACATTAAAAATGAATCAAGTGTATTTCAGTAAGTTTGTTATGCTGTTTCCTTTTCACAGCTTCTTTGGTTTGTTTATGCTGGGCCTACGTTGCCGTGACCAGCTCTCTCTGCTTGTGGCTGCACTGCATGGAGGTGCATCTGCAGTGCCCAGGCTTCGCATCGCAGTGGCGTCTCTTTGTCTCCGAAGTCAAGCTCAAGCACTGAGTGACTTGTGAAGGGCGGGGCCAGGCTGAGCGAACACCGACCTGCTTCTTCCTCCCTTTGGTTCTAGAGGTGTCTTGTCAGGGTTAAGGAGTACTTGGTCTCTCAAGTCTTGTGTTGCACCATTGATTGCTCATTAGTTTAAGTAACTGTAAACATTTTAATAAAAGTTTAAACTTCTGTGGGATAATCGCAATGGAAAGAAAAAAGCTTTTGGCATAACATTTGGAGTCCTGCATGTCCGACGACAGAAGATGATATGGTTGGATGGCATCAGCGACACAATGAGTTTGAGTAAACCCTGGGAGTTGGTGATGGACAGGGAGGCCTGGCGCGCTGCAGTCCATGGGGTCACAAAGAGTCGGACATGACTGAGCGACTGAACCAAACTGTACTTGGAGTCTTGCTGATGAGGCTGAAGTGATTCAGAGCCCTGGGAACTGAAACCTCGTCTGCTGGCCAGGTTGGGGATGGGTGGGGGTTGATGTGGGGTGCTGGTGGGGTGGGGCTAGATGTGGGGTGCTAGCTGAATCAAGGAACATTCCAACAATTAGAATTAATTTAAGCTGTTTAAGTAAAGAAGAACTGGCTTTGTGTAATGATGATAATCTAGAATGTGAAACGCACAACTCTTAGAAAGGGCTACTTCATACTAACACTTCTAAGGAGAAAAATGTCTTGACGTTCCACTTCTTCAACGATCAAGCTTATTAATCACTGTGGTGGCCCAGCGAAAGTGCACCCTGAGGGGAATGCAGGATTGAGAAAAGCAGGCACCATACTGTGCTTTGGACAGTCTAGCTTTGGTATTTCAGAAAGGGTCTCTTGGGTCCATCCACGTCTTCAGCAAGGCCAGATAAGTTTGGGGGAGTCTCTCCTGGTTTTCAGGTCTCCCAGTTATTGGTTGATGACCCCAGTTTTTTTTTTTTTAATATATATATATTTTTTTTTTGCTGTTTTATTTTTTTTTTATTTTTTTTTTCAGTTTTTTTTTTTTTTAATTTTTATCATTATTATTTTTTTTCCAGTGGGTTTTGTCATACATTGATCTGAATCAGCCATGGATTTACATGTATTCCCAATCCCGATCCCCCCTCCCACCTCCCTCTCCACCCGATTCCTCTGGGTCTTCCCAGTGCACCAGGCCCGAGCACTTGTCTCGTGCATCCCACCTGGGCTGGTGATCTGTTTCACCATAGATAGTATACATGCTGTTCTTTTGAAATATCCCACCCTCACATTCTCCCACAAAGTTCAAAAGTCTGTTCTGTATTTCTGTGTCTCTTTTTCTGTTCTGCATATAGGGTTATCGTTATCACCTTTCTAAATTCCATATACATGTGTCAGTATGCTGTAATGTTCTTTATCTTTCTGGCTTACTTCACTCTGTATAATGGGCTCCAGCTTCATCCATCTCATTAGGACTGGTTCAAATGAATTCTTTTTAATGGCTGAGTAATATTCCATGGTGTATATGTACCACAGCTTCCTTATCCATTCATCTGCTGATGGGCATCTAGGTTGCTTCCATGTCCTGGCTATTATAAACAGTGCTGCGATGAACATTGGGGTGCACGTGTCTCTTTCAGATCTGGTTTCCTCAGTGTGTATGCCCAGAAGTGGGATTGCTGGGTCATATGGCAGTTCTATGTCCAGTTTTTTAAGAAATCTCCACACTGTTTTCCATAGCGGCTGTACTAGTTTGCATTCCCACCAACAGTGTAAGAGGGTTCCCTTTTCTCCACACCCTCTCCAGCATTTATTGCTTGTAGACTTTTGGATAGCAGCCATCCTGACTGGCATGTAATGGTACCTCATTGTGGTTTTGATTTACATTTCTCTGATAATGAGTGATGTTGAGCATCTTTTCATGTGTTTGTTAGCCATCTGTATGTCTTCTTTGGAGAAATGTCTGTTTAGTTCTTTGGCCCATTTTTTGATTGGGTCATTTATTTTTCTGGAATTGAGCTTCAGGAGTTGCTTGTATATTTTTGAGATTAATCCTTTGTCTGTTTCTTCATTTGCTATTATTTTCTCCCAATCTGAGGGCTGTCTTTTCACCTTACTTATAGTTTCCTTTGTTGTGCAAAAGCTTTTAAGTTTCATTAGGTCCCATTTGTTTAGTTTTGCTTTTATTTCCAATATTCTGGGAGGTGGGTCATAGAGGATCTTGCTTTGATTTATGTCGGAGAGTGTTTTGCCTATGTTCTCCTCTAGGAGATTTATAGTTTCTGGTCTTACATTTAGATCTTTAATCCATTTTGAGTTTATTTTTGTGTATGGTGTTAGAAAGTGTTCTAGTTTCATTCTTTTACAAGTGGTTGACCAGTTTTCCCAGCACCACTTGTTAAAGAGGTTGTCTTTTTTCCATTGTATATCCTTGCCTCCTTTGTCAAAGATAAGGTGTCCATAGGTTCGTGGATTTATCTCTGGGCTTTCTATTCTGTTCCATTGATCTATATTTCTGTCTTTGTGCCAGTACCATACTGTCTTGATGACTGTGGCTTTGTAGTAGAGTCTGAAGTCAGGCAGGTTGATTCCTCCAGTTCCATTCTTCTTTCTCAAGATTACTTTGGCTATTCGAGGTTTTTTGTATTTCCATACAAATTGTGAAATTCTTTGGTCTAGTTCTGTGAAAAATACCGTTGGTAGCTTGATAGGGATTGCATTGAATCTATAGACTGCTTTGGGTAGAATAGCCATTTTGACAATATTAATTCTTCCAATCCATGAACACGGTATGTTTCTCCATCTGTTTGTGTCCTCTTTGATTTCTTTCATCAGTGTTTTATAGTTTTCTATGTATAGGATGACCCCAGTTTTGTTTGGCAGTGTATTAACATGCATAGCGCCCAGTTAAAAGACACCGAGTAGAACCTCCCTGGTGGTGCAGTGCTACATAATCTACCTGCCAATGCACAGGACCGGGTTTGATCCCTGGTGTGGGAGGATGCCACGTGCCTCGCAGCAACTAAGCCGAGCAACACAAGTACTGAGCCTGTGCCCCAAAGCCTGTGCTCTGCAACAGCAGCAGCCCCAGCAATGAGAAGGCTGCACGCAAGTAACCAGAAAGGCGCTTCTGCTGCTGCAGCTAGAGAAAGCCCACGTGCAGCAAAGAGGCTCAGCTCAGCCCATAGAACAGACACTGAGTCCTCTGGACCGACCAAAAGAACCTTCAAAACGCCAGTCTCCAACCATACCCCAGCCAAGGTTACGTGGAGAATTCACAGCCCGATTGCTGCAAAAGGAGAAAGAAGCCAGCACAATGAAGACTTAATAGCCCAAAATAGCCAAAAATAAATTTTAAAGATTATTAAAGAGAGAAAAAAACTTTTAATGAGAAATGCATTCTTCTTTATAAAAGTTGATGACAAAGCTTCAAAAACTTATATGGGAAAATCTTGTTTACATCATAATATATAATACTTAAGCAAATACTTCAATCTAATGGAATGTCAAGTTACTACATGATCACTTGATGGTGATTAGGCAATTTACTTCTTGTTGAAAAACTGTAATACATTTTCTCTCATGTCTTTGTTGTCTGTTTCTGAAAGATCTGTCACTTGTGGGCAACAAAGCACATTGTCAAACATAAAGTCTTAAGACACTAGAATTTATTTCTCCCCAAATTATCGACTTGGCCCTATTTTTAAATATTTGTATGTGTATTATCTGACTGAACTCCAGTCTTAAAGGAACTGTCTTTCTTTACACTTACAGGGCACCTACTATGCTCCCTGTCATTGTCTACGTGCATTTTAATGTTACAAAAGGCTCAAAATAACCCACAGACTTATGTATTTCTTAGTGTAAAGCAGGAAAGAAATGTAAATTAAACATTAAATCTGGGTCATAATATGTGGATAGAAAAAGTAATGCTAAGGAAAAACTATTGAAAAAAACCAAAGAAATAGGAAGGCAGGATTTAAGAGATTAGCACTGAAACATATATATTACCATATGTAAAAGAGCCAGTGGGAGTTTAATGGATGAGCAAGTGCTCTGGGACAATCTGGAGGGATACAGTGGCAAGAGAGATGGGTTCAGAAGGGAGGGGACATATGTACACCTATGGCCTATTCATGATGTATAGCAAAAACCATCACAATATTGTAAAAAAAAAAAAACAAAAAAAAAACATTAACTGATGGTGAGTTAGGCCTGAACATAGAATCAAAGATTTCCCACACTTAACACGTTTGCGTAGTTTTCCTCCAGGTTGAGTTTTCTGAGGGTCAAAAAGTTGATATATTTTACTGCACTTTCTACATGTGTAAGTTTTCATTGCAGTATGGATTCCCAGATGATCTTCAACGTCTCTCCTTGTGACTGAAGGGTTTCCCACAAAAATAACTTTTATGGGGTTCTGTCTAATTCATGCTGAACATGCACTAGAAACTCTGCCACATTCATTTCACTTGCATGTTTTCCATACAGTATGAATTCTCTGAATTATAAGGCCTGAACACTGACTAAAGGCTTTGTCACACTCACGACATTTGCACTAAAATGTTTCTCACAACTGTAGTAGCGGCTACGCTGCAATTGCCGCGCTCGTGCTCCTCACTTGCCGCGGCTTCTCCTGGGCGCACGGGCTTCAGGAGTTGTCCCATGTGGGCTCAGTAGTTGCAGCGTCCAGGCTCTTGAGTGCTGGCTCATAGTCGAGGCACACAGGTGTAGCTGCTCTGTGACATGTGGTATCTTCCCTGACCAACGATCGAACCCGGGTCTCCTGCATTGGCAGGTGTAGAATCCAGCTCTTTTTTCAGCCAAGGAGTGAGGACATTATAAACCAACAGAAAAATACTTCTCAATGAATTTACCATCTGCCTCCTTTTGAATGCACAGGGAACAGTATAACATACATTACAATATGCAGCCGGGATCTAGTTCTGCCTGGGTCCAGCCCCAGCGGGTCCACGAGTACCCAAGGGATGAGTGGCATCAGCGAGGAAGGAGACGGACACACAAGGAGGGTTGCATGGACGAAAAGGCTCTTTATTTTTTGGACAGCTCAGCTTTTATAGAATAAACATTACCTCCTCCCGTAAGTCACCTCGTATTACATCAGATATTGGTTTCATGCTTCCGTCAATATTTTTTCTTCCCCATGTTTTTCCCATATGCATTCATCTGGAACATTCCAAATTACAGGGTTTTTTTCCTTGAATGCCCCGTACATTAGTCTTCCTGCTTCAATAACCTAACATTTTCATTCTGCCAAAAACAATGTTCCATAAAATCTAAACATAATATAAATTCTTTGGACAATAACACAATACATGGGAAGGGTTATAAAAAAAACATGTCTGACATTTCTGAGAATAGTACCATGTGAAAACCCTGATATTTTACTTTACTTGAGACCACAAAATCTCAGTCTACAATATTTAACTATGAAGCAACAAAACACCTCTATTAATATGAGGTACTGGCAGTGTGGCTGGTTAATATAAATCTTCTATTGAAATCCTATGCTACACATTTTCTAATTCTACAAAAATACCCGTAATATTCTATGTTGATTATGGGAATGGAAACAGTGGACAAATAGAAGTACTGAAATAGCAACAATGAAAATCCTCTTGACCAAAGAACATTAACCTATGGTACATCTACTTCTGAATCTCAATGCCTCTATGCTTTTTTAATCTAGAACATTATCATCTTCTAAGCAAGCAGCCAATCTATGCCTGTGGCCTTTTCCTTTTTGACTTGGTACAATGTTTATGGTCGTGTCTTGGGTGGAGCAATCATGAGCATTTCTGATGCCCTCCCAAGCGTAACGCCACTTGCGTGGTGGATGGTCTGCCACAAACCTGAACAGGCCTTTCATTCCTGGTTAGTCATAAGGTTCCCCATGCTGAGGAGGCAGAGTAGGCCTCGGCCTTAGGGGATCCTTCTTATAGGGTTGGACTTTTCCAGGGAGGCCTGATCACTATATGTTACATTCCCAAGAATTAATAGAAAACCCAACATCAGTAAGACAGAAAGAGAAAGGGGACATATTGGGCCCCCGGGGCAACCCCGAGGGGAAGGGCTGCCTTGCAGGTTCCTCTCTCATGCCGTGACCTTGTCACGGCCTGGGCGCGTCCCGGCGGCTCCCGACATAGTTTCTATCTAAGAACTACTGAACCAAGAACACAGGGCTAGAAAACAGGCAACTGGATATTTCAAAGTTTGAAATCAGCTTTATAAATGCTCAAGCTGTGGAGAAACTCCTTGTGTATCACACATTGGCAGGTCACCAGAAGGAAAGACAAATTTAATCTCCTGATGCCAATCACGAAGCTTTACATGTGTGAGTCAACAAGGTTTTGAGCTTAGTCAAGAAAAACAGAGGACTTCCCTGGTGGCTCAGATGGTAAAGCATCTGCTTACAACTCGGGAGACCTGGGTTCGATCCCTGGGTGAGGAAGATCCTCTGGAGAAGGAAATGGCAACCCTCTCCAGTACTCTTGCCTGGAAAAACAGGGGATCTTAAAAGGTACAGAGGGAACATGCAGAGGTACCCCAGGGCAGATCCCCACTTCAGAGTGAAGTGATCCTCACCCACAGACAGCAGGTTCCTGAGGGTCTCCACCATCACGTCCTTGTACAAGGTCCTCTGGGCAGGGTCCAGGCATTCCCACTCCTCAGGAGTGAAATCTGTGAACACATCCTTGAAGGTCAACTGAAATGAAATGAAATGAAAACACATTTCACCAACGGGCCCTGAGGAGGATTCTTCGTTTGACACAAAATGAGAAGAGGTGAGAGGGGTAAAGCTCAATTCAGTTGAAGTAATATTCTGATAGATCCATTAAAAGCTGCTTGAAGCAAACTGTTGACCTCTAATCTAATTTCTAATTTACTCTTTTTCATCAGATTATGATCTCCTGCAATCAACATGAATTTGTCATGTATGTGGAAAACACATGAAAAATACACAAAACCAACACTGGGTTGTGTATGCAGAAGTGTTACATTCAACACACGAAGTGACACAGTGTCAATATCTAGTTGAGTTACAGCAAGACTGGTGTCTTCAGAGACCACAAAGTCCACAGTTGCTTTAAAAGAACACACATAGTGATGATGACGACATCATCACATTGACGACAGGTGTTTCAGCACGTCCTACACACTAAGCATTACTCTAAAGACGTCACACGGGTGAACTTGTCATCAACATAACAGCACGTTAGAAAAAGAGTCCACCTTACTGGGGAGAAAACTCTGTCACTAAGAAATCGCTCAGATCAAACAGTTAAGAAATGAGGCAACAGCACCAGAGCTCAGGTGGTTGGCAGAGACAACTGAACCTAAAGAATCAACCAGTTAACGACCAGAGAAGGAAAGAGCATCCACAGAGAGTTCCCTGAGGATACCTGAAACAAGTTCAAGGAAGCTGAAATACATTATAAGAGCATAAATGGTCATGATATAGGGTCATACCCTCTCCCATCACAACCCACACAATGTCAATAATCTTACTACAATTTACACCATTCATGTGATGATGCACAAAATCTTAATGCCATGAAATACACTTAAGATAACAACTGAAACTGCTACAAAGCAAACACCATATGAGATGATGTTTTTTTTAATAAAACCATGGAGCTACATATCCATGCATTCATTCATGCATGTGTAAACAAACAATTGCTTGAAACAAGAGAAGTTATCTTTTTTTTCCTTTCATTCTATCAAAATTCATTCGGTGTCAGCTTTGCGCCTCAAACTTGAAATACAGCAGTGAACATGACGGAGCTTACAATCTAGCAGCCAGCCAACAAATTTCATCCACGATTTTAATGTTACTATCAAAATAAGTGCTCTGACACAGGCCCAGTGCTAAGACAAGATTAAACAGAAAGTCCTAACCTACACTGAGAAATCAGTCAAGGTCTGTGTGAGGAAGAAACACTTAGGATTGGCAAGGTGGGAAACGGAAGATTGTTGCAAGCAGAGAGAATAGCCTGAGTGCCAGCTCTGAGGCAGGAATATATTTACTGAACAGAAAGTCAGCCACTGTGAGGGGAACACAGGAAATGTAAATGTGGTGATGCCAGGCAGAAGCTAATTTATGCAAGAGCTATGGATTTAGGACTTTATTCCAAAAGCTACTGGAAGTCACTGAAGAATCTGCAAGAGGAAATTTAGACGCTTAGATTTGTTTTTCAGAGCTCAATCTGCTGTGCGTGAAAGTTGTGTTTACCTGCTTACTCATGCCAGACTCTGCAACCCTGCTGACAGCAGCCCACCAGCTCCTCGATCCATGGAATGCTCCAGGCAAGAATGTTGGAGTGCATTCCCATTCTATTCTTTCATTTTACTTCTTCATTCAGTACCTTTGTCAACAAAGTAAGCTTTTTCAAAGCTTACTTATTTTGCTTATGTTGGGTCTTCATTGTTGTGAGTGCGCTTTCTCTAGGTGCAGCTGCAGTGGCCAGGCTTCTCACTGCAATGGCTTCTCTTGTTTTGGAGCACAGGCTCTAGAGAGTGCGGGCTTCCGTACTTATGGCTCTCGGGCTCTAGATCACAGGCTCAGTAGTTGTGGCCCATGGGCTTAGCTGCTCTGAGGCATCTTCCCGGACCTGGGATGGAACCCGTGCACCGTACCTTGGCAGGCACATTCTTAGCCACTGTACTTACTACCAGTGAACTCCTCAACATTACCGTATTCTAGTTAAAAAATAAAATAAAATAAAAAGTAATACAAGCAGAAAATAACATACAGAAGATTTCTTCCAATCTCTATAAAATACCTGTATTTAAAAATATGTGGGCCTCCCTACGGGTAAGTGGTAAAAAATCCACTGGGCAATGCAAGAGATGTGGGTTGTTTGCCTGGTCTGAGATCCCACATGTTGAGGGGCAACTAAGCCCTTGAGTCTCAATTCCTAAGCCAGAGCTCTAGAGCCCAGGAGGTGAAACTTTTAGGGGAAGCATGCTGATTGAAACCGCCCACCCTGGCCAGGCACCATAGTAACTATTTGCATGAGTTGTTTTATGACAGGCGATCCTGATACGGAATACGGAGCTAATAAGCCACCACCAACCTCAAGAGTTCGGGAAAGGTTGAAAGGAGACACTGCGTGTCAGTCCAGTTCCCAGAATCCCTCTCGCTAGCATCCATCTTGGCTGAGCGATGCGTGTGGCACCAGGAAAGACTCTGAATTAGAATGATCGGCCAAAGACCACCCGGAAACTAATCTCATCACCATAAAACCCAGGACTGCAAGCCACGCAGCAGGGCAGTTCTCCTGGTTTCCCTGACCCTCCTGCTCTCCGCCCGGGTGCCCTTTCCAATAAAATCTCTTGCTTTGTCAGCACATGTGTCTCCTTGGACAATTCATTTCCAAGTGTTAGACAAGAGCCCAGTTTCAGGCCCTGGAAGGGGTCCCCCTTCCTGCAACAAAAGTACTGAAGCCAGCGCGCTCGAGACCCTGTGCTGCAAGACAAGGGAAGCCACTGCAGTGACAAGCGTGCGCACCACAACCAGAGAGCGGCCACCACTCGCCAGAGCCAGGGAAGGGACACGGAAGCAATGCAGATACAGTCAGGAAATAAATCTATTTTAAAACTCATAATGTGATTTTTATCAATTTTAGGTGTGTACTTATTAACAAAATCCAAAATTTATTACTTTATTCCATTAAGAAAATACTGAATCAGTGAGAGGGTAACAGGCAGGAAGGCCAGGGGTCTCCAAATGGAGGAAGTAGGCTGCAAGTGTCAGACATTTTTATCTCTTTTAAACCGCAGGAGGAAACAAATTTGGGATATTTTTTCCCCCTTCTCTATACAAATTTAAAAGGCGCTTTCTCTTAAAATACTTTGTTGCCATAACAACACCTGGTTTCACCTGAAGCTAACTATTCTCAAACCTTGAGTTAACCAATGCATTTTTCTTATGGAAATATTTGTCTTAAGCTATGTTAATGTACTATGCATTTACCCCAGATTCCCCCTAATGCCTGAGAACCTATATGACAAACCAGTATGTTACACGCAGATATTGTTCCCCTAATCTATGCAAATGAAACTATTTGTATGGTAATCTGCCCTTCTACAAGATTCAAGTCAAGATTTTTGGCCTGAGATGAATCATCTAGTGTCAAGATTACCCCAAAATGCATATTATGGATGAGCGGCCTTGTGCCATTCTGAGTTTTAAGACATTCCTTTCTTTCATTAACAGATTGCTAGTGACTATATGGAGAAGGAAATGGCAACCCACTCCATATTCTTGCCTGGAAAATCCCATGGACTGAGAATCCTGGTATGCTACAGCCCATGGGGTCGCAAAGAGTTGGACACGACTGAGTGACTTCACTTCAGTGACTATATAACATCCAGCTGAAGACTAGGAGGCGGGTACTCTTTCTTCCCACTTCTCATGTCTATTGCAGAAGATCTCTCTATCTCCTTTATACTTTAATAAAACTTTATGACACGAAAGTTCTGAGCGATCAAGCCTTGTCTCTAGACCCAGATTGAATTCTTCTCCTCCGGAGGCCATGAATCCCGGCGTCTTTTCATTCACCAACAACCTTTCATCAAGATTAGTAAAGTTGGAGAATTCCCTCATGCGCCAGTGGTTAAGATCCCTCACTTCCACCGCAGGGTTTCAGGTTCGATCCCTATTCAGCGAACTGAGACCCTGGAAGCTGCGTCATGTGGTCAAAAAAGAAAGAAAAAAAATTAGTAAACCTGATTTTACAGTTTAAATTAGACGGTATAACAAAACACTCCCTAGCTCTGACATCTCTTTATGAACGCTCCGTTCCATTCCCAAACATTTAAGTTTTCAAGGAATGCTCATTTAGTTCTAAATGTTCAATAAAAAGTCAGAACTGATTTCCACCCATGGATCTCAGGTGTCGGGGGCATTCCCTCCTCCACTCTCTGGCTGTCCGTAAATGGGCGAGTCTACCACCATCTCTCCTCCAGTACCCTTCTGCTCACACGGGGCACCCTGGGTTGGTCTGGGTACCTGTGGGCCTTGTGGTCCACCATGGCCAGCTAGGCCTGCAAAGGCTGACCTCCCCTCCAGTGGTCTCTGAGTGGACAAAGATACAACCATCATTTCAGCCCTTTGTGTATTTCTCTGGGAGCGTTCAGCCTTTTCAACCATGTCCCTATTATCAAGAACTGAATAAGCCACTTGGACCAAATCGCTCATAGGGGTCTGAGGACCAGCAGTTGCTGTTTGAATCTCGCTCCTGATGTCTGTGGCAGGGTAGGCTATGAAATGCATAGCCAAAAGGGCCTGTCCCTCGAGGGGGAAGGCATCCACACTCATATATATATTGTCTATGCTCTTTGTTGCTGTGTGGGCTTTTCTCAGCATGGGCTTCTCACTGCAGTGGCTTCTCTTGTTTCAGAACACAGGCTCTAGGGCCTGGGCTTTGGTAGTTTCAGCTCCCGGGCTTAACTGCTCCATGACACATGAGATCTCCCTGGATCAGGGATGGAGCCCATGTGCCCTGCATGGCACGTGGATTCTTTCCCAGTGAGCCACCAGAAAAGCCCCTGCTATATTTTTTAAAACCTTCTATCAACCTCTCATGAAATGCTTTCCGATCTTCATCTCACCCCTGTTGTACTACCTGCACTTCTTCATAAGTGACAGATTTTACTCTACGTGTCTTCATAACCTCTGTTAATCAACCATGTAGTCTCGGGTCTGCCTCAGGGACAGCGGCGGTGCCCCCTGCCCGCCGTGTGGCCCTCTTGGGCTCGGGCTGCCACTGGGTCAGCACGGACCCTAGCTGCCTGTGGGAGAGTAAAGTCTGCAAGTCTCCCTTTGGATGAGATCAAAAGATCCCATTAACTGGGTAACCTCGGTCCTGGAAAGTTCAGTTCTCAGAAGAATGTATCCATCTATCTTCTGCTGACTTAGATGGACAAGGAGAAAGGCGGAGAAAGATGGACATGGAGAAAGATGGACATGAAGAAAGGTGCTTCTCACAGAGGCGGAGCCATGGGGCAGTTGGTCCGAAACTTACACGCTGCAGGTGCTGTCTGGGCTGAGATTTGGCCCCTTGGGTAACTCGGGGTACAGAGAAGCAGCTCCTGAATATAGTGGGCAGTCTCCTCACCCTTGGGTTCCGTTGACTCTGGGCTAGTGGCCTTGGTTGGAGCAGCGGCTGAGACAGGCTTTGCCGCTCACATCCCTCGAGCAGTAGTTAGCTATCCAGAAGTCACAGTCCTGTGTCGCATTTCACTGTGCAGTTTAGTCAGGATTTGTGCTTACAGCTCTAGATGCTATCCCTTCCGAGTAGTCTCAGCCAGGTGTGAGTGGCTGAGAAACTGTCCCAGTGGAATAGTACAGAGGGTGTGTCCAGTGCCATTGACAGGGAGCTTTCAGGAGCTAGTCTAGATGCAAATTGGAAGTAAAGGGTCAGGGGAGGAGGGAAAATCCTGGAAGTTGATTCCCTTCAGTATCCTTGTGCAGGATGCTGAGAATACCTGATAAGAGGCATTTATCCAGCATGGACACAGATCTTTAAATGATGTGGGTTTTTTTCTATTTCTAGAAAATATAGTCCCCTGGTTATAGATTATGGGCATCTGATCTGCATCCAAAGATAGATTACACTGCTGAGCTTCAGACCCAAGCCTGGAATATCTTCCTAACAACTCAATTAAGCTTTACAAAAATATGACAAAAGCGCAATTTAAAAAGTGAGTTTTAGACAGTAGATACTGATCTCAGCCAAACTAAAATTTAATATCTATTAAAACACTATTCCTTTCTTCTTAAATCACCCTAATTTTCCCAAATGTAGCCAAGATAAGATTAATTTGTTTGTAAAATGAATCTGGTTAATTGACAACATAGGCTTGTAAAATTTGTCCAGGAAAGTGAGTGTCTTGATCACTAAAAATTGTACAAAGCATACCCCAAGTGTAAACCAGATTTTAAAAATATGTATTTATTTAATTTGGCTGTGCTGGGTCTGCACTGCTGCTCGGACTTTCTCTATTTGCTGCAGGCAGGGGCTACTGTTTGCTGAGGTGCCCTGGCTTCTCACTGTGGTGGCTTCTCTTCTGCAGAGCACGGGCTCTAGGGCGCACGGGCTTCAGTAGTCCTGGCTCCTGGGCTCTAGAGCACAGGCTCAGTAGTTGGGTCGCAGGGGCTTACTTGCTTCACAGCATGTGGGATCTTCTCAGATCATGGATCGAACCCACGTCTCCTGCATTGGTAAGGGGATTCTTTACTGCCGGGCGTCCAGGAAAGTCCATGAGTTAATTTTCTTGCTGACAAAGTTTACAACAAATATACTTACTGACATTGAGTAAACCTGGGCACCATAAAAACGTGCTTAATAGTGATGTTTCACACCGAGGAAGCCAGATCTGAAAGACACGTGAACCCCTTGGTCATCACAGCACTGTTTATAATAGCCAGGACATGGAGACAACCTAGATGCCCATCAGCAGACGAATGGATGAGGAAGCTACGCTACATATACACAGTGGAATATTACTCGGCCATTAAAAAGAATACATATGAATCAGTTCTAATGAGATGGATGAAACTGGAGCCATTATACAGAGTGAAGTAAGCCATAAACATAAACAACAATACAGAATACTAACTGATATGTGTGGAATTTTAAAAGATGGTAGCGATAACCGTATATGCAGGACCGAAAAAGAGACACAGAAGTATATAACAGACTTTTGGACTCTGTGGGAGAAGGCGAGGGTGGGATGATCTGAGAGAATAGCATTGAAACATGTATATTATCAAGTGTGAAACAGATCCCCAGCCCAGGTTGTATGCATGAGACAAGTGCTCAGGGCTGGTGCACTGGGAAGACCCAGAGGGATGGGATGGGGAGGGAGGTGGGAGGGGGCATCAGGATGGGGAACACATGTAAATCCATGGCTGATTCATGTCAATGTATGGCAAAAACCACTACAATACTGTAAAGTGATTAGCCTCCAACTAATAAAAATAAATGAAAAAAAAGTGATGTGTTTAAATGACATGTCTCTGTTAAATAACAAGCAAACAACAAACTTTAATGCCAGATGTTAATTTAATACTAAATGTTTCTTGAGTCATATGAATCTGAAATCCATTTAGCTTAGTTTCTGTTATATTTAGAAATGTTTACTTTGTAAGCACTTTTTAAAAAGGCAGTTAAATAGAGCTCACCTACAAATTAACCTGAGCAATACATATATCGCAATAGAGATCTCATAGTTCCATTTTAAAGCCTAGTCATAAAACAAGCATTGCAATGCAAAGCTCACCAGCTTAGAGATCTTTGAGGACTTCCCTGGTGGTCCAGTAACTAAGACTCCATGCTTCAAATGCAGGGGGCCCAGGTTTCCTTCCGGGACAGGAAACTAAATCCCACTTGCCACAACTAAGAGTCAGTGAAGCCAAATAAATCAGGGTTAGACTTAGAACATAGCAGAAAAGTCCCCAAATTAAGAAGGTAGATTGTCAGATCCTGTGAGCAGCACTCAGACAGTAAAATTTCTTCCTTCTCACATACCACCTACCCTGTCTCCTGCGCTAGCAACAAGATCCTTTCTGTGTCTCTAGACATCTATACCATCTTTCTATGGCAGCCTGTGCTGACTGGAAAAAAAAAAAAAAGATAGGACACTTGTGAGGATTACAAGCAGAGGGGGAGAGGATGCCGACCTGAGTAATTAGTGGGCTACAGTTTTATAATAAAAGGAGAAGTGGGGAGGGGGAGAGTGTCCTTATCTGTCTCTTCTGCTTCCTCTTCTTGAGTTGTTGTTCAGTTGCTCAAGTTGTGTCCGACTCTTTGCGACCCCGTGGACTGCAGCACACCAGGCTTCCCTGTCCTTCACCATCTCCCAGAGCTTGCTCAAACTCATGCCCATTAAGTCAGTGATGCCATCCAACCATCTCATCCTCTGCCCCCTTCTCCTCCTGCCTTCAATCTTTCCCAGCATCAGGGTCTTTTATGATGAGTCAGTTCTTTGCATCAGGTGGCCAAAATATTGAAGCTTCAGCTTCAGTCCTTCCAATGAATATTCCAGGTTGATCTGCTTTAAGATTGACTGGTTTGGTCTCCTTGCTGTCCTAGGGACTCTCAAGAGTGAACATCTCAAGAGTCTTCTCTGACACCATCACTCAAAAGCATCAATTCTTCAAGTCTCAGCCTTCTTTATGGCCCAACTCTCACATCCATACATGAGTACTGTAAAAACCATAGCTTTGACTAGACAAACTTTGTGAGCAAAGTAGTGTCTGTTCTTTTTAATATGCTGTCTATGTTGGTCATAGTTTTTCTTCCAAGGAGCAAGTGTCTTTTAATTTCATGGCTGCAGTCACCTTCTGCAGTGATTCTGGAGCCTAAGAAAATAAAGTCTCTCACAGTTTCCATTGTTTCCCCATCTATTTGCCATGAAGTGATGGGACCGGATGCCATGATCTTAGTTTTTGAATGCTGAATTTTTTTTTTTCAATGTTGAATTTTAAGCCAGCTTTTTACTCTTTCACTTCAGTTTCTCTGCACTTTCTGCCTTAAGGGTGGTGTCACTTATTGATGTTTCTTCCAGCAATCTTGATTCCAGCTTGGGCTTCATCCAGCCTGGTATTTTGCATGATGTACTCTGAAGCTAAGGAAAATAAGCAGAGTGACCATATACAGCCTTGACATACTCCTTTGTACTCCTTTCTCAATTTGGAACCAGTCCATTGTTCCATGTTTCATTCTAACTGTTGCTTCTTGACCTGCCTACAGATTTCTTGGGAAGCAGGTAAGGTGGTCTGGTATTCCCATCTCTTTAAGAATTTTCCAAAATTTGTTGTGATCCACACAGTAAAAGGCTTTAGTGCAGTCAGTGACGCAGAAATAGATGTTTTTCTGACATTCTCTTGCTTTTTGGATGTTAGCAAGTTGATCTCTGGCTCCTCTGCCTTTTCTAAATCCAGCTTGTATGTCTGGAAGTTCTTGGTTCATGTACTGTTGAAGCCTAGCTTGGAGAATTTTGAGCATTACTTTGCTAGCAGCAACACTATGAAAAGGCAGAAAGATATGACACTGAAAGCTGAACTCCCCAGGTTGGTAGATGCCCAGTGTGCTACTGGAAGAGAGCAGAGAAATACCTCCAAAGGTGTGAAGAGGCCGAGCCAAAGCGAAAACAACGCCCAGTTAGGGATGTCTCTGGTGGTGGAAGTAAAGTCCAATGCTGTAAAGAACAGTATTGCGTAGGAACCTGGAATGTTAGGTCCATGAATCAAGGTAAATGGGAAGTGATCAAAGAGGAGATGGCAAGAGTGAACATCAACTTTCTAGGAATCAGTGACCTAAAATGGACCAGAATGGGTGAATTTAATCCAGGTGACCATCATATTTACTACTGTGGGCAAGAATCCCTTAGAAGAAATGGAGTAGCTATCATAGTCAACAAAAGAGTCCAAAATGCACTACTTGGATGCAGTCTCAAAAACGACACAATGATCTCTGTTCGTTTCCAAGGCAAACCATTCAATACCACAGTAATCCAAGTCTATGCCCCAAGCACTAATGCCAAAGAAGCTGAAGTTGAACATTTCTATGAAGACCTACAGATTTCAGAGAACTAACACCAAAAAAAGATGTCCTTTTCATCATAGGGGACTGGAATGCCAAAGTAGGAAGTCAAGAGATACCTGGAGTAACAGGCAAGTCTGGCCTTGGAGTACAGATTGAAGAAGGCAACAAACAGTTGCCAACTAACAGAGCAAAGCTAACATTTTGTTAAGAGAACACACTGGTCATGGCAAACACCTGTCAGCTACAAGTGGCATTTACCAAGAGCAATGCCAGTGACTGAGCAACAAAGGCATTTGCCACCTGCCTCTACGGAGACTGAACCCCATGCTGCTATAGCTGCTGACCTTCAACAACTGTGGAGTGAGGCACTCCATGCTCCAGGGAATCCGGTGAGACAGGTCTTTAGATAGCTGGTTTTTTTCCCCTAATGTTTCTAGGAACAGATTTTATGGTCTCAATCATTGCATCTCCTCCTATCTAGACAAGCACTAAATCCTTTTATGGTGACACCATATCCTCATGGCTAACAAAAAACCTTTTGTACAATAAGTGCTTCATGTTATCGAACTTCCTGTTCACCAAAACCTTCTATACTGACCTTCCCCACTGCCGCTTTGAAGCAGTCTCTCAGAGCTATCTGAGATGCCACCTCCCGGGCTACAGTCCTCATTTTGCCCTCATTTTGTTTGATGCCATCCTAAAATGTTCTCTCTAAGAAAGCAAAGGTTTTAGAAATTATCACTGGTATCTATGCTCACCAATCTAAAAAATGCTAATATAAAAGTCAGTTCTTGGCAGTCAAGGTGTCCTCCCGGGGGAGGCAGCATGGCTCAAGCATTCGTGAACAGCAACATCCAATCTGGGAAGGTGGTTGTGTTCATCAAGCCCACCTGCCCCTACGGCAGAAGGACTCAGGAGCTCCTCAGCCAACTGCCCTTCAAACAAGGGCGTTTGGAATTTGTCAACATCACAGCCAACGGCGACACCAATGAGATTCAAGATTACTTGCAACAGCTCACAGGAGCCAGAATGGTACCTCCGGTCTTCATCGGTAAAGAGTGCATAGGTGGATGCACTGATCTAGTAACTATGCATGAGAGAGGGGAACTGTTGACACGGCTAAAGCAAATTGGAGCTCTGCAATAATTACAGAGCAGATCCAGGCTGATATCCCCCTTGAAGACTGGGTGGCACTGCCGATAATGCCGGCAGTTCCTGGACGATGGACCTGGGGAAACTTTACCCAGTTACAGCAACTGTTTACTTAAAATTCTGAAATATGTTAATCTCAGTAAAAAGGGACGGGCATTTTGGGAGGCCAAAAACAGCTTCTTCTGATTCAGTATTAAAAATGGACGAACTTGTAAAAAAAAAAAAAAAAAAAGTGATAAGGTTTGTGAAAAGTGAGCCATGAGAAGTGAGCTTTGTACATGGTTTAAAATAAGTGTAAAATAAATTTAATTAAGTTTGCCTTTTAATAATGTAAAACTTATTTAGCTTTGAGTTTCACTTTTCTGTCTGTTGCAAAACTTGACTTTAGCTTTTCTGTCTATTAAGATGACACCTTTCTTCAGATGGTGAACTGCCTTTGATAACAGATTTAAGTTTCTTTATCTCTTAAATGATTTGTTCTGAAATCTTTTATTGTTACTTTGGCTATATGAAGAATGATTGTTTCACAATGACCTATAATCCTATCTGACCGAGTGTTCTAAACCTTTTTGATACTTGTTGACAAAACTTCCTAAGTCATTGTAATGAAGAACTTTATTTCTAGCTAACTTTGCCATGCTTCAGAGGGCCCCTGAAATACCCCAAAGAGACATGTTACACTAACTAGGCTGATTTTCTATACATAATGACATGGGAAGTATTGTCAAGTGAGTAATAAGTCTCAGGTTCTATTGTATGGTAAATGTTACTAATACAGATATCATAGAAACTACATGGTGTTCCTAAAACTCTGATATGTTTGGGTAAAATGTTATCAGGCATAATTCTAGTTACTACCTCAAAATATTGTCATAGCACTAATCAAGTTTCTCAAAAATACTTGCTCTTCGAGAAGATTTATAGAAAGGAGTTTCAGGTAAATATCAAGTTTCTGAACTGGGTAAGGATTCTAATGAAAAACCTGATGACTTCACAAAGCTTAACAGAAGGACTGAAGAATATGCTTATAACTTTTACGGTTTGCATCTGAAAAATCACTTGCTTGAATATGTGTTTTCCAGGTGTAAGGAAAAAGAACCTTCCCCTGAAAGTAATTATGACAGTAATTTGGTAAAATTATATTTTATACACAAATAGAAACGTTTCTCTTTTCTCCCTATCTGAACCCTTCTGGAATGCAAAAGTAGGAAATCCAGAAACACCTGGAGTAACAGGCAAATTTTGCCTTGGAGTACAGAATGAAGCAGGGCAAAGGCTAACAGAGTTCTGCCAAGAGAACGCACTGGTCATAGCAAACACCCTCTTCCAACAACACAAGAGAAGACTCTACACACGGACATCACCAGATGGTCAACACCAAAATCAGATTGATTATATCCTTTGCAGCCAAAGATGGAGAAGCTCTATACAGTCAGCAAAAACAAGACCAGGGGCGGACTGTGGATCAGATCATGAACTGCTTATTACCAAATTCAGACTGAAATTGAAGAAAGTAGGGAAAACCACTAGACCAATCAGGTATGACCTAAATCAAATCCCTTATGACTATACAGTGGAGGTGAGAAATAGATTTAAGGGACTAGATCTGATAGACAGAGTGCCTGATGAACTATGGATGGGGATTCGTGACACTGTACAGGAGACAGGAATCAAGGCCATCCCCAAGAAAAAGAAATGCAAAAAAGCAAAATGGCCGTCTGAGGAGGCCTTACAAATAGCTGTGAAAAAAAAAGTGAAAAGCAAAGGAGAAAACGAAAGATATACCCATTTGAATGCAGAGTTCCAAAGCATAGCAAGGAGACATAAGAAAGCCTTCCTCAGTGATCAATGCAAAGAAACAGAGGAAAACAACAGAATGGAAAAGACTAGAGATCTCTTCAAGAAAATTAGAGATACCAAGGGAACATTTCATGCAAAGATGGGGTCAATAAAGGACAGAAATGGTATGGACCTAACAGAAGCAGAAGATATTAAGAAGAGGTGGCAAGAATACACAGAAGAACTGTACAAAAAAGATCTTCACGACCCAGATAGTCAAGAAGGTGTGATCACTCACACTCACCTGGAGCCAGACATCCTGGAATGTGAAGTCAGGTGGGCCTTAGGAAGCATTACTACGAACAAACCTAGTGGAAGCAATGGAATTCCAGCTGAGCGGTTTCAAATCCTAAAAGATGATGCTGTGAAAGTGCTGCACTCAATATGTCAGCAAATTTGGAAAACTCAGCAGTGGCCACAGGACTGGAAAAAGTTAGTTTTCATTCCAATCCCAAAGAAAGGTAATGCCAACGAATGCTCAAACTACCCCACAGTTGCACTCATCTCACACACTAGTAAAGTAATGCTCAAAATTCTCTAAGCCAGCCTTCAGCAATATGTGAACGGTGAACTTCCAGATGTTCAAGCTGGTTTTAGAAAAGGCAGAGGAACCAGAGATCAAATTGCCAACATCCACTAGATCATCAAAAAGCAAGAGAGTTCCAGAAAAACATCTATTTCTGTTTTATTGAGTATGCCAAACCTTTGACTGTGTGGCTCTCAATAAACTGTGGAAAATTCTGAAAGAGATGAGAATAGCAGACTACCTGACCTGCCTTTTTTAGCTAGATTACAAACTGCTATTTCCCATACTGTAATCAGAGAAGAAGCCAAAAATCAGCTAGAGAAATTACTTGCTTCTGAGAATGCAAATCAGGAATGTCAAAGAGCTATCGCTCCAACTCCTGAGACTAGGACTATTATTGATTATTTGAAGGCTTGTCACAATCTAGGATCAGAAACTCAAGAGATGCAAATGCTCGCTGAGACAATGGCTGCTGCCTTTAGAATGGGAAATGAAGGATACTTTACATGTGGAGATAAAAGCCATTTAAAAAGGGACTACCATAAGAAGGCTAATAAAAAACTTTCAAGAATCTGCCCTCACTGCCATAGAGGAATGCACTGGGCCAAAGATTGTAAATCTAAATTTGATATTGAGGGAAAACCTATTCCGGGAAACTCCAAACAGGGGACCCCTCCAGGTCCCCGACGACAAAAACCAGGGGCAAATTCTATCTTTTCCCTCAAACCCTCAACATCCGGCAGTGCTTACTGCCTTACATTTCTATTAACTCCTCTAATTATGTACGGACAGGCGGATTCAGCAGTACAGATCAGAAACAATCCTTATGGACATCATTGGTATCTGAATATGCCGGACCAAATATAAATATCAAAATTAATGGAAAAAGATTTCCTGATCTCCTAGACACTGAATCTGATATTAATATTATTTCCAAACATTTATGGCCCAAATCCTGGCCTATACAAAAAATCTCTTGCCAAGTTGTAGGAATTTCTCAAACCAAAGTACAAGAAATTTATCAAAATGTTCAAATCTACCCATATGAAGGACCAAAAGGCAAGCCTGCAACATTTAAGACCTTATGTGATAGATGCACCCCTTAATCAAATAGGAAGGGACAACTCAGATACACATTCCACATTTTTCCTAGGGGCCACTGCTCATTTAACAAACAAAGCAATTCTTAAAATAACTGGGAAGAATGATGAGCCTATTTGGACAGAACAATGGCCCCTTACAAAAGAAAAATTACAGGCTACTAAAGAACTTATAGACACACAATTAGAATTAAAACATATTGAGGAATCTTACTCTCCTTGGAACTCTCCTATTTTTGTAATAAAAAAGAAATCTAACAAATGACGTCTCTTAACAGGCCTTAGAAAGGTTAATGCATCTATGAAACCTATGGGTGCACTACAACCAGGGATCCCATCACCTACTACTATTCCTCAGAAGTGGCACATTATTAGTACTGATTTACAAGATTGGTTTTTGAATATACCTTTACCTCCTTTAGACCGAGAGAGATTCACTTTCTCTCTCCCTTTTCCTAATCACATCGGTTCTCATAAAAGATTTCAATAGAATGTGTTACCTCAAGGTATGCTTAACAGTCCTACTCTTTGTCAAAATTTTGTAGCCAAGGCTTTACATCCAATGTGACAGCAATTCTCTCATGAATATATCATTAATAATATACTGTAACTACAAAAAGGAAAAATGATATTTTTGACACTGAAAGGCCATGATGTTCTTTAGACTCCACAAAACAATGATTAAAATAAAATCTTTTTTCAAATTGCAAAACAAGTTCTTGTTACACGTGCAGTTAGGAAAAGGTTAACTTGTTCAAATACATTTTTGGAGCTCCAATTCTGGATGGGAAAAAAAAATAGGCCTAAGAAAAAACCTAAAGTTAACTCTTATCATGTCCTTGGGATACACAGCCCACTCTATTTGGGACTCCAGCCATAAACAAATTGGTGGAACTCAGAAAAAAAAAAAAAAAAATATATATATATATATCAAAAAGATATTTTAAATTTCAAGCAGAAAACTGTATGTGTCTAAGTAAAATTATCTAGGTCTCAATGTATGTCTTTGTTTTTGGATATGAAATTAATGAGCTCTATTTAAATTCAAGTTCACGTGAACTGAAAAATATTCAATATTAAATGTTTACTTAAATATAAATATAATTAATTGTTTGCTAATCCAATTAAGACAGGTCTTACATCATCAACATTATATAATAATTTTACTGTGCCTAGATTTAAGGTAAACTAAATTTGTCAACAAAAAAGTAACTATATATATATAAATATACAAATGAGATGAAAAATTTTAGATAAAGTCTATTAAAAATTGAAAGGTCTGGGCATGCCCCGGGAAAGTGCTGCAAGGCAAATTCCGGAGGCTGGCTAAACTTCCAGGGGCTGGCCCCCTGCAGCCTGGCCCAATCAGGCACCAACACAGAGCCCTCGGACACTGACCACCGGTGTAACCCGTGCTTTCTTCCTTATATGAAAAGACCTGGCCTGAATGCCTGCCCGGACTATAAAACCCCTCCCCACCCCTCATACCTTGCAGACTCCCTTTGTCTCCTCACTCACCAGCCCCCGGGAGTTCTGCCCGAGAGCGACGCTTAATAAAAGGCCTTTACCACCGGTCCTTAGAGGCGGCTTTTTTCCTCCCGCGGCGTTTTTCCTAACATCTGGCGCCCCAACGTGAGGCCCGAGGTGAGGGCCCCGGGCACTTGCCGTTGAGGCCCCCTCGAGCTCCACCGCCGCGGAAGCCTCGGACCCAGGCGGCTGACCAACCCCCCGGACGGCAGGATACGGAGTAAGTCCCTTCGGCTTTGGGGCCTGCATTCCCTGACGACCACCTCCTAGGGCCCTGTAACGAGTGCGCACTTACTGGGCCCTCCCGGTCACCAGCTGGTGGAGAGACGTCCCCAGCAGCTGAGTAGACCTCCGGCTTCGGCCTCCGGCTTCGGCCTTTCCGGTCACCAGCTGGTGGGGAGACGTCCCCAGCGGCTGAGTAGACCTCCGGCTTCGGCCTTTCCCGGGTCCCTGCGGTCGTGAGGAAGACGTTCCCCACGACTATACGGACCTCCGGCTCCCCTTGACTCGTCCGAAGACTTTCGGACAAGCGGGGGTTGCCTCCACGCCCCGTGGTCGCCATGGGATCGACAGCCTCCAAACCCGATCCCCAATACTCCACCCCCTTAGAGTGCCTGCTGGCTAACCTGCAGACTCTAGGGCTAAAGAGAGATATCCGCCCCCAGCAGCTCACTTTTCTGTGCTCACAGGCCTGGCCTCAGTATTCCCTAGATAATGGCTCACAATGGCCAGCCACAGGGACACTAGACTTTGACGTCCTCCGTGATTTAGATAATTACTGCCGGAGAACGGAAAAATGGTCTGAGGTCCCCTATGTTCAGGCCTTTTGGGCGTTGCGCTCTCGCCCCTCCCCCTCCTCTCCGGCCCCTCCTAACCCCTCCCCCTCTAACCCTACTCCGGCCTCTTTTGCTCCTGTTCCCGCCCCTGAGGCTTCACCGCCCACCCCAGATTCTCCGGCCATTAACCCTATCTTGTATCCTCCCCTTCCCCCCGTCACTCCCTTCTCGTCTCTGGTTAGCTCCCACACTCGCTCTCACAGCAACCCTCCAGGGGCCTCCCCTCCCCCTCCCCCAGCCCCGCTACTCCCCCTGCGACAAGTAGCCGGAGCTGAGGGTCTAGCCCAGGTTCACGTCCCCTTCTCTCTCCAGGACTTAGCACAGATCGAGGCCAAGCTGGGATCCTTTTCCTCCAACCCCACTCAGTACATTAAGCAGTTTACTGGTCTGACCCGCGCCTATGCCTTAACATGGCAGGACATATATGTCATCCTGGGATCTACCACCACCCCCGAAGAGAGGCAGGCCATCTGGACAGCAGCCAGGGCTCAGGCCGACCAGCGGCACTGTGCCAACCCCTCCCCCGAGCGCCCCCCGGGAGCTCAGGCAGTTCCTGACACCGACCCTGATTGGAACTACCAGGAAGGGGGTGGCGGCCAGCTGCGGGAACGCTATATGATAGAGTGTCTCCTCGATGGGATGGAAACGTCCTCTCATAAGGTTGTAAACCTCCTCAAACTAGATGAGGTGACTCAGGGGCCCGACGAAAACCCAGCCATGTTTCTTAATCGGCTGACTGAGGCCCTTGTTCAATACACCAGACTCCCCTGAGTCCCCCACTGGGGCAGCTACCTTGGCCAATCATTTTATCTCCCAATCCACACCTGACATCCGAAAAAAACTGGCCAAGGCCGAAGACGGCCCTCAGACCCCTATTCGAGACCTGGTAAAAATGGCCTTTAAAGTTTATAACGCCCGTAAAAAAACTGCTGAGGCCAGCCAAACGGCAAGGCTCCAGCAAGAGGCCGAATTTCAGGCAAGCCTCCTAAACCAACAAACCCAGGCCTTAATAGTGGCCCTGCGGCTGGCGGCGGGCTCGGGGTCCCAAAACCCCCCTCCGGGGGCCTGCTTCAAGTGCGGCCAAGAAGGACACTGGGCCAAGATGTGCCCCAATCCGCGGCCTCCTTCCAAGCCGTGCCCGTTGTGCAAACAGCGAGGACACTGGGCTAGTGACTGTCCCCAGGCCTCTCGGGCCCCGACCTCTAGGGGCCGGAGACCAGAGCGCCCCAGGGAGACCTCCTGCCCTCCTCCGGCCTTCGAGCTGCTGAGCTTCAACAATGGCTGACATCGCCCAGACTCGGGAACCCCGATAACCCAAGCCAAGCCCAGGGTAACGCTCCAGGTAACGGGTAAAGTCTGGTTAATGCGGGGGCTACCTATTCGGTCCTTCCCTCTTTCGGGACACTTTACGTCCTTCCCAGGTTTCGGTTATGGGCATTGACGGCCAACCCTCGTGTCCACTCCAAACCCAACCACTGTCCTGCCAATTAGATTCCTGCCTATTTACCCACTCCTTTTTGGTCATCCCCTCCTGCCCTACTCCTCTCTTGGGAAGAGATATACTCGCTAAGCTGAAGGCCACCCTTCACCTGACTCCAGGATCGGCCCCCACGTCAGGGGCCTTCCTAATGTTACTTGTTGACCCTCCAACCTCTTCTGTTAATCCTGAGGTCTGGGACACCCGAGTCCCGGTGGTGGCTCGGCACCACCCTCCAGTCCTCATCCGGCTAAGAGACCCCACCTGCTTCCCAGCCAGGCCCCAGTTTCCTTTGTCTACTCATAACCTCAGGGGACTAAAGCCCATCATCGACCGTCTCAGAGGACAGGGTCTTTTAATCCCCACGACTTCCCCCTGTAACACGCCCATCCTTCCTGTTCGAAAGGCTTCAGGAGACTACCGGCTAGTGCAGGATCTCCGCCTGATCAACGCGGCGGTGGTCCCTGCCCATCCACTTGTCCCTAACCCCTACACTCTCCTTTCCTCCATACCTCCCAAAACCTCTCACTTTACCGTCATTGACCTCAAAGATGCCTTTTTTACCATCCCACTCCACCCCGACTGCCAATTCCTCTTTGCTTTTACCTGGACTGACCCCGACACTCAGCTGACCACCCAACTCACATGGACTGTACTCCCTCAGGGGTTCAGAGACAGTCCCCATTACTTTGGACAGGCTCTGTCCCGAGACCTGGCCAGATGCTCGCTCTGCCCTAGCACCCTCCTCCAATATGTAGATGACTTGCTCCTTTGCAGCCCCTCAGAAGAGACCTCCCGACAACATTCTGCAACTCTTCTTAATTTCCTCGGTTCCCAGGGTTACAGAGCCTCACAATCCAAGGCCCAACTGACTCAGACTTCTGTTGTCTATCTAGGCCTCCAAATCACCCCTACCACTAAGGCCCTGACGGCAGATCGGTGTAGCCTCCTCAGGTCCATCTGTCCTCCGGCCAACGGAGACCAGATATTGTCCTTCCTAGGACTGACGGGGTTCTTCCGACACTGGGTCCCAAATTACGCCACCCTGGCCAAACCCCTATATGCCGCTGCTAAAGAGACTCCCACAGGACCGCTGTCTTCCCCCACCGAAGTGGCTAAGGCCTTCCACGCTTTACGCTCAACCCTATTGGCTGCACCCCCTCTCTTTCTCCCAAATCCCAACTATCCACACCATCTATACACTGATGAAAAGGGAGGGATAGCTTTTGGAGCCCTGGTGCAACCGATTGGCCCCGAACTGCTGCCTGTTGCTTACATATCCAAACAACTTGACCCCACAGCCAGGGGATGGTTCCCCTGCCTGCGGGCACTAGCGGCAGCGGCAACATTGTACGCTGATGCTAAAAAGCTGATTCATGGTCAGCCCCTGACCATCTTCTCACCTCATCGCCTTGGCGATCTTTTAGCCTCTAGATTTCTCTCTGACCTCAGCGAATCCAGGCTCCAGCAGTTTCACCTGGTATTTTTGGACAATCCTCAAGTTTCCGTGAGTCGCTCTCCACAATTGAACCCGCTTTCTTCGTTGCCCTCCCTCCCCCTGTTCTCAGAACCCCCAGCCCACTTATGCTCAGAGGCCCTTGAGTCCCTTATGCAACCACCTCATAACCTGTTTTCCGAACCTCTATCAGATCCAGAGCTAACTTTGTTCGTCGATGGGAGCTCAAAGCGAGATCCTGATGGAAACCGAAGGGCGGCTTATGCTGTGGTAACCACCTGAGAAGTCCTGGAGGCTCAGCCCTTGCCACCCGGGACGACCTCTCAGAAGGCTGAACTAACAGCCCTGACTAGAGCCTTACACTTAGCAAAAGGAAAAAGGGCCAACATTTACACAGACTCCAAATATGCCTTCTTGATTGCCCATTCTCACGCGGCAATCTGGAAAGAGCGGGGCTTCCTGACCACTAAAGGATCCCCCATCTGTAATGCCCCCCACATCATTCGACTGTTAGATGCCTTATCTCTGCCCAAAGAGGTCGCTATCATACACTGCAAGGGACACCAAAATACTCATGACAGTGTCGCTCTGGGTAATAATATGGCAGATCAAGTGGCTCGACAAATCACCTTACAACAAGCCCCCGAGCCCTTGTTGACTTTCAGATCCACCCTCAACCCAGATTACTCCAGCGAGGAAGCCAGAGCCTTGCTGGCACAGGAAGGGGCTCAGAGGCACCCGTCGGGATGGATATTACTCCATAATAAGCCGGTGCTTCCTGAGCGCCAGGCTAAGGCCATAATATCCCAAATCCACAATACCCTCCACATCGGGCCAAGGGCTCTCTTTTCCTTTCTCAGCCCTGTCTTTTCTCCCCTGCATCTCAGACAGACCATATATGCGGTCCACCGCTCCTGCCTAACATGTGCTTCCACCTCTCCTCAAGGAGGACTCCGACCCCCACAGGAGACTCACCAGCTAAGGGGACATATGCCCGGACAAGATTGGCAGATAGACTTCACCCACATGCCCAGACATCGAACCTACCGCTATCTGCTGGTCTTGGTGGATACCTTTTCGGGATGGGTCGAGGCCTTCCCCACCGCCCGAGAGACGGCAGCGGCGGTGGCAGAGGTCTTGACAACCCATCTCATTCCCAGATTTGGGTTGCCAAACTCTCTCCAGTCTGACAATGGGCCTGCATTTATCTCACAGATCTCCCAGCAGATGGCTACGGCTCTGGGCATCGACTGGCATCTCCACATCCCCTATCGGCCCCAATCGTCAGGCAAAGTAGAACGGGTAAACGGCATCATCAAGCCGCACCTGACCAAGCTTGCCTCAGAACTGCGGCTGTCTTGGGTCGACCTCCTTCCTCTGGCGCTCACTCGCATTCGCACCACAGCACACTCCAAAACAGGTTTGACCCCTTTTGAACTGCTCTACGGCAGGCCCTATCTCCTGACTCACCTCCCAGAGGGAGAGGCTCCCCCACTCGCGGGGTACCTCCCCCTCTTCTCCCTCCTACGATCCTTGCTGAGAGAACACGCAAACCGGGTCCTGCCACAACCGACAGACGACGAGGGGCCAACTCAGCCTCTGGCCCCGGGAGATCAGGTACTGCTAAAAACCTTGAGTCCCCGCCTGCTACAACCTCGCTGGACGGGGCCCCATACTGTAATCCTCACCACTCCCACGGCAGCCAAACTGCTGGGACACGAGCCCTGGTATCACCTGACCCGGCTCAAACGAGCTCCCCCGGGTCTCCCAGAGACAGGGGTAGCCCCGGCCCAGGCCCCTCCTCCCAATCACTCCTACCGCTCCACCCTCACGGGGCCGACCAAACTGACCATTACCCGAACCCCTCTGTCGTCAATCCCAAAATAATTGGGGGACCACATCCCGATATCCGATGCTGACCAGGCATCACCCGCTGTGGCTGCTAACTATCACAGCTCTGGCCATACTTTTTGCCATTGGATTAGCGGCCGCGGCCCCCCGCGATTGGTCCTCCACTCTTCGACTGTCCCTGGCCCTCATATACCTAGCCATCTGCTTCCTACTCCTGAGGCGCTATTCCCTTGGGACACCCTGACCTGGTTACCAGCTCCAACCCTACGAGACCCACAGGGCTGGTTGTCCGCCACACCCCCTTCACCCCAACCTCAGAACAATGCGGGACTCTCTACTCTGGGTTACTCTGGGGGTACTGGGGGTCCTGGAAAAAGGGGGGCACACCTACCAAAACCCCCACCAGCCTTTTCAAGTCACATGGATCTTAAAAAATGGAGAGACCTACGAAGAGCTAAACCGGACCACAGCCACCCAACCGAAAGATAAGTGGTGGCCGGACTTATATTTTAACCTTACAAAGTTAATCGAACAATCAGGATACTCCAAGTGTAGGGTCAGGTCTCTCGGGTTTTATGCCTGCCCGGGACATCAGCGAGAAAACATAAAAACCTGTGGGGGAATGGTGAGCCGCTACTGTAAGTCCTGGGGCTGTGTCACTTCCAACGATGGGTATCGGAAGTGGTCGGTGACCAGGCCAGACCTGATCAATATGTCCTTCACGGGTCCTCTTCCAGAATCAGATTGGCAGGGACGACCCTCCAACCCAGGGCAATGCAGCGACCAGATCCGACTATCATTCACACAGCAGGGAAGAACTGAAAATAGATGGATTTCCGGGCTGTCCTGGGGGGTAGTGATATATGATACCTATGGTACGGGAAGCAATAGTGCAACATTGTATGTTCAGCAAGTCCTACAACCCGCCCAGACCCATGTTATGGGGCCCAACCAGATTATTACCCCCCCCGCCCCTCACCACAAGGGACAAATGCCGCAAATGTTGTGATCTCGCCTACCCCTACCCCCTCTCTTCAGCTAACCCAGACAGACCCACCAGAAACCCAAGAACCCCTGTGGGCCTTGATCAAAGAAACCTACGGGGCCCTTAACCACTCCAATCCTAATGCGACTCAATCCTGCTGGCTTTGCTACACCTCACACCCACCTTACTACGAGGCTGTGGGTTTAAATGCCACCTACAACTTATCCACTCTCTCTAACCCACCACAGTGCTCTTGGGGAGACTGCAAGGTGGGCCTTACCATGAAACAAGTATGGGGTTCGGGGACCTGCTTAGGCACGGTTCCTACAGATAAACAAACCCTGTGCGCCCAGACGGACAACGACACCAACTTCACCAATGAGACCTACGTCATTCCCGAAATCGGGGGGTGGTGGGTATGCTCAAGGACTGGGCTGACGCCCTGTCTCCATTTGGCTGTCTTCGACCAGAGCAGGGAATTCTGTGTCATGGTAGTGGTAGTACCCAAGGTTACATACCACCCAGAAGAGGTCCTCTACAACTTTTGGGACCAAGATACCCCAGCTCCTAGACATAAGAGAGAGCCCGTTACAGCTATTACTCTAGCAGCGCTGTTCGCCCTGGGGGCAGCCGGAACGGGTACGGGCATTGCTTCCCTGACCACACAACATCAGGGTCTAATCACCCTGAGAGTCGCCACTGATGAAGACATTGCACGAATAGAAAAGTCTATGATGGCCTTAGAAAAATCCCTAACCTCTTTGTCAGAAGTGGTGTTACAGAACAGACGAGGCCTAGACCTGATTTTTTTACAACAAGGGGGCCTCTGTGCAGCCCTCAAAGAAGAGTGTTGCTTTTACGCAGACCATACAGGGATAGTAAGAGAGTCCATGGCCAAAGTAAGAGAAGGACTAGAGCGCAGAAAGAGGGAACGGGAAGCCCAGCAAGGTTGGTTCGAATCATGGCTCCAAAACTCCCCCTGGCTGACCACCCTGCTCTCGACCTTAATGGGACCTCTCATAATCCTCTTGTTGCTCTTAACTTTCGGGCCCTGTCTCTTAAATAAGCTCTTGGCCTTTGTCAAACAACGGCTCAACACGGTTCAGCTGATGGTATTGCGACAGCAGTACCAAGGGCTTCCAACGGACACTCTGTGACAAAATTAACGGCAGACGCTCCCTGTCATCCCGGCCACTGCGACCCCTCGCCGCCCCCGTTCAGCAGGAAGAAGCCAGAGAGAACCGGCACCCCTTGTCCTATAACTAAAAGGCCGGGATGAAAGGTCTGGGCATGCCCCGGGAAAGTGCTGCAAGGCAAATTCCGGAGGCTGGCTAAACTTCCAGGGGCTGGCCCCCTGCAGCCTGGTCCAATCAGGCACCAACACAGAGCCCTCGGACACTGACCACCGGTGTAGCCCGCGCTTTCTTCCTTATATGAAAAGACCTGGCCTGGATGCCTGCCCGGACTATAAAACCCCTCCCCACCCCTCATACCTTGCAGACTCCCTTTGTCTCCTCACTCACCAGCCCCCGGGAGTTCTGCCCGAGAGCGACGCTTAATAAAAGGCCTTTACCACCGGTCCTTAGGGGCGGCTTTTTTCCTCCCGCAGCGTTTTTCCTAACAAAAATAATTATATTTTTAAATTGTCTATCTAAAATAATCTCTTAGGATGGGTAACTTAAACTCCTAAAATTGTACTAAACTAAATAATAAAAGTTTATTAAATAGCTAGATCATTTCCAAATAAAGTAAGATTTTAAAACATTAATTACTGAACACTAACTTCCTCTTACAAAAAGTTTCTCTTACAGGAAAACTAAGGAGATTTTAGACTATCAATAAATATATATCAATATAAATATTTATATAATAAAACAAATATATATAATAAATATATTCACCAATCTATAAAATGCTAATATATAACACTTCATAATTGCTAAATTGCTAATATAACACTTCATAGTTGCTAAAAAAAGATGTATGCTTTTAATAAAAAGATATAAGAAATGGCAAATAAGATGATGAATACAAATATATAAAAAAGGTTTATGACAAATGAAAGAGAATTTTATGGCAAATGGATGTAACTCACTGCCCTGAACTTTCTTCCTCTTCCTTCTTACATGTCTCGATCGATACAAATTCTTCTTTTATATGGGCCACACCTCTCTGAGGTGAAACTACGGGACAAGTTATAACCCACCTGTGAGCTTACGTTGCAATAATGAGAACACCTAATACTATAAAAACAGATTATGGCCTATATTTCTAAGTAGCTCAAACAATTTTTACATCCATTCTCTATTAAACAGATTACAGATATTCCTTATAATCCACAAACACAAGACATAGTTAAACAAAGACATCACTCACTGAAACTACAAATAAAAAATTAAATAAGGGGGAAAACACAGGAACACTTTTATCTTCCTTATCCAGCAGACTTTACTAGATTCCAACGCAATATATTCTTTAAGCCTATAACTATTGTTATATAGCTTTATTTGTTTTAAATTTTCTAAACTTACTGCAAGGAGATATCTTGACAAGAGCAAAAAAACATTTTGAGGAATTGAAGGACTCTTCTCTTCCTCTGCCCATATGGTACCAAGAAAGGTTGAATAAACAATGGAAATCTGGGAAATTAATCTTACAGGGAAAGGGGTCTGCTTGTATTTCCACAGATGGATTCAACGAACTCACATGGCTTCCTCTTCGGAACATCCAACCCAAGGGGGCCCCTGGTCTTCAAGATAGAAGCGAGACAACAAACACTCCAGCAGGAAGAAATTCCAATATGGGCCATGGTGGCTCTAAAGATCTCCAGAAAGCACTGCCCTCAGCGGCATCAAACTTATGATCTCCCCTCTTGAAGACAAATAAAAACCCATTACTAAACAAGGTGAACATCTGCTTTCTCAACAGAGAATGCCTTGGAGTCCTGAAAATATTTTTGTTGCCCTGCTTGCTTTGGCCTCACCCCCTCATTCGCCCCCAACCCCCGCCACCCCTCCCCGCTCAAGCTGAACTAATTAATCACACTTACTGAGCTTACATACCCAACACCCCTTTACTTCAGGTCATAGAATGGACAGAGAGAGGACCAATTAACCAATGACTGCATAATATTAACCAATGACTCCATATATATGCCGTCTCCCTGGAGCCTTAAAGGGCCCTCACACCCTGAAGAAGAAGGGAAACTAATTAATATCTCTCTAGGTTATGAAGTCCTTCCTTTGTGTATGGGCCCAGCAAAATTATGCATAAACATTAGCCGACAAACTTGGGCTTTTGCCCTGCTTCCAAAAGAGGACTTTACGACGTTGCTTAAATTATTTACTGCCCTTTCTTTGTCCGTGAACCATGTTTATACTACTGAAACTTTAGGGAAAGAGTTAGGGAACGAACAAAGAACACGATGCAGAGTGTTTACTAATAAGAACTTTCAATTTGCTCTGGTTCATTGGAACAAATGTCAGGCTAAATCAGGAAAATTAATGTCTGTGGCTAATCATACAATTGTCGATTGGGGACCCCATGGTATGTGGTTATGTAACTGCTCAGATGATATTAACAGCACTGTGTGTGATTGTGCTACTCAAGTACCAAAGGTTACTAACACTGCAATGGAACATCACCATGACAAAGGACTTCTTGGGTGGCTTGACGGTGGAATGGCACCCCCTCGTCCTCCAATTGTCCTCGATAAACAGATTGGGCCTGAACAATGGGACATCTGGAAACTTGCTGTGAGCTCCGAAGAACTTGGGACTTGGACTGGACATTTCACAGGGACCAATCGTAGTCATAGAAACTATTTCTTTCGTTATAATCAATCATATGTCTTACAAGCCTGTGTTCCCCTCCCTTGTATTCTAGCTATAGGAAGTTTACAATTCAGTAAGACTTTACATTCTGCAACTTGTATAAATTGCAAATTATATACTTGTCTTAACTCTTCTACTTCCTTAAGAAATGAATCCCTTCTGAGTCTTCGATCTCCACGTAGTCTGTGGTTACCAATTAACCTCCAGTGGCCCTGGGAAGAAGGTCCCATAGCTGGACTTGCTTCCCGGATACTTACTAAACTGCTCCGGCGATCTAAACGATTCATCGGATGGCTGATTCTTGGCATTCTGGGATTAATAGCTATTTGCACCACTGCTGCCGTCACTGGCATTGCTTTACAGACCTCAGTTCAAACACATAACTTGATCCAAAATTGGACTAAAGATGCTCATACTATGTGGGCCACTCAGGCTCAGAGAGATGAGGATATTCAAGATGAAATACAGGAACTAAAAACAGCCATCAAATGGGTTGGAGATCAATCAATAGATGTACAACAACAGGTGATGCTAAAATGTGATTGGAATTCTACTCAATTTTCTGTTACTCCTGTTCAAGTCAATAATAGTACCTACAACTGGGAACAAATAAAATTTCATTTACAAAACATACATGATAATGCCTCTCTGAATGTACAAGTATTACAAAAAGACATCTTTGAAACCTTTTCTAAAAATCTGCCCTCTTCCACTAATTTGGAAACTTTAGCTGAATAACTAGCTTATCTGGGCTGGAGCCACACGGATAGTTTCAAAGCATTACTCACAACATCAGGTCTGGAACTGTAGTTTTGGTGACTGTCTTGACAATTATATTTCTCGTTGACCGTTGCCTTCATGCAAAAATTAAAACTAAACAAACTCAAATGGTCAGAGCCATTTTTACAAATATTGTAAATAAACAAGGGGGAATTGTCAGGGAATGTTTAACAGGAGGATTCCTATGTGCTGCTTCTCAGAAATCCTCTGTTCCTTAGCAGTTTCTCTTGTCAGAAACCAGTGGAACGGCACCCGCTCCCAGGACTGAGGTCATTGGATGAGACAGGCTTGAATCTCCTTCAGTAAACATTCTCCTTACAAAACTGCTTAGTCTCCATCCTCTTTCTTGAGATATGGATTGTCTCCTGACCTTGTGATCATTATTAATCCCTTGGTAACGGTTGCTATATGTTTGGTTTTCTGATCTTTATCATTATCGAAAGAAATTTCTTGTACAACAGCTTATATATACAACAGAAAGATCATTAAAGCACCTTTGCTCCATCAGAGCTTGGGTTCCCCTGTCTTTCTTTCTTTCTCTCTCTTTCACTTTCTTATCGTTGACTCCAGACTGCCAGGTTCTGGTCCATTAAAGGACCCCGACAGATTCCAACGCAATATATTCTTTAATCCTATAACTATTGTTAATACAGCTTTGTTTTAAAATTTTTAAACTTACTGCAAAGGGATATTTTGATAAAAGCAGAAAAAGATTTTGAAGCATTGAAGGATACCCTCCTTCCTCTGCCCATCTGTTATCAAGACGGGTTCACTCAACAATGGAAATCTGGAAAATTAATATTACAAGGAAAGGGGTATGCTTGTATTTCTCCAGATGGAACCAATGAAATCAGTTGGCTCCCTCTTCGGAAGATCCGCCCCAGGGGAGCTACTGGCATTCAAGATAGAGAAGAAATGGCAAAATCCCCAGGAAGAGGAGTTTCTAGTACAAGCAATGGTGACCTTAAACATTTACAACAAACGCCGCACTCGACATCATCGACCTTATGATCTCCCCGCTTTGGGACAGATAAAAACCCTTACTAATCAAGCTGAAAACCTGGTTTCTCAACAGGGAATGCCTTGGAATCCAGAAAAGATTTTTGTCACTATGCTTGCTTTTGCTTCCCCCGTGCAGGCTGACTTGATTAATCACACTTACTGGGCTTATATACCTAACCCCCCTTTATGGCAGGTTGCAGAACGGACAGATATAGGATCGGTTGGATCCAGTAATGACTCAGTGCATATGCCTCCTCCTTGGAGCTTGGAGGGGCCCTCTCATCCTAAGGAAGAAGGAAGATTAATTAACATTTCTCTAGGCTATGAAATCCTTCCTATATGCATGGGCCAAGCAGAATTATGTATTAATGTTAGTCAACAAACGTGGGCTTTCATCCTGCCTCCAAAAAAGAACTTCTGCACATTGTTTAGACTGTTCATTGCCCTGTCCTTTTATGAGAACCAAGTCAATAGTACCAATATTCTAGGAAAAGGACAAAAGTTGGAATGTAAGAGGTTTACTTATAAGGATTTTAAATATACTCCTGTGTATTGAGATAAATGTCAAGCTAACATGGAAATTAATGTTTGTGGACAATTACACCATTGTTGATTGGGGAACCCATGGTATGTGGTTGTCTAACTGCTCAGATGATATTAACAACACTATATGTGATTATGCTACTCAAGTAGCATAGAAGATTACTAATATTATGATGGAACATTACCATGACAAAGGACTTCTTGGCTGGCTTGACGGTGGAATGGCACCCCCTCACCTCGAATCATCCTCAATAAACGGATTGGGCCTGAACAATGGGACATCTGGAAACTTGCCGTGAGCGCCAAAGAACTTGGAACTTGGACTGGCTATTTCATGGGGACCAGCCGTAGTCATAGTAGCTATTCCTTTCATTATAATCATTCGTATCTCATACAAGCTTGTGTTCCCCTTCCTTTTGTTATAGCCATAGGGAACTTACAATTTAATAAGACTTTATGTTCTGTGGCTTGTATAGACTACAAATGGTATACTTGTCTTAATTCTTCTATTTCTCTAAAAATACAAATCCCTTTGGATTCTTCGATCTCGACATAGTCTGTGGTTGCCAGTAGATCGCCAATAACCCTGGAAAGACGGTCCCATGGCAAGACTTGCCTCCCAGTTACTCACTAAATTACTCTGATGATCTAAGCGATTCACTGGAAGGTTGATTCTTGGCATTTCGGGGTTAATAGCCATCGCAGCCATTGCTTTACAAACTTCAATTCAAACACAAAACTTTATTCACAATTTGACTAAAGATGCTCATACTATATGGGTCACTCAGGTACAGGTAGATGAATAAGTTGAAGACAAAATTCAGGAATTAAAAACAGCCATCCAATGGGTTGGAGATCAATTAATAGATTTACAAAAACAAGTATTATTAAATTGTGATTGGAATTCACATCAATTTTGCATCACTCCTCTTCGGTTCAACCACAGTGCTTACAAGTGGGAACAAATCAAATTTCATTTACGAGATATACAGAATAATGCTTCCTTAAATGTACAATTGTTGCAAAAGGAAATCCTTGAAACCTTCTCTAAGAGTCTACTCTCTTCCAACAATTTGGAAACCTTAGCTGAACAGCTTGCTGCTCAATTTTCTGGGTTAGACCCTCGAGGATGGTTTCAAGGCATTACACATAGCACTGGATCTGGAACTATAACGCTGATAATTATCCTGGTGATTATATTGGTAATGTACTGGTGCCTTTCAACTAAAATTGTTCAAACTACACAAACTCAATTCGTCAGGGCCTTTTTCACAAAAGTGTCTACAGTCATCCCCAATGATGAAAAAATAAAAAAGGGGGAACTGTCAGGGGACGTTCAACTTTAAGGGACCCAATATGCTATTTTCTTCTTCTGTGGGCCAATTTCTCAAGGACTCTCTATTCCTTATCAGTTCCTGGAAAACAGGAAAGAGCAGAGCTGCACGCAGTTCTCAGGACTGAGATCACGAGATAAGGCACCTCCTTGGATTCCTTTCAGAGACTCCCTTCAGTGAACTTTCACTTAAAGGTAATCTATTGAGTTATGCCCCTCTTACTCAGGATATGGAATGCTTTCTGGCGAAGATTATTTACTTGGCTTTGTTTCTGCTCAATTTTTTTACTGCCTAAAGCTGCCTTGTATGAAGATATATAAACATGTGGTTCTGCAAATAAAGCACCCTTGTTTCACTCGAGACTTGGGTCCCCTGCGTCCTTCTTCTCATCGACTCCAGTCCCCAGGTCCCGGTCTACAAGGACTGTGACAGCTCTATCTTCAATTTCCACAGATAAGAGTAACTCTTCTTTGATCATACATACAACAGTTATTTCTATCCAATGGAGAACATGACCCTTTTCCTATGCATTGTTCCTAGCACACCATCAGTCCCTGGTCACTGTCCCTCTCCTCCTACGAAAAGCCCAATCCTTTTAACATCTTGCCTACTCTTCTCAAGGTCAGTTGGTAGAATATTATGTTTTCTAACAGGCTGGACTATGTACGGAAGGGCTTCCTGATCCTACTGACCATGATGAGTCATATCTTAGGTTTACATTATTTTCCACCCTCGCTGTTGCTAATTCACACACACTACTGAATTTTGTAATTCAGGCTGTGTGTTTTTCCAGGAAACAAGGATGTGAATGAATCTTATCTGATGAAATCGGCTCCTTCATCTCACTGATTCCTTCCCAGAGACCATCATGAAACGTGTGTAGCAAATCCATTTGATCAATGTATTACCAAAGCCAAGCTCTTAGAGCTCATCACACAACAGGCCAATAAACTGAGAGACTATTTGTTGGGCAAGGAATAGTGACTTTATTCAGAAAGCCAAGAGACCAAAAAGATGGTGGATTACTGTCCCAAAGAATCATCTTTGCTGAGTTAGAATTCGGGTTTCTTTTACACGAAAAGATCTATATAGCTTCTCTGCAAATATAGGCTTACTCCAGTGGCTGAGTACCTGAACTAAAGTCATCAGAGAATACATAGAAAAAGGTAAAGGACTAGCCACAACCACTGAGTCTGGGAAGTATGGCTCCACTATGTTCCTACCTTGTGACTTTGGGGTAAGATCCTTGCCACACACTTGACATTGCTGTGTGTTTTCTCCAGGATAAATACTCTGATGCTACTGGCGAGATGTGAGCTGTGAGGATAGGGTTTTTTCTTTCACATTTGTGAAATTGGTGAGGAATCTTTCCAGAATGAATTCATGTTCTACCTGACATGTTCTAACCTGACTAATAAACACATATATATCTGGCTTCTATCCAGTATGAATTTTCCCATGAAGCCTAAGATGTTGCCACACTCATGATATTTGTATGGTTTCTCAGTAGTATGAGTTCTCTGACCAACAGTAGGGTGTGAAGTTTGAACTTTGAATTTTGAAGACTTCTACCATATACCACATTCACATAAGTTTCTCTCATGTATGGATTTTCTGATGTTTAGTGAGTGCTGAGACCTGAGTAAAGGATTTTCCACACTCGAAACATTTGAAAGGTTTCTCTATATGTATTCTCCGATGACTTGTAAGGTGTGAATTTCGACTGAAGAACTTGCCACACTCATTACATCTATAAGGTCTCTCTCCAGTATGAATTCTCCAATGAAGGCGAAGATGTGGTTTTTGACCGAAGACTTTTCCACACTCATCACATTTGTAAGGTTTCTCACCAGTATGAACTGTCTGATGACTTAAAAGGGTTGACTTTACACGAAAGGCTTTGCCACACTCATCACATTTGTAAGGTTTTTCTCCAGTATGAACTGTCTGATGCCTTAAAAGGGTTGACTTTACATGAAAGGCCTTTCCACACTCATCACACTTGTAAGGTTTCTCTCCAGTATCAAATCTCTTATGACTTATGAACTGTGAAGGTTGACTAAAGTGCTTGCCACACTCATTATATTTGTAAGGTTTCTCTCCAAAATGAACCCGTTGATGACCAGCAAGGTGATCACTTCGGCTAAAGACTTTGTCACATATATCACATTTAAATGATTTCTTTCCTGTATGAATTTTCTGATGTCTCATGAGGTTTGAGCTGTCAGTAAAGGCCCTGCCACACTCATCACATTTGTAAGGTTTCTCTCCAGTATGAAGTGTCTGATGCCTTAAAAGGACTGGCTTTACACGAAAGGCCTTACCACACTCATCACATTTGTAAGGTTTCTCTCCAGTATGAACTCTCTGATGCCTTAAAAGGCCTGGCTTTACACGAAAGGCTTTACCACACTCATCACATTTGTAAGGTTTCTCTCCAGTATGAACTCTCTGATGACTTAAAAGGACTGACTTTACACGAAAGGCCCTGCCACACTCATCACAATTGTAAGGTTTCTCTCCAGTATGAACTCTCTGATGCTTTAAAAGGGTTGACTTCACAGGAAAGGCCTTACCACACTCATCACATTTGTAAGGTTTCTCTCCAGTATGAACTCTCTGATGACTTAAAAGGGTTGACTTTTCACGAAAGGCCTTGCCACACTCATCACATTTGTAAGGTTTCTCTCCAGTATGAACTCTCTGATGACTTAAAAGGGTTGACTTTTCACGAAAGGCCTTGCCACACTCATCACATTTGTAAGGTTTCTCTCCAGTATGAACTGTCTGATGCCTTAAAAGGACTGGCTTTACACGAAAGGCCTTACCACACTCATCACATTTGTAAGGTTTCTCTCCAGTATGAACTCTCTGATGACTTAAAAGGGTTGACTTTTCACGAAAGGCCTTGCCACACTCATCACATTTGTAAGGTTTCTCTCCAGTATGAAGTGTCTGATGCCTTAAAAGGACTGGCTTTACACGAGAGGCCTTGCCACACTCATCACATTTGTAAGCTTTCTCTCCAGTATGAACTCTCTGATGACTTAAAGGGATTGACTTTACACGAAAGGCCTTACCACACTCATCACAATTGTAAGGTTTCTCTCCAGTATTAACTGTCTGATGCCTTAAAAGGACTGACTTTACACGAAAGGCCTTACCACACTCATCACAATTGTAAGGTTTCTTTCCAGTATGAACTGTCTGATGCCTTAAAAGGGTTGACTTCACAGGAAAAGCCTTACCACACTCATCACATTTGTAAGGTTTCTCTGCAGCATGAAATCTCTTATGACTTATCAACTGTGAAAGCTGACTAAAGTGCTTGCCACACTCATTACATTTGTAAGGTTTTTCTCCAGTATGAACCCTCTGATGACCAGCAAGGTGTGCATTTTGGCTGAAGACTTTGTCACATATATCACATTTAAATAATTTCTTTCTTGTATGAATTTTCTGATGTTTCCTGAGGTTTGAGCTATCAGTAAAGGCCTTGCCACACTCATCACATCTGTAAGGTTTCTCTCTAGTATGAACTGTCTGATGCCTTAAAAGGATTGACTTTACACAAAAGACCTTGCCACACTCATCACATTTGTAAGGTTTTTCTCCAGTATGAACCCTCTGATGAACAGCAAGGTGTGCATTTTGACTGAAGACTTTGTGACAGATATCACATTTAAATAGTTTCTCTCCTGTATGAATTTTCTGATGTCTCCTGAGGTGTGAGCTATCAGTAAAGGTTTTGCCATACTCACTATATTTGTAACATGTCACTTCAGAATGAATTTTCAAATGACGTGCAAGCTGTGAACTTTGATCAAACAATTTGTCACCGACTTCATGTTTATGTAGTTTCTCTCTTGTATGGATGGCCTGATGTTTAATGAGGTATGAGTCCTTAAGATAGGCTTTCCCACAATCATCACATTTATAAGGTTTTTCCCTGTGTGCTTTGAGGTCTTGTGTTATTACTGAAAGATTCCTAAAATCATTCCCATATATATTAGAAACACTGGTTTGGACACAAGGAGGAATTCTTTGAAGTGGGGAAAATGAGAAACTGTTGTTGACAGACCTCTCAACCTCATTATATTCAGAAATTGTCCTGCCAGTTTGAAATATCTGCAGTGTATCCTGAAAGTTAAACCCAAGCCTGTTTCCAAAGGGCTTGATTCCTACATCCTTTCCATCATGTGAAACTCTTCCATCAGGCACATTTCCATCAAGGCTTACAGGTGTTCCTTTGTGATTTCTTTTGTCATCTCTCCCCTGACACTCAAAGTCACACATATTTTCCTGACTTCCCAAAAGATGAAAATGTTTGATTTCACAGCTTTCAGATCTTCCCAGCATCAATGTTTGGAATGGTTCTCGTTTATCACTGTTTGCTTTGGGTTGTAAATGCTTGATCACATGTGTAGGAGAGATATCTACAAGACAAAAAGAACCATAGGTACCTGCTCACAATAATTCAAAAATAAATGTTTCATGTTGAATATCTATTGCACCAAAAGTAATATACCAAGTTATGAAACACCACAATGATGACCTTAAGGTTTTAGAAACAATAAAGGAATAGAATTCTTAACATGAGAAAGCATGATAACATAAATTCACCATTAAAGTAGCCTAGTTTTAAAAACCATATGCCAAACACACTCATATTGGACAATATTATGGCAACTCTCAAAAACAGAGTTAGTTTTCTACCAGGATCCCTAGGAACATGTCAATCGACAGTTGTCTCAAATTGAAAAGAAAAATATTACACTATCATTGTATTCTGCATACTTACTATACATAAATAAATTCTAAGCAATATATTATATATTGTAACAGTAAATAATCCAAAACCAAGCTAACCCAATTAATAATGAACTATCCATAATTTGTTGTTTACAATTGAAAACAGATGAGAAAATGAAGAAGATGACTAAAACAATTTTTTGGAAACAACAGTTTTCTAAATCTGCTATAGAACTACGTACCCAACAAGAAAAGGCATTTTACAATGTTAACAAGTAGTATGTGTCAGCTGTATTGCAGAATACACGCTAAAAGACCATCATCTGTAAATGACATATTGAGACGTAAAATATTCACCAGTTTTCTAACAGCCAAGAACCAAAGCAATCCCTACCTATGTTGTTGTTCAGTCGCTCAGTTGTGTTTGACTCTTTGCGACCCCGTGGACTGTAGCCCACAGGACTCCTCTGTCCATGGGATTTCCCAGGCAAGAATAATGGAGTGGGTTGCCATTTCCTTCTCCATGGGATCTTCCTGACTCAGGAATCAAACCTGCATCTTCTGCATTAGCAGGTGAATTCTTGACCGCTGAGTCACCAAGGAAGGCTAATCCCTAGCCATGCACTATTCTTAATTACCTGGTTTAATGGCACCAAAGTATAATAAATAGAAAGTGAGTGCTTTGTGTGTTTATTGACTAGGGTCAGACACAGTATTGCTGAAAAATGTAGCAAGTGAAAAGCGTACAAGATATAATGGAGTTGAGGTTTGACAGAAAACAAAATTCTATAAGCAATTATCTTTCAATTAAAAAATAAATAAAATTTTAAACAGATACAATGTAGATAAAGTCATATATATCATCAAGAACATGACAGAATGTAGATATTACCTTTCTTAAACAAAAGTAAATGTTGACTATTTACTATAAAACATGCACTAGTGTAAGCCAACTGACAGCAGTCATTTGCTTTAAAAGGCTTCAGGTAAATCAACATGTTTTTCTCTAATCAGAGCAGGAGATATATCCAATTGGCCCACAAAGTGGTAAGAGAACCAGGATATGAATCTGCACCTACAGACTGAGAAAAATTATTTGTAAACATGACCACCCACCGAATGAATAGATTAGAAAATATTAGGAAAAAAAAAATACAAGGAACTTAGAAAATATCAAGGAAAATACAAGACAGAAGTAGACTCTTTAACTGTTATTCAACCATCCCATCTCGAACTGGTTTGTGAGTCATCATGGATGCACACAGTGATTGAGGTCATGTCCTGAGAAACTTGTTCAATAAATGACCAGAGATTATCTTTACAGTGAGAGCATGTAGAAGGTGCAGGGATGTGGTAGGTAAGAACAATGTTTCCATCCGTATCAAGGTACTATGTGAGGAATGGTCAGGACTAACAAAGGGCCTGCGTGGAGCATAGGGTACACAGGCTGATGTCAGATATCAGCTTGGGACTGCATGTCTTTGTGAAAATAACTGAGAGCGCAAACTAATATACTGACCTGAAAAGAAAAGAACTGCTTCAGCAAGTTTATGGGCATTATACTATGGGTATGGGACAGAAACAGGAGAGATTTTAGAAGTGACTATGTGGTGATATATGATATCACCATGTATGTGGTGATATATGGAGAAAGCAGGATAATACCTGTTATACTATTTACAATGTAATGTATCCAACTGTGAATTTTGTACGTTACAATGGCATGCTTATATTCAAGAAAAACATACACAATATTCCAGGATATTGTATAAGAATCTTATTAGCAAAAATCAGAAGGAAAATCCAGGAAAAGCCTATCTAAACCTGGGTTCCTCTGCCAAGTATGACTAACCTCTCTATTGGACATTCATTTCGCTTCTTCTTCCACACATGTTCATCTCAAGATCGAGGAGTATCAAAGAAAAGAAGGGATTGAAATTGACTCTGGAGGACTGTCTCAGTTACAAAAGCCTTTCTGAGGCTTCCAACTCCTTTTTGTAGAAAAAGGCTTTATTCTTCTAGACCTTCCCTGAGTTCCAAAGCGCAGATTCAAACAGTTACTAATACACAAAAGGATCATAAACCATGATCCAGTGGGATTTACTGCAGGGATGCGAGATTTCTCAATATCCACAAGTTATTCAGTATGATACACCACATAACAGTTGAAGACTAAAAACCGTATGATCATCAGTAGATGCAGAAAAGGTTCTGACAAAATTCAAGTGCCACTTATGATAAAAACCTTCAGAAAGTCAGCTCAGATGGACCCTACCTCAACAAAATTAAGACTGTATATGTCAAACACACAGCTAACATCATACCCAACAGGGAAAAACTGAAATCATTCCCCTTAACACCATGAATAAGACAAGAATGTTCACTATTGCCACTTCTATTGAACATATTTTTGGAAGTCCTAGCCACAACAATCAGAAAAGAAAAAGAAATAAAAGGAACTTAAGTTAAAAAAATATAAAGAAGTAAAACTGTCACTATGATGCTACACACAGAAAATCCCGAAGGTGCCACCAGATGACTACTAGACCTCATCATGAACAGGGTAAACTTGCTGGATACAAAATATATAGAAAACTGCCTCATTTCTATACAGTAATAATAATATATCAGAAAGTGAAATGAATGAAACACAGCCTCTAAAGCCAGAAAATAACCTGGAAAGATGCATCAGGCCCTCGTGATACTTTCTTTCTCATAATCCTAGAACATACTGACCACTCTACTGGATAGCTTCAAGCAGTGACTTTGAACGGAGCAAGAAAATAACATTAAGAATAGTATCTCCATTAGAGTTTTCTAGTAAATCTAGTAAATCCACTCCACAGAGACTCACCAGAGGCTGCCAATTAAACATAGGTGGATTATCACAGCAAGGAAACCAGATAAAATTTCAGATCCTCAGGAATATATTTCAAAGAAATTTAAGAAGTAAAATGATACAAAGTAAGGAGAATGTAACCTTGGGAACAGTTGACATTCCCAGACTGGGTAGAGCAGCACAAGAGTAAAAACAATACAACACGAAGGTCAGACATTACAGGATCTTGAGATGGGACCATGCGCCTGACCTACAGATGACAAGCTAAGAGCCCGCGAGATTCACATGTGCTCCCCTTGTCGGATCTAGGATCAAAAAGACGATCTCTCTACCACTCTCCTTACATCTTCCTAAGTAACAACCACAGAGGATCCAATCCACCAGCTTGTCCCACTCCTAACCAGAAAAAAACAGCCCTTTTGAGATACAGGTTTTTCTTTATACCTTGTATCTTTGGCTATTTTTACATCACTCCCCATTGTCTAGAGCTTTCTCTCGTGCTCCAATGTGGAGATAATATTCAGATCAGAAACAGAAATTCTGGGACTCCACTGGTGATCCAGTGGTTAAGATGCTACACTTCCAATGCAGGGGGTTCAGGTGTGAATCTTAGTCAGAGAGCTAAGATCCCACATGCAGAATGGGGCAGCCAAAAAAAAGTAAACAATCAAGCAAAAACAAACAAAAAGAAATAGATATTCAGGGTTATCAGAAGAAAGAAATCTAAAGTGCTGTGCATTTTTTTAAACACTGAGTCAAAAGTCAAAAGGTAGAAAACAGGAAATCGGTTTCTTGGTGTTTTTCTTTTAACATTTGCCAGTGAGCTTTGGACATAATTACGCTTTTGGGACAACCTCAGATGTGACATGAGACAGACACAGCATCTGAAGAGGGTCAGTTTAACCTTGTCAAACTGTGTCATGCCCAAGTCACCAGAACTCTCAGATGAAAGACATCAGGGCCTCCCAAGGGGCACACAGGGAAAATGCAGATACCCAAGGGCAGCTCTGGAAGCAAGTCATCCTCACCCACAGACAGCAGGTTCCTGTAGGTCTCCAGCATCACATCCCTGTACAAGGCCCTCTGAGCAGGGTCCAGGAATTCCCACTCCTCCTGAGTGAATTTGATGGCTACATCCTCAGAGGTCAGTTGTTCCTGAAATGAAACCACATGTCACCAAAAGGGCCATGAAAAGTTCTCATTTCCATGCAAAAGAGAAAGGATAGTAAGAAGGAGTAAGGCCTAAGAATTGACTGGATTGAAGTATGTGTTCTAACAGATCCATGCAGGGGTATCTGGAGAAATTATGGATCTCTAATTTTAATTTCTTATGCTTTTTCATAAGACCTTATGAGATCCTCCAATTAATATGGACTTTTCAACACTGTTCAAAATTCATGAACTATATATAAATAAAACTCAACACTGTATTGGCTACACAGAAGTGTCAGGTATTACGTTGGACCCAGTGAGTGTAATTCATTATCCAGATGAGGTACAGCATGAGTGGTGTCTTCAGAGATGATGAAGTCCACAGCACTTTTAATGGAAAGGTCAAAATTTACAGTTATGACGTTGAGAACAGCAGCAAAGACCCAAAGTGTTTGAAGGGTTTCTGTTGATCTAAATTACCATGATTACTCTAAACATTAAACAAGTAAGTTACAGACAAGAACCTGTCATCAATATAATAGCTCATTAAAGAAAGATCTGTTCCCACCTTACAAAGAAAAACCGTGTCACAGACACGCTGAGAAACTCGACTCAGATCAAGAAGGTTAGAAATGTTACACTAAGCACCTGAACTCAGAGACTTGGGCTCAGCAACTGAAGCTTAAGCATCTACCAGTTAAGTAATATGGAGAACATTAAAAGTCCTTTGACACAGGGCTCCTAAAGAAAACTTGAAAGAAGTCCAAGGTGAGCCTCCTCCCCGCCCCTCTGTCTTCTCTGCAGGGGGAGCAGCTCTCAGGCCTCGCGCCTTCATCCCCTGAAAATGGACGCCTGCGCCGAATTCCTCTCCACCCCGTCCCTGATCGGGAGAACCTGCCTGCTGAGTGATCACTGTCCGCGGTGGTGAAGGACCGGAGACACTGACCGATGAGGGCCATGGCAGCGTGGCAGCCCCGGGTCCCCGGACCATCTCACTCATTCCTAGCCGCAGCTTCCAAACCAGCGCCATTTCAAGGGACTTTGACACAGAAGCCAAGTGCCCTGGAGCTGGAGCGGCCAGAGCAGGGGAGGCTGGGTCCAGGGCTGGAGGTGGGACCGTGTGCAGGAGCGTCACCACTGCTACCCAGGAACCCTTCTCTGAAACAGCAGCTCGTCTGCGCCCTGGGCTTGGCCCTCTCAAAGGCCATGGGGCTCTTTGGCCTGATGGTGGTCTAGCTCATCTTCCTCACGACGTGAAGGAGCAGCTTCCACCTCCCACAGTTCTTTCTCCTGTGTCTGCCCTGTGTGTTCCCTTTCCTGTAACTCCCCAGGCAGCCTGGGGACAGTGGTGGGCTCAGGGTTTGACAGAAGGAAAGCAAATAAATATTGTATTAATGTGAAAAAAAAAAAAGTCGAAGCTGAACAATGTGGAATGGCATGAAGGTCATTAGAGAAATGGATACAGAAACACAACTGTTGGCAACTTACTACTTAAAACACTAACAGGATTGTTTAGACAATTTCAAGGCCACAGATTATACTGATAACATAATTTCAACTGAAAAAAAAGAAAATAATATGTAGCTTTTAAATCAAGATGTCTTCTATCTAAACCACAGACTTGCACATGAATGCATACATATCTATAAAAAGTTAACTGAAAAAATAAAAAATAAAAAATTAACTGAAATGAGAGGATTTGTCTCTTGACAGATTTTTTGGACAATTTTACATCATCCTTTTATTCACATGTATTTCAGCATGTTCCAGATGATAAAAATGTATACTTTGTACTCAGTTGAGTTTGTCAACAGGATTCTATACTAGCCTACCAAAAGAAAACTGGTAAAAACATTTAAAAAAAAAAAAAGAGAGAATTTGAACTCAATTCGTAATAAAATTACCATATACAAAAATACAAATACAATTTGATCCATTTAAATTTACATAGTGAGGCATTAACAGAAGCCAAAGACTTTCTTTCCTTTTTTTTCCATTAATAAAACAGTGATTTGAAATTAGAAGAGTCATTAGATTATGACAAAAAAAAATTATCACAAGAGTAAAGTAAAAAAAACTTCTTGAAGAATTAAAAATCATGGCAAAAGAGAATATAGAAAAAAATATAGTCATTAAGCAAGACTATCTCAAGGAACATCAGGATGGGAAGGAAACATTCAATACATTCCTTCTGAAATTACAGTGGCATGAAAGGAGCTGTCCAGGGTGCCTGTCTTTCACCAGGATAGGATGCCCATGAGCAGGGGCCACTAGAAGAAGTAACAGGAGGAAAAACACTGGGCAAGAGACACAGAGTTTGTCAGAGAGTTGAAACAGGTAGTACTCACTAACCTAAGGACATGGAAAGCTGAAAAGTGAAAGAATGCAAAAAGACAGTCCATCCTAAAGAGAGTAGGGGAGACTGTTATATCAGACAAAATAAACTGAAGAAAAAACAAGTGCAATGAGATAAATATTATAGAATGATAAAATGGTCAATCTACCAAAAAGCTGTAACAAGTAAAAATATATATATGTCTAACATTAGCTATCTCAGACAAATGAAGCAAACATTAAGGGAAAGGAAGACAGAAATAGTGAAACAGGAATAGTATGAGATTTCAATGCCCAAGTTGAACAAGCATGTACACATCACACGGCCCAACAAAAGCATAAAACACATACATCTCAAGGACATATAAAACATTCTCAATGAGAGACCACATGTTAGGCCAAAATTAACAATTTTAAGAGACTGATGCTATAAAAGTATCTTCCCCAACAACAATGAAATAAACACAAGAAAAAAAGAAAATTCCCCAAATGTGGCCATTAAACAACTTACTCTTACACCACAAATGGGTCTAAGACAAAAATCACATGGAAAATTTTAAATATGTGGATGAAAACGAAAAGACAACAGTACAAAATTTATAACACACAAAGACTGTATTAAAAGAAAGTCTGAACTGTTAAATGCTTACAGTATAAAAGAGAAAAGATCTTAAATCTGAAATCTATTGCTAGACCTCTAGCAAGTAGAAAACGGAAAACAAACTAAACTCAAGTTTAGCAGAAGGAAAGAGGTAAGTAAGAAAGATTAAACCAGAGAAAATAGAGACTAGAAAAATATAAAAATCAACAAACCAAGAGTTGATGTTTTGAAAAAACTGTATAGGAAAACCCCCACCTAGACTAAGGAAAAGAGAAAAACAGAGTCAAATAACTAAAAACAGATATTAAACAGGAGTGATTACAACTGAAGTCAAAGAAAGTTTCTAGAGATAAGAAAGTACTATGACCAATAATGCCTACAAATGACAGAATACAGGAGATACTGGCAAATTCTCAGAAACATACAAAGTATTTTACTTACTAAGAAATTAAAAAATCAAGAAGTGTTGAAAGTGAAAGTGTTAGCCACTGAGTCGTGTCTGACACTTTGTGACCTCACCAACTGTAGCCCACAAGGCTCCCCTGTCCATGCAATTTCTCCAGACAACAATACTGGACTAACCAGCCATTCCTTTCTCCAGGGAATCTTCCCACCCAGGGATAGAACCTGGGTCTCCTGCACTGCAGGCAGATTCTTTATGATATGAGTCACCAGGGAAGCCCATTGTAACTAGAGAGATTTAAAAAGTAGTCAGAAACCTCTAAGAAAAATATGGGACCAAATTCTACCAAACATTTACAAATAATTACCACTGATCCTGCTAATTCTATGGAGCAAGCATGATTCTAATAGTTTGCTGATTTCCGAAAGACACAAGAAAGGAAAACTGGAAACCAATGCCCCTGACGAATACTCATGCAAAACTAAAATACCTGCAAACCAACTTCAACACATATTAAAAAGATCTGGAGAAACAGACAGAGAGAACAGACAGAGGGGGGAGGGGAGGAAGGAGAGGCTGAGATGTATGGAGAGAGTAACTTGGAAACTTACATCACCATATGTAAAGTAGAGACCCAATGGGAATTTGCTGAATGATGCAGGGAGCTCCAACAGGGGCCCTCTAACAGCCTACAGGGGTGGGATAGGGAGGAGGATGGGAGGGAGGGGACATATGTATACCTGTGGCTGATTCATGTTGGTATTTGGCAGAAAACAACAACCTCTGTAAAGCAATTATCCTTCACTTAAAATAATTTAAATAAATAAATAAAAAGATCTGACACCATGACCAAGTGGGTTTTATTCACATAAGGCGAGAAGTCAACATACAAAAATCAATTAATATGACACAATACATTAACATACTAAAGGGAAGAAAAAAACAGGATCATCTCGATGCAGGAAAAAACCATTCGACAAAAATTTGACAACCCTTCAAGATGGAACACTCAACAAGCTACAAACAATAAATTATACCAACGTCAACATAAGAAATGCCATTATGAAAAGAGCACAGCAATGGGGAAAGAATGAAAGCTTTTCCTCTGAGGTCCAGACGGCAAGGATGCACACTCTGCACTACAGTTCAACAAAGCACTGAAACCCCTGGAGCAATTAGATGAGAAAAAGAAATCAAAGGTCCCCAAATTGAAAACAAAGTCAATTTATCTTCTTTCCCACATGACAAAGTTTCACAGGTAAAACTCATAAAGATTACAAAAGAAACATGCTATATCAAAAACGATTCTTTAATAACCACACAAAGGGTCAATCAACCAATTAACTCATTCTCAAAGCTGCCATGGCAATCTTTGTAGAAGCAGAATAAAACATGGGAAAGTCACAGAACTCTTCAAAGAGCAAACAGCAACACTCCTGAAGAAGGAAGATGGAGGTCTTTCTATTTCAAAACCTATTACAAGGTAATCAAGGTGATGTGGTACTGGTATACAAACAGACAAATAAACCAACTGAACAGAACACAGTACTCAGAAATAATTCTTTGTGTATATGTAAGGTATATTCACAAGGATGTCAAGATACACAAAAGGGAAAGGACAGTCTCAATTGATCTGATTCCCAGATTTTACCAGCTATTGTGCATATTAATACCTGACTTCCATGGGCAGTTTCCTTACCCTGGTTGACAGAGCAGACAGCACATCCAGAGGGTCCCTAAGCAATCCCTGCTGCCCAACAGCACTGAGACCCCGTCTCCAACCCGTGGGTGAGAAGCCCGGCCCAGGACGGTGCCCAGGGGAACCTCCTCACAAGGGCCAGGTAACCAGATCATGGGGACATGGGATCTAAGTGGAGACGACAGGCCCTGCGGGAAGGGCCCGGGTGAGTGTACGTGTACAGGAGTCAGACAGGACACTCCAGAGTCAGACACGATTAGCGAGTCCAGAGAAGGGCATTTCAGGAAGGACAGGCTGAATATGACCTCACCTGAGAAACAGCCATGCCTGACTCCTGTTCTTTCCTCTTCCTCAACTTCAGGGCTTCCTCAGGCAACACAAGTCTTCAGAGGTCTATCATGAAAGTGAAAACATGCTGTTTAATGCTTAGAGTCAACACATCCCCTTCCTGAGCCCCAACCACACACACAGGGAAGCCCTCACCATGAGGGACACACAGTCCCCTGTGGCCACTGTCTCAGGAGGGACTCAGGACAATCAACTCCCACAGAGAGACCAACACAGGACTTTCCCACACTTTCCCTGGGATCACACTCCCCTCCTGGTGAGGACTCAGCACACAGCAGCTGGGGGCACCTCCACTGACCAGGCATTCTCCTTCAGGTCACACCGAAGGCCCTGATCCATCCCCACTCAGAACAGAGCACCCCCTCCTCAGCCCAGATCTCAGCCCTCAAGAATGAGAGGACTCACAGTCCTGATGCTCAGTGAGGGATCCAGACTGGAATGAACTGGGGCATCTTAAACATTCTCGAGCTGTGGACCAACACAAACTACCTGAACAGGAATCTCGGGTCAGAGGGTACAAAACATGGGTATGCAAAATGACTCATCAATGAAATGTGAAGCCTGGACTGAGCACCATTCAGAGGAGAGAAGCATCCCCCAACTCTCCTTTTCTTTCCCAGCCTTACTCAGGTGTAACTAACAAAAATGCTATAAATGTACTGTGTACAAAGTGAACATGTGATAGATTCACACACTGAATAATTATTATAGTCGAGTAAGTTACACTTCCACCTATGAGTACACTGTATTATTTCTCTCTGGGTGAATTTCAAGTATATAGAAACACTACAGGCAGCATGCATTACCTCAGATCCCCAGAACTTACTTAGTTTACAACTGAAAATCTCTACTCTTTGACTAACAGTGCCCCATTTCCCCCTCCACCCAGCTCCTGGTAACAGCCTTATTACTCGATGGCTCTATGAGTTTGACAATTCTAGTTTCCACATACAGTGTCTGTCCTCCTTTGTCAGGCTTATTTAACTTGGCATAATGTTCTCTAGGTTCATTCATTTTGGCCTAAATGCAGGATCCTTCATTTTTATACTTATACATGGAGAAAAATAGTTCAGGAACATAGAGTATATAATAAATATTTCTATACCACACTTTTGTTACTTATTCTTTGGTCAAGAGACATCTGGCCTGTGTCTATGCCTTGGCTTTGCAAATCCAGTCACACTCATGGGACTGCAGACATTTCCCTGAAAAACTGATCACTTTCCCTTTGGATATCTGTCAGAAATGGGTTTGACAGACTGTAGGTCTTTCTATGTGAATTTTTTAAGGAACTTCCATGTTCTTTTCCAACACAGCAGTACCATTTACATTACCACCAACAGTGCAGGTAAGATTCCGTGTGTTCTGTACTGTGCCTGTGTGTGTGCTTATTTTGGGAGGGATAGTAGTGGATAACAGAGAAGCCGGCACTGGCCTGGCAGCAAGAGAGTTGCAGCTGCATCTTCTAGAGGACGAGCCTCAGGGCTGCAGATCACTGTGGCATCGCTGCCCTCTCATTTATCGGAGCCATCTTCCCCTACGTTACAGGACTTTATGACTCTTCTCAGGTTGGGCCCAGAGATCCCTACCGAGCAGGACCACCTTATAACAAGCATTCTGAGATCTTAACCTTAGTACTCTTAATTTCCCAGCGGAACTCAAACAAGCTTACAAACTTTCATGGTGTCCAACAGTGTCTCCACAAAGCCCATAATGAGCCTCGAACCCTCTTATACCAACACAAAGCATTCCAAGCCCTAATAACTCATGCATGAGACAAAAGACAAAAGAGGACACCCAAGGATCCATAGACACAAGACACCATATTTTCATTTACAGTGAGTGATCCAGGTCAAACACCGAAATCTCCAAAGACTGTGAAAAAGAGGGATAATTCCAATGATGCACATGGCCCAGTGAGACCTCAGCATCTTCCATGGAAACACTCCAGATTCTCTTGGTATCTTTCCAAACGCACATGAAACTTTCTTCACCAGCAACCCCAAGTACACAATGATACCAAAGTTGATGCAAAGAATGACCTGAGATGTTCCCTGTTACTCTATGGTGCCTGCCTGCTAAAAGAGCCAACAAAAGCCAGCGAGTGGAGTGGGTGATGGGGGCACCTGCTAGAACCAGCCCAAGCCCAAGGCTCCCAGCCTCCTGCACCCACAGGTGCCTGTGGGATCAGCCCAGGGCACAGTTCTAACAGTGGAAAAGACTTCTCTGGGCCCAATTCCACGTCTTTCATTGTTGCTCACGTGTGGTCATGAGTTGTCCAATCAAACCTGTGCAGGCAAATCTCAGTCTCAGTATTGCTGTCCCAGGGAATATGAGCTAAAGCATTTAACACCTCAAACCATTCCATGTCGGTTCTCCAACAAACCCACTTCCAGGTTCTCCAGCCTGAACTGAGACATTCTTTTCCAACAGACCCACACACCCCTTGTCCCTGTAACCACACTTGGGATGGGTGCACACTCCATTCACTGGTCTCACCTTGATGCCCCCAAGTGCTGACACAAGCCTCCTGCAGACCCCACCAGGCTCCATCCGCTTTCCCCATTTGTCTACCTCTCCTCCCTGCATGACTGGACTAAGCAAGACTAAAGTGCACAGGGGCCTTTGGCAAAGGGGATCACAAGAGGAGTGCACACGAGCTACCACCGAAAGGACACTCACATTCAGTATGAAAATCAAGAAACTGGCCCTCCTCGGAAAGTCAGCCACCACCTGGGGACATTATGGAGTCCAGGTGCAAAGGCATTTGAGATGAGGAAATCTCAAATCAAGGGTCTCCAGGTCTCACTATCTCCTGTTCTTACCACCCACACCTACTGGGAAGATATTCTAGCTCTTGGGGGGCGGGCAACATCTCCTTCCTGCCCCGTTAGGTTTTGGATTTCTGCTCATCCTCAGCGCTCTGAAATCACAATCGCTGACACTGAGCACATGAACTCCTAGATGGCAAAGCTGCTGTCCACGATGGTGACTGGTCCCTGGATGGACAGAGCTTATCTGGGGGCTGCAGCAGATTAAACTCAGCAGACTAAACATGGGGACATCTTAGTCCACTGCTTGAGGACACCAGTTCTGTAGGGCTTTTCAGGATTTCCTATATTTCTTGGCTATTCTTTTGAGTAATTAAGTAGTCCCATGGGGTAAAGATCAATTACAGCTGAAATGTCTAGAACATGGGAAATATCTTCATCACCTGCCCTGTTCTCTTGGTCTTCCCTGAGGATTATTCAGCCCAACCCATAGTGCTGTCATCTAAAGACATTTCCAGTATCAGGTACTGCAACCACGCTGGGAAGAAGGGGAACACTATGAGCCCTAAAAAGAGGGGAACCAGGAAGGACTCAAAATAACCCATGAAGAAGGGCAAGAATCTCTGCTGATGGCAACTGATAGAGGCAATAAACCTGGGGAACATGAGACAGACAGTTAGGAGCGGATGGGGAACCTCTCTGAGCCTAGACTTGAAGGGAGACAAAGGGCCTGAGCCAGGGTGACTTGAAGGTGAGAAAAGAACTACGATGTCAGACAGAAATGGTTTTGGTATTTGGAAACAGAGAAAAAGTAAATGAGACGACGACAGGCTGAACCGTGAGCAGACGGTTAGCTCCCAGGATGAGGCTGGAGACACTGACAGGGCCCTGAGTTTGACAGAGGGCTGTGGAGCCACAGCGAGGAGTCAAGCTTCTGTCCCAAGAACAAATGAAAGCCAGTGGAGGTCTGAACGTCTGGACGTGAAAAGAAATCTCCCTTCAGATTTAGCCTTATTCATAGAAGTCATCTGATTCTGAGCCTGTGATCCTGCCTCCATCCTACAGTTTTCCTTTTCTTTTTTCATTTAGGGAGGACTGAGATCTATTTAAAATTCTAATTACCACCAGTCACTCCCTCCAAACCAGAACTGCCACACACAGACACACAGACAATTTGGCTAGTCATTTCAGGGGTCAGTGCTGCTCACGCTCAAGTCTAGTCCTGTCTCTGGTCTAGTTTCCGGTCTAGTCTCTCATTTCCATGGTACAAGTGGGCTCCCTCAGGCCCAGAGAGAAGCCGTTTATGAGAAGATCTGAGCTGAGTGAAGAGAACCGGGTATAACTGAATAATGAAATGGGAGGCTGAAGGGCAAGTGGGCCAAGTTTGTCCTTGTTGCCCATCCCATTTAACACCAGGAACATCTGTCATGTATCTGAGCAAAAGAAACTCTTCATTCAAGATTGGGTCAAACTGATACAAAGCAGGTAATTCTTTATTATGAGATTGCAGTAAAATATTTTAAAAATACAGAATTGCAAACATCTAGCCACTGGTACAAAACACATTGTAAGGGGTCAGCTTAGAAATAGGATCTGAGCAATGTTTTTCATCATGAAGAGACAGGCTCTGTTGGAAGGTTCCTGGTCAATCCAGCCCATCCTTCTTCATTTGCACAGAAAAGTCAAAAAGGGACCTGAAGGAAACATCTTCATATCACCTCACAGCTCACTTTTTTCACTGATCATAGAAAATGGAGAAAACAGACCATTAGACTAACCAGTTAAACTAGGTGGTTTTTTTTTCTTTTTTCTTTTTTGTTGAAAGGAAAGAATGAAGCATTTTGTTGGTTTTATCACATTAAATGTTCTTTTATTTTCCCATTTCTCAAAGAAATGCCTTTAATTTCACAAGATCTAATGTCACACCTCCGTTATTCTCTGGTAAAGAGCTGAGACCAGAAATATCCATTTGTGTGTGCACAGTAAACACATACACACAATCCATGTCTTTGGTACAACCACAGTTGAAAATATGTCTATTTTATTACACGATGTCCCATACATAAAAGCCCCCAAGATGTATTTCTCTTTGAATTCAGAGAAAGGGAGGGGAGGTGATCTTTGCTAATTAACTTTATTTTTACAGTTTCCTCATTTTTATTTTTTAATTATTTTAATTGGAGGATAATTACTTTATAACATTGTGATGGTTTTTGCCATACATCTAGATGAATTCGACATGTGTCCCCCCAGCCTGAGCCCCCTTCCACCTCTCTCCTCACCCGATCTCTCTGGGTTGTTCCAGAGCACTGGCTTTGGGTGCCCTGCTTCGTGCATCGAACTTGCACTGATCATTCTATTTTAATATGGTAGTATACATGTTTCAATGCTATTTTCTCAATTCATCCCACCCTCGCCTTCTCCCACTGAGTCCAAAAGTCTGCTCTTTACATCTGTGTTTCCCTTTGTTGTCCTGCATGTAGGATCGTTGGTACCATCTTTCTAAGTTCCACATATATGCATTAATATACAGTATTTGTCTTTCTCTTCTGACTTATTTCACTCTGTATAATAGGCACTACGTTCATCTACCTCATTAGAACTGATAAACGAGGTGACATTTTTGCTACGCATGGCATAAAATAGTCTAATATGATTTACTACTTACCAAAGAAAATTTCAAATGTACGAGATGAAGGGAAGAAAGTGCTCAGGCAAGGAAAGAATCTGAAAAAAATTTGAAAAAAAAAAAAATTGTGAATTATTTTTAATTTAAAAATCTGGTGTCAAAGTTTAAAAAAACAGAGAATAATCATATTTACAAAAGGGTGATTAAGACTAGAATACTGGAAACTAAAAACGCTTAATTCTGAAGATAAAAATGATTACAGACACTGAATGAATTAGGACCTATTCCAAGCTACAAAAAGCACTATACATAAAGAAAGGAGAAAATGTGAATCCATTAAAAAAAAAAATGCCTTAAAAATGCTCCCCAATAGTGATACAGTGGATAAGAATCTGCCTGACAATGCAGGGGACATGGGTTCTATCTCTGGTTCAGGAAGATCTCACAAGTACAAACAACTAAGCCTGTGCACAACTACTGAGCCTGTGCTTTAGAACCTGGGAGCCACAACTCTTGAGCCCACCGCACAGAACCGAAGACAGCACAGCCACAAAAAATTAATTAAAAAAAAAAAAAGCTACCACAGAGTGACAGAGTCAGTCATTTCTTGCCCCAGGTCTATTCTTCCTCGACATCGATACGAAAAGAGATGGAAAAGCCAGGAAAAGAGAAGAGGGTCACTCAGAAGTCAGTGAATCAAGCCACTGCCCCAGGCTCAACAGGGTTTGCAAATGAAAGCCATCTTCTGCCACAAGTATTAAAAAAAGACACAAGCCTTGTAGACAGGAGTTTTGAAATTCTCATCCTCCTCTGTAGAACTAAAATCGTCTGTATCCAAACAACTGGCCACCCCTGGATCGAGCTTACCCCTCTGTTCACCTATCTCCCTTATTTCATCTGGGTCTCTGGGTCTCTTTTTCTCCCCCTCTGCCCTCCTGTTCCTGTCCTACTTCCTCCCTCACACGTGTCCTGTCCCAGGCTGCTGCAATTCGTTCCCCCTCTCTCCAACCTTCCTGAGTCTTTCAAAAATCCATACCTGTGTCTGCCTCCTCCCCCATTTCAGCTCCCTCTTTGCGCTCCAGATTACTCCCCTTCTCAAACCGGGTGAAAACACAACTCGGGACTCTAACCCAAGAGGCCTGGACTCAAACCCAGCCAAAACCCAGTTCGGGACTCTCCACCTCTGACCTCCCTCATCACCCGTCGCCTCCCTGCTCCCATCACTGATACAGGGCAGCTCTCCCTATGCTGTTCTCCAATCCCTGGAGATCTGGCTTTCTAATTTATTAATACTTCTCTATTTTACCCACTTGGGTATTTTCAAGGCTTAACCTCTTTGACTTGACTATCCCTTTGCAATCCCTCAGCCATTCTCAGAGTTAGCGTTGGTTCTCCCTGACGCTTTTCTCCTCAGTTTCAGTTATTTCTCTCAGTCGTCCTGACTCTGCTTCTCCTGATCCTCCCGCCTCCTGTCTTTACTGAGTGGGCGACAGAAGGACACGCCCCCGGAGCGGAAGAGCACCTTTTCTGACCGAGTTGAATTGGGCATGGAACAGCACTGGCTGTCACAGGGCTGGCCCAGGTCACCTACCTACGCGGGGTGAGGGGACGGGCTGACAGGAAAGGGGGGCCCTGCGGGGCACAAGGAGCGGCCTAGGAGACGCGAGGACAGAGGGGCTGGGAGGGAAGGGGTCTCAGGAGCGGGGCGGGCTCTCCCGAATCCCGGGACCGGGGAGAGGGCGCGGCCTCTCCGGGAGCGGCGGCGACGGGCTCTGCCTCCAGCGGTCGGGAAGGCGACGCGGCGGGGCGCGACTCTAACTCGCGAGAGAGGGCTGTACTTGGTGAGGCCAGAGGTAAAAAAGGGTTTTAAGCAGGAAAATGTCGCCAGAGGCGGTGGCTACGCGGACGGAGGACCGAAACCGCCTCAGAAACTCTTAAAACCCAAACGAAAAAATAACTGGGCCGCAATGGCAGCGGCAGCGTTTATTCGGGGCCGAGCACCGGGCGCCAGGCTTTTCAGGTCGCTGACAATTGTCACACCCTGAGGACGAGTGAGCCGGAGGGGTAGTACCCTAGAAGGAACCTTAGGCGCCGCTCGGGGACCTCGGCTCCGCGCTCTCCAACTTCCGGGTCCGTGGGAAAGGGCTTTTGGTATTAGAGCCGCGGCTTCCGACGAGGGGCGGGGCGAGCATCGCCGTGCCCGCTGCTCGTGGGAGGGGCGGGGCGCGGACGGGGGCGGGGCCTGTTACCTTGACAGGATTAAGTTACATCTGTAACACTGCTCAGGTAAAAGCTTCAAGTTATGTCGGAACCAAGATCCTTCCTCTTAAGACTAAAAGGGTTTATTCGCAATAAAAAGCTGTTTTTCACAGCATGTTGTGCTCAGATCCTGCTAGTGAGGCTGAAGCAATTCAGGGATCTGGGAACTTGGGCAGTTTTAAGAAACAAGAATGGGACTAGTGTGTATATTACAAATAACAAAACTCTCCCTGGGTAGAAATGGGCTATTCCCTACTGACACCCTACAAAACAGCAAACTCAGCATAGTGCTGAGTTTAACAATCTCAGGGTCAGTACCTGGGTGTCTGAGATGGAGGACTTAAGAGATGTGATCATTTGGGTCACTAACCAAAGCCTTTAAAAGAGCAAGACATTTTAAATGATTATAAACTGTGTTATTGTTTCTTTTATCCAACGTGTTTTAATTATTTCCCTGTCTAAACCCAACTCTCTAAACAGTGACATAAAGGGGGTTGTATAAGCAATTCTTTCGATGACAAATATCATTGTGTAAATTTAAGCTACAGAGAAAAATTAACTGATATGTACACTGTGAAACGATTAGCACAATAAGTTTACCTAGCATCCATAATTTTGTATAGATAACCTAAAAAGAGAAAGCAAAATAGGAGAAAAAAACATTTCTTTTTCTTTTGATGAGAAGTGCATTATTCTTTACAATGCTCTATCCTATACTTCGAAGGAAGTGCTTAGTCACTCAGCTGTGTCAGATTCTTTGTGACCCCATGGACTCCATGGACCCCATGGACTGCCAGGCTCCTCTGTCCGTGGGACTCTCCAGGCCAGAATACTTGAGTGGGTTGCCATGCCCTCCTCCATGGGATCTTCCCAACCCAGGGATCGAACCCAGGTCTTGTGCATTGCAGGCGAATTCTGTACTGTCTGAGCCACCAGGGAAGCCTGACTGTTAAGTATCTTTCCCAAAAACTTGTTTAGGAAATTACACTAAACTAAATAATATCCATAATGTAATTTCAAATTGATTATATGTTCAGTATGAACAGAATTAGAATTGTTCACTTTCTATTTGCAAAGTGTAATATATTTTAGGTCTTTATTTCATAAAGCAATGACAAATCTAGACAGCATATTAAAAAGGAGAGACATTACTTTGCCCACAAAGGTCTGTATAGTAAAGCGATGTTTTTTCCAGTAGTCATGTATGCATATGAGAGCTGGACCATCAAGAAGGCTGAGTGGCAAAATGGATTAAAGATCTAAATGTAAGACCAGAAACTATAAAACTCCTAGAGGAGAACATAGGCAAAACACTCTCCGACATAAATCACAGCAAGATCCTCTATGACCCACCTCCCAGAATATTGGAAATAAAAGCAAAACTAAACAAATGGGACCTAATGAAACTTAAAAGCTTTTGCACTACAAAGGAAACTATAAGTAAGGTGAAAAGACAGCCCTCAGATTGGGAGAAAATAATAGCAAATGAAGAAACAGACAAAGGATTAATCTCAAAAATATACAAGCAACTCCTGCAGCTCAATTCCAGAAAAATAAATGACCCAATCAAAAAATGGGCCAAAGAACTAAACAGACATTTCTCCAAAGAAGACATACAGATGGCTAACAAACACATGAAAAGATGCTCAACATCACTCATTATTAGAGAAATGCAAATCAAAACCACAATGAGGTACCATTACACGCCAGGCAGGATGGCTGCTATCCAAAAGTCTACAAGCAATAAATGCTGGACAGGGTGTGGAGAAAAGGGAACCCTCTTACACTGTTGGTGGGAATGCAAACTAGTACAGCCACTATGGAAAACAGTGTGGAGATTCCTTAAAAACCTGGAAATAGAACTGCCATATGACCCAGCAATCCCACTTCTGGGCATACACACTGAGGAAACCAGATCTGAAAGAGACACGTGCACCCCAATGTTCATCGCAGCACTGTTTATAATAGCCAGGACATGGAAACAACCTAGATGCCCATCAGCAGATGAATGGATAAGGAAGCTGTGGTACATATACACCATGGAATATTACTCAGCCGTTAAAAAGAATTCATTTGAATCAGTCCTAACGAGATGGATGAAACTGGAGCCCATTATACAGAGTGAAGTAAGCCAGAAAGATAAAGAACATTACAGCATACTAACACATATATATGGAATTTAGAAAGATGGTAATGATAACCCTATATGCAAAATAGAAAAAGAGACACAGAAATACAGAACAGACTTTTGAACTCTGTGGGAGAAGGTGAGGGTGGGATGTTTCAAAAGAACAGCATGTATACTGTCTATGGTGAAACAGATCGCCAGCCCAGGTGGGATGCATGAGACAAGTGCTCGGGCCTGGTGCACTGGGAAGACCCAGAGGAATCGGGTGGAGAGGGAGGTGGGAGGGAGGATCGGGATGGGGAATACGTGTAAATCTATGGCTGATTCATATCAATGTATGACAAAACCCACTGAAATGTTGTGAAGTAATTAGCCTCCAACTAATTAAAAAATTTTAAAAAATAAAAAAATAAAAAAAAATAAAAAAGAAGGCTGAGTGGTAAAGAACTGATGCTTTTGAACTGTGGTGTTGGAGAAGACTCTGGAGAGTCCCTTGGACTGCAAGGAGATCAAACCAGTCAATCCTAAAGGAGATCAATCCTGAATATTCACTGGAAGGGTTGATGTTGAAGCTGAAGCTCCAATACTTTGGTCACCTGATGTGAAGAGCCAACTCATTAGAAGAGACCCTGATGCTGGGAAAGATTCAAAGTGGGACAAGAAGGGGACGACAGAGAATGAGTTGGTTGAATGGCATCATCAACTCATTGGACATGAGTTTGAGCAAGCTCTGGGAGATGGTGAAGGACAGGGAAGCCTGGCATGCTGCCGTCCATGTGGTTGCAAAGAGTCGGACATGACTGTCCAAGTGAACGACAACAACGTTCTCTCAAATGTGGGTAACAAAGTCTGAAAAATACAGTCTTCCGAAGATTTGGGATTTATGGATGAACTCCATACCCCCATCAAACCATGGGATCTAATCATTTTCAGAACATTCAAAAACTGCAGATTATATGCTATTTTCAAAAACACATGTCAAAATATATCTATCTTAGCAATATCTTCTTAGATGCACTTCTAGTAGCCAACTCCCACACTTAGGTTTGTTTCAGAGCAGGCTGTTTGATACGAAATCTCGTAGGCATTCTTTTTCTTATAGCTGAGTCAAAATCCTCAGCATGATCAGAAGCTCCCATCACTAGGACTTGGCACCTGGGATCCGAATCCAGTCCATCCCAAAGACTCATAAACCGAGCTTTCATCATGGCTAGGCTCCACGGTCAGAAACTGAACATTCTCATGATCAGATTGCTCAAGTCCTAATACCTGAACTCAACGTAAAGGTTTTCCCACACTCATTGCATTTGGGAGGTGTAGCTCCAATATGTTCCCCAACTTGTGATCTTTGGGTAAAAGCCTTGCCACACACTTTACATCTGTGTGCTTTCTCTTCACGATAAATATTCTGCCATCTAGTAATAAATGAACAATAACATGAAGCCTCAGCATATTCACTGCAATGTAACTCATGAAGTATTTGGTAAGTCTAAGGCACAACCTAAAAGTTATTCAACTTCAGTACATTAGTACTGCTTGGTGCAGTACAAACAACTGGATTACTGGTGCAAGGGGGACCAATGAGAAAACGTTGCTCACATTCCTGTCACTGGTGATGAACTCTTTTAGAATAAGTAGATTTTCAACGGCCTGACCACATTCAACATCACTTGTTCTCAATCCAGTGTGAATATTCTCATGAAGCAGAAGATATGAACCACTGCTGAAAGCACTGCAACCTCAATTGTATTTTCAAGGGCTCTCACCTCTGTACATCATCTGATGGCAAGTTAGGCTTGAAAGTACACTGAAGAATTTACCACACTCATTACATTTCTAACGTTTCTTTTCATTGGAAAAGACCCTGATGCTGGGAAAGATGGAAGGCAGGCGGAAAAGAGGATGAGATGGTTGGATGTCATCACGGACTCAATGGACAGGAGTTTGAGCAAGTCCTGGTGATGGTGAAGGGCAGGAATCCTGCCTCCTTCAGTCCATAGGGTTGCTCAGAGTCCGAGAGGACTGAGTGACTTAACGACAGCCCACTCCAGTATTCTTGCCTGGGAAATCCCACGGACACAGGAGCCTGGCGGGCTACAGTCCCTGGGGAGCTCAAAGAGATCTGACTGAGCACTGTGACCATTTTATATTTCTCTTTGATTCTAATGCTCATACAAGTAACCAGCATCTCTAAAAATAACCTGCTAAAATGAATTCTTTGCGGTCAATTTACTACCATGGTCATATAAAACAGAAAAGTACAGTAATACACCTCCCTAACACCCGAGAAAGAACTTCAGCTCCAGCACCAGTCCCAAAGCAGAAATTCGAAACTAGTTCCTGAACACGTGATTTGATACTTATAAAATCATCAACTGCCATGTCAAAATTAAAATGACCTTTTCCTTATAAATTACTACATATTTCGTGCACTGTATGTGTTACCTCAGGATCTTACCTCGACAGGAAATCAGACCCTGGGCCTCTCACAGCAACGACTGAATTTATTTCGGCTAGAGGAAGGGGTCGGAGAATAGGGAGGTGCGAAGTGACTGGAGACCACGGATAGGGAGGAGAGGGGACCCCACGGGCGCAGCTTAACAACAAAAACAAAAACAAACAACTACCTCAGGTTCCCAATGGTCGGCCGCAGCTACCATGTCTCGGCTTCAGGAATTTGCTGCAGAATGGCTTGCATCTAAACGGAGACCAGAAACTCCTCAGCCACTGGTACCAGAACAGGAGGGGCGGGGCGTAGGACACACGCCTGCGCCTGGGCGTGTGAGGGGCGGGGCCGAGCGGACACCTGCTGTGTTCTCCCTTTGGGTTCCCAAGTACCTTGCCAAGGTTTAGAAGTACTTGAGGGTCTTTTCCGTCTTGTATTGCATCATGGATTCCTCATAACTGTAACAGTTTTAAAGTAAAAACTTAATATTCTGTGGGATAATTGCGTTGGAAAGTAAGGTTTCCTCAAAACAGGATTCCTGCTGATGAGGCTGAAGCAGTTCAGCCTGGGAACTGAAACCTGGTGTGGTGGCCGGGCTGGCGGTGGGTAGGGGTGGGTGGGGGTTGATGTGCGGTGGTGGCTGGACCCAGAAATATTCCTGCAATTCCAATTAATTTAAGTAGTTTAAGTACACAAGAACTGTCTTTGTGTAGGGATGACAAGCTGGAATGTGAATCACACAGCTCTTAGTAACACCTCATAGTTAACACCTGTAAGAAAAAAATATCTTGACATTCCACTTCTTCAAAGATCAAGCTTATTAGTCACTGCAGAGGCCCAACAACAACGCACCCTGAGGGGAATGCAGGCTGGAGAAAAACAGGTAGGTTCAGACATAGTAACCTTGGTAAATCAGCAACAGCCTCTTGGGCCCATCCTCCTCCTCAGGAAGTCCAGGTAAGTTTAGGCGAGTCTCTCCTGATAGAGGGTCACTCTCTGTCAAAGGTCTGTTAGCTAGAAGCATTTTCAACCTATTTTTTTATCTCTGACAATATTCCACCAACAACCTTCCCACAAATAACCAGGCCTCATTACTTGAAGCTAACTGCTCCTTGTCCACTGCCCCACATCATCACCTTAGGTTTACTGTAGCACTGACAGTCAACCGTAATGCACAAAACCTGAAACTATCTCTCAAATGACTTCAGATTCTCTGATCTCTTAAGATACTTTCTCACTATTATATACCACTTTCCACTGTACTTGTCAGCAGTCCATAAGTCAGCATTATCCACACTGGGTCTCACTGACTGGAAAACTACCAACCAAAACTCACTTCTTTAATTCAAATTAAACACTAGTATCACACCAAAGAGGCTTCCCAGGTGACTCAGCGGTAAAGAATACTGCCAATGGAGATGCAAGAGATGGGGGTTTTATCCCTGAGTCCGACGATCCCCAAGATTAGGAAATGGCAACCCACTCCAGTATTCTTGCCTGGGAAATCCCATGGACACAGGAGCCTGGCGGGCTACACTCCATGGGGTCTCAAAGAGTTGGAAATGTCTGAGCATAGAGACCATTTTATGTTTTTCTCTGATTCTAGAGCTCATACATGTAACCAGCATCACTAAAAATAATCTCCTAAAATGAAGAGTCTCTGTAGTCAATTTATGACCCTGGTCATATAAACCAGAAAAGGACAGTAATAGGACTCCCTAACACTCCAGAAAGAACTCCAGCTCCACCACCAGTTGCAAAGATCAAAGTCTAAGCTAGTTCCTGAACACGTGTTTTGGTATATTTACAAAATTATTCAGTGCCAGTTCTCAATTATAATAACTTTCTCTCTAGTAACAAATTACTATATGTTTCGTGTACGATATATGTTACCTCAGCATTTTCCACTGAAAGGAAATTAGACCACGGGCCTCTCAAGGTAACAACAGACTTTACTGAGGGAGGAAAGGTTGGTGGATTAGGAAGGTTCCAAGTGACCCGAGACCACAGATATGGAGTAGAGGAGACCCTATGGGCGGAGCTTAACAAGACTAAAAAGCAAAAAACAGTACCTTAAACTAATGAGCCATCAATGGTGCAACACAAGCCGGGGAGACCGCACCTACCAAGTCTCGGCTTCAGTAATTGCTGTAAACTCACGTCCTTTGAGGGGAGATACCAGATATTCCCAAGCCGCAGGTTCCAGAGGAAAGGGACAATGAGGGGCGGAGGAGCCTAGGACACCCGCCTGCGTTGGGACGTGTGAGGAGCGGGGCCGAGCGGGGCCGAGCGGGGCCGAGCGGGGCCGAGCGGGGCCGAGCGGGGCCGAGCGGGGCCGAGCGGGGCCGAGCGGGGCCGAGCGGGGCCGAGCGGGGCCGAGCGGGGCCGAGCGGGGCCGAGCGGGGCCGAGCGGGGCCGAGCGGGGCCGAGCGGGGCCGAGCGGGGCCGAGCGGGGCCGAGCGGGGCCGAGCGGGGCCGAGCGGGGCCGAGCGGGGCCGAGCGGGGCCGAGCGGGGCCGAGCGGGGCCGAGCGGGGCCGAGCGGGGCCGAGCGGGGCCGAGCGGGGCCGAGCGGGGCCGAGCGGGGCCGAGCGGGGCCGAGCGGGGCCGAGCGGGGCCGAGCGGGGCCGAGCGGGGCCGAGCGGGGCCGAGCGGGGCCGAGCGGGGCCGAGCGGGGCCGAGCGGGGCCGAGCGGGGCCGAGCGGGGCCGAGCGGGGCCGAGCGGGGCCGAGCGGGGCCGAGCGGGGCCGAGCGGGGCCGAGCGGGGCCGAGCGGGGCCGAGCGGGGCCGAGCGGGGCCGAGCGGGGCCGAGCGGGGCCGAGCGGGGCCGAGCGGGGCCGAGCGGGGCCGAGCGGGGCCGAGCGGGGCCGAGCATACTTGAGGGTCTCTCACGTCTTGTGTTGCACCATTGATGCTCATTACTTTAAGTAACTGGAACAGTTTTAATAAAACCTTAAAATTCTTTGGGATAATCACAATGGAAAGAAAAAAGCTTTTGGCATAACATTTGGAGTCCTCCATGTCCGACGACAGAGGATGAAATCGTTGGATGTCATCACGGACACAATGAGTTTGAGTAAACTCTCGGAGTACGTGATGGACAGGGAGGCCTGGCATGCTGCAGTCCATGGGGTCCCAGAGAGTCAAACATGACTGAGTGACTGAACCAAACTGTACTTGGAGTCCTGCTGATGAAGCTGAAGTGATTCAGAGCCCTGGGAACTGAAACCTGGTCTGCTGGCCAGGTTGGGTTTGGGAGGGGGTTGATGTGGGGTGCTGGTGGGGTGGGGCTGGATGTGGGGTACTAGCTGCACCCAGGAATATTCCTGCAATTAGAATTAATTTAAGCAGTTTAAGTAAACAAGAACTGGCTTTGTGTAGTGATGACAAGCTAGAATGTGAAACACACAACTCTTAGAAAGGGCTACTTCATACTAACACTTCTAAGGAGAAAAATGTCTTGACGTTCCCCTTCGTCAAGTACCAAGCTTATTTGTCACTGCAGTGGCCCAGCGAAAGTGCACCCTGAGGGGAATGCAGGATTGAGAAAAGCAGGCACCATACTGTGCTTTGGACATTCTGGCCTTGGGATTTCAGGAAGGGTCTCTTGGGTCCATCCACGTCTTCAGCAAGGCCAGATAAGTTTGGGGGAGTCTCTCCTGGTTTTCAGGTGTCCCAGTTATTGGTTGATGACCCCAATTTTGTTTGGCAGTGTATTAACATGCATAGCGCCCAGTTAAAAGACACCGAGCAGAACCTCCCTGGTGGTGCAGTGCTACATAATCTACCTGCCAATGCACAGGACCCGGGTTTGATCCCTGGTGTGGGAGGATGCCACGTGCCTCGCAGCAACTAAGCCGAGCAACACAAGTACTGAGCCTGTGCCCCAAAGCCTGTGCTCTGCAACAGCAGCAGCCCCAGCACTGAGAAGCCTGCACACAAGTAACCAGAAAGGCGCTTCTGCTGCTGCAGCTAGAGAAAGCCCACGTGCAGCAAAGAGGCTCAGCTCAGCCCATAGAACAGACACTGAGTCCTCTGGGCCGACCAAAAGAACCTTCAAAACGCCAGTCTCCAACCATACCCCAGCCAAGGTTACGTGGAGAATTCACAGCCCGATTGCTGAAAAAGGAGAAAGAAGCCAGCACAATGAAGACTTAATAGCCCAAAATAGCCAAAAATAAATTTTAAAGATTATTAAAGAGAGAAAAAAACTTTTAATGAGAAATGCATTCTTCTTTATAAAAGTTTCTGTTCCATGCTTATGATGACAAAGCTTCAAATACTTACACGAGAAAAACTTGTTTACATCATAGTATATAACACTTAAGTCAATACGTCCATGTAATGGAATGTCAAATTACTATATGATCACTTGACGGTAATTAGGCAATTTACTTCCTGTTGAAAAATTGTAATATATTTTCTCTAATTTCGTTGTCTGTTTCTGAAATATCTGTCAGTTGTGGACAACAAAGCACATTGTCAAATGTAAAGTCTTAAGCAGACATTAGAATATATTTTCACCAAAATTATCAACTTGGCACTATTTATAAATATTTCTGTGTGTATTATCTGACTGAACTCAAGTCCTAAAGGAACTGTTCTTCTTTACATTTACAGGGCACGTACTATGTTCCCTGTCATTGTCTACGTGCCTTTTAATGTTACAAAAGTCTCAAAATAACCCACTGACTTATGACAAAACCCACTGGAAAAAAAAAAAAAAAAAATCAACAAAATGAAAAAAAAAAAAAAAAAAAGAATAACCCACTGACTTATGTATTTGTTAGTGTAAGGCAGGAAAGAAATGTAAACTAAGCATTAAATCTGGGTCATAACGTGTGGAAAGAAAAAGTATCGCTAAGGAAAAACTACTGAAAAAAACAAAAGAAATAGGATGGCAGGATTTAAGAGATTAGAACTGAAACATATCTATTACCATATGTAAAAGAGCCAGTGGGAGTTTGATGTATGAGCATGTGCTCCGGGACAATCTGGAGGAATACGGTGGCGAGAGAGGTGGGTTCAGGAGGGAGGGCACATATGCATGCCTATGGACTATTCATGTTGATGTACAGCAAAGACCATCACAATATTGTTAAAAATAAATAAATAAATAAATCAACCGATGGTGAGTTAGGCCTGAACACAGAATGAAAGGTTTCCTACACCTAACACATCTGTGTAGTTTTCCTCCAGTTTGAATTTTCTGATGGTCAAAAAGTTGATATATTTTACTGCATTCTCTACATGTGTAAGTTTTCACTGCAGTATGCATTCTCAGATGATCTGCAGCATCATTCCTTGTGACTGAAGGGTTTGCCACATAAATAACATTTATGTGGTCTCTCTCCTGTATGAACTGCTTAATGGGCAGTTCATGCTGAACATGCACTAGAAACTCTGCCACATTCATTTCACTTGCATGTTTTCTATACAGTATGAATTCTCTGAATTATAAGGTCTGAACACTGACTAAAGGCTTTGTACCACTCACAACATTTGCACTAAAATGTTTCTCACAACTGTCACATTTTTAATGTTTCTCTCTAGTATGAATTCTCTGATGGTTTCTAAGTTCGTCATTTCAAGAAAAGCTCCGGCCATATACATCATATATATATGGTTTCTCTCCTGTCTGAACTTGCTGATGGTGAGTTATGGATTACTAAAAGGTTTGCCACAATTTTTATATTTGTAAGGTTCTCTCCACTATGAATTCTCTGATGAACTGCGACGTTTGCATTCACACTGAAAGCCCTGCCACATATAGCTCATTTATATGGTTTCTCTCCAGCATGAACTCTCTGATGAACAGCAAGGTTTGAACTTGCTCTGAAACCCTTGCCACATATATCACATTTATATGGTTTCACTCCCAACAGGAAATCTCCGATGAACAGTAAGGTTTGCAGTATGACTAAATACCTGGTCACACACATTGCATTTGTATGGCTTCTCTCCAGTATGAATCCTCTGATGAAGTGCAAGTCTTGTAGTTTGATTAAAGGCCTTGCCATATACATTCCCACATGCCTGAGAACAACTAAGCCTGTAGACCTCAAATGATGATTCTGTGCTCTAAGGCTGAGGAGTCACAACTACTGAGCAAACACACAGAGACCATGCATTGCAACAAGAGAATCCACTAGAATTAGAAGTTCATGCACTGTAACTAGAGGGTAGACCTTGCTTGTTGCAAGTAAAGAAAAGCCCCTGAAGCAACAAAGACCCAGTGCAGCCATAAACAAATTTTAAATAAATTTTTAACTTACAGTTATGAAGATAAAGGAATGTGATTTGAAAACTTACTTATCTTTTAAGCAAAAGTAACCTTTGAGGCAAACTCCCTGGTGATCCAGTAGTTAGCACTATGTGCTTCCACTGTAGGGGGCACAGAATCTTTCCATGAATAGGGAACTAAGAACCAGACTGCCATGTGGCACAACAAAAAGAAAAAAAGGTAACTTCTGATTTTTTCTATAAAACAGGCAAAAATCTATGCCACCTAACAGCACTAATTATCACTTGAGGGGGACAGGAGGAAGTAAATCCCTTTGAAACACCTCATCACATGCTACCCAAAGTCAAGCAACAAAATTGACAGGAGTCAAATGAAAGATTGTTGCAGAACATATAAAGACCTTGCCTTTTGGGACCTCTTTTCTTGGAGTCCACTTTCCATGAAACCTCTCTCTCTCTCTCTCTCTCTCTTTTTTTTTTAATCACTTTGATCATTTAGAAACAGCCATCTGTAAGTCAGAAGTACTTTCCATTCTCCTTAATAAAATGTAATTTTCAGGTAGGAGTTGGAAGGGCTGAGGTTGGACATCTACAATCAGTTACTCTCCTCCTTGCATGCCCTGAGATAAGAGATAGGTGGGCTCAGGTTGAGAAATTTACAGCCAACAACAACAGGGTAAACAGCCAGTTTGTCTCTTAATTTAAGGGACTGATCATGGCAAGGACAAAGAAAGGAAAAAACCCTGTCTGATCAAGGAGACAGTACACAAGTGCAGAAAGGCTCCTCGGAGTTAAAAGTCAGAGGATCATTCCAGGAAAAATGAGTCTTGCTTCCTCTGCTGCTGCTGCTGCTAAGCTGCTTCAGTCGTGTCAATTCTGTGCGACCCCACAGACGGCAGCCCACCAGGCTCCCCTGTTCCTGGGATGCTCCAGGCAAGAACACTGGAGTGGGTTGCCATTTCCTTCTCCAATGAATGAAAGTAAAAGTGAAAGTGAAGTCACTCAGTAGTGTCCAACTCTTAGCGACCCCACAGACTGCAGCCTACCAGGCTCCTCCGTCCATGGGATTTTCAAGGCAAGAGTACTGGAGTGGGTTGCCATTGTCTTCTCCATGCTCCTCTGAGAAGCCTTTACTTCAAGATCCAGGGTGTGCTTGTGTAGCCAAGGAGAGGGTCCTGAGACAAACTAACCAGGGGGGACAAAGCAAGGTGACTGGCCCACATTTCTCATCCCTTTCTTCTTACTAAAAACACACGTCTTACTTTCCTTAAGCAACCATGAGCTGTCCATTATATTAGCATTTTGTAGACTGGTGAACATAAATACCAGTGATAATGTCTAAGAATATTTGCTTTCTTATAGAGAACATCTCAGGGTGGCACCAAACGTTTTCATTAATAGTACAAAATCTCTTTAGTTTGTCTGCAAGAGGAAATGAGTTTTTCAGTAATCTGTGATTCAGAATCTTATTTTATTTGGAAATGACCTATATATTCAATGAACTTTCATCTCTTAGTTTAGCACAACCCTAAAAACTCAGGTTATTCAAATCTGGAGAGACTATTTTAGACAGACATAGTCATTCCTATCAGAGTTTATCTAGAACCTCCAACTGCATTTGCATTCTTCACTCGAGTTACTTTACCTGTTCACAAACTTACTTACCATTGAACCTAAGTACAATAAAAGTATTAGACAATGTTGAAGACTCAAGACATGTCTTAATTAGATTAGCAAACAAACATTAATACTAGATATTTAATATTGAATATTTCCCAGTTCACGTGAACCTGAAATTCATGTAGGTTAATTTCTCTTGCAATTGTTTGATTTGTAAGTGCTTACTTTTTTTTTTTTTAAACAATTGAATTAGAGGTCATTTACAAATTAACCTCAGCAATATTATCCAAAAACAAAGACACACACTGAGACAAACATACGTGCAGATCGAGAGACATGAGAGCTCTCGTACTTTCCTGCTTGAGATTTAAAATGCCTCTTTCACCCTTTTCTTCCCACCCCCCGCCACGTGGTTTAAAATACTAGTTCGCACAAGACTGAAATCTCTGGAAAAATGGGTTATGTATTTCAAGGACATGGCAAAGGTTGCATGCTATGCAAGGTCGCTTCAGTCCTGTCCAGCTCCCTGCAACCCCATGGAGTCTAGCCCACCAGGCTCCTCTGTCCATGATGGGACTCTCCAGGCAAGAATACTGGAGTGGGTTGCCATTCACTCCTCCAGGGGATCTTCCCTATCCAGGGATCACATCCACATCTCCTGTGTCTCCCCCAGGGGCTGGGAGGTTCTTTACCAATAGAGTCATCTGGGAAGCCCTGGCAAAGGTTAACTTTAAGCTTTTGGGGGGGCAGGCCTTTTTAACAAGCTTGCTGTTTTTAATTCCACATGTAAAATGAACTGGTTTGCACTTTCAAAGAAAAAACAAAATTCATCTTAACCAGTTTTCTCCAGAGTCTAAACAATATCATGGCCATCCTGTATCAAACAAGTTATCTTTCCTTTCTATAGTCATAGCTTTATGGCTAAAATACCCATCGAATACTGCTCAAATTGACTGTGATAACAAGGCCAGATGGACTGATAAAAATCTTGGAATGTCCCTCCAGGGAGATGGGGGTCTTTGCTCAGAAGAATCTAAAGGGGTAAACAAACTTGCTAGAGTGGGGGAACCTGGGCTCCCCCTCCCCCCGAGAGATAGGGGCAGTTAGAAGGGGACTAGCTGATGGAGCGGAGAAGGCAATGGCAACCCACTCCAGTACTCTTGCCTGGAAAATCCCATGGATGGAGGAGCCTGGTAGGCTGCAGTTCATGAGGTCATGAAGAGTCGGACATGACTGACCAAATTCACTTTCACTTTTCACTTTCATGCATTGGAGAAGGCAATGGCAACCCACGCCAGTGTTCTTGCCTGGAGAATCCCAGGGGCTGCGGAGCCTGTAGGCTGTCTTCTATGGGGTCGCCCAGCGTCGGACACCACTGAAGCGACTTAGCAGCAGCAGCAGCTGATGGAGAGGGAGATAGAGGGGTTGGCAGGGGTGAAAGGCCACAACAGGACAGAGAATGGAGAGAGAAAGGGCAGTGGAGGACACTATTGGAGCTGTGGGCTGGCTAAAGAGAGTCAACTTAAAAAGGAAGATTTGATCAGCCAAAATATAATGTGACATTGTAATATGGATAATCATCCTCACAAATCGCGTAATTCTTCTTCCAGTTGGAACTTCTCTTTAGACAGCTTTAAGTTACCCTTTATTTACCTCACGGTAGGCAGAGAGGAGGATCCAGGAGCCAACTTGGATGGTGCTAAGCCTGGGGCTTGGTTGGCAAGGGCCCCTGCAAAGGCTGAACAATCTCAAGATTTGTCCCCTATCTTATCTATGCTGCTGCAAGCCTTGCACTCACAGGAGACAGTCAGGACATTCACACTCAGGGCAGTTTCAGGCAGCTTAGAAGTAAGGTCAGAGGAATGCACAGCTTTGTCTTGAAGCCTAAGCAAGACTATTTATTTATTTCCAATAACACCTGGGTGTCTCCATGGTAAGAATCTGCTTAGTAATGCGGGAGGCATGGGTTCGATTCTTGTTCTGGGAAGATCTCACATGTCACGGAGAATAAGTTGATGAACTACAGATAGTGAGCTTGTATGGCAAAACTACTCACGCTCGTGTGCCCACGGCCCATGCTTCACAACTAAAGAAACCACCACAAAGAGAAACCGTGCTCCCCGCAACTACAGAGTAGCCCTCACTCGTCTCCAGCAGACAGAAGTCCGCACAGCACAAAAGACCCAGGACAGGCCAAAAACAAAGACCTCGCCTTATCTCTGTGGGCGCTACAGCTCCACTGGAGGGTGCTGTACATTTCGCAGGTCGAAGAACAGAGCCGTCAGTTAGGGAGAAGAAAACCCTCCTGTGAGATTCACAAACATTAAACATCTGTTTTCTCACAGAACTCTTCCCCTTGGAGAGTTTCCCAAAGCCCATGGATGGTGCGGCTTCCTCTCTGTCCTTGTGACAGTTGACCTGTGATCACACTGTTGATACTTTCCCACTCATCTGGATTTTCGCTATTAGCACCTCATTCTCCACAATCCAGGGGTCTTCCTCCTTGTGCCACAAGAGTGGAGATAACGTTCAGATCAGAAACAGAACTTCCTACTCACAAGTAATGCCACGTACTGTGGCTTCTTCCAGAGTCCAACCTCTCCTTTTTTAATAAACGTATCTGTTATTTTTAATACATTGGTGAATCCATTTCTTTTGTCTCGGGGGAGTCCTCGCTGCTCCTTGGTTTCTCTCCAAGTTCAGCAAGTAGGGGCTACGCTGCAGTTGCAGTGCTCGTGCTCCTCACTTGCTGTGGCTTCTCCTGGGTGCACGGGCTTCAGTGGTCGTCCCATGTGGGCTCAGCAGTTGCAGCTTCCAGGCTCTAGAGTGCTGGCTCGTAGTTGAGGCACACAGGCGTAGACGCTCTGTGACATGTGGGATCTTCTCAGACCAATGATCGAACCCGGGTCTCCTGCACTGGCAGGTGTAGAATCCAGCCCTTTTGTCACCCAAGGAGTGAGGACATTATAAACCGACAGAAAAATACGTCTCAAAAGAATTTACTATCTGCATCCTTCTGAATGCACAGGGAACATTACAACATACAGTACAATATGCAACAGGTATCTAGTTCCTATCTAAGAACTACTGAACCAAGAACACAGGGCTAGAAAACAGGCAACTGGATGTTTCAAAGTTTGAAATCAGCTTTATAAATGCTCCAGCTATGGAAAAACTCGTGTATCACACATTGGCAGGTCACCAGAAGGAAAGACAAGTTTAAACTCCTGATGCCAATCACGAAGCTTTACACGTGTGAGTCAACAGGGTTTTGAGCTTAGTCAAGAAAAACAGGCGCTCTCAAAAGGTACAGAGGGAACATGCCGAGGTACCCCAGGGCAGATCCCCACTTCAGGGGGAAGTGATCCTCACCCACAGACAGCAGGTTCTTGAGGGTCTCCATCATCACGTCTTTGTACAAGGTTCTCTGGGCAGGGTCCAGGCACTCCCACTCCTCAGGAGTGAAGTCTATGAACACATCCTTGAAGGTCAACTGTGCCTGAAATGAAAACACATTTCACCAATGGGTCCTGCAGACGATTCTTAGTTTCACACAAAATGAGAAGAGGTGAGAGGGGTAAAGCTCAATTCAGTTGAAGTAATATTCTGATAGATCCATTAAAAGCTGCTTGAAGCAAACTGTTGGTCTCTAATCTAATTTCTAATTTCCTCTTTTTTCTAAGACTATGATATCCCGCAATCAACATGAATTTGTCATGTATGTGGACAATACATGAAAAATACACAAATTAAAACCAACGCTGGGTTGTCCATGCAGAAGTGTTACATTCAACACACTGAGTGATATAGTGTCACAATCTAGTTGAGTTACAGCAAGACTGGTTTCTTCAGAGACGACAAAGTCCACAGTTGCTTTAAAAGAACACACATAGTGATGATGATGACATCATCACATTGATGACAGGTGTTTCAGCACGTCCTACACACTAAGCATTACTCTAAAGACGTCACACGGATGAACTTGTCATCAACATAACAGCATGTTAGAGAAAGATCTGAGTCCACCTTACTGGGGAGAAAACTCTGTCACTCCAAGAAATCACTCAGATCAAACAGTTAAGAAATGAGGCAACAGCACCTGAGCTCAACCTAAAGAATCAACCAGTTAACTACCAAAGAAGGAAAGAGCATCCACAGAAAGTTCTCTGAGGATACCTGAAACAAGTTCAAGGAAGCTGAAATACAATAGAAGAGCATAAATGGTCATGATACAGGGTCATACCCTCTCCCATCACAACCCACACAATGTCAATAATCTTACTACAATTTATATCATTCATGTGATGATGCACAAAAAACTTAATGCCATGAAATACACTTAAGACAGAACTGAAACTGCTACAAAGCATACACCATTATTTATGAGATGATGTTTTTGTAATAAAACCATGGAGTTACATATCCATGCATTCATGCGTGCATGTGGAAACACACAATTGATTGAAACAAGAATTGTCTTTAATTTCTTTCATTCTATTAAAATTCATTCAGCATCAGCTGTGCGCCTCAAACTTGAAATACAGCAGTGAACATGATGGAGGTTACACTCTAGCCGCCAGCCAGCCAATTTCATCCACAATTTTAATGTTACTATCGAAATAAGTGTTCTGACACAGCCCCGGTGCTAAGACAAGATTAAACACAAAGTCTTAACCTACATTGAGAAATCAGACAAGGTCTCTGTGAGGAAGAAACACTTAGGATGGCAAGGTGGGAAATGGAAGAGTGTTGCAAGCAGAGAGACCAGCCTGAGTGCCAGCTCTGAGGCTGGAAGATATTTACTGAACAGAAAGGCAGCCAGTGTGACTGGGACACGGGGAATGTAGATGGGGTGATGCCAGGTAGAGGCTAATTTATGCAAGATCTATGGATTGAGGACTTTATTCCAAAAGCTCCTGGAAGTCTCTGAAGAATTTGCAAGAGGAAAGTTAGGTGCTTAGATTTGTTTTTCAGAGCTTAATCTGCTGTGTGTGTAAGCTGTGCTTACCTGCTTACTCATGCTAGACTCATTGCAACCCCGCTGACGGAAGCCCACCAGCTCCTCTATCCATGGAATTCTCCAGGCAAGAATGCTGGAGTGGGTTCCCATTCTCTTCTTTTATTTTACTTCTTCATTCAGTACCTTTGTCAATATTGTATTTCTTTTTCAAAGCTTATCTATTTTGCTTATGTTGGGACTTCGTTGCTGAGTGGGCTTTCTCAGCTGCAGTGCCGGGGCTTCTCACTGCAGTGGCTTCTCTTGTTTTGGAGCACAGGCTCTAGAGAGTGTGGGCTTCCATAGTTATGGCTCCTGGGCTCTAGGGCACAGGCTCAGTAGTTGTGGCCCATGGGCTTAGCTGCTCTGAGGCATCTTTCTGGACCTGGGATGGAACCTGTGCACCCTACATTGGAAGGCACACTCTTAGCCACTGTACTACCAGGGAACTCCTCAACATTATCTTATTCTAGTTGAAAAAAAAAATAAAAAGTAATATAAGCAGAAAATGACATACAGAAGATTTCTTCCAATCTCTATAAAATATCTGTATTTAAAAATATGTGGGCCTCCCTACAGGTAAGTGGTAAAGAATCCACTGGGCAATGCAAGAGATGTGGGTTGTTGCCTGGTCTGAGATCCCACATGCTGAGGGGCAATTAAGCCCGTGAGTCTCAATTCCTGAGCCCAGGTAGTGAAACTACTGAAGTCAGCGCGCTCGAGACCCCGTGCTGCAAGACAAGAGAAGCCACTGCAATGAGAGGCATGCGCACCACAAGCAGAGAGTGGCCACCACTCGCCAGAACCAGGGAAAAGACACTGAAGCAATGAAGATACACTCCAGGAAATAAATACATTTTAAAAACCATAATGTGATTTTTATCCTTAATTTTGGGTATGTGCTTCTTAACAAAATCCAAAATTTATTATTTTATTCCATAAAGCAAATACTGAACCCAGATCAGTAAAGTTGGAGAGTTCCCTCATGGTCCAGTGGTTAAGATCCCTCACTTCCACTGCAGGGATTCAGGCTTGATCCCCACTCAGCGAACTAAGACACTGGAAGCTGCATCATGTGGTCAAAAAAGAAAGAAAAAAAAAAAATTAGTAACCCTGATTTTACAGTTTAAATGAGACGGTGTAACGAAACACGCCCTAGCTTTGACATCTCTTTCTGAACGTTCTGTTCCATTCCCATACACTTAAGTTTTCAAGGAGGTGCTCATTTAATTTTAAATGTACTATAAAAAGTCAGAATTGATTTCCACTCATCGGCCTCTTCTGCAGATTTTACCGTGTACTGTACATGTTAATACCTGAGGTCCACGTACCGCTTTTTTACCCTGGTTGACAGAGAGCAGACAGCGCATCCAGATGGGCCTTAAACAGTGCCTGCTGCCCAACAGCACTGAGACCCATGGGTGAGAAGCCCTGCCCAGGACAGTGTCCAGGGGAGCCTCCTCACAAGGGCCAAGTCACGGGTCATGGGGAGATGGGATCTAAGTGGAGACGACAGACCCTGAGGGAAGGCCCAGGTGAGTGTGCATGTATAGGAGTCAGACAGGACACTCCAGAGTCAGACTCGATTAGAAAGTCCAGGGAAGGGCATTTCAGGAAGGCAGTGTGAGAACCCACTGAGAATATGACCTTACCTGAGAGAGAGCCAGGCCTGACTCCTGTTCTTTCCTCTTCTGGGCTTCTTCGTCCATGAGTCTTCACAGTTCTATCATGAAAGTGGAAAACATGCTGTTTAAAGCTTAGGGTCAACACACCCCGTCCTCAGCCCCAACCACACACACAGGGACGCCCTCACCAGGAGGAACAGACAGTCCCCTGTGCCCACTGTCTCAGGAGGGACTCAGGACGGTCAATTCCGGCACAGAGAGACCAACACGGGACTTTCCCACACTTTCCTTGGATCACACTCCCCTCCTGGTGAGGCCTCATGCACACAGCAGCAGGGGCACCTCCGCTGACCCCAAGATCCCCCTCAGGTCACACAGCAGGCCCTGGTCCTGCCCCACGTGGAGCAGAGCGCCCTCCCCTCCCCCAGGGCCTGATCTCAGTCTCAGAAGTGGAGGCTAAGAGCCCTGGTGCTCAATGCAGGATCCAGATCGGAATCACCTGGGGCTCTGTGCACATTCCTGGGGCGAGGCCCCACACGAGATCCTGAGGAGCGTGTCTGATGGGGGAGGGGTACAAGAGATGGCCGGACTCCCAACACATATCTTTCAGTAACAGCATTGCAGGTGGATTCTTTACCAGCTGGGTTACGTAGCTCAAAACAGGTTCCAACTCTGGAAGAGCATCACGTAAGGCCTCAGTCTGTTTATCTGTAGCTAGACCCAGAACCTCAGTGTTGCATACTTCAGCGTCTATTAAGTCTTATATCTCAGTTATAGAGTTAATCTGTTTTTTTAGTTTTGTTCATATCTTTTGGTCATAAGGGTGACTTCCTTGTCCCTCAGGAAGCAGAGTGGAGCCTAAGTTAACTAGTAAGTGCCTTGAGGTAAAAAAGAAGTGACAGGCACAGATATTGATGTGGAAGTAACTGGCCATTTTTGGAGCAGGAAGGGGGTTCCTGGAAAGCAGGCCCTGTGTCGGTGCTAATGTTCCCATTATGCATTTTTACGGTTGTTAAGGTTTCCAGCCCTTTAGGTTAAGGCGCAAAGGACTGCACTGGTGTCTGAGGGATTCCATCTTGGCCCCCGCTTCAGTGACCCCCCGAGCTTCAGCACTAGTTACATGCACGGTGCTGTGAGCAGAGCCCCTTGTGACCTCGGGGCCCCTCAGGGTTGGGGAACCATCCAAGGCCGAGGGCCCAGGGATCTCAGGTGTCGGGGGCATTCCCTCCTCCAGCTCCCTGGCTGTTGGTAAACGGGCGAGTCCACCACCATCTCTCCTCCAGTGCCCTTCTGCCCACACGGGGTACCCTGGGTTGGTCTGGGTACCTGTGGGCCTTGTAGTCCACCATGGCCAGCTTGGCTTGCAAAGGCTGACCTCCCCTCCAGTGGTCTCTGAGTGGACAAAGATACAACCATCATTTCAGCCCTTTGTGTATTTCTCTGGGAGCGTTCAGCCTTTTCAACCATGTCCCTATTATCAAGAACTGAATAAGCCACTTGGACCAAATCGCTCATAGGGGTCTGAGGACCAGCAGTTGCTTTTTGAATCTCACTCCTGATGTCTGTGGCAGGGTGGGCTATGAAATGCATAGCCAAAAGGGCCTGTCCCTCGAGGGGGAAGGGATCCACACTCCTAGATATATATATACATATATGTATGTATATATGAAAGTGAAAGAGGACAGTGAAAAAGTTGGCTTAAAGCTCAACATTCAGAAAACTAAGATCATGGCATCTGGTCCCATCACTTCATGGGAAATAGATGGCGAAACAGTGGAAGCAGTGTCAGACTTTATTTTTGGGGGCTGCAAAATCACTGCACATGGAGATTGCAGTCATGAAATAAAAAGCTGCTTACTGCTTGGAAGGAAAGTTATGACCAACCTAGATAGCATATTAAAAAGCAGAGACATTACTTTGCCAATGGGCTATGTCTAGACACATGTAGCCGAATGGGCCTGTGTTTCATGGAACATTACACTCAAAGGATAAAGAACAAAGTTCGATCCAGCCTTAACCCCGGACCCCAGAGCGCTCCATCTACAGAGCCTAATGTAGGTACAGGCCCCGGGCCATCCCTACCCGGCTCTCTGCACCCTGCCCTGACTTCCCACTTGAGCCCTTGATGCTTGCCTTGCAGCTCCTCCAGGATGTGTGAGGAATGAATACTTCCATTTCACTTTCCCTTGCAGTCTTCTGTTGAGTTGCGACACAACGTCCAACACCAAGGACCTTGACTTAACAAATGTTAGTGTAACAAAGTCACAGTGGTATTAGACACATCTAACAAACATACAAACACACGAAGCAGAACTAACGAGCTTCTTCATGAAGGTGAAAGAGTGACAAACTTGGCTTAAAACTCAACATTCAGAAAACTAAGATCATGGCATCTGGTCCCATCACTTCATGGCAAATAGATGGGGAAACAATGGAAATGGTGACAAGCTTTACTTTCTTGGGCTCCAAAATCACTGCAGATGGTGACTGCAGCCATGAAATTAAGAGACGCTTGCTCCTTGGAAGAAAAGTTATGACCAACCTAGACAGTATATAAAAAGCAGAGACATTACTTTGCCAACAAAGGGCCATCTAGTCAAAGCTTTGGTATTTCCAGTAGTCATGTATGGATGTGAGAGCTGGATATAAAGAAAGCTGAGAGCCAAAGAATGGATGCTTTGGAACTGTGGCGATGGAGGAGACTCTTGAGAGTCCCTTGGACTGCAAGACGATCCAACCAGTGCATCCTAAAGGAAGTCAGGCCTGAATATTCATTGGGAGGACTGACGCTGAAGCTGAAAGTCTAATACCTCGGCTACCTCATGCAAAGAATTGACTGATTGGAAAAGACCCTGACGCTGGGAATGACTGAAGGCGGGAGGAGAAGTGGACAACAGAGGATGAGATGGTTGGATGGCATCACCAACTCGATGGACATGAGTTTGAATAAGCTCCGGGAGTTTGTGATGGACAGGGAAGCCTGGAGTACTACAGTCCACGGGGTGGCAAAGAGTCAGACACGACTGAGCGGCTGAACTGACTAACTGAAGAAACGTACAAAGAAGATTTAGCAGCAACTTGACATGATTTCTATTAGACGAAAGGAAAGGAGGGAACACTTCCCAACTCAATTTATGAGGCCAGTATTACCGTGGGACAATATGAGACAAAGGTATCAGAAGAAAAGAAAAGATAAAGATAACTACCAACTAAATCCCACATGAAGAAGCAAACATTCTTAATAAACTATTAGCAAGAGAAATCAGCAAGAGACAAAAAGAATTGCATGCCATGATCCAATGGTGTATATGTGAGGGGTAGAAGGCTATCTCGAATTTCAATCAATGTCATCCAGACTGTTGACAGACAAAAGAAGAAAAATCAAACTCTTATCATTTGATTCAGAAACTGCATTCAACAAAAGCCAACAACCACTTATAATATAAACTTCAGAAAACAAAGAAGAGTGGGAACCTCCCTCAACTCAAGAAAGAGCACCTGTAAAAGCACCATACTCAATGGCGAAAGACCGGATGCTTTTCCCCAGAGATTAGGAAGCAGACCAGTATGTCCACTCTCAGCACTGCAATTGACATTGTTTTAGACATTCTAGCCAGTCAGTTAAGGGAGTAAAGTAAATAAAACCTGTAAGGACTTCCCTGGCGGTCCATCCAGGGGATAAGACTCTGTGCTCCCAATGCAGAGGGTCTGGTTTCGATCACTGGGCGGGGAACTAGAGTCCACATGCCGCAACTAAGACTTCATGTGCTGCAAGGAAAAGATGCTACAAGGAAGACTGAAGATCCTAGATGCCACAACCAAAGCTCAACATAGCCAAATTAATAAATACAAATAAATGTTTTAACAAACAGTGGCAAAAGCTATATGGAGAGAAAAGCATGTTAAAATTGTACACCCATCAGAAGACACTCTGGTTGTGTAAGCTGAATAAGGCACTCCCCCTGCCCCAATACTGCCCACGTCCTCTTATCTAGAACATCTTGACTACTACTTTAAATGTCCAAGGGGAGTTTGCAAATGTGATCTAGTTAAAATCCGGAATGTAATATTGTCAGGAAGCATTTAAGAGTAAGATTCCTGTGTGCTCTTTCCTATCTCTCTTGAGCCCTCTGTTCTTTATCAGTCCCTGTCAGGGGCGAGTGGAACAGGTAAGCCTCTCCCAGGACAGAGATCAATGACATGGGATGCTTGCATAGGATTACCTTCATTAGTTTTTCTATACAGGGATAAGTACCATCTTCCTTTTTATGAACCACATGGTAAAAGTGATTGTTTACGACTCTCTCTCTTTGATAAGGATCGCCTTATGTTTTGCAAGTCTGGAATTTTAATCTTTATCTTTGCTGAGAATAACCACACCATGTTGATTAAAACACTTTTGCTCCATCATAGCTTGGGTGTCCATGTCCTTCTTTCTCTCTATATCTGGCTGATTCCCTGCAACGTGAAAGCTGGCTGCATAACCCAGGGAATATTAGCCTCTTTCCTTCTTTCACTTTCTTATTGTCAACTCTGGACCGCCAGGTTCCAGTCCAATGAAAGACCAACATGTGGAGCCCAGAACAGGGCCTGGTACACGTGGCAGATTCGGGCAGAGTGACCCCAGAGGGCCAATTGAGGCTGGTAAGTACTAAGACATGGGTCAATTGGCTGAAAAGCTAGTTTTCATTCCAATGCCAAAGAAAGGCAATGCCAAAGAATGCTCAAACCACCACACAATTGCACTCATCTCACACGCTAGTAAAGTAATGCTCAAAATTTTCCAAGCCAGTCTTTAGCAATACGTGAACCGTGAACTTCCAGATGTTCAAGCTGGTTTTAGAAAAGGCTGAGGAACCAGAGATCAAATTGCCAATACCTGCTGGATGATGAAAAAAGCAAGAGAGTTCCAGAAAAACATCTATTTCTCCTTTATTGACTATGCCAAAGCCGTTGACTGTGTGGATCACGAAAAACTGTGGAAAATTCTGAAAGAGATGGGAATACCAGACCATCTACCCTGCCTCTTGTGAAACCTGTATGCAAGTCAGGAAGCAAAGGTTAGAACTGGACATGGAACAACAGACTGGTTCCAAATAGGAAAAGGAGTATGTCAAGGCTGTATATTGTCACCCTGCTTATTTAACTTATACGCAGAGTACATCATGAGAAACACTGGGCTGGAAGAAGCTCGAGCAGGAACCAAGATTGCCGGGAGAAATATCAATAACCTCAGATATGCAGATGACACCACCCTTATGGCAGAAAGTGAAGAGGAACTAAAGAGCCTCTTGATGACAGTGAAAGAGGAGAGTGAAAAAATTGGCTCACAACTCAACATTCAGAAAACTAAGATCATGGCATCTGGTTCCATCACTTCATGGGAAATAGATGGGGAAACAGTGGAAATAGTGTCAGATTTTATTTTGGGGGGCTCCAAAATCACTGCAGATCGTGATTGAAGCCATGAAATTAAAATACGCTTACTCCTTGGAAGGAAAGTTATGACCAACCTAGATAGCATATGAAAAAGCAGAGACATTACTTGGCCAACACAGGTCCGTCTAGTCAAGGCTATGGTTTTTCCAGTGGTCATGTATGGATGTGAGAGTTGGACTGTGAAGAAAGCTGAGTGCCAAAGAATTGATGCTTTTGAACTGTGGTGTTGGAGAAGACTCTTGAGAATCCCTTGGACTGCAAGGAGATCCAACCAGTCCATCCTAAAGGAGATTAGTCCTGGGTATTCATTGGAAGGACTGATGCTGAAGCTGAAACTCCAGTACTTTGGCCACCTCATGCGAAGAGTTAACTCATTGGAAAATATCCTGATGCTGGGAGGGATTAGGGGCAGGAGGAGAAGGGGATGAGATGTCTGAATGCCATCACCGACTCCACGGACATGAGTTTGAGTAAACTCCAGGAGTTTACTCAACAGGGAGGCCTGGCATGGTGCGATTCACGGGGTCGCAAAGAGTCGGACACGACTGAGCGACTGAACTGAACTGAACTAAAGGAACTTATAGATACACAATTGAAATGAAAACATATTGAGGAATCTTGTTCCCCTTGGAATTCTCCCATTTTTGTAATAAAAAAGAAATCTGGCAAATGGCATCTTTTAACAGATCTTCAAAAAATTAATAGAAAATGATTGTAAATATTGTTTAAATTGCCTAGAAATATAGGTAGGGCCATTGTCTGTTTTTATAGAACTAGGTGTTCCCATTATTGCAAAGCAAGTTAATAGGTGGGGTATAACATGTTGTGTAGTTTCACCTTGGGGAGGTGTGGCCTACAGAAAAGAAGAATTTGTATCGATGGAGATATGTAAGAAGGAAGAGGAAGAAAGTTCAGGGCAATGAGTTACATCCATTTGCCGTAGTTCATTAGGTTGTAATCCTTGAGGATTGATACTTTGTGCAATGGGTCAAAGATGTAAGGGTCTACAAGGAGAGCAATTATTAATGATTTGTTTAGCATGTCGGTATGGAATTTTCCAAATTTGATGGAATGAGCCAGCATTATTGTGTAATAGAGCATGATGCTCTTCAGGAGTAGCAAAAGAGACAAGTTTATCAGCTTTTTCATTGCCATGAGCCATAGGGCCAGGAAGACAAGAATGTGTTTGAAGATGGGTAATATAAATGGGGGAAGTGCAGTTCTTCACAATAGATTGTAGTTCAAGAAAAAGTTGTTGGGTAATAGATTGATTAGAATTTATGGTCGAAGTTTCTATATTTCTTAATACAATTCAGGGGCAATGATTAATCCGGAGTCTTTCAAGCATTGTTGAGCTATGTCAAGCATCTCTTGAGTTTCTAAAACAGATGGAGCTGAAAACAATATATCATCCATATAATGAATAACAAGAAAATTAGGAACTTGTTTTCTCACAGGTTCAAGGACTTCGGCTACATAATATTGACACATGGTGGGAGAATTCATCATTCCTTGAGGCAAAACAGTCCACTGATACCGTTTATGAGGCCTGATATGATTAGGATAAGGAAGAGAGAAAGCAAATCTCTCTCGGTCTAGAGGGTGTAAAGGTATAGTAAAAAAGCAATCTTGTAAGTCTATAATAATAATATGCTAGTTTTGAGGGAAAGTGGTAGGTGATGGAATTCCTGGTTGCAATGCACCCATAGGTATCATAGATGTATTAACTTTTCTAAGGTCTGTTAAAAGACGCCATTTGCCAATTTCTTATCACAAAAATGGGAGAAGTCCAAGGGGAATAAGATTCCTCAATATGTGTTCATTTCAATTGTGTATTGATAAGTTCCTTAGCAGCCTCTAATTTCTCTTTTGTAAGGGGCCATTGCTCTGTCCAAATAGGCTCGTCAATATTCCAAGTAATTTTAATAATTGCATTGTTTGTTAAGTGAATAGTGGCCCCAAGGAAGATGTGGAAAATATATTTGAGTATGCCATTGCATAAGTAAATCTCTTCCTATTAAATTAAGGGGTGTATCTATCACATAAGGTTGTAATGTTGCAGGCTGGCCTTTTGGTCCCTCACATGGATATATTGGACACTTTGATAAACCTCTTGTACTTTGGTTTGAGAAACTCCTGCAATTTGGCAAGAAATTCTCTGTATAGGACAAGATTTGGGCCATAAATGTTTGGAAATAATAGTAATATAGGATCCAGTATCAAGAAGACCAGAAAGTCTTTTGCCATTAACTTTGATGTTTATATTTGGTCATTCAGATACTATTGATGTCCATAAGGGTTGTTTTTGATCTGTATTGGCAAATCCATCTGTCCGGATGTCATCAGAGGAGTTAATAGACATGTAAGGTAAAAGAAATAGTTGGGCAATTTTGTCCCCCTTTTTGAATTGCCATAGTATCTGAGATGACATCATAATTTGAATTTCTCCCTTATAATCTGAATGAATTATTCCAGAGTGAACAGTAATTCCTCTAGAAGTCAAACTAGATTGGCCAAGTAAAAGGCCAAAGGTTTGTGGGGGTAGAAAGAATATCCACCTCATTAGCTTAAGTGGGACCTTATATACTTCTCAACTAGCTGCTGAGAATAGATAAAAAGAATACCTCAATGTTGTAAGAGGTCTATTAGGCCCTTTCCCAAGACATACATCCTGAGATAACTTTGGTACAAGTTTAGCCAGGGAGAACAGGTTCCAGACAATGTCTCTATGCAAGATATACTGTTGCTCTGTAATCAGGGGTACAAGTCTTGAGATATAGATTCCCAGGCAAGATTTGTTACAATTATAGTTATTAACATAGAGCCTCAGAAAAGCATTTCCATGAGTAAGACATTCTGCTGTGTAATCATTAGTTCTGGACCTAAAGCAAGGTCAGTTCTCCGGCAAGATACACTGTTGCACAAGGCTTCAGGAAAGCTTGAGTGAGAATGCTTGCCTCCTCCTTCCAGGGCCTTGGACTGCCTGCCTAAGCTTTAACTCTTTCATTTCCTCCTGCTTTTAGGAGAATATGGTTGCTGGGGAAAGGGGGGGAGAAATCGTTCTGTAACTTCTTCCTGCTGGGAAGGGGCATAGACCCTAAATTGTTGAGGCAACATATTCTCCTTACCCTCATATAGAGGGTCTCTGATCCAGGGACCCTGAGTAATAGCTAGAGGAGGCAGTGGAAAGTGCAGGAGCCCTGAACAATCACTTGTAACTTAAATGCATAAGCCACTTAGATACAAGGTTCATGATATAGTTGCAGATATAAAAAGCAAACAGCAAGAACAAGATGACTACAATTATTACAGTCAAGATAGTTTTCCACCAAGGAGGGCTTTGTATTTGAGTTTCTACAGCATCACATTGCCCTGTACCGGTTAACATTTCAAAAGTAATTTGGTTTTGGGGAGTGTCAGCTCAAGCATTAGAATTGGCATGATCTCGGGCCACATCCTGAAACCACGTTGTCCACTTAAGATATTCTCCAAGTTTAGGAAGAGCCCCTATCAAAAGTTGCCAATCATAAGGAACAAAATTTCCAACAGAAGATGCAATAGAGTTTAAAAGTTCCTTCCTAAAAGGCAAATGAGGGCCGCACATAGTTACAGCTTTTTTCATTTGTTGCATGTGTGAAAAATCAATGCCTTCTTACTGAGGTATTATTTGCCCTTGGGCTTCGGTATTTCTAAAAACAGGAAAAGCAGAGAATCCATTGGCCTTAGAGATTCAAGACTGCAAAGCCAATAACTCAGAAGGCCTACGTCATGGAGAATGAGTGGATAGTACTTTTCCACAAATACGAGTGCGTGCCAAAGGCTTACCACTGTCATCAAGAAAAGTATTGTCAGCCGTAGTGTCAAAAAGAGCCTCAGAAGAATCATTGTCAGGGTCTTCTTGTTCTTGAATTGAGGGGATTTTCAATTTTGTGTCCTTTGCAAGAAGGAGAAGACGAAAACTTGGGGCAGGGCTGGTAGGAAAATTTTGAAATATTTTCACTTCAGTTCAGTTGCTCAGTCATGTCTGACTCTTTTTTACCCCATGAATTACACCACGCTAGGCCTCCCTGTCCATTACCAACTCCCGGAGTTTACTCAAGCTCATGTCCATCGAGTCACTGATGTCATCCAGCCATCTCATCCTCCGTCATCCACACCTCCTCCTGCCCCAAATCCCTTCTGGCATCAGGGTCTTTTCCAACTCTTCGCATGAGGTGGCCAAAGTACTGGAGTTTCAGCTTCAGCATCAGTCCTTCCAATGAACACCCAGGACTGATCTCCTTTAGGACGGACTGATTGGATCTCCTTGCAGTCCAAGGGACTCTCAAGAGTCTTCTCCAACACCACAGTTCAGAAACATCAATTCTTCGGCACTCAGCTTTCTTCACAGTCCAACTCTCACATCCATACATGACCACTGGAAAAACCATAGCTTTGACTAGACGGACCTGTGTTGGCCAAGTAATGTCTCTGCTTTTTAATATGCTATCTAGGTTGGTCATAACTTTCCTTCCAAGGAGTAAGCGTATTTTAATTTCATGGCTTCAATCACGATCTGCAGTGATTTTGGAGCCCCCCAAAATAAAATCTGACACTATTTCCCCCTCTATTTCCCATGAAGTGCTGGGACCAGACGCCATGATCTTAGTTTTCTGAATGTTGAGCTTTAAGCCAACTTTTTCACTCTCCTCTTTCACTTTCATCAAGAGGCTTTTTAGTTCCTCTTCTCTTTGTTGTTCTAAGTGAGCCTTTTGTAAAGTTTCATCATCTAATCAATATTCATGTAACAAGTGTTCTGCCTGTTGTCAAATATCGGGGGGTAGGGGGGAGGCTAGAATAACCTTGAAATGTCAGAACCACAGATTGAATAAGAGCCCATAAGGGACAGAAATCTATTGGAATATTTTACTCCATCTTGAGGCTCATTCAACATTCTATTTTTTTTTCTTTTAACATTCCCTTTAATCTCGTTCCAAATTTCTAAATTGAAACTCCCTTCATCAGGGAACCAGGTATAATGTTCAACCACCGTTTGGAGACAAGCCTCTATTAGCTGACACAAAACCGAAATTCCTTGCACTTTACATAGATGATGAAGTCAAGTAGAGAAGTGGTGGGTCTTTCCAGCCATTTGTCCCATATCCCCGCACTTACCGACCTCCGGAGGTCAACAGTCATTCTGTCTGCTTGCCAAGGGCCTCTCCAGGTCCCTGTTTGGGTGCAACTTGTTATGGTCTTTACAGACTGGGACATGGGGACTGGAGTCGATGAAAAGAAGGCAAAGAAAAGAAGGACGTGGGTGACCCAAGTCTCGAGTGAAACAAGGGTACTTTATTTACAGAAACTCATGCTTATATATCTTCAATAAAATGATTACTCAGCCATTGAGAATGAAATTCCATCAGTTGCAACAAAAAGGATAGTCCTGTAAATAAACGGTCACTGAAGAGACTCACTGAAGGGAGTCACTGAAGGGAATCCAAGCAGGTGCCCTTTCCCATCATCTCAGTCCTGAGAACTGCATGCAGCTCTGCTCATTCCTGTATTCCAGTTACTGATAAGGAACAGAGAGTCCTTGAGAAACGATGCACAAAGGAAGAAAATGCAATATCTTGGATCCCTTAAAGTTGAACGTCCCCTGACACTTATCCAGAGCTGACTTTAGTAGATTCCTGTCAGGGAATGTTTAACAGGAGGATTCCTATGTGCTGTTTCTCATAAATCCTCTGTTCCGTATCAGTTTCTGTTCTCAGAAACCAGTGGAATGGTGCACCGCACCATTCTCATAGGATGAGACGGGCTTGAATCTCCTTCAGTCAACATTCTCCTTATGACTAAACCGCTTAGTCTCGATCCTCTTTCTTGTGATATGGATTGTCTCCTGAACTTGTGACCATTATTAATCCCTTGTTCCCTTGGTAACAGTTGCTATACGCTTGGATTTCTGATCTTTATCATCATTGAAAGAAATTTCTTCTACAACAACCTGTATATACTCACAGAAAGATCATTAAAGCACCTTTGCTCCATCAGACCTTGGTTCCCCATGTCTTTCTTTCTTTCTTTCACTTTCTTATCGTTGACTCTGGACCGCCAGGTTCTGGTCCATTAAAGGACCCCAGCAAGTGGAGCCCAAACAGGGACTCTGGTATACGCGGCATTTCGGACGGAGTGACTCAGGGCCTATTGTAGTCAGGACCTACTGAGGTTGGTAAGCATTAAGACACGGGTCAAACGGCTGGAAAGCCCCATCATTTCTCTACTTCACTTCACCATTTGTTTAAAGTGCAGGGACTTTTGGTTTCATGCCAGTGAATAGAGGCTTGCTTTCAAACAGTGGTTAAATGTAATCCTTGGTTCCCTGATAAAGGCAGTTCTGATTTAGAAATTTGGGAACGGGTCGAAGAAAATGTTGAACGAGCCCCCAGGCAGGGAAAAAATATTCCAGTTGATTTCTGGCCCCTATGGGCTCTCATTAAAGCTGTAACTCTGCCATTTCAAGGTAAATTCTAGCCCTCCCAATATTCGACAACAGACAGAACACTTACTGTGTGAATATCAACTAGGTGATAAAACTTTACAGAAGGCCCAATTAAAACAACATACAATATTTCACAATTTTCCTACTAGCCCTGTCTCAGCTGCTCCAAATGCTCGTCCTCTGCCAGCAGGCACAGATCCAAGTCTCTCCTTTGTTAGAACCTAATGATTCTGACAACGACTCTCCTAATGCGTTTCTTGACACCAAAAACTGGCAATGCTTTTCTGGACAAAAATGATAAGTCCTTGGCACAGACTCATATTTCCAAAAAATCAGCAGTTACTCGCTCTCCTCCGCGACACAGGCTCTTTGAATTACTGGCTTTGCGATCACAAGTTTCTGATGCCGATGGTTTCTCCGTCTTTCCAGTTTGAAGAAATCCTGATGCTCAAGGGCACATAGTACCTCAATATGATGGTATTCATCTTTTTTAGATGCAACAAATGAAAAAGGCTGTAACTATGTATGGCCCACATTCGCCTTTCACTGAAGAGCTTCTAAATGTTGTGGCATCTTCTATTGGAAATGTTATTCCCTATGATTGAAGAACTTTAATAAAAGCTCTCCTTAAACCGGAATATCTTCAATGGACCATGTGGTTTCATGATATAGCCAGAGATCATGCTAACAAGAATGCTCGAGCAGGCACTCCCCAAAACCAAATTACTTTTGAAATGTTAACTGGCGCCAGACAATTTGATACCATAGAAGCTCAAATACAATGCCCTCCCTTATGGCATGAACAATTAAAAACAGTGGCCCTTGAAGCTTGGGATCGAATTACTCCTCAAAGAGAGCCTACAGGTAGCTACACTAAAATATTTCAAGGACCTAATGAAAGTTATGCTGATTTTTCAGCTAGATTAGAAACTGCTATTTCCCGTACTGTAATTGGAGAAGAAGCCAAAAAACAGCTAGAGAAATTACTTGCTTATGAGAATGCAAATTAGGAATGTCAAAGAGCTATCACTCCAATTTGTGAGACTGGGACTATTATTGATTATTTGAAGGCTTGTGGCACGCAATCTAGGATCAGAAACTCAAAAGATGCAAATGCTAGCTGAGACAATGGCTGCTGCCTTTAAAAAGGGAAATGAAGGATACTTTACATGTGGAGATAAAAAAGTTTTAAAGAGGGACTGCCCTAAGAGCTAATAAAAAAACTTCCAAGAATCTGCCCTCGCTGCCCTAGCGGAATGCATTCAGCCAAAGATTGTAAATCTAAATTTGATATTGAGGGAAAAGCTATTTCAGGAAACGCCAAACAGGGGACCGCCCCCCCCCCACCCCCCAGGTCCCCTACAACAAAAACCAGGGGCAAATTCTATCTTTTCCCTCAAACCCTCAACATCTGGCAGTGCTGCCGTCGATATACCAGCCCTATGTGATTTTTTTCCTTTACCCTCAAGCAGTCCCTTCTAGAGTACCTACCGGACTTTTTGGACCCCTGCCACCACAAACCTTTGGTCTTTCACTTGGCCAATCTAGTTTGACTTCTAAAGGAATTACTGTTCACCCTGGAATAATTGATTCAGATTATAAAGGAGAGATTCAAATTATGATGTCATCTCGGATTCTATGGCAATTCAAAAATGGGGACAAAATTGCTCAATTACTTCTTTTGCCTTAAATTTCCAAACATTCATGGCCCAAATTCTGGCCTATACAAAAAATCTCTTGCCAAATTGCAGGAATTTCTCAAACCAAAGTAGAAGAAATTTATCAATATGAACAAATCTAGGCATATGAAGGACCAAAAGGCCTGCCTGCAACATTAAGACCTTATGTGATAGATGCACTGCTTAATCAAATAGGAAGGGACTTACTTATGCAATGGCAAACTCAGATACACATTCCACATTTTTCCTAGGGGTCACTGTTCATTTAAAAAACAAAGCAATTATTAAAACAACTTGGAAGAATGACGAGCCTATTTGGACAGAACAATGGCCCCTTACGAAAGAAAAATTACAGGCTACTAAGAACTTATAGACACACACTTAGAATTAAAACATATTGAGGAATCTTACTCTCCTTGGAACTCTCCTATTTTTGTTATGAAAAAGAAATCTAACAAATGACGTCTCTTTACAGGCCTTAGAAAGGTTAATGCACCTATGAAACCTATGGGTGCACTACCACCAGGGATCCCATCACCTACTACTATTCCTCAGAAGTGGCACATTATTAGTACTGATTTACAAGATCGCTTTTTGAATATACCTTTACACCCTTTAGACCGAGAGAGATTCACTTTCTCTCTCCCTTTTCCTAAACACATCGGTCCTCATAAGAGATTTCAATAGAATGTGTTACCTCAATGTATGCTTAACAGTCCGACTATGTGTCAAAATTCTGTAGCCAAGGCTTTACATCCAATGGGACAGCAATTCCCTCAAGCATATATCATTAATAATATACTGTAACTACACAAAGGAGAAATTACAGTTTTGACACTGAATGCCCATGATATACTTTAGACTCCAGAAAAAACTGATTAAAATAAAATCTTTTTTGAAATTTCAAAACCAACTCTTCTTACACGTGCAGTTAGGAAAAGGTTAACTTGTTAAAATACATGTTTGGAGCTCCAATTCTGCCTGGGAAGCAAAAACAGGCCTAAGAAAAAAACCTGAAGTTAACTGTTATCATGTCCTTGGGATACACAGCCACTCTATCTGGGACTCCAGCCATAAGCAAATTGGTGGAACTAAAAAAAAAAAAAATATATATATATATATATATAAGATATTTTAAATTTCAAGGAGAAAGCTATATCTGTCCATCTAAAATTATCTATGTCTCAACGTATGTCTCTGTTTTTGGATAATATGAAATTAATGAGTTCTATTTAAATTCAAGTTCACATGAACTGAAAAATATTCAATATTAAATATAATGCTTCTTTAAATATAAATATAATTTAAATATAATTGCTTGCTAATCTAATTAAGACATGTCTTACATCATTAACATTATATAATACTTTTATTGTGCCTAGATTTAAGGTAAACTAAATTTCTCAACAAAAAAGTTAACTCTTTATATATATATAAATATATAAATGAAAAGTTTTAGACAAACCCTATTAGAAATAATTCTATTTTAAAAAGGTGTATCTAAAATAATCTCTTAGGATTGGGTAACTTAAATTCCTAAAATTGTACTAAACTAAATGATAAAAGTTTATTCAATAGCTAGGTCATTTCCAAATAAAGTAAGATTTTAAAACATTAATTACTGAACACTAACTTCCTCTTACAAAAAGTTTTTCTTGCAGAAAAACTAAAGAGATTTTAGACTATTAATAAATATATATAAATATTTATATATAAACAAAAGGATATCCACCAATGTATAAAATGCTAATATACAAGACACTTCATAGTTGCTAAAGAAAAGTAATTTGTATGCTTTTGATAAAAAGATAGAAGAAATGGCAAAGAAAATGATGAATACAAAACCATAAAAAAGGTTTATGACAAATGAAAGAGAATTTTATGGCAAATGGATGTAACTCACTGCCCTGAACTTTCTTCCTCTTCCTCCTTACATGTCTCGATTGATACAAATTCTTCTTTTATATGGGCCACACCTCTCCCAGGTGAAACTACACGACATGTTATAACCCACCTGTTAGCTTACATTGCAATAATGAGAACACCTAATTCTATAAAAACAGACAATGGCCCTGCCTATATTTCTAAGCAGTTCAAACAATTTTTACATCCATTCTCTATTAAACAGATTACAGACATCCATTATAATCCACAAACACAAGACATAGTTAAACAAACACATCACACACTGAAACTACAAATAAAAAACTAAATAAGGGGGAAAACACAGGAACACTTTTATCTTCCTTATCCAGCAGACTTTACTAGATTCCAACGCAATATATTCTTTAAGCCTGTAACTATTGTTAATATAGCTTTATTTGTTTTAAATTTTATAAACTTACCGCAAGGTGCTATCTTGACAAGAGCAGAACATTTTGAGGAATTGAAGGACTCTTCTCCTCCTCTGCCCATATGGTACCAAGACAGGTTGAATAGACAATGGAAATCTGGGAAATGAATCTTACAGGGAAAGGGGTATGCTTGTATTTCCCCAGATGGATCCAATGAACTCACACGACTCTTCCTCTTCGGAACATCCGACCCAAGGGGGCCCCCTGGCCTTCAAGATAGAGCTCAGACAACCACCACCCCAGGAGGAAGAAATTCCAATATGGGCCATGGAGGCTCTAAAGATCTCCAGAAAGCGCCACCTTCGGCGGCATCAACCTTATGATCTCCCCTCTTGGGTACAAAGAAAAACCCTTACTAATCAAGCTGAAAATCTGATTTCTCAACAGAGAATGCCTCAGAGTCCTGAAAATATTTTTGTTGCCCGGCTTGCTTTCGCCTCCTCCCCCCAACTCGCCCCCCTGCTTGAGCTGAACTTATTAATCACACTTACTGGGCTTACAGACTCAACCCCCCTTTACTTCAGGTCATAGAATGGACGGAGAGAGGGCCAATCGTGTTAACCAGTGACTCCATACATATGCCTTCTCCCTGGAACCTTAAAGGGCCCTCACACCCTGAAGAAGGGAAACTAATTAATATCTCTCTAGGTTATGAAGTCCTTCCTTTGTGTATGGGCCCAGCAAAATTATGCATAAACGTTAGCCGAAAAACTTGGGCTTTTGCCTGGCCTCCAAAAGAGGACTTTAGGACGATGCTTAGATTATTTACTGCCCTTTCTTTGTCTGTAAACCATGTTTATACCACTGAAACTTTAGGGAAAGAGTTAGGGAACGAACAAAGAACAACACCATGCAAAGGGTTTACTAATAAGAACTTTAAATATGCTCTGGTTCGTTGGGACTCCAGTGGCCCTGGGAAGAAGGTCCCATGGCTGGACTTGCTTCCTGGTTACTTACTAAACTGCTCCGGCGATCTAAATGATTCATCAGATGGCTGATTCTTGGCATTCTGGGATTAATAGCTATTTGCACCACTGCTGCCGTCACTGGTGTTGCTTTACAAACCTCAATTCAAACACATAACTTTATCCAAAATTGGACTAAAGATGCTCATACTATGTGGGCCACTCAGGCTCAGATAGATGAGGATATTCAAGATGAAATACAGGAACTAAAAACAGCCATCAAATGGGTTGGAGATCAATCAATAGATGTACGAAAACAGGTGATGCTAAAATGTGATCGGAATTCTACTCAATTTTGTGTTACTCCTGTTCAATTCAATAATAGTACCTACAACTGGGAACAAATCAAATTTCATTTAGAAAACATACATGATAATTCCTCTCTAAATGTACAAGTATTACAAAAAGACATCTTTGAAACCTTTTCTAAAAATCTGCCCTCTTCCACTAATTTGGAAACTTTAGCTGAACAACTAGCTGATCAATTATCTGGGCTAGAGGCACGCGGATAGTTTTAAAGCATTACTCACAGCATCAGGTCTGGAACTGTAATCTGGGTGATTGTCTTGATGATTGTATTTGTTGTTTACCATTGCCTTCATGCAAAAATTGTTAAAAGAAACTCAAATGGTCAGAACCCTTTTTAACAAATATTGTAAATAAATAAGGGGGAATTGTCAGTGAATGTTGAACAGGAGGATTCCTACATGCTGTTTCTCCTAAATCCTGTTCCTTATCAGTTTCTGTTCTCAGAAACCAGTGGAACGGCATGCCGCTCCCAGGTCTGAAGTCATAGAATGAGACAGGTTTGAATCTCCTTCAGTAAACATTCTCCTTACAACAAAACTGCTCAGTCTCGATCCTCTTTCTTGAGATATGGATTGTCTCCTGACCTTGTGACCATTATTAATCCCTTGTTCCCTTGTTAAGGGTTGCTGTACCTTTGGCTTTCTGATCTTTATTATCATCGAAAGAAATTTCTTGTACAACAGCCTATATATACTCACAGAAAGATCATTAAAGCACCTTCGCCCCATCAGAGCTTGGGTCCCCGTGCCTTTCTTTCTCTCTCTAACTTTCACTTTCTTATTATTGACTCCGGACCGCCAGATTCTGGTCCATTAAAGGACCCCAACAGATTGCAATGCAATATATTTTTTAATCCTACAACTATTGTTAATACAGCTTTATTTGTTTTAAATTTTTTAAACTTACTGCAAGGGGATATTTTGATAAAAGCAGAAAAAGATTTTGAGGCATTGAAGGATACCTCCCTTCCTCTGCCCATCTGGTATCAAGGCGGGTTGACTCAACAATGGGAATCTGGAAAATTAATATTACAAGGAAAGGGGTATGCTTGTATTTCTCCAGATGGACCCAAAGAAATCAGCTGGCTCCCTCTTCGGAAGATCCGCTCCAGGGAAGCCACCGGCATTCAAGATAGAGAAGAAACAGCAAAATCACCAGGAGAAGGAGTTTCCAGTAGAAGCCAAGGCAACTTTATAAATTTCCAACAAATGCTGCACTCGAGGTAATTGAACTTATGACCTCCCCACCTGGGGACAGATAAAAACCCTTACTAATCAAGCTGAAAATCTGGTTTCTCAACAGGGAATGCCTCGGAATCCAGAAAATATTTTTGTCACTATGCTTGTTTTTGCTTCCCCCACTCAGGCTGACTTGATTAATCACACTTATTGGGCTTATATACCTAATCCCCCTTTATTGCAGGTTGTAGAACAGACAGATATAGGACCGGTTGTATCCACTAAAGACTCAGTACATACGCCTCCTCCTTGGAGTTTGGAGGGGCGCTCTCAGACTGAGGAAGAAGGAAGATTAATTAACATTTCTCTAGGCTATCAAGTCCTTCCTTCATGAATGGGCCCAGCAGAATTATGTATTAATGTTAGTCGACAAACGAGGGCTTTCATCCTGCCTCGAAAAAAGAACTTCCATACATTGTTTAGACTGTTTACTGCCCTATCCTCTTATGAGAACCATGTCAATACTACCAAAACTCTAGGAAAAGGACAAAAGTTGGAAGGGATTTACTTATAAGGATTTTAAATATACTCCTGTTTATTGAGATACATGTCAAGCTAAAGCATGGAAATTAACGTTTGTGGCCAGTTACAGCATTTTTGATTGGGGACCCTATGGTATGTGGTTATCTAACTGCTCAGATGATATTAACAGTACTATGTGTGATTATGTTACTCAACTAACATGGAAGATTACCAACAGTTCAATGGAACACTTCCACGACAAAGGACTCCTTGGCTGGCTTTACAGTGGTATGGCACCTCCTCACCCACAAAACAGCCTCACTAAACGAATTGGGCCTGAACAATGGGACATCTGGAAACTTGCTACAAACACTGAAAAACTTGGAACTTGGACTGGATATTTCACAGGGACCAGTCATAGTCATAGTAACTATTCCTTCCATTATAATCATTCATATTTTATACAAGCTTGTGTTCCCCTTCCTTTTGTTATAGCCATAGGAAACTTAAAATTTAATAAGACTTTATGTTCTGAGGCTTATATAGACTGCAAATTGTATACTTGTCTTAATTTCTCTATTTCTCTAAAAAATCCCTTTTGATTCTTTGATCTCGATGTAGTCTGTGGTTGCCAGGAGATCGCCAATAGCCCTGGAAAGAGGGTCCGATGGCAAGACCTGCCTCCCAGTTACTCACTAAATTACTGCAACGAGATGGTTGATTCTTGGCATTTTCGGGTTGATAGCCATTGGCATCACTGCTGCTGTCACAGACATTGCTTTACAAACTTCAAATCAAACACAAAACTTTATTCAAAATTGGACTAAAGATGCTCATACTATATGGGTCACTCAGGTTCAGATAGATGAAAAACTTCAAGATAAAATTCAGGAATTAAAAACAGCCATCCAATGGGCTGGAGATCAATTAATAGATTCACACAAACAAGCATTATTAAATTGATTGGAATTCTACTCAATTTTGTATCACTCCTCTTCGATTCAACCATAGTGCTTACAATTCGGAACAAATCAAATTTCATTTGTAAGATATACATGACAATGCTTCCTCACATGTACAATTGCTGCAAAAGGAAATCCTTGAAACCTTCTCTCAGAGTCTACCCTCTTCCAACAATTTGGAAACCTTAGCTGAACAGCTCGCTGCTCAATTATCTGGGCTAGACCCTCGAAGATGGTTTCAAGGCATTACACATAGTATTGCATCTGGAACTATTAACACTGATAATTATCCTGGTGATTACACATGTAATAAACCAATGCCTTTAATTAAAATTGTTCAAACTAAACAAACTCAATTGGCCAGGGCCTTTTCCACAAAAAGTATCAACAGTCACCCCCAATCATGAAATAATAAAAAAAGGGTGAACTCTCAGGGGACATTCAACTTTAAGGGATCCAATATGTTATTTTCTTCTTCTGTGGGCCATTTCTCAAGGACTCTCTATTCCTTTTCAGTTCCTGGAAAACAGGAAAGAGCAGAGCTGCACGCAGTTCTCAGGACTGAGATCATGAGAAAGGGCACCTGCTTGGATTCCTTTCAGTGACTCCCTTCAGTGAACTTTTACTTAAAGGTAATCTATTCAGTTATGCTCCTCTTACTCAGAATATGGAACGCTTTCTGGGCCTTTGAAGATTATTATTTGCTTGGCTTTGTTTCTGCTCAATTTTTTTACTGCCTTAAAGCTGCCTTGTATGAAGATACATAACCATGCGTTTCTGCAAATAAAGCACCCTTGTCTCACTCGAGACTTGGGTCCCCTGCGTCCCTCTTCTCGTTGACTCCAGTCCCCAGGTCCCAGTCTACAAAGACCGGGACAGCTCTGTCTTCAATTTTCATAAATAAGAGTAACTCTTCTTTAATCATACATACAACAGTTATTTCTATCCAATGGAGAACATGACCCTTTTCCTATGCATTGTTCCTAGCACACCATTGGTCCCTGGTAACTGTCCCTCTCCTCCTACGAAAAGCCCAGTCCTTTTAACATCTTGACTACTCTTCTCAAGGTCAGTTGGTAGAATATTATGTTTTATAACAGGCTGGACTATGTATGGAAAGGCTTCCAGATCCTACTGACCATGATGAGTCATGTCTTAGGTTTACATTATTTTCTGCCCTCCCTGTTCCTAATTCACACACACTACTGAATTTCATAATTCACGCTGTGTGTTTTTCCAGAAAACACGGATCTGAATGAATCGTACCTAATGAAGTTGGCCCCTTCATCTCACTGATTCCTTCCCAGAAACCATCATGAAACACATGTAGCAAATGCGTTTGATCAATGTATTACCAAAGCCAAGCTCTTAGAGCTCACCATGCAACAGGCCAAAAAACTGAGAGATTACTTCTTGGGCAGGGAATATTGACTTTATTCAGAAAGCCAGGAGACCAAAAAGATGCTGGATTACTGTCCCAAAGAATCATCTTTGTGGAGTTAAAATTCGGGTTTCTTTTACACGAAAAGATCTCTATAGCTTCTCTTCAAATATGGACTTATTACAGTTGCTGACTACCTGAACTAAAGTCATCAGAGAATACATAAAGTGAAAAAGGTAAAGATTTGCCACAATCACTGAGTCTGGGAAGTATGGCTCCATTATGTTCCTATCTTGTGACTTTTGGGTAAGATCCTTGTCACACACATTACATTGCTGTGTGTTTTCTACAGGATAAATACTCTGATATTACTGGCAAGATGTGAGCTGTGAGGACAGGGTTTTTTTTTTTCCCACATTTGTGAAACTGGCGAGGAATCTTTCTAGAATGAATTCATGTTCTAAAGACCTGACTAATAAATACATACATATCTGGCTTCTATCCAGTATGAATTTTCTCATGAAGCCTAAGAGGTTGCCACACTCATCACATTTGTATGGTTCTTCAGTAGTATGAATTCTCTGACCAACAGTAGGGTGTGAAGTTTGAACTTTGAATTTTGAACACTTCTACCATATACCACATTCACATAAGTTTCTCTCATGTATGGATTTTCTGATGTTTAGTGAGTGCTGAGACCTGAGTAAAGGATTTTCCACACTCGAAACATTTGAAAGGTTTCTCTATATGTATTCTCCGATGACTTGTAAGGTGTGAATTTCGACTGAAGAACTTGCCACACTCATTACATCTATAAGGTCTCTCTCCAGTATGGATTCTCCAATGAAGGCGAAGATGTGGTTTTTGACCGAAGACTTTTCCACACTCATCACATTTGTAAGGTTTCTCACCAGTATGAACTGTCTGATGACTTAAAAGGGTTGACTTTACACGAAAGGCTTTGCCACACTCATCACATTTGTAAGGTTTCTCTCCAGTATGAAATCTTTTATGACTTATAATCTGTGAAGGCTGACTAAAGTGCTTGCCACACTCATCACATTTGTAAGGTTTCTCTCCTGTATGAACCCTCTGATGACCAGCAAGGGATTCATTTCGGCTGAAGACTTTGTCACATATATCACATTTAAATGATTTCTTTCCTGTATGAATTTTCTCATGTCTCCTGAGGTGTGAGCTGGAAGTAAAGGTCTTGCCACACTCATCACATCTGTAAGGTTTCTCACCAGTATGCACTGTCTGATGACTTAAAAGGACTGACTTTACACGAAAAGCCTTGCCACACTTATCACATTTGTAAGGTTTCTCACCAGTATGAACTGTCTGATGATTTAAAAGTGCTGACTTTACACGAAAAGCCTTGCCACACTCATCACATCTGTAAGGTTTCTCACCAGTATGAACTGTCTGATGACTTAAAAGGATTGACTTTACACGAAAGGCCTTACCACACTCATCACAATTGTAAGGTTTCTCTCCAGTATGAACGGTCTGATGACTTAAAAGGACTGACTTTACCCGATAGGTCTTTCCACACTCATCACATTTGTAAGGTCTCTCTCCAGTATGAAATCTCTTATGCCTTGTGAAATGTGAAGAGTGACTATACTGCTTGCCACACACATTACATCTGTAAGGTTTCTCTCCAGTATGAACCCTCTGATGAACAGCAAGGTATGCATTTTGGCTGAAGACTTTGTCACATATATCACATTTAAATAGTTTCTCTCCTGTATGAATTTTCTGATGTCTCCTGAGCTTTGAGCTGTCAGCAAAGGTTTTGCCGCACTCATTACATTGGCAACTTCTCTTTCTTGCAGGGATAGTCCGATGACTTACAAGGAATGAATTCTGACCAAAGATTTTATCACATACATCACACTTATGTAAGTTTGCTCCTGAGTGGATTATCTGATGTCTAGCAAGGGTGGAGCTATCATTAAAGGTTTTGCCACACTCATTACATTTGTAACATTTCACTTCAGAATGAATTTTCAAATGATGTGCAAGCTGTGAACTTTGATCAAACAATTTGTCACATACTTCACATTTATGTGATTCCTCTCTTATATGGATGGCCTGATGTTTAATGAGGCATGAGCCCTTAAGACAGGCTCTCCCACACTCATCACATTTGTAAGGTTTTTCCCTGTGTGCTTTGAGGTCTTGTGTTATTACTGAAGGATTCATAAAATCATCCCCATATATATTAGAAACACTGGTTTGGACACAAGGAGGACTTCTTTGAAGTGGTGAAAATGACAAACTGTTGTTGACAGACCTCTCAACTTCGTTATATTCAGAAGTTATCCCACCAGTTTGAAGTAACTGCAGTTTATCCTGAAAGTTAAACCCAAGCCTGTTTCCAAACAGCGTGATTCCTGCATCCTTTCTATCATGTGAATCTCTTCCATCAGGCACATTTCCATCAAGGCTTACAGGTGTTCCTTTGTAATTTCTTTTGTCATCTCTCCCCTGACACTCAAAGTCACACATATTTTCCTGAGTTTCCCAAAGATGAAAATGTTTGATTTCATAGCTTTCAGGTCTTCCCAGCATCAATGTTTGGAGTGGCTCTCGTTTATGACTGTTTGCTTTGGGTTGTAAATGCTTGATCACATGTGTAGGAGAGATATCTACAAGATAAAAAGAACCATAGGTGTCCTGCTGACAATGATTCAAAACCAAATGTTTCATGTTCAACATCTATTACACCAAAAGTAATACTTACACCAAGTTATGAAACACAACAATGATGACCTTAAGTCTTTAGAAACACTAAAGGAATAGAATCCTTAACTTAAGAAAGCATGATAACATAAATTCACCATTAAGGTAACCTGGTTTTAAAAACCATATGCCAAACGCACTCACACTGGACAATCTTATGCCCACTCTCAAAAACAGAGTATTTTTCTATGAGGACCTCTAGGAACGTATCAATCGACAGTTGTCTCAAATTGAAAAGAAAAATATTATACTACCATTGTATTCTGCATACTTACTATACATAAATAAATTCTAAACAATATATTATATATTGTAACAGTAAATAATCCAAAACCAAGCTCACCCAATTAATAATTAACTATTCATAATTGGTTGTTTACAATTGAAAACAAATGAGAAAATGAAGAATATGACTAAAACAATTTTTTGGAAACAACATAGTTTTCTAAATCTGCTATAGAACTACATACCCAAAAAGAAAGGCATTTTACAATGTTAACAAGTAGTATGTGTCAGCTGTAGTGCAGAATACACACTAAAGGACCATCATCTGTAAATGACACATAAACTGAGACGTAAAACATTCACCAGTTTTCTAAGAGCCAAGAACCAAAGCAATCCCTGCCTATGTTGTTGTTCAGTTGCTCAGTTGTGTTTGAGTCTTTGCAACCCCGGGGACTGTACCCACTGGACTCCTCTGTCCATGGGATTTCCCAGGCAAAAATAATGGTGTGGGTTGCCATTTCCTTCTCCATGGGATCTTCCTGACTCAGGGATCAAACCTGCATCTTCTGCATTAGCAGGTGAATTCTTGACCACTGAGCCACCAAGGAAGGCTAATCTCTAGCCGTGCACTGTTCTTAATTACCTGGTTTTTGGCACCAAAATGTGATAAATAAAAAGCGAGTGCTTTGTGTACTTATTGACTAGGGCCAAACACAATATTGCTGAAAAATGTTGCAAGTGAAAAGCATACAAGATATAATGTAGTTGAGGTTTGACAGAAAACAAAATTCTGTAAAGTAATTATTCTTCCAATTAAAAAATAAAATTTTAAAAAGATATAATGTAGATAAAGTCATATCATAAAGAACATGACAGAATACAGATATTACCTTTTGTAAACAAAAGTAAATTTTGAGTATTTACTATAAAACATGCACTACTGTAAGCCAACGGACAGCACTCATTTGCTTTAAAAGGCTTCAGGTAAATTAACATGTTTTTCTCTAATCAGAGCAGGAAACACACCTAATTGGCCCACAAAGTGGTAAGAGAACCAGGATATGAATCTGAACATACAGACTGGGAATACTTATTTGTAAACATGACTACCCACCGAAGGAGTAGATTAGAAAATATTAAAAAAACAACAACAACAAGGAACTTAGAAAGAAAATACCAAGGGAGATACAAGACAGAAGTAGTCTGTTTAACTATTATTCACCATCCCATCTCGAAATGGTTTGTGAGTCATCATGGATGCACAGAGTGATTGAGGTCATGTCCTGAGAAACTTGTTCAATAAATGACCAAAGATTATCTTTACAGTGAGAGCATGTAGAAGGTGGAGGGATGCGGTAGGTAAGAACAATGTTTCCACCCGTATCAAGGTACTATGTGAGGAATGGTCAGGACTAACAGAGGGCCTGCGTGGAGCATAGGGTACACAGGCTGATGTCAGATATCAGCTTGGGACTGCATGTGTTTGAGAAAATAACTGAGAGCACAAACTAATATACTGACCTGAAAAGAACAGAACTGGTTCAGGAAGTTTATGGGCATTATACTATGGGTACGGGACAGAAACAAAAGAAATTTTAAGAGTGACTGTGATATATGGAGAAAGCAGGATAATACTATTTACAATGTAAGGTATCCAACTGTGAAATTTGTGAGTTACAATGGAATGCTTATATTCAAGAAAAACACACACAATATTCCAGGACATTGTGTAAGAATCTTATTAGCAGAAATCAGAAGGAACATCCAGGAAAAGGCTATCTAAACCTGGGTTCCTCTGCCAAGGAGGATTAACCTCTCTATTGGACATTTACTTCGCTTCTTCTTCCACACATGTTCATCTCAAGATCGAGGAGTATCAAAGAAAAGGAGGGATTGAAACTGACTCTGGAGGACCTTCCCAGTTACAAAAGCCTTTCTGAGCCTTTTGCATTTGTAGAAAAAGACTTTATTCTCCTAGACTTTCCCTGAGTTCAAAAGAGTAGATTCAAACAGTTTCTAATACATAAAAGGATCATAAACCATGATCAAGTTGGATTTATAGCAGGGATGCAAGATTTCTCGATAAAATTCAAGTGCCACTTATGATAAAAACCTTCAGAAAGTCAGCACAGATGGACCCTACCTCAACATAATTAAGACTGTATATGTCAAACACACAGCTAACATCATACTCAACAGGGAAAAACTGAAAGCACTCCCCTTAACAACATGAATAAGACAAGAATGTTCACTATTTCCACTTGTATTAAACATATTTTTGGAAGTCCTAGCCACAACAATCAGAAAAGAAAAAGAAATAAAAGGAACTGAAATTTAGAAAAATAAAAAAGAAGTAAAACTGTCACTCTGATGCTACACACAGAAAATCCTGAAGATGCCACCAGATGACTATTAGACCTCATCAATGAACACAGTAAACTTCTTGGACACTAAATATAGAGAAAACTGCTGCATTTCTATACACTGATAATGATAAATCAGAAAGTGAAATTAGTCAAACAATCCCATTCACCATCTCATAGAAAACAATAAAATTCTAAGCAATAAACCTATCTAAAAAGTCAAAAGAACTGTACTCATTAAACTGTAAGAAGCTGATGACTGATACCAAAGATGACACAAACAGATGGAAATGTATACCATGTTCTTGGACTGAAAGAAGTAACACTGTCAAAATGACCATACTATCCAAGGCAATCTACATATTCACTGCAACCCTTATCAAATTAACAATGACATATTACATAAAACAAAGAAAAATTTAATTTGCACCAAAATATAAAACACTCTGGTATCTAAAACAATCTTGAGAAGGCAGAACAGAGCTGGAGGAATGATGTTCCCTGACTCACACTAAACCACCAACTTACAGTCATCACAGTAATATGTTAACGGCACAAAACAGAATACAGATCGCTGGAACAGGATAGAAAACCCATAAATAAACCAATTTACTTATAGTCAATTATTCTATAACAAAGGAGGAAAGAATATTGAATGAAGAAGTCTCTTTAATAAGTGATGCTGGGATAAATGGATAGTTACATGAAAAAGAATGAAATTACAACATTCTCTAACACCACATACAAAAATAAACTCAAAATGTATTAAACATCTAAATGCAAGACCAGATACTATTAAATTCATAGTGGAAAAAAATGCAAAACATTGACATAAATCTCAGCAGTTTTTTTGGATCTATCTCTTAGAGTCATGGTAATAAAAGCAAAATCAAACAAATGAGATCTAATGAAATTTAAAACCTTTTTGCAAAGCAAAGGAAACCAAAAAAAGAACAAAAATACAACTTTTGGACTAGGAGACTATATATGTAAATGATGCTACCTATACGGGATTTATTTCCAAATATACAAACAGTTCATACAGCTTAATATCAAAACAAACAAACAAACAAATAACCCAATCAAAAACTGGGCAGAAGATCAAAACAGATATTTCTTCAAAGGAGACAAACAGATGGCCAACAGTCACCTGAAACGATGTTCGACGCCTCTACTTATCAGAGAAATGCAAATCAAAATCACCTCACAGTGGTCACAATAACAACGATCAAAAAGTCTACAAACAGTAAATGCTTGAGAGGGTGTGGAGAAAAAAGAACCCTCCTACACTGTTGGAAGGAACATAAATTGGTACTGCCACTTTGGAGAATAGCATGGAGGTTCCATAAAGAACTAAAAATAGAGCTATCACATGAACCAGCAATTCCAATCCTGGGCATATATCCAGAAAGGATGAAAACTAATTCAAAATGATACATGCACCCCAATGTTTTTAGCAGCACTGTTCATACCAGACAAAACATGGCAGCAACCTAAATGTTCACTGACAGACAAAGGGATAAAGAATATGTGTTACATATATACAAGGGAATACTGTGAAGTGAAAGTAGCTCAGCCGTGTCCAACTCTTTAAGACCCCATGGCCTGCAGCCCACCAGACTCCCCTGTCCATGAAATACTCTAGGCAAGAACACTGGAGTGGGTTGCCACCTCCACAGCATAAAACTCAATGAACTAACGCCTTTTGCAGCAATATAGACTGAGGGAGTATTCTAAGTGAAATCAGACACAGAAAGACAAATATCATAGGATAGTATATCTTGAACTGAAATAAATGATATGAATGAACTTATTCACAAAATAAACTCACCAGCATAAAAAACAAACTTATGCTTACCAAAGGGGATAGTGCAGGATGGTGGCGGGGGCAGGAAAGAGAGAGATAAATTAGGAATCTGAATATATACAAACTAATATATATACAAAACAGATAAACAACAAGAACCTACGATATAGCTCAGGGAACTATATTAAGTATCTTGTAAATTGCCGTGTAACTGAAAAACAACACTGTAAATTAACTATACCTAAACAGTGGAGAAGGAAAAGGCAACCCACTCCAGTGTTCTTGCCTGGAGAATCCCAGGGACAGACGAGCCTGCTGGGCTGCCGTCTGTAACGTCGCACAGAGTCAGACACAACTGAAGCGACTTAGCATGCATGCATGCATGCATTGGAGAAGGAAATGGAAACCCACTCCAGGGTTCTTGCCTGGAGAATCCCAGGGACAGAGGAGCCTGGTGGGCTGCCATCTGTGGGGTCACAGAGTCAGACACGACTGACTCGACTTAGCAGCAGCAGCAGCAGCAGCATACTTAAAAAGAATGGTTAAAACAAAAACAAAAACAGAAACACCTCTTGCGGAGATGTTCAAACGATGTTTCACAAGGGTGTAAAAGCTACTAAACGGGGGAAGCAGTCTATGAAACAAGACATGTTGACAAAACTGAATACCCACCAGCAAAACAATTTACTTGGAACATTATCTCACACTAAAGACAAAAGTGAACTCAACATGGTTCAAAGACCTAAACCTAAGTCCCAAATGTATAAAACCCCTAGAAGTAAATGTGCAGGAAATGTTATTGGAAACTGGACCCACAAATGATTTACCAGATATAACACCAAAAGCACAGGCCACAAAATAAAACCAGATATTAATAAAGTGAACTATATCAAAATTATAAACTACTGTCTATTAAAGTGCAGTGAGTTTGAAAAGACAATCAACAGTAAAAGAGAAAATATGTGGAAATCATATATCTCATAGTAAATGAGTACAAAGAATATACAAAGAATTTTAAGAGGGCCTGATCACCAGTTCCACTGTGGGACCATTCCCCAATCAACCATCCAACGCATTGCAAATACAAAACAGAAACACTAAGAGTAGCAAAAAAATTTGAACTCAATGATAAAATAAAAAAATAATTACAATGCACAGAACAACAGTGCAGCCAATAGCTTCATAGATATGAGAATGTGAACTGGGACAAAGTTGTCCTGGGATAAATTCCCATACCATTTACAGAGGATAAAATATATCCTCCTTAATATACATGAACAAGAGTCATGGTGCCTTTGTCAGAGTCTCCAAAGCCAGAAAATAACCTGGAAAGATGCATCAGGCTCTCGTGATACTTTCTCTCTCATAATCCTGTAAGATACTGACTACTCTACTGGATAGCTTCAAGTGGTGATTTTGAACAGAGCAAGAAAATAATATTAATAGTGTCTCCATCACAGTTTTCTGTTACCTAGGAAATCCACTCCACAGAGACTCACCAGAGGCGGCCAATTAAACATAGGTGGATTATCACAGCAAGGAAACCAGATAAAATTTCAGACCCTCACGAATATATTTCAAAGAAATTTAAGAAGTAAAATGATACAAAGTAAGCAGAATGTAACACTGGGAACAGTTGACAATCCCAGACTGGCTAGAGCAGTACAAGAGTAAAACTAATAAAACAGGAAGGTCAGACATTACAGGATCTTGAGATGGGACCATGTGCTCGACCTACAGATGGCAAGCTAAGAGCCCGCGAGATTCACATATGCTCCCCTTGTAGGATCTAGCATCAAAAAGACGATCTCTCTACCCACTCTTCTTACATCTTCCTAAGTAACAAACACAGAGGAGCCAATCAACCAGCATGTCCCACTCCTAAAAAGAAAGAAACCGCCCTCTTGAGATACTTTTTCTTTATACATTGTATCTTTGGCTATTTTTACATCACTCTCCACTGTCCAGAGCTTTTCTCCTGCTCCAATGTGGAGATAATATTCAGCTTAGAAACAGAAATTCTGAGACTCCCTTGGTGATCCTGTGCTTAAGACTCTGCACTTCCAATGCAGGAGGTGCAGGTTTGATCCTTAGTCAGGGAACTAAGATCCCACATGCAGAATGGTGCAGCCAAAAAAAGTAAACAAATAAGCAAAACAACAAGAAATGGATATTCAGGGTAATCAGAAAAAAGAAATCTAAAGTGCTGTGCATTTTTCTAAACACTGAGCCAAAGGTCAAAGGTAGAAAATAGGAAATCGGGTTTTTTAGTGTTTTCTTTTAACATTTGCCAGTGAGCTTTGTACATAATTAAGCTCTGGGACAACCTCACATGTGACATGAGACAGACACAGCATCTGAAGAGGGTCAGTTTAACCTTGTGAAGCTGTGTCATACCCGAGTCACCAGAACTCTCAGATGAAAGACATCAGGGCCTCCCAAGGGGCACACAGGCAAAATGCAGATACCCAAGGGCAGCTCTGGAAGCAAGTCATCCTCACCCACAGACAGCAGGTTCCTGTAGGTCTCCAGCATCACATCCCTGTACAAGGCTCTCTGAGCAGGGTCCAGGAATTCCCACTCCTCCTGAGTGAATTCAATGGCCACATCCTCAGAGGTTAGTTGTTCCTGTAATGAAACCAAGTGTCACCAAAAGGGCCATGAAAAGTTCTCATTTTCATGCAAAAAAGAAAGGGTAATAAGGGGTAAGAATGGACTTGGTTGAAGTATGTGTTCTAACAGATCCATGCAGGGGTATCTGGAGAAAATATGGATCTCTGATTTTAATTTCTTATGCTTTTTCATAAGACCTCATGCGATCCTCCAATTAATATGGATTTTTCATCATTGTTCAAAATCCATGAACTATATATAAATAAAACTCAACACTGTATTGGCTATACAGAAGTGTCACATATTACGTTCTACCCAGTGAGTGCAATTCATTATCTAGATGAGGTACACCATGAGTGGTGTCTTCAGAGATGATGAAGTCCACAGAACTTTTAATGGAAAGGTCAAAATTTTCAGTTATAACGTTGAAAACAGCAGCAAGGAACAAAAGTGTCTGAAGGCTTCCTGTTGCTCTAAATTACTGTAGTATTACTCTAAACATTAAAAAAGTACTTTACAGGAAAGAACCTGTCATCAATATAATAGCTCATTGAAGAACAATCTGCTCCCACCTTACAGAAGAAAAACCGTGTCACGACATGCTGAGAAACTCGACTCAGATCAAAAGGTTAGAAATGTTACACGAAGCACGTGAACTCCGAGACGGGCTCAGCAACTGAAGCTTAAGCATCTAACAGTTAAGTAATATGGAGAACATTAAAAGTCCTTTGACACAGGGCTCCTAAAGAAAACTTGAAAGAAGTCCAAGGTGAGCCTCCTCCCTGCCCCTCTGGCTTCTCTGCAGGGGGAGCAGCTCTCAGGCCTCGGGCCTTCATCCCCTGAAAATGGACGCCTGCGCCGAATTCGTCTCCACCCCGTCCCTGATCGGGAGAACCTGCCTGCTGAGTGATCACTGTCCGCGGTGGTGAAGGACCGGAGACACTGACCGATGAGAGCCACAGCAGCGTGGCAGCCCCGGGTCCCTGGACCATCTCACTCATTCCTAGCCGCAGCTTCCAAACCAGCGCCATTTCAAGGGACTTTGACACAGAAGCCAAGTGCCCTGGAGCTGGAGCGGCCAGAGCAGGGGAGGCTGGGTCCAGGGCTGGAGGTGGGACCGTGGGCGGGAGCGTCATCACTGCTACCCAGGAACCCTTCTCTGAAACAGCAGCTCGTCTGCGCCCTGGGCTTGGCCCTCTCAAAGGCCATGGGGCTCTTTGGCCTGATGGTGGTCTAGCTCATCTTCCTCACGACGTGAAGGAGCTGCTTCCACCTCCCACAGTTCTTTCTCCTGTGTCTGCCCTGTGTGTTCCCTTTCCTGTAACTCCCCAGGCAGCCTGGGGACAGTGGTGGGCTCAGGGTTTGACAGAAGGAAAGCAAATAAATATTGTATTAATGTGAAAAAAAAAGTCCAAGGTGAACAAATGTGGAATGGCAAGAAAGGTCATTATAGACGTGGATACAGAAACACAACTGTTAGCAACTTACTACTTAAAACACTAACAGGATTGTTTAGAAAATTTCAAGGCCACAGATTATACTGATAACATAATTTCAACTGAACAAAAAGGTAATATGCAGTTTTTAAATCATGATGTCTTCTATCTAAACCACAGACTTGCACATGCATGCATATATATCTATAAAAAAATTAACTGAAATGAGAGGATTCGTCTCTTGATGAATTTTGGACAATTTTATATCATCCTTTTATTCACATGTATTTCAGCATCTTCCAGATGATAAAAATGTATACTTTGTACTCAGTTTAGTTTGTCAACAGGATTCTATACTAGGCTACCAAAAGAAAACTGGTAAAAAATTTTAAGAAAAGAGAATACTTGAACTCAATTTATAATAAAATTACCATATACAAAAATACAAATACAATTTTATTCATTTAAATTTACATAGCAAGGTATTAATAGAAGCCAAAGACTTTCTTTCTTTTTTTTTCCATTAATAAAACAGTGATTTGAAATTAGAAGGGTCGTTAGATTATGATAAAAAAAATTATCACAAGAGTAAAGTAAAAAAACTTCTTGGAGAATAAAAATCATGGCACAAAGAATATGGAAAAAAATATAGTTATTAAGCAAGACTATCTCAAGAAACATCAGGATGGGAAGGAAACATTCAATACATTCCTTCTGAAATTACAGTGGCATGAAAGGAGCTGTCCATGGTGCCTGTCTTTCACCAGGATAGGATGCGCATGAGCAGGGGCCACTAGAAGAAGTAACAGGAGGAAAAACACAGGGCAAGAGACATAGAGTTTGTCAGAGAGTTGAAACAGGTAGTACTCACTAACCTAAGGACATGGAAAGCTGAAAAGTGAAAGGATGGGAAAACATAGTCCATCCTAAGGAGAGCAGGGGAGACTTATATCAGACAAAATAAACTGAAGAAAAAACAAGTGCAATGAGATAAATATTGTATCATGATAAAATGGTCAATTTACCAAAAAGCTGTAACAAGTAAATATATATATACATCTAACATTAGATATCTCAGAAAAATGAAGCAAACATTAAGGGAAAGGAAGACAGAAATAGTGGCACAGGAATAGTACAAGATTTCAACGCTCCAGTTGAACAGGCATGTACAGATCACAGGGCCCAACAAAAGTATGAAAACACATGCATCTCAAGGACACATAAAACATTCTCTATGAGAGACCACATGTTAGCTCAAAATTAACAATTTTAAGAGACTGACACTATAAAAGTGTCTTCCCTAACAACAATGAAATAAACACAAGTAAAAAAGAAAATTCCCTAAATGTGGACATTAAACAACTTACTCTTACACTACCAATGGGTCTAAGAAAATATCACATGGAAAATCTTAAATAGATGGATGAAAACGAAAAGACAACAGTACAAAATTTATAACACACAAAGAAGACTACTAAAAGGAAAGTCTGACTGTTAAATGCTTACAGTAGAAAAGAGAAAAGATCTTAAATCTGAAATCTATTTTTAGACCTCCAGGAAGCAGAAAATGGGAAACAAACTAAACAGAGGTTTAGCAGAAGGAAATAGGTAAATAACGAAGATTAAACCAGAGATAAACTAGAAAATAGAAAAACGTAAACATCAACAAACTAAGAGTTGATGTTTTGAAAAACCTGGATAGGAAAACCTCCACCTAGACTAAGGAAAAGAGAAAAAAAGATTCAAACAACTAAAAACAGATATGAAACAGGAGTGATTAGAACTGAGGTCAAAGAAAGTTTCTAAAGATAAGGAAGTACTATGACCAATATTGTCTATAAATGACAGAATATAGGAGATATTGGCAAATTCTCAGAAACATACAATCTATTTCACTTATTAAGAAATTAAAAAATGGAGACTGCTGAAACTGAAAGTGTTAGCCACTCAGTCGGTTCTGACACTTTGTGACCTCATGGACTGTAGCCCACAAGGCTCCTCTGTCCATGGAATTTCTCCAGACAACAATACTGGACCATTCCTTTCTCCAGGGAATCTTCCAACCCAGGGATAGAACCTGGGTTTCCTGCACTGCAGGCAGATTCTTTATGATTTGAGTCACTAGGGAAGCCCATTATAACTAGAGAGATTTAAAAAGTAGTCACAAACATCTAAGACAAATACAGGACCAAATTCTACCAAACATTTACAAAAGAATTACCACTAATCCTGCTAATTCTATGGAGCAAGCATGATTCTAATAGTTTGCTGATCTCCCAAAGACACAAGAAAGGAAAACTAGAAACCAATACCCCTGACGAATACTCATGCAAAATTAAAATACTTGCAAACCAACTTGAACACGTATTAAAAAGATCTGGAGATACAGACAGAGAGAACAGACGGAGAGGGGAGGGGAGGAAGGAGAGGGTGAGATGTATGGAGAGAGTAACTTGGAAACTTACATCACCATATGTAAAGTAGAGAGGCAATGGGAATTTGCTGAATGACTCACGGAGCTCCAACAGGGGCTCTCTAACAACCTACAGGGGCGGGATAGGGAGGAAGTTGGGAGGGAGTGGACATATGTATACCTGTGGCTGATTCATGTTGGTATTTGGCAGAAAACAACAACCTCTGTAAAGCAATTATCCTTCACTTAAAATAATTTAAATAAATAAATAAAAAGATCTGACACCATGACCAAGTGGATTTTATTCACATAAGGCGAGAAGTCAACATACAAAAATCAATTAATATGACACAATACATTAACAGAATAAAGGGGAAAAAAACAGGATCATCTCCATGCAGAAAACACAATTTGACAAAAATCTGACAACCTTTCAAGATGGAACACTCAACAAGCTACAAACAATAAAGTATAGCAACATCAACATAAGAAATGCCATTATGAAAAGAGCACAGCAATGGGGAAAGAATGAAAGCTTTCCTCTGAGGTCCAGACGGCAAGGATGTACACTCTGCACTACAGTTCAACATAAGCAAATTGAAAAAGAAGTAAATTTATCTTCTTTCCCAAAAGACAAAGTTTCATAGGCAAAAAACATAAAGATTACAAAAGAAACATGCTGTATCAAAAAAGATTCTTTAATAACCACACAAAGGATCAATCAACCAATTAACTCATTATCAAAACTGCCATGGAAATCTATGTAGAAGCAGAATAAAACATGGTGAAAGTCACAGAACTCTTCAAAGAGCAAACAGCAACACTCCTGAAGAAGGAAGATGGAGGTCTTTCCATTTCAAAACCTCTTACAAGGTAAGCAAGGTGATGTGGTGCTGGTATACAAACAGACAAATAAACCAACTGAACAGAACACAGTACTCAGAAATAATTCTTTGTGTATATGTAAGGTATATTCACAAGGATGTCAAGATACACAAAAGGGAAAGGACAGTCTCAATTGATCTGATTCCCAGATTTTACCAGCTATTGTGCATATTAATACCTGACTTCCATGGGCAGTTTCCTTACCCTGGTTGACAGAGCAGACAGCACATCCAGAGGGGCCCTAAGCAATCCCTGCTGCCCAACAGCACTGAGACCCCATCTCCAAGCCATGGGTGAGAAGCCCTGCCCAGGACGGTGCCCAGGGGAGCCTCCTCACAAGGGCCAGGTCACCGGGTCATGGGGAGATGGGATCTAAGTGGAGACGACAGGCCCTGCGGGAAGGGCCCGGGTGAGTGTGCGTGTACAGGAGTCAGACAGGACACTCCAGAGTCAGACACGATTAGCGAGTCCAGAGAAGGGCATTTCAGGAAGGACAGGCTGAATATGACCTCACCTGAGAAAGAGCCATGCCTGACTCCTTTTCTTTCCTCTTCCTCAACTTCAGGGCTTCCTCAGGCAACACAAGTCTTCAGAGGTCTATCATGAAAGTGAAAACATGCTGTTTAATGCTTAGAGTCAACACATCCCCTTCCTGAGCCCCAACCACACACACAGGGAAGCCCTCACCATGAGGGACACATAGTCCCCTGTGGCCACTGTCTCAGGAGGGACGCAGGACAGGCAACTCCCACAGAGAGACCAACACAGGACTTTCCCACACGTTCCCTGGGATCACACTCCCCTCCTGGTGAGGACTCAGCACACAGCAGCTGAGGGCACCTCCGCTGACCAGGCATTCTCCTTCAGGTCACACCGAAGGCCCTGATCCATCCCCACTCAGAACAGAGCACCCCCTCCTCAGCCCAGATCTCAGCCCTCAGGAATGAGAGGACTCACAGTCCTGATGCTCAGTGAGGGATCCAGACTGGAATGAACTGGGGCATCTTAAACATTCTCGAGCTGTGGACCAACACAAACTACCTGAACGGGAATCTCTGGTCAGAGGGTACAAGACATGGGTATGCAAAATGCCTCATCAATGAAATGAGAAGCCTGGACTGAGCACCATTCAGAGGAGAAAAGCAGCCACCAACTCTCCTTTTCTTTCCCAGCCTTACTAAGGTGTAACTAACAAAAATGCTATAAACGTACTGTGTACAAAGTGATCATATGATAGATTCATACACTGAATAATTATCATAGTCGAGTAAGTTACACTTCCAGCTGAGTTCACTGTATTATATCTCTCTGGGTGAATTTCAACTATATAGAAACACTACAGGCAGCATGCAGTACCTCAGATCCCCAGAACTTACTTAGTTTACAACTGAAAATCTCTACTCTTTGACTAACAGTGCCCCATTTCCCCCTCCACCCAGCTCCTGGTAACAGCCTTATTACTCGATGGCTCTATGAGTTTGACAATTCTAGTTTCCACATACAGTATCTGTCCTTCTTCATCAGGCTTATTTAAGTTGGCATAATATTCCATAGGTTCATTCATTTTGGCATAAATGTAGGACCCTTGATTTTTATATTTATATATAGAGAAAAAATAGTTCATGAATATACAGTATATAATAAATATTTCTAGGTAACACACTTTTGTTACCTATTCTTTTGTCAAGAGACATCTGGCCTGTGTCTATGCCTTGGCTACTGCAAAACAAGTCACACTTGTGGGACTGAGGACATATCCCTGAAAAACTGATCGCTTTTCCTTTGGATATCTGTCAGAAATGGGTTTGACAGACTGTAGGTCTTTCTATGTGAATTTCTTAAGGAACTTCCATGTTCTTTTCCAACACAGCAGTACCATTTACATTATCACCAACAGTGCAGGTAAGATTCCGTGTGTTCTGTACTGTGCCTGTGTGTGTGCTTATTTTGGGAGGGACAGGAGTGGATAACACAGAAGCCAGCACTGGCCTGGCAGCAAGAGAATTACAGCTGTATCTTCTAGAGGATGAACCTCCGGGCTGCAGATCACTGTGGCATCGCTGCCCTCTCATTTATCAGAGCCATCTTCCCCTATGTCACAAGACTTTATGACTCTTCTCAGGTTGGGCCCAGAGAGCCCTACCGAGCAGGACCACCTTATAACAAGCATTCTGAGATCTTAACTTTAGTACTCCTAATTTCCCAGTGGGACTCTAACAAACTTATAAACTTTCATGGTCTCCAACAGAGTGTTCACAGAGCCCATAATGAACCTCGAATCCTCTTATACCGACACAAAGCATTCCAAGCCCTAATAACTCATGCATGAGACAAAAGACAAAAGAGGACACCCAAGGATCCACAGACACAAGACACCATATTTTCATTTACAGTGAGTGATCCAGGTCAAACACCGAAATCTCCAAAGACTGTGAAAAAGAGGGATAATTCCAATGATGCACAGGGCCCAGTGAGACCTCAGCATCTTCCATGGAAACACTCCAGGTTCTCTTGGCATCTTTCCAAATGCACATGAAACTTTCTTCACCAGCAATCCCAAGTACACAGTGATACCAAACTTGATGCAAAGAATGACCTGAGATGTTCCCGGTTACTCTATGGTGCCTGCCTGCTAAGAGAGCCAACAAAAGCCAGCGAGTGGAGTGGATGATGGGGGCACCTGCTAGAACCAGCCCAAGCCCAAGGCTCCCAGCCTCCTGCACCCACAGGTGCCTGTGGGATCAACCCAGGCCACAGTTCTAACAGTGGAATAGACTTCTCTGGGCCCAATTCCATGTCTTTCATTGTTGCTCACGTGTGGTCATGAGTTGTCCAATCAAACCTGTGCAGGCAAATCTCAGCCTCAGTATTGCTGTCCCAGGGAATATGAGCTAAAGCATTAGAACAGCTCAAACCATTCCATGTCGGTTCTCCAACAAACCCACTTCCAGGTTCTGCAGCCTGAACTGAGACATTCTTTTCCAACAGATCCACACACCCCTTGTCCCTGTAACTACACTTGGGATGGGCGCACGCTCCATTCACTGGGCTCACCTGGATGCCGCCAAGAACTGCCACAGGCCTCCTGCAGACCCCACCAGGCTCCCTCCGCTTTCCCCATTTGTCCACCTCTCCTCCCTGCATGACTGGACTAAGCAAGACTAAAGCGCACATGGGTTTCTTGGCAAATGGGATCACAAGAGGAGTGCACACCAGCTACCACCCAAATGACATTGCACATTCAGTATGAAAATCAAGAAACTGGCCCTCCTGGGAAAGTCTGCCACCACCTGGGGACATTATGGAGTCCACGTACAAAGAAAGGGATTTGAGATGAGGAAATCTCAATTCAAGGGTCTCCAGGTCTATCTCCTATTCTCTCCATCCACACCTACTTTGAAGATATTCTAGCTCTTGGGGGGCAGGGCGGGGGCAACATCTCCTTCCTGCCCCGTTAGGTTTTGGATTTCTGCTCATCCTCAGCGCTCTGAAATCACAATCGCTGACACTGAGCACATGAACTCCTAGATGGCAACGCTGCTGTCCATGATGGTGACTGGTCCCTGGATGGACAGAGCTTAGATCTGGGGGCTACAGAGGACTAAACACAGCAGACTAAACATGGGGATATCTTAGCCCAATACTTGAGGACACCAGTTCTGTAGGGCTTTTCAAGACTTCCTATATTTCTTGGCTCTTCTTTTGAGTAATTAAGTAGTCACATGGGGTAAAGGTCAATTACAGCTGAAATGTCCAGAACAAGGGAAATATCTTCATCACCTGCCCTGTTCTCTTGGTCTTCCCTGAGGATTATTCAGCCCAACCCATAGTCCTGTCATCTAAAGACATTTCCAGGATCAGGTACTGCAACCATGCTGGGAAGAAGAGGAACACTATGAGCCCTAAAAAGAGGGGAACCAGGAAGGACTCAAAATAACCCATGAAGAAGGGCAAGAATCTCTGCTGATGGCAACTGATACAGAGGCAATAAACCTGGGGAACATGAGAGAGACTGTTAGGAGCGGATGGGGAACCTCTCTGAGCCTAGACTTGAAGGGTGACAAAGGGCCTGAGCCAGGGTGACTAGAAAGGTGAGAAACTACGATGTCAGACAGAAATGGTTTTGGTATTTGGAAACAGAGAAAAGGTAAATGAGAGCACGACAGGCTTAACCATGAGCAAAGGGTCAGCTCCCAGGAGAGGCTGGAGACACTGACAGGGCCCTGAGTTTGACAGAGGGCTGTGGAGCCACAGCGAGGAGTCAAGCTTTAGTCCCAAGAACAAATGAATGCCAGCCGAGGTCTGAATGTCAGGACATGAAAAAAATCTCCCTTCAGATTTAACCTTATTCATAGAAGTCATCTGATTCTAAGCCTGTGATCCTGCCTCCATCCTACAGTTTTCCTTTTCATTTTTCATTCAGGGAGGACTGGGATCTAATTAAAATTCTAATTACCACCAGACACTCCCTCCAAACCAGAACTGCCACACACAGACACACAGCCACTTTGGCTAATCATTTCAGGGGTCAGTGTTGCTCACGCTCAGAGTTTCCGGTCTAGTCTCCCATCTCCATGTTACAAGTGGGCTCCCTCAGGCCCAGAGAGATGCTCTTTATGAGAAGGTCTGAGCTGAGTGAAGAGAACCGGGTATAACTGAATAATGAAACGGGAGGGGGAAGGGCAAGCGGGCCAGGTTTGTCCTTATTGCCCATTCCATTTAACACCAGGAACATCTGTCATGTATCTAAGCAAAAGAAATTTTTCTTTCAAGATTGGGTCAAACTGATACCAAGCAGGTAATTTTTTATTATAAGATTGCAGTAAAATATTTTAAAAATACAGAATTGCACATATCTATCCACTGGTACAAGAAACATTCTAAGAGGTCAGCTTAGAAATAGGATCTGAGCAATCTTTTTCATCATGAATAGAGAGGCTCTGTTGGAAGGTTCCAGGTCAAACCAGCCCATCCTTCCTCATTTGCACAGCAGTCAAAAAGGGACCCAGGTCAGCTACCTACGCGGGGTGAAGGGATGGGCTGACAGGAAAGGGGGGCCGTGCGGGGCACAAGGAGCGGCCGAGGAGATACGAGGACAGAGGGGCTGCGAGGGAAGGGGTCTCAGGAGCGGGGCGGGCTCTCCAGAATCCCAGGGCCGGGGAGAGGGCGCGGCCTCGCTGGGAGCAGGGGCGAGGGGCTCTGCCGCCAGTGGTCGAGAAGGCGACGCGGCGGGGAGGGGTGCAACTCCAACTCCTGAGAGGGCTTTACCTGGCGAGGCCAGAGGTAAAAAACGGTTTTAAGGAGGAAAATGTCGCTGGAGGCAGTGTCTACGTGTTTTGACCAGGGCCAAAACCACCTCAGTAACAAAGTCTGAAAAATACAGTCTTCCAAAGATTTGGGATTTATGGATGAACTCCATACCCCCATCAAAACATGGGATCTAATCAACATTTTCAGAACATTCAAAAACGGCAGATTACATGTTATTTTCAAAAACACATGTCAAGATCTATCCATCTTAGCAATATCTTCTTAGATGCACTTCTGTAGCCAACTCTCACACTTAGGTTTGTTTCAGAGCAGGCTGTTTAATATGAAATCTCGTAGGCATTCATTTCCTCACAGCTGAGTCAAAATCCTCAGCATGATCAGAAGCTCCCATCACTAGGACTTGGCACCTGGGATCTGTATCCAGTCCATCACAAAGACTCATAAACTGAGCTTTCATCATGGCTAGGCTTCATGGTCAGAAACTGAACATTCTCATGATCAGATTGCTCAAGTTCTAATCCCTGAACTCAATGTAAAGGTTTTCCCACACTTATTGCATTTGGGATGTGTGGCTCCAGTATGTTCCCCAACTTCTGATCTTTGGGTAAAAGCCTTGCGACACATTTTACATCTGTGTGCTTTCTCTTCACGATAAATATTCTGCCATCTAGTGATAAATGAACAATAACATGAAGCTTCGCCATATCCACCGCAATTTAAATCATGAAGTATTTGGTAAATCTAAGGCACAACCTAAAAGCTATTCAAACTTCAGTACATTAGTACTGTTTGGTGCAGTACAAACAACTTGACTACTGGTGCAAGGGGGACCTATGAGAAAAGGTTGCTCACATTCCTGGCACTGGTGATGAACTCTTTTAGAATGAGTAGATTTTCAACGGCCTGACCACATTCAGTATCATCTGCGCTCGATCCAGTGTGAATATTCTCATGAAGCATAAGATGTGAACCACTGCTGAAAGCACTGCAACCTCAATTGTATTTTCAAGGGCTCTCACCTCTGTACATCATCTGATGGCAAGTTAGGCTTGAAAGTACACTGAAGAATTTATCACACTCATTACATCTCTAATGTTTCTTTCCATTAGAAAAGACCCTGACGCCGGGAAAGATCAAAGGCAGGTGGAAAAGAGGATGAGATGGTTGGATGTCACCACGGACTCAATGGACAGGAGTTTGAGCAAGTCCTGGAGATGGTGAAGGGCAGGGAACCCGGCCTGCTGCAGTCCATAGGGTTGCCAAGAGTCCGAGAGGACTGAGCGACTTGACGACGACCCACTCCAGTATTCTTGCCTGGGAAATCCCAGGGACACAGGAGCCTGGCAGGCTACAGTCTGTGGGGAGCTCAAAGACATCTGACTGAGCACTGCGAACATTTTATATTTCTCTTTGATTCTAATGCTCATACAAGTAACCAGCATCACTGAAAATAACCTCCTGAAATGAAGAGTCTTTGTAGTCAGTTTACTACCATGGTCATATAAAACAGAAAGGACAGTAATACGCCTCTCTAACACTGGAGAAAGAACTCCAGCTCCAGCACCAGTCCCAAAGCTGAAATTCTGAACTAGTTCCTGAACACGTGATTTGATACTTATAAAATTATCAAGTGCCATGTCAAAATTAAAATGACCTTTTCCTTATAAATTACTACATATTTCGTGTACTGTATGTGTTACCTCAGGATCTTACCTCGAGAGGAAATCAGACCCTGGGCCTCTCACAGCAACGACCGAATTTATTTCGGCTAGAGGAAGGGGTCGGAGAATAGGGAGGTGCGAAGTGACTGGAGACCACGGATAGGGAGGAGAGGGGACCCCACGGGCGCAGCTTAACAACAAAAACAAAAACAAACAACTACCTCAGGTTCCCAATGGTCGGCCGCACCTACCAAGTCTCGGCTTCGGGAATTTGCTGCAGAATGGCTTGCATCTAAACGGAGACCAGAAACTCCTCAGCCACTGGTACCAGAACAGGAGGGGCGGGGCCGAGCGGACACCTGCTGTGTTCTTCCTATGGGTCCCAGGTATCTTGTCAGGGTTTAGAAGTACCTGAGGGTCTTTCCCGTCTTGTGTTGCATCATTGATTCCTCATAACTGTACCAGTTTTAAAGTAAAAACTTAATATCCTGTGGGATAATTGCGTTGGAAAGTCTGGGAAATGAAACCTGGTGTGGTGGCCGGGCTGGCGGTGGGGAGGGGTGGGTGGGGGTTGATGTGCGGTGGTGGCTGGACCCAGAAATATTCCTCCAATTAGAATTAATTTAAGCAGTTTAAGTACACAAGAACTGGCTTTGTGTAGGGGTGACAAGCTGGAATGTGAAACACACAGCTCTTAGTAACACCTCATAGTAACTCCTGTAAGGAAAAAACTATCTTGACATTCCACTTCTTCAAAGATCAACCTTATTAGTCACTGCAGCGGCCCAACGACAATGCACCCTGAGGGGAATGCAGGCTGGAGAGAAACAGGTACCGTTCTGAGCTTCAGACATAGTAGCCTTGGTAAATCAGCAACAGCCTCTTGGGCCCATCCTCCTCCTCAGGAAGTCCAGGTAAGTTTAGGCGAGTCTCTCCTGGTTTTCACATCTCCCAGTTATGCGGTGATGACCCCAAATTTTATTTGGCAGGGTATTAATGGTTAAAAGACACAGGAGGATCCTGGCTGAAAGACAGTGGGATTTGCTCAGTTGAAAGCCACTCACTGACACTTCCCTGGTGGTCCAGTGATAAAGAATCCATCATGCCAATGCCTGGGACACAGGTTTGATCCCTGGTCTGGGAGGATACCATGTGCCTTGGAGCAACTAAGCCCGAGCAACACAAGTACTGAGCGGGTGCTCTAAAGCTTGTGCTCTGCAACAAGAGTAGCTACAGCAGTGAGAAGCCAGCGCAGCAATCAGTGGTTCCTGCTTGCTGCAACTAGAGAAAGCCCACGTGCAGCAAAAAAGGCTCAGCACAGCCGAAAGAAAAAAAAGACATTGAGTGATCTGGACCGACCAAAACTAGGAGATTCAGAATGCCAGTCTCCAACCAAACACCAGCCACATTTCTGTATTTTATGTACAGAATTTATAACCCCTGCTCGACACAAGGAGAGAAAAGCCTGGGGCACAGTGAAGACCCAGCACAGCCAAAAATAAAACTTAAGTTATTAAAGAAGAGAGAAAATATTTCCTGTAATGAGAACTGCGTTCTTCTTTATAGAAACTGTTTCTGTTCCATGCTTATGATGAGGTAGCTTCAAATGCTTTTGAGAAAAACTTGTTTACATCATAATATACAAGTGACTACTTCCTCAACGTAATGGAATGTCAAAAATTACTAGATCATTTGATGGTAATTAGGCAGTTTTAACTTTTGTTTAAAAATTATATATCCTCTCTTTTCTTTGCTGTCTGTTTCCAAAAGCTCTGTCAGATGTGGACAACAAAGGAGACTAGAAAATAACATCTTGAGAAGACATTCCAACTTATTTTCACCAAAATTATCACCAACTTTGCACTATTTAGAAATATTTCTATGTGTATTAACTGACTGAACTCAAGTCCTGAAGGAACTTTCTTCATGTTTATAGGGCAGCTACTGTGTTCCCTGTCATTGTCTTATGTGCATTTGCACATTACAAAAGTCTCAAAATAACCCACTGACTTATGTATTTGTTAGTGGAAGGCAGAGAAGAAATGTAAATTAAACTTTAAATCTCGGTCACAACATGTGGACAGAAAAAAGAACGCTAAGGAAAAACTTGAAAAAACAAAAGAAATAGGGTAGCATGATTTGAGAGAATCGCATTGAAACATATCTATTACCATATGCAAAATAGATAGCCAGTGGGAGTCTGATATGTGACTGCATCCAGAGCCACTGCTCTGTGACAGCTTGGAGGGATAGCGTGGGGGAGGAGGGAGGGGACACACGAATGCCTATGGCCGATTCATGCTGAGGTATGGCAAACACCATCACAGTATTAAAAACTCAACAAAAAGGAAATTCTACTATAGCTGACAAGGAACTATGGAGCACACTTATTAATTTTCTAATGTTACATCAACATTTTAATATCCTTTGGAAAACTGGACTTCTATTTAGTATTTATTAATACTAAATATTTCCAAACATTACTGTTCATTAGGCTAGCGTAAAAATGTCTTAGGCAACAGATAGTAAATAGTAATTTTTCTGTTGAGTGAAACAGATAAATAGTAATTTACTACCATCTTCAACAACCATGTAGAACAATGGAACACATCTGTACAGCAGGAAAAGGAATTAACAAATTGATATCATGAGTAAACATTCAGTGTTTTGTTAAACAGTCTCACTGGTTTTTCTGATGTTTGACTATTGATACCTTTAGACTTTAAAACCAACCGCTTCCTATGCTGCCTATCTGGGCAGGCTGAGAAATTCCCATCAGGTTGGAAGTCTATAGTGCTCCAACTAGAAAGCTTCATCAGTTAACAAACATTCTCATAACATATCATCTGTTCCAGTATCCAGACCAAACTTTGGGTTTGGTTCCATCTTGTGCTTTCGGTGACTTCAAAGTAACAAGAACAAAAATGTTGGGGATCGAATGTATGAAATTTCCAGTTTATCAAACAAACAAAAAATGCCACCATGTAGTGTGCATTCCCAATTATTTCTGGGACTTCCCTGGTGACTCAGTGATAAGGATTCGGCCTGCCAATGCAGGAGACGAGGGCTCAATGCCTGGTCCAGAAATTCCCACATGCTGTGGAGCCACAGCATGAAATGACGACTCACTTAAGTATTCTTTCTTGGGAAATCCCATGAACATAAGAGCCAGATGGGCTACAGTCTACGGGATGCAAAGAGTCAGACACAATAGAGCACACACACATGCATGTGGCTAAGTGGTTAGCACAGAAAGTAAAAAGAAGTCCAATCAGGAAACTATTTTTACATCTCAAGGAAGGAGAAAGAGAACAAGCTACATACAGCTTTGGCAGAACAAAAGAGTTAAAATAAGAAAGATTCAGATCCTGCACACCCACTCCTGGGCATTTATCTGAAGAAAACCATAATTCAAAAAGACAGTGCACCCTAGTGTTCACTGCAGCACTATTTACAATAGGCACAGCATGGAAACAATCTAAATGCCCAGCAACAGAGGAACAGATAAAGAAGATGTGGTACATTATTTACAAGAATATCAGTCGTGTCCGACTCTTTGCGATCCCAGAGACTATAAAGTCCATGAAATTCTCCAGGCCAGAATACTGGAGTGGGTAGCCTTTCCCTTCTCCACGGGATCTTCTGAACCCAGGGATCAAACCCAGGTCTCTTGCATTGCAGGCAGACTGTTTACCAACTGAGCTATCAGGGAAGCCCGAATGAAACATTAACTCCTGCATAAAAAAAGAAAGAATGCCATTTGCAGGTACATGCATGGAACTAGAGATTATCATGTTATGACAAACCTAGACAGCATATTGAAAAGCAGAGACATTACTTTGCCAACAAAGGTCTGTCTAATCAAGGCTATGGTTTTTCCAGTGGTCATGTATGGATGTGAGAGTTGGACTATAAAGAAAGCTGAGCGCCAAAGAATTGATGCTTTTGATCGGGTAGAGAGGGAGGTGGGAGGGGGGATCAGGATGGGGAATACATGTAAATCCATGGCTAATTCATGTCAATGTATGACAAAAACCACTACAATATTTTAAAGTAATTAGCCTCCAACCAATAAAAATAAATGAAACAAAAAAAAAAAGAATTGATGCTTTTGAACTGTGATGTTGGAGAAGACTCTTGAAAGTCCCTTGGACTGCAGGGAGATCCAACCAGTCCATCCTAAAGGAGATCAGTCCTGGGTGTTCATTGGAGGGACTGATGTTGAAGCTGAAACTCCAATACTTTGGCCACCTGATGCAAAGAGCTGACTCACTGGAAAAGACCCTGATGCTGGAAAGGATTGAGGGCAGGAGGAGAAGGGGACAACAGAGGATGAGATGGTTAGATGGCATCATCAGCTCGATGGACATGGGTTTGGGTGGACTCCGGGAGTTGGTGATGGACAGGGAGGCCTGGTGTGCTGCGGTTCATGGGGTCGCAGAGTTGGACGTGACTGAGTGACTGAACTGAACTGAACTGAACACCTAATGAAGTCAACCCCTTCATCTAACTGATTGCTTTTCTGAGACCATCATGAAATACCTGTAAGAAAGCTATAAAACAAAACGCTTTTGAAACTTCTGCAGGAAAAGTCATAAATAGTAAAGTCATCTTCTTAAGAAAGCTCAAATAATTAAATATATATATATATCACATTTATATGGTTTCTCTCCAGTATGAATTCTCCAATGAACTACAAGATCTGCACTTTGACTAAAGGTCTTGCCACATATATCACATTTATATGGTTTCTCTCCAGTAGATAGACAGAGTGTCTGATGAACTATGGATGGAGGTTTGTGACACTGCACAGGAATCAAGACTATCCCCAAGAAAAATAAATGCAAAAAAGCAAAATGACTGTCTGAGGAGGGCTTATAAACAGCTGTGAAAAGAAGGGAAGCAAAAAGCAAAGGAGAAAAGGAAGATATACCCACTTGAATGCAGAGTTCCAAACAATAGCAAGGAGAGAGAATAAAGTCTTCCTCAGTGATCAATGCAAAGAAATAGAGGAAAAGAATAGAATGGGAAGGACTAGAGATCTCTTCAAGAAAATTAGAGATATCAAGGGAACATTTCATGCAAAGATGCGCTCAATAAAGGACAGAAATGGTAGGGACCTAACAGAAACAGAAGATATTAAGAGGTGGCAAGAATACACAGAACTGTACAAAAAAGATCTTCACGACCCAGATAATCATGATGGTGTGATCACTCACCTAGAGCCAGACATCCTGGAATGTGAAGTCAAGTGTCACTACGAACAAAGCTAGTGGAGGTGATGGAATTCCAGTTGAGCTATTTCAAATCCTGAAAGATGATGCTGTGAAACTGCTGCACTCTATATGCCAGCAAATTTGGAAAACTCAGCAGTGGCCACAGGACTGGAAAAGGTCAGTTTTCATTCCAATTGCAAAGAATGATCAAACTACCGCACAACTGCACTCATCTCACATGCTAGTAAAGTAATGCTTAAATTTCTCCAAGCCAGGCTTCAGAAATACGTGAACTGTGAACTTCCAGGTGTTCAAGCTGGTTTTAGAAAAGGCAGGGTGTCGGGAGCCGTCGGGGTGCGCCCAAACCGTGACAAGGTCACTGAACCAGAGAGAAACCTGCAAGGCAGCTCTTTCTCACACGGGGCTGCCCCAGGGGCCCAATATGTCCCCTCAGGAGCCACCGGGACAAGAAAGGAATCTGCAAGGCAGCTCTTCCCCTTGAGGTTGTCCCGGGGGCCCAGTATGTCCCTTTCTTCATCTTACTGTTGTTGGGCTTTCATTTTTGGAAATATAATATGTAGTAATAAGGCCTCGCTGGAAAAGTCCAAGCCTAATTAGAAATGCTCATGATTGCTCCGGCCTAGGACACGGAGCAAAACACCAAAAACACGAGTTTTTGACCATAAACATCAGGTCAAAAAGGAAAAGGCCACAGGCATAGTTTGGCTGCTTGGCTTAAAGGATTACAATGTTCTAGAATAGAAAAGAGTAGAGGCATTTAGGTTTAGGAGTAGATATACTGCTTCAGTTTACTTGCTCCTTGGTTGAGAGGGTTTTCATTATTGCTATTTCCTTGCTGCTATTTGTTCATTGTTTCCCTTTCTTTAAACAACATGGGATATTATGGGTATTTTTGTAGAATTAGAAAATGGGGTACATAGGATTTCAATAGAAGATTAATATTAACCAGCTTCACTGCCATTTTCTCACTATTAATAGAGGTGTTTTGCTGCTTTAGAGGTATTTTTGTTGTTTAATAGTTAATCATTGTAAATTGAGGTTTTGTGGTTTCAGGTAAAGAAAAATACCAGGGTTTTCACATGGTACTATTCTCAGAAATGTCAAACATATTTTTGTAGCCCTTCCCATGTATTGTTTTATTGTCTAAAGAATTCACACTATACCTGAAATTTGTGGAACACTGTTTTTGTCAGAGTGAAAATGTTAGGCCATTGAGGCAAGAAGACTAAAGTACAGGACATTCTAGGAAAAAACCCTGTAATCAGAAAAGTTCCAGATGAATGCATAGGGGAAAAACATGGGGAAAAAAATATTGACGGTAGCACAAACCAATATGTGATGTAATATGTGGTGACTTAAGGGGGAGGTAACGTTCATTCTATAAAAACTGAGCTGTCCTAAAAAAAAAAAAAAAAAATAGCTACCTCTTCTAGGCAACCTTCTGTGTGTGTCTGTCTTCTTTCTCGCCGACGCCACTCATCCCTTGGGTATTCCTGGACCCGCTGGGGCTGGACCCAACAGCAGAGGAACCAGAGATCAAATTGCCAACATCCACTGAATCGTCGAAAAAGCAAGAGAGTTCCAGAAAAACATCTATTTCTGCTTTATTGACTATGCCAAAGCCTTTGACGGTGTGGATCACAATAAAGTGTGGAAAATTCTGAAAGAGATGGGAATATCAGACTACTTGACCTGCCTCTTGAGAAACCTGTATGAAGGTCAGGAAGCAACAGTTAGAACTGGACATGGAACAACAGACTGGTTCCAAATAGGAAAAGGAGTACAAGGCTGTATATTGTCACCCTGCTCACTTAACTTATATGCAGAGTACATCATAAGAAACTCTGGGCTGGAGGAAGCACAAGCTGGAGTCAAGATTGCTGGGAGAAATATCAATAATCTCAGATATGCAGATGATACCACCCTTATGGCAGAAAGTGAAGAAGAAATAAAGAGCCTCTTGATGAAAGTGAAAGATGAAAGTGAAAAAGTTGGCTTAAAGCTCAACATTCAGAAAACTAAGATCATGGCATCTGGTCCCATCACTTCATGGCAAATAGATGCGGAACCAGTGGAAACAGTGGCTGACTTTATTTTTCTGGGCTCCAAAATCACTGCAGATGGTGACTGCAGCAATGAAATTAAAAGATGCTTGCTCCTTGGAAGAAAAGTTATGACCAATCTAGACAGCATATTAAAAAGCAGAGACATTACTTTGCCAACAAAGGTTCGTCTAGTCAAGGCCATGGTTTTTCCAGTGATTATGTATGGATGTGAGAGTTGGACTATAAAGAAAGCTGAGCGCCAAAGAATTGATGCTTTTGAACTGTGGTGTTGAAGAAGACTGTTCAGAGTCCCTTGGACTGCAAGGAGATCCAACCAGTCCATCCTAAAAGAGATCAGTCGTGGGTGTTCATTGGAAGGACTGATGTTGAAGCTGATACTTTGGCCACCTGATGTGAAGAGCTTACTCATTTGAAAAGACCCTGATGCTGGGAAAGACTGAGGGCAGAAGGAGAAGGGAACGACAGAGGATGAGATGGTTGGATAGCATCACCCATTCAACGGACATGGGTTTGGGTTGACTCCAGGAGTTGGTGATGGACAGGGAGGCCTGGCGTACCGCGGTTCATGGGGTCACAAAGAGTCAGACACGACTAAGTGACTGAACTGAACTGAACTCCAGTATGAATTCTCTGATCTGTAAGATGTGCATTTTGACTAAAGGCTTTGCCACATACATCACATTTATACGGTTTCTCTCCAGCATGAACTCCCAGATGAATTCTAAGGTGTGCGTTTTGAGTAAAGTACCGGTCACACACATCACATTTATATGGTTTCTCTCCAGTGTGAATTCTCCAATGAACTGTAAGATAAAGCCTGTAACAGAAGGCTTTGCCACATAAATTACATTTATACGATTTCTTTCCTCTATGAACTGCTTGATGGTTGGTTAGAGCTGAATATGCATTGAAATCTTGGTCACATTCATTACATTTGTAAGTATTCTCTCTAGTATGAATTCTCTGAAGAATTCCAAGGCTTGCATTTTGAGTAAAGCATTGGCCACAAATATCCCACTTATATGGTTTCTCTCCAGTATGAATTCTCTGACGAACTAGAAAGTTTGTGGTCTGAATACAGGCCTTGCCACACACATCACATTTATATGGTTGCTCTCCAGTATGAATTCTCTGATGAACTGCAAGGTATGCATTTTGACTAAAGGCCTTGTCACATATATCACAATTATATGATGTCTCTACAGTATGAACTCCCCGATGAATTCCAAGGTGTGCATTTTTAGTAAAGCACGAGCAACATGCATCATATTTATATGGTTTCTCTCCAGTATGAATTCTCCAATGAACTGTAAAATAAGATCTGTAACTAAAGGCGTTGCCACGTACATTTAAAAGGTTTCTCTCTTATATGTCTTAACTGCTTGATGGTCAGTTAAGACTACACGTGCACTAAAAGCTTTACCACACTCATTACATTTCTATGGTTTCTCTACATTATGTATTGATGAATTATAAGGCCCAACTCCAACTGAAGACTTTGCCACACTTCTTCCATTTGTAAGGTTTCTTTCCGGTATGAATTCTCTGATGAATTCCAAGGTGTGAATATTGATTAAAGCATTAAAGACAGAAAGAACAATACTTCACAAATTCATTCACTCTCTGCCTTCTTCTGAATGCATAAGGAATAGTACTATATGCAAATACCTATTACTTTTAAAGAACTACTAAACCAAGACCGTAGGGGTAGAAAATAGGAAATTGGGTATTTCAAAAGGTTGAAATCAACTTTATAAATACTTAAGCTCTGGAAAAACTCCTTGTGTATCATGTAGTGGGCAAATCACCTGAAGAAAGGACAAGTTTAAATTCCTAATGCCAATCATGAGGCTTTTCATGTCTGAGTCAACAGGGCTTTGACCTCAGTCACGAAAAACAGGCTACCAAGAGGCATACAGAGAAAATGCAGAGACACACCCCTAGGGCAGATCCCAAACTTCAGAGGCAAGTTATCCTTACCCACAGAGAGCACATTTCTGAGGGTCTCCATCATCACATCCCTGTACAAGGCCCCCTGAACAGGGTACAGGCATTCCCATTCCTCAGGAGTGAATCTGATGGCCACATCCTTGAAGGTCAACTGTCCCTGATATGAAAATACATTTCACCAATAGGCCCTGAGCAGAGTTTTTATTTTCACACAAAAGGAGAAATGGAAAAAGTGGTAAGGATCATTTCAGTAGAAATAATATTCTGATAAATCCATGGAAAGCTATTTGGAGCAAATTCTTGATCTCTAATTGCCTACATTAAACATTGTTTCCGAAATAAATAATGAATCAAAATTAGTAAAGTTGGGACTTTCCTGGTGATCCAGTGCTTAAGACCCTGCATTTCTACTGCAGGGGTTTTAGGTTCAATTCCTCCTCAGGAACTAAGATCCTACAAGATGCAACTTGCAACCAAGAAGAAAAGACAAAAAATATTAGTAAACTTGATTTCATGGTTTAAATAGACAATGGAAAGAATAAAAAAAAAAAAAAATGGAAAGAATTAAAAAAAGAAAAAAAAAAAAAGAAACTGAAAAAGAAGAAAAAAGATAAAACAGACAATGATACGAAACACCATCTAGTCCTGAGATCTCTTTCTGAACTTTCCATTCCATTCCCAAACACTTAAGATTTCAAGGAGGTGCTCATTTAGTTTTAAATGTACTATAAAAAGTCAGAACTGATTTCTACTCATTGGCCTCTTTGGCAGATTTTACCACGTACTGTACATGTTAATACCTGAGGTCCACGTACCGCTTCTTTACCCTGGTTGACAGAGAGCAGACAGTGCATCCAGATGGGCCCTAAACAGTGCCTGCTGCGCAACAGCACTGAGACCCCGTCTCCAACTCATGGGTGAGAAGCCCTGCCCAGGACAGTGCCCAGGGGAGCCTCTTCACAAGGGCCAGGTCACCGGGTCATGGGGAGATGGGATCTAAGTGGAGACGACAGGCCCTGAGGGAAGGCCCCGGGTGAGTGTGCGTGTACAGGTCAGACAGGACACTCCAGAGTCAGACACGATTAGCAAGTCCAGGGAAGGGCATTTCAGGAAGGCAGTGTGAGAATCCACTGAGAATATGACCTTACCTGAGAAAGAGCCATGCCTGACTCCTCTTCTTTCCTCTTCTGGGCTTCTTCGTCCACGAGTCTTCACAGTTCTATTATGAAAGTTGAAAACATGCTGTTTAATGCTTAGAGTCAACACATCCCCTTCCTGAGCCCCAACCACACACTCAGGGAAGCCCTCACCGTGTGGAACAGACAGTCCCCTAGGCCCACTGTCTCAGGAGGGACTCAGGACAATCAACTCCCGCACAGAGACCAACATGGGACTTTCCCACACTTTCCCTCGGATCACACTCCCCTCCTGGTGAGGCCTCATGCACACAGCAGCAGGGGCACCTCCGCTGACCCCATGATCCCCTTCAGGTCACACAGCAGGCGGGGTTCAGCCCCACTCAGAACAGAGCGCCCTCCCCGCCCCGGGGGCCTGATCTCAGTCTCAGAAGTAGAGGCTAAGAGCCCTGGTGCTCAATGCAGGATCCAGATCGTTATTATCTGCAGCTCTGTGCACATTCCTGGGGCAAGGCCCCACACAAAAACCTGAGGAGCATGTCTGATGGGGGAAGAGATGACTAATGAAAGGAGTATGTGTGCACATACCATACACCCTGTGACCATGTGACATATGTGTACACTATGAAATATTTATCACAAACCACTAACCAACACATCCATCACCTCCAAATTCCCATGTTCTGTGTGTGGTGACAACACTGAGGACGTACTCTCCTGACAAATTCCCAGCAAGCAGTAACAGAAGAGGATTAACTACAGTCAGCATGCTGCGCATACCTCCCCAGGACGCACTCATTTCACAACTCAAAGTCGGTAGCTTTTGACCAACATCTCCCCATCTTCCAGACCTTCCAAATGACCACCATCTTACCCTCTGGTACTGTGAGTTTCGTTTTTCTTACATTCCATATAATGGAAGGACATACAATACCAGTCTTTCCCTGTCTGTCTTAATTCACTTACCGTAATATTCTCTACATTCATCCAAGTTCTCCCAAGTGAGACAAATCTCCATAATTGTTTACAAGAAAGTCGCTACTGAACGAACAAATCTTTATCCCAAGCTACAAGAAAATTAAATGTAAAGAAAGCAGAAAGCCAAAAGTAAAACCATCACAAAGAACATGGTGAAAGTTGCTTGAAAAGGCAACTTTTCAAAGAGTCAGTTCTTGCCCCATTTTTTCTCTCACATACCTCTACTCCTCACCAGGAATAGGGAAGGGGGTGACCCACACCTGAGAGAATCAAGTCCCTGCCCCAGTCCCCACCTCAACAGGCTCTACACATGCATGCTCTTTTAATACAAATAATTACAAAATACACATGCCTCACAGACAGAAGCTTTGCAATTCTCATTCTTATCTGCACAATTTAAAGAAGCAAGATCTGCATTAGATTTTAAAGTCCAAAATCAATGTATGACGACTTAATAATTCTGAGCCAACTGCTTCAGCACTCTCTGGATCTAGTCCCCACCATCACCTGCACACTAGCTGTTTCCACTTCATTTGGTTGATCTGTTTCCCTACTTCTTTCTACATCTCCCTTTCTCTGCTCTCATCTCTGCTCTCCTGCTGTCCCTTCCTCCACTCTACTTCTTCCCTGCCTCCCATCCCGCCTCTCTCTGCCATCTGTTCGCCTTCAAGTTGCTTTCTCTCCACCCTCCCTGGTGAGCCTCAATTTCCCTGCATTTCTGCCTTTCTTCCTCCATCTCTGCCCTCCCTTCCTCCCAACTCTCTGGCACTCCCAAGTGGCTATGCTTCCTTTCAGCTCGCTTTTTTTCTCAGCTCCTCCAATCACTAGGAGTCCCCTTTCTCTCCCAGCAGGATATTGCTGCTCTGGGCCCAACTCTAGTATCGCCGTCGCGGGCTGTCTCCGTGAACTGCATCTCCACTGTCGCCCTCTTTGGGAGCCCTGATTTACAGCCCCTCTCCCTTGAAGGCTATAGTAGGGCGCGGCAGAGGACGAGATGGGGAGATACCATCCCTGGCTCAACGGATGGATTTGAGAAAACTCTAGGCGATACAGGGCTCGCAAAGAGTCGGAATGAACAACCAACCACACCTCCCTATGTTGCTCACCGTTAACTCTCCGGAGATCCTGCTTTTTTCTGAATTTCTCTCCTTTCCCCACCCGCTCCCTACAAGGCTCATTCTCTTTCACGAAGCTGTCTCTTCCAAGTTCCTCACAATCCTCTTCACTGCCATCGCTTGTCCCACATGCTTTTCTCAATTTTCCATTTCTCTAGGAGTCGCTGTCTGCTACTCCGGATCCCGCCTTCCGCCCACTATTTACAGGGTAGGAGACTGAATAAGAAAGGCCCTCCCGCAAGAGCCAAATTCCGGCGGCTGGTATGTGGGGCCGAAGAACCATGGGTGTCACGTGGCTGGCTCACCTCGCGCCACCAGGGATCAGGGGAAAAGTCACTCTGAAGGTCAGAAGGACCGGCCTGAGGAGACGTGAGGAGAGAGGGCTGGGAAGGAGAGGGGTCTCAGGAGCGGGGCGGGCTCTCCAGAATCCCAGGACCGGGGAGAGAACGCGGCCTCTCCGGGAGCGGGCCGGCCGGCGAGGCCTCCAGGGCCCGAGGAGGAGAGGCTGAAGAACGTGGAGCGAATAAACCACCTCGCCTAATAGAATTGTATGTGGTGCAGAAAGGGTAGACAGGTCAGTGAGGTCAGTAAACGGTTTTAAACCGGGAAAAGGTGCGAAACGCAACGTTTCAGCGTTCCAAAAGCAGGAACCAGCTTCAGTGCGGGCTTTAAACCAAAAGGCAGGCGCCCCTTCGCCGCTTACGGAGACGTCTGAATTTACTGGGGGTGGTGGGGCGGGAGCGGGGATTTAGAGTCAGTAGCGACCCTCAGACCCGGGGTACAAAGAAAAGGAGACTGCGAGAGGCAGGTCCGACTCCAAAGTCAGAAACTCACGGTAAGCTGGGACCTCCACTCGCTGCTCTCCGCTGCCACGCGAGTCACGGTGCGCGCACGCGCAGACAAATAGCTGAACGGCTGGAGGCGGGGCCAGGCCGTCAGAGGGTGGGTGGTGGAGACAAGCGCGACCAGCAGAGGGCCTTTGAAAGGTGAGGCGGCATCTCGCTGCGCAGCGGGCGGGTCGTCTCGGCGCGGAGGGAGGGGCGGGGCGGAGCGGAGCGTCCCGGCGCGGCGGGGCGGGGCGACTCGGCGCGGGGGGAGGAGCGGGGCGGGGCGCTCAGTGGGGAGAAGCGTGGCGGCGCAGCGGGCGGAGGAAACTAATTCGATACTGTAATCACTGTTAAAGGGGACTGCAGGCTGGGGACTTCTCCTTGGAAGGAAAGTTATGATAGAACTAGATGGTGTATTAAAAAGCAAAGGAATCACGTTGCCAGCAAAGGAATCACGTTGCCAACAAAGGTCCCTATAGACAAACTATGGTTTTTCCAGTAGTCAGCCTGGGATGTGATTTAAAAAGGGATGTGAGAGTTGGTCCATAAAGAAGGCTGAGCAGAGAAAAATTGATGCTTTTGGATTGTGGTGCTGGAGATCAGTCTTGAGAGCCCTTTGGAGGGCAAGGAGATCAAACCTGTCAATCTGAAAGGAGACCAACGGTGAATATTCATTGGAAGGACGGATGCTGAAGCTGAGGCTCCAATACTTTGACCACATGATGCAAATATCGGACTCATTGGAAAAGACCTCGAGGCTGGGAAAGATTGAAGGCAGGAGGAGAATGGAATGATAGAGGACGAGACGGTTAGATGGCATCACCAACTCAATGGACATGAGTTTGAGCAAACTCCAGGAGATGGTGAAAGACAGGGAAGCCTGGCATGCTGCAGCCCACGAGGCTGCAATGAGTCAGTCATGGCTGAGCTACTAAATAACAGTAACAACAACACATCACTGATAGGGCATAGACTGGGAATTCGTGGAGGGTGTGTCTGGTTTTTTCCCGGGGAAACAGGGGGCCTAGTGGGGGGTCTTAAGTCAGTGATAATGGGGAGGGGTGGCTCTTGGCAGTAAGCCTTTTCCTGGAAGTGAAGTGGGAGAATTTTTTAATCTTTGCTCTTTTCCATAATTACAGGATCTGAAGTAAGCTTCAACTCTGTCATCATAAGCTATAATGAAGGAGGAAACAGACAGAGCTGGACTCAGTCTTAGGCCAGGCTGCAAACATTAGGCTACACGCGTGGTCACTCTCCCAATGGACTCTGAACTTTGTGCCCGGTGTCTATAGAAGTGGCATACCAATGGGAAACCAGACCCCCTGGATAAAAGAGCCTCAGGACTTGTACTTGGACTCGCCGTTGCCTAAAAGAATATGTTGGTTCCCTCCCCCGTCCGGCAGGCCGCGGGTGGATTGCTCCGCGCTCCGCGGTTCCCTGGCTGCGCGCGCAGGCTGTGGGCCTTTTGCTTCCCGCCGCGGCAGCGTCGGCGCTGGCCAGACGGATCCCAGCGGTCGACCTCCCGGAGCGGCATGCCGCGCTGAGGCGCGGTGGATCCCGCGGCGCCATGAACCTCCTGCCCTGCAACCCGCACGGCAACGGGCTGCTCTACGCCTTCAACCAGGACCATGGATGCTTTGCGTGTGGGATGGAAAATGGATTCCGAGTCTATAACACCGATCCACTGAAGGAAAAGGAGAAGCAAGAATTTATAGAAGGAGGAGTTGGCCATATTGAAATGTTGTTTCGCTGCAACTATTTAGCTTTAGTTGGTGGTGGGAAAAAGCCAAAATACCCTCCAAACAAAGTGATGATTTGGGATGACCTGAAGAAGAAAACTGTGATTGAAATAGAATTTTCTACTGAAGTCAAGGCTGCCAAATTACGGCGAGATAGAATTGTGGTTGTTTTGGACTCTATGATCAAAGTGTTTACATTCACACATAATCCCCATCAGTTACACGTCTTTGAAACCTGCTATAACCCTAAAGGTCTCTGTGTCCTGTGCCCCAACAGTAACAACTCGCTCCTGGCCTTCCCGGGCACGCACACGGGCCACGTGCAGCTTGTGGACCTGGCCAGCACCGAGAAGCCACCGGTGGACATTCCCGCCCAGGAGGGCGTCCTGAGCTGCATTGCTCTCAATCTGCAGGGAACAAGACTTGCGACCGCCTCTGAGAAAGGGACCCTTATACGAATATTTGATACTTCATCAGGGCATTTAATCCAGGAACTACGAAGAGGATCTCAAGCAGCTAATATTTATTGCATTAACTTCAATCAGGGCGCTTCCCTCATCTGTGTGTCCAGTGACCACGGCACGGTGCACATTTTTGCAGCCGAAGATCCGAAAAGGAATAAACAATCAAGTTTGGCATCGGCCAGTTTCCTTCCAAAATACTTCAGTTCCAAGTGGAGTTTCTCCAAGTTTCAAGTCCCCTCAGGCTCTCCATGCATTTGTGCCTTTGGAACAGAGCCAAACGCTGTCATTGCGATCTGTGCGGACGGCAGCTACTACAAGTTCCTGTTCAACCCCAAGGGAGAGTGCGTCCGGGAGGTGTATGCGCAGTTCCTGGAGATGACGGACGACAAGCTTTGACCCTTCACCGGGAGCACGAGCACCGCGGCCCCTGGGCGCCCAGCGGCCCCTCGAGCTCCTGGGGCTGGTGACGATGGGCCGGAGGGACGGCCCGGGACCTTGTCGTGAAGCCACTCATGGCTGTTTTCCGAAGCCAGGCCTCCTGAGTCCAATGTTAAAGGAAGAATCAATGGAGCACGGGGACACTCCCACCTGACCGCCAGCTTCACCATTCGCTTCAGTGGCTCTGCCGCATCCTCCACCTGCAGCCAGGGCTCCGGACAAACTGGGGGCACGTTGAGAAAAGGAGGGACAACGTGAAATTCATTTGTGGCGCCAGATTCCATCCTTTTTGCTGAGTTTGTGATGGAGAGGTGAACACACGTGCAATCTTGGTTCTTTCTCACCATGTATAAGTGGGATTATCACACCGGCAGCCTTAGGAGGAGGAGGGAGGAAGCCCTTCTCCCGTCTAAACTGAAGAAAGCTTAGAGTTCACAGGCTTGGTGTCTCCCTCGGGAGCCACATGTCACATGTTCCCCTCTTGTTGGCGCCACTGGAGTTGAGGCAGCGCCAGGCCTACCCCGTGAACCGCACCTGTGGCCTCCTGGCAACACTCTGGGTCAAAGGGCGTTCCCCTTTACTCGTAGGGAACAGAGTAACGCGTAGACTTTAGAACTGAGTCACAGAAGAACGCATCGCTTAATTCGGAGGATACGAAGGGAAACCGGCGTCTCAACAAAGCAGCGCCCGGTCCTGTGGGCTTCGGCCAGCCGCCTCCACTTCCCTCTCTCACCGTCTTCTCTCCCTGTTTTTAAGAATAGCTGCACACTAACATTCTGGGAATGAGAGGCACATACTTTTTTTTAACATTTGGTAACTAAAATAGGTTATGGGCTCTATATTGTTAGTACTATTTGAGGTATATATTTAATTTTCTTAAATTCCCTTTAAACTTAATTTTGTTTTGATTTCAGGTTGCAAACATTAAAATCTGCAGCTGCAAGCTCTCAGTTTGCCAGTTCTTTTACTGTCATGTAATCAACTAACTTTGTCTGTGGATTTCAATGTAAAGTATGCATGTTACTTTTATGTGTATTTAATCATGAAATTTAATTTTGCACACTTATTTGTAATGTTTCTTTTAAATAAACGTGGCTAATTTTGTTAAAAAAAAAGAATATGCTAATTATCTCTGTAACAGAACAAAGTCATAAATTCCATTATTTTTATTGGGATATGACCACAGTCCTATTGATAAATGTCCACTGTTTATCTAGTCTTGTGACACATGAATCATGGGTGAACTTTGATCGTATCTCTCTTTTACCTTGTCCAGACTAGTTTCAAGGAATTTGGGGAGGTGGGTTTGAGCACGTACACTTAGGGTATATAAGGTTTTCACAAAAACTAGTTGGGGTCCTTGGCTAAGAGGCAACTCTGCCTTGGCCCCGCCAGTGTAATAAACTGCACTCCACTATCTGCATTGTCCTTCTGAGTCACTTTGTTTCTCGGAACATGTGACTACAACAATAATACCAAGAAAAGTCAAAGAAGATAAATACACATGTAATAGTTAAAAAATGGAACCTTAGGAATATTAACCCAATAATAATAAAACAACAACAAAGGCCTGAGAACCTTGGTGTAGTACCTTAGAACGTTTGTGAGGGGCCCTGCGTGTTCCTTTGGGCTGTGTTCTGTCTGGTCCTGTCACATCTTAGAGACATCAGTATGTGTTGAAAGACGTTCCTCTGAATCAACAAGTCAGAGGTCTGGGTTGAACCAGAACCCAGAGGTTATACTAATGCCAAAATCTTGGCTCTCTGTGCACAAATGCCAAGCCAAAATACTTGAAGTACAAACACAGAGATAGAGTTACGGAGGAGTAAGAGTGGCTTTATATATGTGTGAGGCTAAAAGGGAATACTTTAGGCCCCCTCCCTGGTGAGTAGGGAGAGGTTATATCATCTGCTAGGGATATATGCTAAGGATCAAGGCAGTAACAGTCTTGTTTTCTTCTTTCCTCTACAAAGTTGTAAAAAGGATGGGGTTGGTGACAAGATTAAATTGTGTGCAGGGTCTTAGGTGGTCTGGTCTCCTAATCACTGCAGTGGTAAAGAATCCACCTGCCAGTATAGGAGACTTGGGTTCGATTCCTGGGTCGGGAAGATCCCCTGGGGGAAGAAATGGCAACCCATTTTGTGTCCATTAGGTCACAAGAGGGTTGGACACGATTGACCCGGCGTGAGCATCCTTCTTTGATTAGCAACTGTTCTGCCCTTTGGAACTCACAGAAGGTCATGGAGACTGCAGTCCTGCCTATAAGAAATGGGAACCAAAAAGGCCTCTGTGCCTGGGAGACCCACAGGGCCCTGCTCTGCAGCGTCAATACTAGGAAAAATTTTTTTTCCACTTTGCCATTTCTCTGGTGATCACGGTGAAAAAAGTCTTTGCACAGCATCCTGGATATTATGTTTATAATTAGAGAGTAATGAAATATCATACTGATGTAACTAAATTATCCCCTCATCTTTTTTACCAGCTGTGCTCTGGTGAAGAAATAGCTGGTGAGAATAAGCCTTTCTTCATTAAAAAAGTGAAAAAGCAGGCAGTTGTTTTCTGTGCCTTGAGAAAGAAAGTTGCATGTGAATTGTCCACGTTGCGCATGCAAACAGTACACACGGATGTGGACAGATGTGATGTTACCTTAAAATGGTTTGGCCCAGACACCTGGGGGAAAGTCTTCACGAAATTCCAAAAGTAGATGTACTGAGGATTTAGCACATATGAAGTACTAAACACAAACTGAACTGAATTATCCAAGAAATACTCACCATTGTTGGGAAAACAAAATTAAACACCAAAGTGAATGGGCCTGGAAATTATCATACTGAGAGGGTAACATGCAGGAAGGTCAGGGGTCTCCAAATGGAGGATATAGGCTGCAAGTGTCAACGTTTTTTATCTTTCTCTAAGGGCAGGAGGAGGAAACAAATTACAAGTGTCAGATATTCTTCCCGTCTCTATTCAAAATTTTAATTTTGTATAGGAGGTTTCTCTTAAAATTCTGTGTTGCTATGACGACACCTGGTTCCACCTGAACTTAACTTTTCCCAAACCTTGAGCTAACCAATGCGTTTTTCTTATGGAAATGTTTTTATTAAGCTATGTTAATGAACTATGTATTTACCCTAGACTCTTTCTTCAAGTTGGTTTGCTTAAAAGACTCAGAACCAATAATGGCTCAACAAACTAGTATGTTTTACTCATACAATTGTTCTCCTAATCTATGTTAATGAAACTATTTATTTGCTTGGAAACCTGCCTTTCTTCAAGATTCATGTCAATCGTTTTAAGGCCCGGGACAACTCACCTTGTGCCAATGTTATCTCAAAATGCATGTTGTGGATGAGGGGCCTGGTACCAATCTCTAAGTTTTGAGACATTTCCTTTCTCCAATTAGCAGCCTGCTAGTAGTGGTACTCTTGCGTGGAAAATCCCATGGACGGAGGAGCCTGGTGGGCTGCAGTCCATGGGATTGCTAAGAGTCGGACACGACTGAGCGACTTGACTTTCACTTTTCACTTTCATTCATTGGAGAAAGAAATGGCAACCCACTCCAGTGTTCTTGCCTGGAGAATCCCAGGGACAGCGGAGCCTGGTGGCTGCCGTCTATGGGGTCGCACAGAGTCAGACACGACTGAAGCGACTTAGCAGCAGCAGCAGTAGCTATATAACATTCACCTAAAGACTAGCAGGGGGGCTCTGTTCCTGTCTCCTTCTGATGTCTATGTCAGAAACTTTATCTATGTCTTTTATACTTTAATAAAACTTTATTACACAAAATCTCTGAGCGATCAAACCTCATCATTGGCCCAGACTGAATTCCTCTCCTCCGGACGCCAAGAATCCCGGAGTCTTTCAAGGCTCAGCAACAACCTTTCAATACTAAGTGAATAAGTCAGAGAAAGACAAAGATTAGACATCACTTATATTTGGAATCTGAAAAAAGATACCAATGAACTCATTTACAAAACAGAAACGTCTGACAGTATAGCATAGGGAGGTCTGCTCAATGTTATGTGCTAGCCTGGATGGGACAGGAGTTTGGGGGAGAATGGATACATGCATATGTGTGGCTGAGTACCTCAATTGTCATTTATCCCGACCCCTTAAAAGATGTGAATCCTCTTGGGACCCAGCAGTACCCTACACCCATACCCACCTCATCCCCCAGTATAAATCCACCTCACCCGGCCTCGTCTTTGCTCTTTTATTAAAATTTGAAAGGAGTAGAGTAGGTTCACAATGTTATGTTAGTATCAGGCATAGAGCGAATTGAATGAGTTATATTTAAAAAATTATTAGAAAAAAATCTCCTTTAATGAGAACTGCATTCTTCTTTATAAAAAGTGTTTCTGTTTCATGCTTGTGATGACATAGCTTCAAATACTTGAGAAAAACTTGTATAATAATATATACAATAATTATATATAGTATAGTTATATAACTATATAATAATACATAGTTGTCACTACTTCTCAGTGATGTACCAGTGCCAGTGAAGTTGCTCAGTTGTGTCCAACTCTTTGTGATCCATGGACTGTAGCCTACCAAGCTCCTCCATCTATGGAAATTTCCAGGCAAGAGTACTGGAGTCGGTTGCCATTTCCGTCTCCGGGGGATATTCCTGATCCAGGAATCGAACCCAGGTCTCCCGCATTGCGGGCAGATACTTTACTATCTGAGCTACCAGGGAAGCCCAATGTAATGGAACGTCAAATTACTGTATGACCATTTGAGGGTAATTAGGCAACTGTGGCTCAGATCGTGAACTCCTTATTGCCAAATTAAGACTTAAACTGAAGAAAGTAGGGAAAACCACTAGACCATTCAGGTATCACCTAAATCAAATTCCTTATGACTACACAGTGGAAGTGACAAATAGATTTAAGGGACTTGCTCTGATAGACAGAGAGCCTGATGAACTATGGACGGAGGTTCGTGACATTGTACAGGAGACAGGGATCAAGACCATCCCCAAGGAAAAGAAATGCAAAAGGGGAAAATGGTTGTCTGAGGAGGCCTTACAAATAGCTGTGAAAAGAAGAGAAGTGAAAAGCAAAGGAGAAAACGAAAGATATTCCCATTTGAATGCAGACTTCCAAAGAATAGCCAGGAGAGATAAGAAAGCCTTCCTTAGTGATCAATGCGATGAAATAGAGGAAAATAACAGAATGGGAAAGACTAGAGATCTCTTCAAGAAAATTAGAGATATCAAGGGAACATTTCAAGCAAAGATGGGTTCGATAAAGGACCGAAATGGTATTGACCTAACAGAAGCAGAAGATATTAAGAAGACGTGGCAAGAATACATAGAAGAACTGTACAAAAAAGATCTTCATGACCCAGATAATCACAATGGTGTGATCACTCACCTAGAGCCAGACATCCTGGAATGTGAAGTCAAGCGGGCCTTAGAAAGCATCACTACGAACAAAGCTAGTGGATGTGATGGAATTCCAGTTGAGCTATTTCAAATCCTGAAAGATGATGCTGTTAAAGTGCTGCCTCAATATGCCAGCAAATTTGGAAAATTCACCAGTGGCCACAGGACTGGAAAAGGTCCGTTTTCATTCCAATCCCTAAGAAAGGCAATGCCAAAGAATGCTCAAACTACCGCACAATTGCACTCATTTCACACGCTAGTAAAGTAATCCTCAAAATTCTCCAAGCCAGGCTTCAGCAATATGTGAACCGAGAACTTCCAGATGTTCAAGCTGGTTTTAGAAAAGGCCAAGGAACCAGAGATCAAATTGCCAATATCTGCTGGATCATCAAAAAAGCAAGAGAGTTCCAGAAAAATATCTATTTCTGCTTTATTGACTACGCAAAAACCTTCGACTGTGTGGATCACAATAAACTGGAAAATTTTGAAAGAGATGGGAATACCAGACCACCTGAGTGCCTCTTGAGAAAGCTGTATGCAGGCCAGGAAGCAACAGTTAGAACTGGACATGGAACAACAGACTGGTTCCAAATAGGAAAAGGAATACATCAAGGCTGTATATTGTCACCCTGCTTATTTAACGTATATGCAGAGTACATCATGAGAAACGGTGGACTGGAAGAAGCACAAGCTGGAATCAAGATTGCCGGGAGAAATATCAATAACCTGAGATATGCAGATGACACCACCCTTATAGCAGAGAGTGAAGAGGAACTAAAAAGCCTCTTGATGAAAGTGAAAGAGGAGAGTGAAAAAGTTGGCTTAAAGCTCAACATTCAGAAAACTAAGATCATGGCATCTGGTCCCATCACCTCATGGGAAATAGATGGGGAGACAGTGGAAACAGTGTCAGACTTCATTTTTTTGGGCTCCAAAATCACTGCGGATGGTGACTGCAGCCATGAAATTAAAAGACGCTTACTCCTTGGAAGGAAAGTTAAGACCAACCTAGATAGCATATTAAAGAGCAGAGACATTATTACATTGCCAACAAAGGTCCGTCTGGTCAAGGCTGTTTTTCCAGTGGTCATGTATGGATGTGAGAGTTGGACTGTAAAGAAAGTTGAACGCCGAAAAATTGATGCCTTTGAACTGTGGTGTTGGAGAAGACTCTTGAGAGTCCCTTGGACTGCAAGGAGCTCCAACCAGTCCATCCTAAAGGAGATCAGCCCTGGGTGTTCATTGGAAGGACTGATGCTGAAGCTGAAACTCCAGTACTTTGGCCGCCTCAGGCGAAGAGTTGACTCATGGAAAAGGCCCTGATGCTGGGAGGGATTGGGGGAAGGAGAAGGGGGCGACAGAGGATGAGATGGCTGGATGGCATTACTGACTCGATGGACATGAGTTTGAGTAAACTCTGGGAGTTGGTGATGGACAGGGAGGCCTGGTGTGCTGCGATTCATGGGGTCACAAGGAGTCGGACACGACTGAGCGACTGAACTGAACTGAGGCAATTTACTTTAAAAATTGTAATCTATTTTTCTCTTTTCTTTGCTGTCTGGAAGCACTGTCACATGTGGACAACAAAGCAGAATGTAAAATATGTTTTCAGAAGACATTAGAATTTATTTTCACAATTATCAACTATGCACTATTTGTAAATATTTCTGTGTATTAACTCAAGTCCTAAACGAATTATCTGTCTTCATAGTTATAGGGTACCTACTATGTCCCATCACTGTCTTATGCATGTGCATTTTCATGTTCTAAAAGTCTCAAAACAACACACTGACGTGGATTTGTTAAGAGTAAGGCAGGGAAGAAACGTAAACATTAAATCTTGGTCACAAAATGCAGACAGAAAAAATTATGCTAAGGAAAAACTATTGAAAAAACAAATAGGGTGGTGTGATTTGAAACAATAGCACTGAAACATATATTGCCATTTGTAAAACAGATAGCCAGTGGAAGTTTGATGTATGAAGCAGGGCACCCAGACAGAGCCAGTGCTCTGTGAAGACCTGGACATATGGGGGGGGAGGGAGGTGGGTTCAGAAAGGAGGGGACATACGTATGTCTATGGCCAATTTGTGTCGATGCAGAGCAAAAAACATCACAATATTGCAAAAAAAAAAATTATTTTTAAATACATCTAAGAATATGAACAATGGAGCATATTACTTAATTCTATAATGTGACATCAAGAATTTAATATACTCTGGACTTTTATTTATTACCTAATAAATATTTCCAAACATTAATGTTCCTAATGTTCTTAGGCTAGTGTAAAAATGTCACAGGCAATGGACAGTAAATAGGAATTTATGTCTAAAAATAGATTAATAATAATTTATACCATCTTCAACACCATATACAATAGAAAATATGTGTACAGCAGGAAAAGGAATGTAATAAATTCAAAGCACGTGAGGACATTCAGTGTTTTGTTAAACAGTCTCACAGTGTTTTTTTGATGTTTCACTACTGACATTTTTAGATTTTATTTGGTGCCATCTTGTTCCAGTGGGGGACTGCAAAGTAACAAGAACCGAAATGTTGGGGACTGAATATGTGAAATGTCTAGTTTAGCAAACAAAAAAAGTCCCCATCATATAGTGTGCTTTCTAAATTATTTCCAGGGCTTCCGTGGTGGCTCAGCAGTAAGGAATTCGCCCACTAATGCAGTAGACAAGGGACTGATAATTCCTGGTCTGGGAAATTCCCATATGCTGTTGAGCTCCTGACCCCATGAGCCACAATTATTCAGCCAAGAATAAATAAGCAAAAAAAAAAAAAAATTTTTTTTCCAGAATGCTCCAAGCTCCAAAAGACACGTCACTTTTACCCTTATTTCCAAAGTTTTTTATTTCCTAATTTTTGCATGACTTTTATTCCTATTCTCACTTCATGTAAATCAGGCACATACTTTTAATTTGGGCACAAAAGATAACATTGGGAAATATCATACAGAGCACATACAAACGGGGGGTAGGTTTTACAGGGCCAGAATCTATAATTGCTCTGCTATGCACAAAGTGTGGAGAGAATAACTGAAGTGTGTATTGTTAGTATATAATCCCAAAATTGTCTATTTGATTTCACCATGTAAAGAAACTCTTAGAGATTCTTTCAACCTTGAGAGTCTTTGGGGCATTGCTGGTTTCTGTTACGAAGGACTGAGGTGGATTAAAGCTGTGTTGTTGGAAGAAACATGATCACTCCGAGTTATGGAAACAATGATACAAACTTTGTTAGCGCACAAGACTTATGATACCTTCTGAGTAAAGGACCACCATTTCCCTGGTACTATTTCTCCCACACAATCAGTCCCCAGTAACCTGTCAACCCACCTCCCATGAAAAGCCCAAGCCCCTCAATGTCCAGCCTGCTCTTGTCATGGTCAGATGGTAGAGCATTCAGTCCTTTAACCACAGTGACCTGTGTACAGAAGGGCGCCCTGAACATAAAGAGCATGCTGAGTCATGTCACGGCTTTACATGGTTCTCTGTCCCTCGCCGATCCTAATTCACACACCATTGAATATATCTCAGTGTCCCTGTTTTACCAGGATAGATATAAATGAACCACACCTAATGAAGTCAGCCCCTTCATCTTACTGATTTCTTTGCAGAGACCATCATGAAAGTCTCTAAGAAAGCTATAAGAATTTAAAACTTTCATGAAATGTCATAAACAATAATGTGACATTCTCAAGAAAATTCAAGTAATTAAACACAAACTGAAGATAATGGGCCATTTCCACACATGTGATTAAGTTTCAACATACTTAATTATTCTGCAGTTATATCGTACGTTAGTGCTGGAGAACTGATTTATTTATTCCTCAAATGAATTCTCTCTTCTGTGATCTGTTGTTAGAACTGTCACAAAAGTTGGCCAAATTCATTACAATTATAAGGATTCTCTCCAATATGAATTTTGGGGGAGGAATCTTGAGGAAATGTTTTCTTAAACATGTTTCCAAATTCGGTATAGTGTACAGTTTCTGACACACATGAATCACTTCTTTATGGAACAGACTACACAATATTCATTACCTGTCTAAGTTTGCTCTCCTTTCACGTTCCACGGTTTTGATCTTTGAGTTAAAGCTTCAGTGTGTACATTACTTTTGTGTGGTTTCTCAGAAAGATATATTCTGAAGTCTAGTGTACTCTGAACCCTCCAGAAAGCCCTTGCCTGTCCGTTTCCAAGACTCCTCTTCACTATGGAGTCTTGTCTAAGACTTCAACTCAAAGTGAAAATTTTCCCACTCCCATTGCATCTGAGCATTGCTCCAGAATGTTCCCAAACTTGGATGTTTGGTAAAATCCTTCCCATAAATATTATATTTGTGTGGTTTAACCCCAGGATATGTATTTTTACACACCTAAAGAGCATTAATTGTGAAAACATCCATAAAGCATAAAGTAAAGTATAAAACTGCCAAAGTATAAAGTATTTTGTGAATACTGTGTTTAAGGCAGTACCTAAAGGTCTTGCCATATTCTGCACACTGGTAAGGTTCTCTCTAGTATGGATCATCTGATGGCTGGTGCAATGTGAGCCCAAAGTAAAGGTTTTACACACTCATGTCACTTGTAAGCTTTCTCTCCAGAATGACTTCTTTACTGAATCCTGACTTAGGATTATTGTCTAAAAGCCCTGACACACTCATTACATTGACATAATTTCTATCCAGTGTGAATATTCTCAAGAAGCCTAAGGTGTAAACACCTGACAAAAGCCTGGACACACTGATTGCATTTGGATGGTCTCTCCAGTCCATCACCTGATGTCTTTTGAGGCCTGAATGCCACCTGAAGGATTTGCCACACTCTTACATTTGTGTCTCTGCATTATGAATTCTCTGCTGATGGGAAAGATGAGACCTGTTATTGAAGCCCTGGCCACACACATTATATTTACATGATTTCCTCCAATCTTAATGTTAAGATTGGAGGGACGGACTGTGCTCTAAATGTATGAATTCTCACCAGTATGAATTTTCTCATGTTCTGTAAATAACTGAATGCCTTCCAAAAGACTTACCTCATGCACTAAGTGGGTAAGATTTCCATTCAGAATTAATTACGTGATGGTTAGTTATGTCTGAACACAGAACCAAAGCTATGTCCCACCTACCACATTCAGGAGGTTTCCTCTAGTTTGACTTTTCTGAGGGTCAAAAAGTTGATATATTTTATGACTGAAGGGTTTGTCATATAAATTCCATTTATGTGGCTTCCCTCCTGTATGAGCTGCCCAACGGTCAGTTGAGGTTGAACATGCACTAGAAGCTATACCAGATTTCTTTCATTTGTATGGTTTCTATATAGTATGAATTCTTTGATTAATTATAAGGCCTGAACTCTGACTAAAGGCTTTGCTACACTCATTACATCTGCACTAAAATGTTTCTCATGATTGTTGTCTTTGTAACATTTTTCTCCACTATAAATTATCTGATTTCTTAGATGGTCATTTCGAGCACTGTCCATATACATCACATTTCTATGCTGTCCCTCCTGTTTGAACTGCACAATGGTGAGGCTAGCTGTGCAGTAAAACATCTGTCAGAATGGTTACATTTGTAAGGTTTCTCTCCAGTATGAATTCTCCAATGAACTGCAAGGTTTGCATTTAAAGGCCTTGCCACTGAGATCACATTTACATGGTTTCTCTCCAGTAGGAATTCTCTGATGAAACGCAAGGTTTGCCGTTTGACTCAAGGCCTTGCCACATAGCTTATTATTTATATGGTTTCTCCCCAATATGTTTCCAATGAACTGCAAAGACCTGGAACTGAAGACTTTGCCACATAAATTACATTTCTACACTTTTCCTCCTGTATGAACTGCCTGATGGCAATATAAGGATGACTGTGCACTAAAATGTTTGTCCCAATTGTTATATTTGTAAGGTTTCTCTCCAGTATGAATTCTCCGATGAATTAAAAGGATTGAATTTCAACGAAAGGCCTGTCCACATACATCACATTTACACAGTTTCTCTCCAGTATGAACTCTCTGATGAACTACAAGGCCTGAATTTCGACTAAAAGCCTTTCCACACATATTACATTTATATGGTTTCTCTCCAGTATGAACTCTCTGATGAAGTACAAGCCTTGCATTTACACTAAAGGCCTTGCCACACACATCACATTTATATGGTTTCTCTCCAGTATGAACTCTCTGATGAAGTACAAGCCTTGCCTTTACACTAAAGGCCTTGCCACATACATCACATTTATACGGTTTCTCTCCGCTATGAATTCTCCAATGAATTACAAGTTTTGACTTTTGAGTATAGCCACGGCCACATACTTCACATGTATATGGCTTCTCTCCAGTATGAAGGGTCTGATGAACTGCACATCTTGCTTTTTGACTAAAGGCCTTTCCACACACATCACATTTATATGGTTTCTCTCCAGTATGTACTCTCCAATGAACTACAAGCCTTGAATTTAGACTAAAGGCCTTGCCACACAGATCACATTTATATGGTTTCTCTCCGGTATGCATTCTCCAATGAATTACAAGTATTGACTTTCGAGTATAGCCACGGCCACATACTTCACATGTATATGGTTTTGCTCCAGTATGAAGGGTCTGATGAACTGTACACCTTGCTTTTCGACTAAAGGCCTTTCCACACACATCACATTTATATGGTTTCTCTCCAGTATGTACTCTCTGATGAACTACAAGCCTTGAATTTACACTAAAGGCCTTGCCACATACATCACATTTATATGGTTTCTCTTCGGTATGCATTCTCAAATGAATTAAAAATATTGACTTCTGAGTATAGCCACGGCCACATACTTCACATGTATATGGTTTCTCTCCAGTATGAAGGATCTGATGAAGTGCATGGCTTTCCTTGCGAGTAAAGGCCTTTCCACACACATCACATTTATATGGTTTCTCTCCAGTATGAACTCTCTGATGAACTACAAGCCTTGCATTTACACTAAAGGCCTTGCCACATACATCACATTTATATGGTTTCTCTTCGGTATGCATTCTCGAATGAATTAAAAATATTGACTTCTGAGTATAGCCACGGCCACATACTTCACATGTATATGGTTTCTCTCCAGTATGAAGGATCTGATGAAGTGCATGGCTTTCCTTGCGAGTAAAGGCCTTTCCACACACATCACATTTATATGGTTTCTCTCCAGTATGAACTCTCCGATGAACTACAAGCCTTGCATTTACACTAAAGGCCTTGCCACACACATCACATTTATATGGTTTCTCTCCAGTATGAACTCTCCGATGAACTACAAGCCTTGCATTTACACTAAAGGCCTTGCCACATACATCACATTTATATGGTTTCTCTCCGGTATGAACTCTCCAATGAATTCCAAGGTGTGACTTTAGAGTATAGCCACGGCCACATACTTCACATGTATACGGTTTCTCTCCAGTATGAAGGGTCTGATGAACTGTACGCCTTGCTTTTCGACTAAAGGCCTTTCCACACACATCACATTTATATGGTTTCTCTCCAGTATGAACTCGCCGATGATGTTGAAGGTGTGTATGCTGTTTAAAGCAGTGGCCACATACATCACATTTATATGGTTTCTCTCCAGTATGATTTCTCTGATGAACTACAAGGGTCGATTTATCATTAAAAGCCTTACAACATATGTTACATTTATATGCTTTTCTTCCTGTATGGATCCTTTGATGTCTAGTGAGTTCTGAGTCCTGAAGAAAAGTCATGTTACACTTATTACAACTGTAAGTTTTTTTCTTGTGTGCTTTCTGGTCTGGTCCCAGTTCTGAGGGATGCATAACAGCACTCTCACGTTTATGAGAATTGCCTTTACGGACACTACGAGTTCTCTGAGGTGGTAAACCTAAGGTGCTACTGTTGATATTTGCCACAACCTGATGACATTCAGAAACTGTCCCTACAGATTCAAGTATCTGCAACTGATCTTGAAAGCTTGATCTATGCCTTTCAACAGGCTTATTTCCTGCATCACTTCTACTATCATGATCTCTTCTATCGGTGAGATTTTTGCTGTGGGATATAGACGTTTCTCTGTCATTTCTTTCATCATCTGTCCACAGAGACTCAAAATCATGCATATTTTCTTGTATCTTCCTGAGGAAAAAATCTTTGATTTCACGACTTTTGGATCTTCCAAACACCACTCTTTGAAAAATTTCTTCTTTACCACTGTTTCCTTTTGCCTGTAATTTCTTGATCATATGTATTTGAGACACATCTACAAGATATAAAACACCGTATGTATTCTATCAATTACAATGCATAAATAAATTGTCTCATGCTGAATACATGGTATTATACCAAAAGTCATACCCATCCTGAACAGAATTATGCATCTTCCCAACAATGCTCTTAAAAATATTTGAAATGCTCAACAAATAGAACTCTTTAAAAACGAAAGAGCAATCCCATGTGATCCAAACTAGTTTTAGGGTAGCCTAGCTTCAAAGATACACTCAGAATATATTCATTTTATCCAAACTCATGTCAGTTCTCAAAGAAAAGGGTATTTTTGCACCATGACCTCTAAGCTCATTCTACTTGGTAGGAAACATACTGCTGTCTCATAATTGAGAAGAAAAAATAGTATATTGCACACACGTTATGCACACTTATACATAAGTAATTGGTAAAGAACAGACAGGGCTACATAGGTGACTTGGTGGTAAAGAATTAGCCTGCCAATGCAGGAGACAACAGGAGAGGGAGCTTCAATCCCTAGGTCGGGAAGATCCCCTGAAGAAGGAAATGGCACCCACTGAGCTATCTTGCCTTAAAAAAAATTCCATGGATGAGTAGCTTAGCAAGCTACTGTCCATGAGATCACAAAGAGTCAGACAGAATGATCGACTAAGCAAGTATTCATTAACAGGTAATAAACTGTAATGGTAAATAATCCAAAAGAAGCACTTTAATGAATAATGGAAAACATAAATGGCAGCTGACAACTGTTCAGGGAATTCCCTACAATAATGTAAAAAAAAAAAAAAAGAAACCTTGTCTAAATACCTCTTATAAATCTATCAGTAGATAGACATACGGGCATTTTATGACTTTAACAAGTGGTTCATGTCAGTTACATTGTGTAATACATAAAGACCACCAGATTTAAATAACAAAAAATTAACAAATAGAACATTCTCTACTTAAAGAACAGTCATTCAGTACAGCAATTCCCTATCTATACAGTAACTTTAATGTACTCAGTTCGTTGGTTCCAAGATATATGTCAAGGAACAAGCTTTGGGGCCTTCTTTGTGGCTCAGAGGTAAGGAATCCACCTGCTAATTAACACACAAGGGTTCCATCCCTCATCCGGGAAGTTCCTACATACCTTGGAGGAGCTAAGCCTGTAGGCCACAACTCCGTGTTCCAGAGTTCGGGAGTCACAACTACTGAGCACAGGCAGAGAGCCCGTACACTGTAACAAGAGAAGGCATTAGAATGAGAAGCCCGTGCACTGCAAGTAGAGAGTCGCCTTTGCTTGCCACAAGTAGCGAAAAGCCCCTGAAGCAACAAAGACTCAGTGAAACAAAAAAAAAAAAAAAATGTTTTTTTAATGTAATACATTGCTATAAAAAAATAAGTATTATTTGAAAACATATTAACTAGAGTCAGATACAACACTCATAAAAATGAAAAGTAAAATAAAAACATACAAGATGCAAAGTAGACAAAGAGATGTCACAAGAAGCAAGACAGGAAGTAAATATATTCTTTAAGCAAAAGTAATCTTTGAGGCAAATTCCCTGGTGGTCCAGTCATTAGGAATACACACATACACTGGAGGGGGCACAGATTCCATCCAGGAATGGGGAACTAAGATACCACCTGCCACATGGCTCAGCAAAAAAACCCCCCAAACAGTAACTTCAGCCCTTTTCTGTAAAACAGGCAACATTCTATGCCACCTAACAGCACTAATCACCTCAGTTTTATAAATAAAGGTAGTGGATGCACAGGGTTCCTGAACACAGCTCCATGGAACATGAAAGTAAATGAGCAAAAGCAGGACTGAAACCGAGACTTACAGATGCATACATGCTCTGAACCACCAGGGCCTACCAGGGCAGAACAGAGGACAAAAAGTTACAGTGAACTCCAGGAGTGTAAAAAGGAAACTTCAGATCAGACGCAAGAACTGACCTGTGTAACTGTCTTACTCCTGGAAATCGTTTCCAAGGCACCAACAACACATCAATTCAGGTCCTGTCCAAGAGAGGACCTCAATGTCCACTGTCCTTCCAGGTTTCCTGAATTACAATCACAGAAGATCCAAACCACATTCCTGTTACACACACCCCTGAAGCATGTGGCAAAAGAAGTCACAACAGGAACAGCTGAGGGCTCTGAACAGGAAGACAGGTTGAAGGCAGCTCTGTGTAGGATCTGAGACACCAAATGCAATCGAAGAGCTGCCAGTCTTTTCCCTTCTTCCAATGAGGTCTCCCAAGTGCAGCAAATAGGAAGAGAACCAGGCTGGGTCCAAAATAAACTTTGGAGGTGTCAGCGCTGTTCTACATGGACCAAAAATCAGGCATCCGATGGAATCCAGCGCAGAAGGGGGACAAAGAGGAAATAGATCCCTTTGAAACACCTCATCACATGCTTCCCATAGTCAAGCAACAACACTGACAGGAGTCAAAAGACAGATTGTTATAGATCATATAAAGACTTTGCCTTTTGGGACCTCTTTTCCTGGGGGTCCACTTAGAACAAAAACTCTTTTTTCTTTCTAATTAAATCATTTTCTTCATTTAGAAACAGCCACCTGTAAGTCAGACCTACTTTCTTTCTCCCTAAAAAAATGCAATTTTTTGGTAGGAGACTGATGGCCTCCATGTTAAATGTCTTGAATGGTGTCATCTTCCCCTTTGCATTCCGTGAGATACGTGGGCTCCAGTTGAGGAATTTACACCCAACAAAAACAGGGTAAATAGACAGTCATTCTCTAATCTCAGGGAATAATTATGGCAAGGACAAAGAAAGGATAAAACCTTGTTTGTTAAGGGAGACACTATACACGCCCAGAAAGGCTGTTTGGAGCCAAAACTCACAGGATTATTCCAGGCCATAATGAGTCTTGCTCCTCCCAGAAGCCTTCACTTTGAGATCCAACTTGGCTAAGGTGTGTATGCACACTCCAGGGAGGGTCCTGAGACAAATGAACCAGGGCGAATAAACAAGGTGACTGGCCTGAGGGAAGATGAAGACCCGGAAAACTGCCCCTTTGTAAAGAATTTACACTTCCTAAAGGCGTCTCTCTCTCTCTCTCTGAGGTTGCCCATGTGCCTTGCCAGATGTACTTTTTCTTTCAATAAACTTTTTCCTTTACTCTTTATCTTCTGCCTCATCACCTGAATTAGTTCTTGACTAGGCAGGCTAGACTGGGGACCGTAGCCCTAAATGTTGGCTCCTGCGGTCCAGGGGTTAGGAGTCTCGATCTGGGAAATTAAGAACTTGCTTCCAGCTTCTGCTCGCTCCCACTCACTGCTATGAGCATCCCAAATCAATTTCATTGCTCATAGCTTTTGTTACTAAAAACATGAATCTTACTTTCCTTAAGCAACCATGAACTGTCCTTTATATTAGCATTTTGTAGAATGGTGACCATAAATACCAGTGATAACTTCTAAAAACATTTGCTTTCTTATGGAGAACATCTCAGGGTAGCAGCAAACATATTCATTAATAATCCAAAATCTCTTTAGTTTCTCTATGAGAGGAAATTATCAGTAATCAGTGCCTATGTGTGTGCTAAGTCGCTTCAGGCATGTATGACTCTTTGTAAACCCATGGACTGTAGCCTGCCAGCTCCTCCGTCCATGGGATTCTCCAGGCAAGAATACTGAAGTGGGTTGCCATTTACTTCTCCAGGGATCTTTCTGATGCAGGGATTGAACTCTCAGTAATCACTGTAATACAATAAAAGCATTACACAATTTGATGACTCAACTCATGTCTTACTTAGATGAGCAAACACATGTTTTTACTAGATATTTAATGTTGAGTATTTCCCAGTTCATGTGCATCTGAAATTCATTTAATTTCTCATAACTGTTTGATTTGTAAGTGCTTACTTTTTCTTTTGGAAAGCCAAGTGAATTAGATCTCACTTACAAACTGACCTCAGCAATATTATCCAAACACAAAGACACACAGTGAGACATGCAGAAATCCAGACACACAGATGGACAGACAGAGACCATAGTTTTCTGATTGAGATTTAAAATGTCTCTTTGACCTTTTTCTTTCCCCTTGGTTTGAGATTCTAGTTTGCCCAAGGTTGAGACCTCAGGCAAAGCGGGTTGTGTATTTCAAGGACTTGGTAAAGGTTGTGCGCTGTGCTAAGCTGCCTCAGTTGCGCCCAACTATCTGCGATCCTCTGGACTGTATCCAGCCAGGCTGCTCTTTCCATGGGACTCTCCAGGCAAGAACACTCTGGTGGGTGGCTATTCCCTCCTCCAGGGGATCTTCCTAACCCAGGGATCAAACCCACCGTTTCCACACTTGCAGGCAGGTTCTGTACCATTAGAGTCATCTGGGATGCCTGGGAAAGGTTAACTCAAGTTTTCCTAGACTAGCTGTCTCAACAAGTTAGTTGCTTTTAACTCCATATGCAAAAAGAACTGGTTGTGCACTTTCAAAGAGAAAAAAAAATTCATTTTAACCAGTTTTCTCCAGAGTCTAGAGGACATCACAGCTATCCTATGTCAAAAAAGTTACCTTTCCTTTCTATAGTCATAGCTTTGTAGCTAAAATACAGATCAAAGAGTGCTCAAATTGACTGTGAAAACAAGGGCAGATGGGCTGATAAAAATCTTGGATTGTCCCTCTGGGCGGATGGGGGTCTCGGATTGTTCAGAAGAATCTGAAGGGGTAAAGAAAACTTGCTAGAGTGGGGGAAGCTGGGCTCACCCTCCCCCCAAGAGACAGGGGCAGTTAGAAGGGGACCAGCTCATGGAGAGGGAGACAGAGGGGTTGGGAGGGGTTTAAGGACACACAGGACAGAGAATGGAGAGAGAAAGGGCAGTGGGGTACACTATTGGAGCTGTGGGCCGGCTCAATAGACAGCCGACCTAAAAAGTGAGGGTTTGATCAACCAAAATATAATTCTGACACTGTAACATGGACAAACATCCTCACTAATCGCATAATTATTTTTCCAGTAACTTCTCTGAGACAGTTTTAAGTTCGCTTTATGTACCTCACGGTAGGAGAGAGGAGGATACAGCCTCTCGTCCAGCAGGGCAGATTCTTATCCTTTCTCAAGGGGCAAGAGTCACGAACATTCAGTAACTTCTAAGGGTTCAGCCCTGCTTAACTTACGGTTCCAATTCTCACACAATCCACAGAAGATGTCCCACGTATTAGCTAATGAATAATAAGGTGAATCTTCCCATCTGGGAATAAAAACGTCATCAATCTCAATCTCTTGTTTCTTAAAGAGTGGCGTTTTGTCTCACAAATCCTGCTCACAGCGCCAATTAATGCCTTGCCAAAAGTTTTCACTTTCATCTTAGGTTCCAAAGATTTGTTAAGAAAACAAGCCACTCTTTCTATACAAATAAATATTCCAATGTTTATTAGAGAATTATCTAGCTGACTTTCAATATACTAATCCAACCAGTCCATCCTAAAGGAGATCAGTCCAGAGTGTTCATTGGAAGGACTGATGTTGAAGCTGAAGCTCCAGTACTTTGGCCACCTGACCCAACTAACTCATTTGAAAAGACCCTGATGCTGGGAAAGATTGAGGGCAGGACAAGAAGGTGAGGACAGAGGATGAGATGGTTGGATGGAATGACCAACTCAATGGACGAGTTTGGGTTCATGGGGTTGTAAAGAGTCGGACATGACTGAGTGACTGAACTGAACTGAAAAGACAAGGAAATAAAAACAGCAGAGGATATATCACCAAATCGGCTTCTGACCAACATCCAGACTGGAACAGCCCTGGGAAGTCCAGGACACAGCACATCTGGAGTCTCAAATGGGTAAAGGTCCCAGGCAGCATGTCCACTCCATAGGTGAGGCTTTAACATTGCAGTTCAGGGTTCCTGCTTATCATCCCAGGATGTAAACTGATGTCATCAATCTGTGAGCAAACAGCAGCTCTGGTTTCATCTTAATGCTGTTTGTTTTGTCTTATGAAACCTGGATGTTCCTAAGACTGGGGCTGGGTTGGTCAGCGCCTCTTTGAACAATCTCAAGGGTGAACAATCTCAAGATTCGTGTGCTAACTTATCTATGGTGCTGCAAGCCTTGCACTCGCAGTAGGCAGTCAGGGTACTCACAGTCAGGGTGTGTCCAGGCAGGTTGGAGGCAAGCACAGAGGAATGCACTGCTTTGTCTTGAAGCCTAAACAGGATTATTTTTAAAATTTCCCTAACACCCTGGTGGCCACATGGTAAAAAGTTAGCTTGCTGATGCAGGAGACATGGGTTCGATTCTTGTTCTGGGAAGATCTCACATGCCAAGGAGCAACTAAGCTGATGAAGGACAGATACTGAGGCTGTGGAGCAAAACTACTGAAGCCCGTGTGCCTAGAGCTGGTGCTCCACAACAAAAGGAGCCACCGCAACGAGAAGCCATGCACCCTGCAAGCAGAGAGCAGCCCCCACTTGTCTCAAATAGAGAAATGGCCACACAGGAAACAGACCCAGCGCAGCCAAAAAAAAAAGGCCTTGCCTTTGTCTCTGTGGGCACTACAGCACCACTGGAGGGTGATGTACATTTCACATGTCAAAGAACAGAGCAGGAAGTTGAGGAGAAGAAAAATCTCCTGAGAGAGTTCACAAACAATAAGTATCTGTTTTCTCACAGAACGCTCACACTTCGAGAGTTTTCCAAACACAATGAATGGTGTGGCTTCCTCTCTGTCCTTGTGACAGCTGACCTGAAATCACACTGTTGATCCTTTCCCACTCATCTAATTTTCTGCTATTAGCACCTCATTCTCCACAATCCAGGGATCTTCCTTGTGCTACAAAAATAGAGTTATGATTCAGGTCAGAATCAGAAATTCCTGTTCAGAAGAAATGTCATATACTTGGCTTCTTCCAGAATCCAAACTTTCTTTATTTAAATTAAATGTAATTGCTATCTTTAATAATTTTGTTTATTCACTTATTTTGGCTGGAGTGAGTGATCGCTGCTGATTGGACTTGTCCCCAAGTTGGGCAAGTAGTGGTTACGCTCCAGTTGCAGTGCTCGTGCTCCTCACTTGCTGTGGCTTCTCCTGGGTGCATGAGCTTCAGTGGTTGTCCCATGTGGGCTCAGTAATCGCAGCTTCCAGACTCTAAACTGCTGCTTTAGTAGTTCTGGTCCACGGGCTTAGCTGCTCTGTGACGTGGGATCTTCCAGACCAGGGATCGAACCTGTGTCTCCTGCAATGGCAGGTGGAAAATCCCAGCTCTTTTGTCAGTTAAGAAGTGAGGACATTACAGATGGACAGAAAAATATTTCACCAATTACTTTGCTATTTGCCTCCTTCTGAATGCACAGGGAACAGTATATATACAGTATAATATACGGTATAGTATGTATCAGGTATCTAGTTCCTTTCCAAGAGTTACTGAACCAAGAACACAGGGGTATAAACAGGCAACTGGATATTTCAAAGTTTGAAATCAGCGCTATAAACACTCAAGCTCTGGAAAAACTCCTTGTGTATCACACAGTGGGCAGGCAGAAGGAAAGACAAGTTTGAACTCCTGATGTCAATCATGAAGCCTTACATGTCTGAGTGAACAAGGCTTTCAGCTCAGTCAAGAGCAAGGGAAAATGCAGAGATACCCCAAAGTAGATCCCTACTTCAGAGGGAAGTGATCCTCACCCACAGACAGCAGGTTCCTGAGGGTCTCCACCATCACGTCCTTGTACAAGGTCCTCTGGGCAGGGTCCAGGCACTCCCACTCTTCAGGAGTGAAATCTATGAACACATCCTTGAAGGTCAACTGTGCCTGAAATGAAAACACATTTCACCAACGGGCCCTGAGCAGGGTTCGTTCTTATTTTCACAAAAAAGGAGAAGAAGTGAGGTAGGTAAGGTCAATTCAGCTGAAGTAATATTGTGATAGATCCATGGAAATCTATATGGAGCAAATTGTTGCTCTCTAACTTAATTTCCTGTTTTTTCATAAGATGATGATATCCTCCAATCAACACGAATTCATCATGGGTGTGGACAAGACATGAAAAACAACCAAATTGCAATCAACAGTGGGTTGTTGATGCAGAAGTGTTACGATCGACAAACTGAGTGACGTTCACTGTCTAGATGAGCTACAGCAAGACTGGTGTCTTCAGAGATGACAAAGTCCACAGCAGCTTTAAAAGAACACAGACTGTGATGAGGATGTCATCATCATACTGATGAGAGGTGTCTCAACACTTCATGCACACTAAGTGTTACTCTAAAGACTTTACCGATATCAACTTGTCATCAACATAACAGCAACATTAGGGAAAGATCTGTGTCCATCTTACTGGGGAGAAAACTCTGTCACTCTAAGAAATAGCTTCAATCAAAACAGTTAAGAAATGAGGCAACAGCACCTGAGCTCAGGTGGTTGGGAGAGACAACTGAACCTAAGGAATCAAAGAGTTATGTAACAGTATCAAAGACCATACACAGAGAGTTCCCTGAGAATACGTGAAACATGTTCAAGGGAGCTGAAGTGCAATGGAACAGCATAAATGGTCACTATACAGGGTCACCCCCTCTACCTCCTAACCCACACGATGTCAATAATCTGACTACTATTTACATTATTCATGTGATGAGGTAGAAAATATTAAAGGCCATGGAATACACACTTCAGATACAACTGCAACTGCTCTAAGCATAAACTGTATTTATGAGATGGTTTTGTAATAAATCATGGAGTTACATATACATGCACTCATGCATGCACATGGAAACACACAATTGATTGAAACAAGAAGAGTTGTCTTTTTTTCTTTCATTCAATCAAAATTTAGTGAGCATCAACTCTGTGTCCCAAACTGGGAATACAGCAGTGAACATGATGCATATTACAATCTAGCAGCCAGCCGGCCAATTACATCCATAATTTTAACATTCCTATTGTAATATGTGCTCTGAAACAGGCCTGGTGCCAAGAGAAGATTCAACAGAATGTCTTGACCTACATCGATAAATCAGACAAGGTCTCTGTGAGGAAGAAACAATTACGATTGGCAAGGTGGGAAATGGAAGAGTTTTGTAAGCAGAGAGAACAGCCTGAGTGCCAGCTCTGAGGCAGGAAGATATTTACTGAACAGAAAACCAGCCAGTGTGACTGCAACATAGGGAAAGAAGATGGGGTGATGCCAGGTAGAGGCTGATTTCTGCAAGGCCTATAAACTGAGGATGTTATTTCAAAAGCAACTGGACAGCACTTAAGAATCCGTAGGAGGAAAGTTAGAGATTTAGGGTTGTTTTTCAGCACTCACTCTGCTATGTGAGGAGGCTGTTGTTCAGTTGACTCTGTCATGTCAGACTCTTTGGGACGCCATGGATAGATGCCTGCCAGGGTCCTCTGTCCATGGGATTCTCCAGGCAAGAAAACTGGAGTGGGTGGCCATTCCCTTCTCCTGTTCATGTGTATTTTGGCATCTTTGGGACATTAAAAATGAATCAAATGTATTTCAGTAAGTTTGTTAATATGCTGTTTCCTTTTCACAGCTTCTTTGGTTTGTTTATGCTGGGCCTTCGTTGCCGTGATCAGCTCTCTCTACTTGTGGCTGCACTGCATGGAGGTGAGTCTGCAGTGCCCAGGCTTCTCATTGCAGTGGCTTCTCTTGTTTCGGAAGACAAGCTCAAGCATGCGGGCTTCAGTAGTTAAGGATTCCGGGCTCCAGAGCACAGCTTCAGCAGTTGTTGGGCATGGGCTTAGTTGCTCTGCAGCATCTTCCAGGAATTGGGAAGGAACCTGTGTACCCTACACTGGCAGGCACATTCCTATTCACCGTATCACCAGGGACGTCCTCAAGATTATCTTATACAATTAAAAACATAAATAGTACAAGCAGAAAATAATACACAAATTACTTTAACGCCAATCTGTATAAAATACCTGTATTTAAAAATAATATTCCGGCAGGTCCGTGCAGGGGGCTGAGGGCCGCGGTGGCTGCCAGCATGGGGTTGAGCGAGGGGCCGGCGGGCTCAGCCCGGAGCGGGCGCCTCCTTTGCCCGCCAAGCCCGGCGCCGGGGGCCCGGCTGTTGCGGCTCCCGGGGAGCGGGGCCGTGCGGGCCGCAAACCCGGAGCGCGGCGGCTGGACCGAGGCGCTGCGGGCCGCCGTGGCCGAGCTGCGCGCCGGCGCCGTGGTGGCCTTCCCCACCGATACGCTGTACGGCCTGGCCTGCTCGGCGAGCTGCTCGGAAGCACTGGGCGCCGTGTACCGTGTCAAGGGCCACAGCGAGACCAAGCCGCTGGCCGTATGCCTGGGCCGCGTGGCCGACGTCTACAGGTACTGCCATGTGAGAGTACCCGAGGGGCTCCTGAAGGACCTGTTGCCAGGACCAGTGACCCTGGTAATGGAACGCTCAGAGGAGCTCAACAAGGACCTGAATCCTTTCACTCCTCTTGTAGGCATCCGGATTCCTGACCACGCCTTCATGCAGGACTTGGCCCAGGTGTTTGGGGGGCCACTCGCGCTCACCAGTGCCAACCTCAGCTCCCAGTCCAGCTCTCTGAATGTTGAGGAATTCCAGGACCTGTGGCCTCACTTGTCCTTGATCATTGATGGGGGACCCATTGGGGACGGCCAGAGCCCAGAGTGTCGATTAGGCTCAACTGTAGTTGACTTGTCTGTGCCTGGAAAGTTTGGCATCATTCGTCCTGGTTGTGCCCTTGAAAGTACTTCAGCCATCCTCCAGGAGTACGGGCTGCTCCCCTCACATGGATCCTGCTTGTGACACTCTGGAGGAGGGTGGGCCCAATGACTGGTGCTGGACACTATGTGTTCGACCGCTGGTAGCTGGCAAGGCCTCATTTGCAGAGGCTGCTAGGGCTACAGTGTTAGTAGTCTGACCTTTTAAGGCAGAGTTTCTTTCTGAACTGTATAGACCAGAACTCAGAAGCTGCTCGTTAAGCCTCACACCTGGTTTGGGAGGTTATATTAATTTATCTATAATTTCCTATATTAGCTAAAAGCTGAATAGAAATTTTAAGTCCATTCCTAGGATGGCCTGGTTCGGTTAACAGATAGGTTTCTTCTTCCTTTGATTTTTGAAAAATAAATAACCAGTTTGCAATCTAATGAGAACCTCTTCTCTGGTGGGTAGTGGCATTTAAGGTCCAAATCAGCTAACGCATCAGTTGATGCTTTAGAGTCTCAAGTGACCAAAGGCACTTTGTGCTTCTGAAGCTGGAACCAGGTTAGGATAAAACCTGTGGAGCCATAGGCCAAACACCACTTCCTCTGAACCAGGGCTGGTTCTGTGCTGTAATTGCCTGGCAGAGTCATCATTTTGGTCTAATGATGGGAAGTAAGCTCAGTTGGGGCAGGGGGGTCCAAATTATTAAAAAATGTTGGAAAATCTCTGCTGTTCTTTTTAGCCACTTTTTTCTTATTTATTCATAATACAAAGTATAATGACTTACACCTGTAATACCTTTATTTAAATCCAGTGTCTACCCTGCAGCTTTTATTTACATATATATATCTCTCAAGTATTAAACATAATTATTGTTGGGCAAAAAAAAAAAAAAATAATAATAATATGAGGGCTTCCCTGGTGGCTCAGTGGTAAAGAGTCCACTGACCAACATAAGAAACACAGGTTATTGCCTGCTCCGCTAAGATCCCACATGCTGAGGGGCAACTAATCCTGTGAGCCTTAATTTCTAAGCCAGAGCTCCAGAGCCCAGGAGGTGAAACTACTGAAGTCAGTGCACTCTAGAGCCTGGGCTGCAAGACAAGAGAAGCCACGGCAATGAGAAGCCCGCACACTGCAACTAGAGAGTGGCCACCACTCATCAGAATTAGATGGAAGCCATTACAGCAATGAAGAGTCAGTAGAGCAAATAAATATATTTAAAAAATAATAATGTGATTTTATTCTTAATTTTAGGTATACAGTTATTAACAAAACTCAGAGTTTACTATTTTATTCCAATAATAAAACATTAAATCAAGATTAGTAAAGTTGGGGAATTCCCTGGCGGTCCAGTGGTTAAGATTCCACACTTCCACTGAAGGGTTTCGGGTTGAACCACTACTCAGGGAACTAAATCCTGTAAGCTGCACTGTGCAGCCAAAAAACAAAGAACAAAAATTAGCAAACTATATTTCATAGTTTAAATGAGATGATGTAATGGAACACTCTCTAGCCCTGAGGTCTTTTTCTGGTTTTTCTATTCGATTCTGAAACACTATGATTTTCAAGGAGGTCCTCATTTAGTTTTAAATGTACTATAAAAAGTGAGAACTAATTTCTCCTGGTTAGTTCCTTTTTCCAGATTTTACCACATACTCTGCATACAAACCCCTGACTCCAGAGGCAGCTTCTTTACCCTGGTTGACAGAGCAGACAGCACATCCAGAGGGGCTCTAAGCAATCCCTGCTGCCCAAAAGTACTGAGACCCCGTCTCCAACCCGTGGGTGTGAAGCCCTGCCCAGGACGGTGCCCAGGGGAGCCTCCTCACAAGGGCCAGGTCACCGGTCATGGGGAGACGGGATCTAAGTGGAGACAACAGGCCCTGAGGGAAGGCCCCGGGTGAGTGTCCATGTACAGGAGTCAGACAGGACACTCCAGAGTCAGACACGATTAGCGAGTCCAGAGAAGGGCATTTCAGGAAGGACAGACTGAATATGACCTTACCTGAGAGAGAGCCATGCCTGACTCCTTTTCTTTCCTCTTCCTCCTCTTCTGGGCTTCCTCAGGCAACACAAGTCTTCAGAGGTCCATCATGAAAGCAGAAAACATGCTGTTTAATGCTTAGAGTCAACACATCCGTTTCCTGAGCCCCAGCCACACACACAGGGAAGTCCTCACCCTGTGGAACAGACAGTCCCCTGGGCCCACTGTCTCAGGAGGGACTCAGGACAGGCAACTCCAGCACAGAGACCAACACGGGACTTTCCCACACTTTCCCTCGGATCACACTCCCCTCCTGATGAGGCCTCATGCACACAGCAGCAGGGGGCACCTCTGCTGACCCCACGATGCCCATCAGGTCACACAGCAGGCCCTGGTCGAGCCCCACTCAGAGCAGAGTGCCCTCCCCTCCCCCAGGGCCCGATCTCAGTCTCAGAAGTGGAGGGTAAGAGCCCTGGTGCTCAATGCAGGATCCAGATAGGAATCATCTGCAGCTCTGTGCACATTCCTGGGGTGAGGCCCCACACGAGATCCTGAGGAGCATGTCTGATGGGGGAGAACCGACTAATGAAAGGGTTATGTATATACATACCATACACTCTGTGACCATGTGACACGTGTGTACACTGTGAAGTATTTATCACAATCCACTAACCAACACATCCATCACCTCCGAATTCCCATGTTCTGTGTGTGGTGACAACACTGATGACGTATTCTCCTGACAAATTCCCAGCATGCAGTAACAGAATAGGATTAACTATGGTCAGCATGCTGCACACACCTTCCCAGGACGTACTCATTTTACAACTCAAAGTCTGTACCTTTTGACCAGTATCTCCCCATTCTCCCCACCTCTCAGCCCCAGATAACCACCATCCCACTGTCTGGTGCTAGTGAGTTTCACTTTTTTTAGATTCCACATATAAGCGAGCACATACAATATCAGTCTTTCCCTGTCTGTCTCAGTTCACGTAGCATAATATTCTCTACATTCATCCAAGTTGTCCCAAGTGACAAATACATCCTTTTTTATGGGTCCATAATGTCATTATATATATGTGTGTGTGATAGCCTGTGTGTATGTTGCCAATCAGGACTTCCCTGGTAGCTCAGATGGTAAAGAATCTGCCAGCAATGCAGGACACCCGGGTCGATCCGTGGGTCAGGAAAACCCCCTGCAGAAGGGAATGGCAGCCCACTCCAGTATTCTTGTCTGGAGGATTCCATGGATAAGGAGCCTGGAGGTTACAGTCCACGGAGTGGCAAAGAGTCCGACACGACTGAGTGACGAGCACTGAGTTAAACTAGCATTTATCAGCCTGGATCCTTGGGCTCTTTAATCAACAGAAATAGTTAAGAGACCAGAGGAGAAATTCAGGGACCGCTTATTGGGCCTCCTGCTGCATTAAAGCAGAGCACCAAAAAGAAGTAGGTGCTCTTGCTCCTCTCAAAAAAGGATGTGCGAGCTGGTTCCTTAAATGTGGGTAAAGGTAGGCATGGATTAGTGGTTAAGGCCAGAAGGAAGTTGAGGATATCTGACCCCTGTTGGCCCCACTAGTGGTGCTGTGGGCAGGGGTCATGGGCAGTAAGCTCTTCTGCTTCTGGAGACTCAGAAATAACAGTTGGTTTGTGGCTCTTTTCTTTCTTATTGTTCAGTGGTTAAGAACCTGCCTGGGTATGCAAGGGATATGGGTTCAGTCACTGGTGGGGGAACTAAGATCCCACATGCGGCGGAGCAACCAAGCCCGAGCACCACAACCAGAGAGTCTGTGCACTGAAACTAGAGATCCTGCAGGACGCAGGTGAAGCCAAATATATAAACATTTAAAAAAATTTTTTGATTTGCTTCTTTTGGATATATAATCAGAAGTGAGACTGTGAGATCCTATGCATGCTCTGTTTTTAATCATTGGGCAACCTCCATACTGAACGTCCAGAACAAGTCTGTGTGGTACAGGTTGCTGTGGAATTGATGGCCCTTGGATTCTAGGAACAATCCTTCCCTACATCATGCAATTTTATGGCCCCTCCCTAGCAAAATCCTTCACCACCAAAGCCCTGGACCAACTGTTTCCCCTTTGAGGCCGAAAGGAACTTCCAAACCTCCATCTGGTCCAACACATTCCCCAGATCCCAGTAATAATCCACCTATCCTACTATGCAATCTCAAGAAGGTTCCAAAACTTAACAACTCCTGTGTTTATGACGGAATAATAACACAAGACGCTCAAACACAAACCAGACTCAAGATATTTTCTTATCAGTCACAGTGACCCCAGCCAATCTTGCTTCTTTCCTCCACAGGTGTGAATATGAGTTTCCCAAACCCAGACATGCAAACTTCAATCATAGCATCTGTGTCCCAGGGAAACTGAGCTAAGACACTATGGCATGTCCACCATTCCATGCAGCCCACCATTAGCCATGAGCCACATCCAGGTCCTCCAGCCAGAATTGAAAACGCCTTTGTCAACAGTTTCACACACCCCGTGATCCCACAACTATGCTTGTCTGTCTCTCTCTCACACACACACACCATTTATTCATTCCATCCAGAGGCGCACTGTTGCTACCGACAATCTCCCCTTAACTTTCCCCTGTTTTTCTACCTCTTCTCCAAGCATGGCTGAATAAGAGGGCTAAAGAGCCAAGACCGGGACTTCCTCGGTGGTTCAGTGGTTAGGAATCCGCCTGCCAATGCAGGGACACAGGTTCCATTCCTGGCCTGGGAAGATTCCACATGCTGTGGGGCATTTAAGCCTGCAAGCCACAACTATTGAAGCCTGCCTGGCCTAGAACCCACACTCTGCAACAAAAAGCCACTGCGATGACAAGCCTGCACACTGCGACTAGAGCAGCCCCTGCTCACTGCAACCAGAGAAAACCCACCCCAACAATGAAGACCCAATGTAGCCAAAAATTTAAAAAAAAAAAAAAGAAAGAGCAGAGACCACTGGGCGTGGGCATTACAACAAAAATGCACCCTAGCTGCAAATCCACAAACCCTGGGCACTTAGTATGGAGACCAAGAAGCTGGTGCTCTTGGGAAAACCTGTCAGTGACTGCAGACGTTATGCAGTTGAGGGATGGTTGGTAAAGAGTCACAAAGAGAGAGGTCCTATCTCACTGGCTCCTCTTCTCCGTGCTCACAGCTAACTGGCAGATACCCCAGCTCATTGAGGGGGTTGGGGGATAGGGAGGTGTCTCCTTCATATGCACTTAACTTTGAAACCTTCGGGCCACTCCAAACACAGTAAACTCAGCATCCCCTGCTCTGAGCAGATGAACTGCTGGAAGGCAAAGCTGCTGTCCAAGATGGCAACTGGTCCCTGGATGGACAGAGGTTAGAAGACCTGGGGGCTGCAGCTGGGCAGTGACACAGTAACTAAAACATGGGGAAACCTCAAGACACTAGATCTAATGGGCTTTTTAGGACTCCCAACATCTTTTGCTTTTGAGGAATTAAGTGTCCACAGACACCTTCTTCCAACAACACAACAGAAGACTCTACACATGGATATAACCAGATAGTCAATACCGAAATCAGATTGATTATATTCTCTGCAGTCAAAGATGGAGGAGCTCTATACAGTCAGCAAAAACAAGACCAGGAGCTGACTGTGGCTCAGATCATGAACTCCTTATTACAAAATTCAGACTTAAATTGAACAAAGTAGGGAAAACCACTAGACCATTCAGGTATGACCTAAATCAAATTCCTTATGATTATACAGTGGAAGGGAAAAATAGATTCAAGGGATTAGATCTGATAGACAGAGTGTCTGAAGAACTATGGATGGAGGTTCGTGACATTGTACAGGAGGCAGTGTTCAAGACCATCCCCATGGAAAAGAAATGCAAAAAGGCAAAATGGTTGCCTGAGGAGGCCTTACAAATAGCTGAGAAAGGAAGAGAAGTGAAAGGCAAAGGAGAAAAGGAAAGATATACCTATCTGAATACAGAGTTCAAAAGAATAGTGAGGAGAGATAAGAAAGCCTTCTGCAGTGATCAATGCAAAGAAAGAGAGGAAAACAATAGAATGGGAAAGTCTAGAGAACTCTTTAAGAAAATTAGAGACATCAAGGCAACTTTTCATGCAAAGATGGGCACAATCAAGGACAGAAATGGTATGGACCTAACAGAAGCAGAAGATATTAAAAAGAGGTGCCAAGAATACATAGAAGAACTATAGAAAAAAAGATCTTCACGACCCAGATGTGATCACTCACCTAGAGTCAGATGTCCTGGAACGAGAAGTTAAGTGGGCCTTAGCAAGCATCACTATGAACAAAGCTAGTTGAGGTGATGGAATTCCAGTTGAGCTATTTCAAATCCTGAAAGATGATGCTGTGGAAGTGCTGCACTCAATATGCCAGCAAATTTGGAAAACTCAAACAGTGGCCACAGGACTGGAAAAGGTCAGTTTTCATTCCAATCCCAAAGAAGGGCAACACCAAAGAATGCTCAAACTACTGCACAATTGCCCTCATCTCACACGCTAGCAAAGTAATGTTCAAAATTCTCCAAGCCAGGGTTCAACAGTATGTGAACCGTGAACTTCCAGACGTTCCAGCTGGATTTAGAAAAGGCAGAGGAACGAGAAATCAAGTTGCCAACATCTGCGGGATCATCGAAAAAGCAAGAGAGTTCCAGGAAAACATCTGTTTCTGCTTTACTGACCATGACAAAGCCTTTGACTGTGTGGACCACAACAAACTGAAAAATTCTGAAAGATATGGGAATACCAGACCACCTGACATGCCTCCTGAGAAATCTGTAAGCAGGTCAGGAAGTAACAGTTAGAATTGGACATGGAACAACAGACTGGTTCCAAATAGGGAAAGGAGTATGTGAAAACTGTATATTGTCACCCTGCTTATTTAACTTATATGCAGAATACATCATGAGAAATGCTGGGCTGGATGAAGCACAACCTGGAATCAAGACTACTGGGAGAAATATCAAGAACCTCAGATATGCAGATGCCACCACCCTTATGGCAGAAAGCGAAGAACTAAGAGCCTCTTGATGAAACTGAAAGAGAAGAGTGACAAAGTTGGCTTATAACTCAATATTCAGAAAACTAAGATCATGGCATCTTGTTCCATCACTTCATGGCAAATAGATGGGGAAACATTGGAAACAGTGACAAGACTTTATTTTTCTGGGCTCCAAAATCACTGCAGATGGTGATTGCAGCCATGAAATTAAAAGGTGCTTGCTCCTTGGAAGAAAAGTTATGACCAACCTAGACAGCATATTAAAAAGCAGAGACATGTGAAGTAATTAGCCTCCAACTAATAAAATAAATAAATAAATAAATAAAAAGCAGAGACATTACATTGCCAACAAAGGTCTGTCTAGTCAAAGCTATGGTTTTTCCAATAGTCATGTATGGATGTGAGAGCTGGAGTATAAAGAAAGCTGAGTGCTGAAGAACTGATGCTTTTGAACTGTGGTATTGGAGAAGAATCTTGAGACTTCCTTGGCTTGTAAGGAGATCCAACCAGTCCATCTTAAAGGAAATCAGTCCTGAATATTCATTGGAAGGACTGATGCTGAAGCTGAAACTCCAATACTTTGGCCACCTGATGTGAAGAACTGACTCATTAGAAAAAACCCCGATGCTGGGAAAGATTGAAGGCAGGAGGAAAAGCGGACAACAGAGGATGAGATGGTTGGATGGAGTCGCTGACTCAATGGATGTGAGTTTGAGTAGACTCCGGGAGTTGGTGATGGACCGGGAGGCCTGGCGTGCTGCAGTCCATGGGGTTGCAAAGAGTCAGACATGACTGAGCAACTGAACTGAACTAAATATCTTTTGCTTTTTAGGAATCAAGTGTCCACATGGGGTCAAAGAGTTGAAATGTCCAGAACAGATATGGGAACCATCACCACCTACCCTGTCCCCTCTTTCTCCCATGAGAATTGAGTTCAAACTACAGTCATAGCCTGTATGGGAATTCCTAATAACGTACTTTCACAGCCTTGAGAAATTCCACAGAAATAACACCTGGAAAAACAGCATATACCTAGAAACTATGTTAATGATTATCTTTCATGTTTTTCTTAAGGAAAATTGCCTTGTTACAAACCCCAAGGTCAGACCCAGGAGAGAGTATGACTGGGATCATGAAAGCATGGACGTTGGAACACTGGGTCAGCACCAGGCATGAATGCTGCCTATGGACTTGCTAATTGTTCCCGAGACTAGCCCAGAAGGGAACAACCTGGGGTAAACACAAGGAGATCTGGACTCTGTCGGTGTAGTCCATGACATTTAGAAGTACGTGATTAACACAGCATGTGTCTTAAGAAAGATAAGATCTGAGAAAGTCTTGTTGTCTGCAATTAGGAATAAAAGCTGGACTCAGAGTGGACTCTGCACCTCAGTCCAATAGAGGCTGCAGGTCCCCTGACCCACTGCACCAGATTTCATGTTCTGTCTTCATTCTTGTTGCTCGCTCCCGGACCATCAGGGCAACACTAGTCCTCATCCCCAGAGTGAGATGCTGCAAGCATCCTGGGAGGAAGAGGAACATGGTGCATACTTCAGTGAAGGGAAAACAGGAACGACTCCAAATAATCAAAGGACAAGGGCATTTCTGATGAGCGTGATTAATATAGAGGCACTAAACCTGGCTTAATGTGACAGAGACTATCAGAAGGAGATAGGGAGACCTCTCTGGTCTAGAACTGAAGGAACAGAAAGAGCAAGGGCCATGGTGATTAATGACCAAAGGCAGGTGTAGAAACTAAGATCCGAGACATAGAAGGTTTCTATATTTATGAACAAGGACTAAGTGAATGTGACCAGGACAGAATGACCATGAGAACAGGGTCGGCTCCCAGGATGAGGCTGGAGACACTGGCAGAGGTCAGGATGCTGCTCTGAGGACATGGGGAAGCCAGTGGAGGTGGGAGGTGTCGCTGCACATTGACCTTTATTCACAGAAGACGGCTCATGATTCTCTCTGACTCTGAGCCTATGCTCCTGCCTCCATCCTACTGTTCTGTCTTTTTCATTTTAGAAAACTAAGGTCCATTTAAAATTCTAATAAAAACTGGGTACTCCCTCCAAGAAGAACTGCCACACACAGTTAGACAACTCAATTTGGCCAATCATTTCAGGGGTCCCTGTTGCTCAGCTTCTGGACCTGAAGAAGCATCATCAGATCAACTCATAGCTCACTAGTTACCAGATTGCATAAAAGAGAGGAAAATGGAGTATCAGACTAACTACTTAAATTAGATTTGACTCTTAACATAAAAGATCGCTGACATCCTTACTAAGAACTCATCAAAATAGTCTGTAACTATTTACTAGTTACCAAAAAACGTTTCCAGATAAAACATGAAGAGGAGACAGAGAACAGGTCTCAAATAAATGTGAAAGAAACCTAAAGTGAATCAGCGTGTTAAAATTTTTTCATTGAAGAATACTGGTGCAAGGTATTAAAAAAAAAAAGTTGAGAATATAGCATATGTAGAGAAGAATGAAATGAATTAATTACAGGAGGCCACCAAATCTTATTTCAGAAGTGAATAATTGTTTACAAGAAAGTTGCTATTGAATGAACAAATCTTTATCTCAAGCTACAAAAAAGAATTAAATGTAAAAGGAGAGCTAAAAGTAAAGTAATCGCAAAGTACAAGTTCCTTGAAAAGGCATCATGGAGTAAGAGTCAGTCAGTTCTTGCCCCACTTCTCTCACATAACCTCTACACCAGGAACAGGGAAGAGGGTGACCCACACCTGAGAGGATCAAATCACTACCACAGCCCCCACCTCAACAGGCTCTACACATGGATGGTCTTTTAATACAAATAATTACAAAATGCACACGCCTTACAGACAGAAGTTTTCTAATTCTCATCCTCATCTATATAATCTAAGGAAACAAGTTTTAAAATTACTAGATTTTAAACCCCAAAATCAATGCATCACGACTTAATAATTCTTACCCAACCAATTCAGCGCTCGTCTGGATCTAGTCCCCTCCCCCACCTGCACACCAGTTGTTTCCACTTAATTTGGTTTATGTTTCCCTACTTCTTTCTCCGTCTCCCTTCCTCTTCCCCTCTGCTCTCCTGCTGTGCCTGTCCTCTACTTCTTCCCTGCCTCCCATCCGGCCTCTCTCTGCCATCTGTTCGCCTTGAAGTTGCTTTCTCTCCACCCTCCCTGGTGAGCCTCAATTTCCCTGCATTTCTGCCTTTCTTCCTCCATCTCTGCCCTCCCTTCCTCCCAACTCTCTGGCACTCCCAACAGGCTATGCTTCCTTTCAGCTCGCTTTCTTTCTCAGCTCCTCCAATCACTTTCTCTCCCAGCAGGATATTGCTCTGTAAGTCAAGGTCCCAACACTTGTATCCCCTTTGCGGGCTCTCTGTGTTAACTGCGTCTCCACTGTTGCCCTCTTCGAGAACCCTGATTTACAGTCCCTCTCCCTTGAAGGCTACAGAAGGGGGCGGCAAAGGGTGAGATGGTGAGATACCATCCCTGGACTCAACGGACAGGAATCTGAGCAAACTCTGTAAGATACAGGGGTTGCAAAGACTCGGACTGAACACCACCTCCCTTTTTTCCTCACCTATAACTCCCCGGAGATCCTGTGTTTTCTAAACTTCTCTCCTTTCCCCAACCGCTACCGAAGGGGTATTCTCTTTCATGTCGCTGTCTCTTCCAAGTTCCTTACAATCCTCTTCACTGTCATCGCTTCTCCCTCATGCTTTTCTCCATTTTCTATTTCTCTCGGAGTTGCTGTCTCTGCTTCTCATGACCACACCTCGCCCATTAACTACAGGGTAGGAGACTGAGCAAGTAGCGCCGCTTCCACAAGAGCCACATTCCAGCAGGTGGAATTGGGGACGGAAGAACCATGGGTGTCACGTGGCTGGTTCAGGTCACCTACCCCCAAACGGTGTCAGCGGAACGGTCACTATGAAGGCAAGGCCTGAGGGGCAGTGGGACCCGCCTGAGGAGACGTGAGGACAGGGGCTGGGAGGAGGGGGTCTCAGGAGCGGGGCGGGCTCTCCAGAATCCCAGGACCGGGGAGAGGGCGCGGCCTCCAGAGGCCGAGAGGGCGAGGCTGCGGAGCGCGGAAGGAATAAACCACCTCGCCGAAGAGAATTTTATGCGCTGTAGGAAAGGCAGAGGGGTCAGTGAGGTCAGTAAATGGTTTTAAGCAGCAAAGGGGTGCGAAACGGAGCGTCTCAACGGTCCGAAATCGGGACTCGGCTTCACGGCGACTTTAAAACAATAAGGGAGGCGCCCTACGCCGCTCTCGGAGACGTCTGAATTTGCTGCGGGTGGTCGGGCGGGCGCGAGGATATAGACTCAGTAGCGACCGTCAGGCCCGGGGTAGTGACGAAATGAGACTGCGAAGCGCAAGTTTGACTAGAAAGACAAACTCACTGCGCTGAGACGTCCACTCGCCGCTCTCCGCTTCCGGGTATGCGTGACGTCAGGCGCACGCTCAGTGAAACAGCCTAGCGGCCTGGGGGCGGGGCCTGAGCGGACACAGGACATCAGGGGGCCGGTCTTGAAGCGAAGCCAGTCCTGCGTGGGGACCTCGGGGCGCGGCGGGCGGGGCCTCGGGGCGCAACAATTTACTGCTGTAATCCCTGCTGAAGATGACTGCGACAGCCTGCTCCTTGAAAGGAAAGGTATGATAAGTTATCAGTGTATTTTAAAGCAAAGGCATCACTTTGCCAACAAGGGTCCCTATTGTCAAAGCTATCGTTTTTCCAGTAGCAGGTAGGGATGTGAGACTTGGTTCATAAAGAAGGCTAAGCATAGAAAAATGGATACTTTCGGATTGTGGTGCTGGAGAAGTCTTGAGTCCCTGGGACAGCAAGGAGATCAAACTAGTCCATCCTGAAGGAAATCAATCCTGAATATTCACTGGAAGGATTAGATGCTGAAGCGCCAATACTTTGGCCACCTGATGCAAATATCAGACTGATTGGAAAAGACCTTGATGCTGGGATAGATTGAGGGCAGGAGGAGAAGGGAGCAGCAGAGGATGACATGGTTAGGATAGCATAACTGACTCAATGCACCTGAATCTGAGCAAACTTCAGGAGATAGTGAAGGACAGGGAAGCCTGGCCTGCTGCAGTCCCCAGGGTTGCAAAGAGTCAGACACGACTTAGTGACTGAACAACAATAAATCATTGCTAGGGCAAAGACTGGGAAACTAGAGTGTCTGTTTTTTTCCCTAGGTAAACAAAGGGCCTAGTGTGAGTCTTAATGCAGTGTTAATGGGGAAACGTGGCTCTTGGCAGTAAGCCTTTTCCTGGAAGTGAAGTGGGAGAATTCTTTAACCTGTGCTATTTTCCATAATTACAGGGTCTGAAGTAAGCTTCAATTTTTTCATCATAAATTATAACACCAAGCATAAGTCAAAAATTATAAACACTTCTCAAAAAAAATTATAAACACTTCTCAAAAATGGAACATTAGGAATATTAAACCAATAATAATAAAAACAACAACGAATGCCTGAGAACCTCGGTGTATGTACCTTAGAACATTGGTGAACAGTCCTGCCAGTTCCTGTAGAGCTGTGTCAGTCTGGTCCTGTCACATCCTAGAGACATCAGTACGTGTTGAAAGACGTTCCTCTGAATCAAGTCAGAGGTCTGGGTTGCTGTTAAATTGAGTAAGAACCCAGAGGTTATATATTAATGCCAAACTCTTGGCTCTCTGTGCATCAATGCCAAACCAAAATACTTAAAATACAAATACAGAGTTATGGAAGAGAAAGAGTGGCTTTACATATTTGCCAAGCTAAGAGGGAACACATTAGGCCCTCTCCCTGGTGAGCAGGGAGAGGTTATATTGTCAGGTTGGGGATATATGATAAGGATCAAGGCAGTATTGTACTTTTCTTCTACAAAGTTGCAAAAGGATGGAGTTGCTGACAAGATTAGGGTGTGTACGGTTTTAGGTGCTCTGGTCTCCTTGATGAACCCCTCTGGTCCCTTAATCTTGCCTTAGGTGGTTTGCTGGCTGCTCCTCCTTTGATTGGAGGTGATGCAGTGGTAAAGAATCTACTCGCCATTCAGGAGACTCCCTGTGTCGGGGAGATACCCTGGAGGAGGAAATGGCAACCCACTCCAGTATTCTTGTCTGGGAAATTCCATGGACAGAGGAGCCTAGCGGGCTATAGTCCACTGCTTCACAAAAGTGTTGGCCAGGACTGACCAAGTGGGAGCATCCTTCTTTAATTAGCAACTTTTCTGCCCTTGGATGTCATGGAAAGTCATGGAAACTGTAGTCTTGCCTGGAAGAAATGAAAAACAAAAGGCCTCTGTGCCCTGGAGCCCCATAGCACCCTGATCCACAACATCAATATTAAGAAAAATGTTTTCCATTTTGCCATCTCTCTGGTGATCATGAAAAAAAATCTTTGCACAGCATCATGGTTTTTATGTTCATGATTAGGCAGTAATGAAATATCTTACTGATGTAAATAAACTAATCACTCATCTCCTTTAGCACCTGAGCCCTGCTGAAGAATTAAGCTGGTGAGAATAAGCTTTTCTTGATTAACAAAGTAAAAAAGGGTCAGTTGTTTTCTGTGACCTCAGAAAGAAAGCTGTATGTGAATTGTCCTTCATGTTGAGCATGAAGACAGTATACACAGATGGGGATCAACTAGGTATTACCTTAAAATGGTTTGGCCCAGACACCTGGGGGAAAGTCTTCAGGAAATTTCAAGAGTAGATCTACTGAGAATTTAGCACATCTGAACTAGTAAACACAAACTGAACTGAATTATCCAAGGAATACTGAAGACTTGGGGAAATAAAATTAAAGACAAAAATGAATGGGCCTGGAGATTACCATAAGTGAGTAAGTCAGAAAAAGACAAATATTACATATCACTTAAATTTGGAATCTGGAAAAATGATACCACTGAACTCATTTACAAAACAGAAATGTCCTACTGTATAACACACGGAACTCTGCTCTATGTCATGTGGCAGCCTGGATGGGACAGGAGTTTGGGGGAAAATGGATATATACATAAACATACATATATATATATATATATGGCTGAGTCCCTTGATACTGTCATTTATACCAACCCCTTAAAAGACCTGACTCCAAATCCATGGCTGATTCATGCCAGTGTATGGCAGGAACCACTACAATACTATAAAGTAATTAGCCTCCAACTAATAAAAATAAATGGAAAAAAAACCCAAAAAACACTGATAGACAAAAAACAAAAAAACAAAAAAACCTGAATCCTCTCAGGACCAGCAGTACCCTACACCCATCCCCACCCCACCCCCAAGTACAAAAGTTCCCCCGTACTACCATGTCTTTGCTTTTTTAAAAAATATTTCATTGGAGTACAGTTGATTCACAATGTTCTGTTAGTTTCAGGTGTACAATTAATTGAATCAATTATACACACACATAAAACCAGCCAATCCTAAAGGAAATCAATGCTGAATATTCATTGGAAGGACTGATGCTGAAGCTCCAATACTTTGGCCACTCACTGGAAAAGACCCTGATGCTGGGAAAGATTGAGGGCAAGAGGAGAAGGGGGCGACAGAGGATGACATGGTTAGATAGCATCACTGACTCAATGGACATGAATTTGAGCAAATTCAATACAGTATAAAGTGAAGAGTTTGCTAATAAAAAGTTTTTTTCTAAAAAACAATATACCCATGAAGAAGCATAAAATATTTGGAAAGATCACCATATGTGAATCATACTTAAATATTTATAAATGAAATATTCTGCAGTGAAAGTAAAACTGAATAAATAGAACAATTTACTACCTATGCAGTGCCCTTAAATATCCAGTTCATTGGCTCCAAATCACATATAATAAAGAGTGAAGAGTTTTGTAACTTTATTAAAAAGGTCAGAGACTATGTTGTTGAGATTAAAGTATGATAGGAAAGCATTCAAGATATAATGCAAAGGATGTCATAATAAATATTATAGAATATTAATGTATCTTTTATGCAAAAGTAACTTTTGGGCCTTTAATATAAAACATGCGCTATTCTAAGCCATCTAACAATCTTCAGTTCAGTTCAGTTCAGTCGCTCAGTTGTGTCCAACTCTTTGTGACCCCACAAATGACAGCACACCAGGCCTCCCTGTCCATCACCAACTCCCGGAGTTTACTCAAACCCATATCCATCGAGTCAGTGATGCCATCCAGCCATCTCATCCTCTGTCGTCCCCTTCTCCTCCTGCCCCCAATCCCTCCCAGCATCAGGGTCTTTTCCAGTCAGTCAGTCCTTTGCATCAGGTGGCCAAAGTATTGGAGTTTCAGCTTCAACATCAGTCCCTCCAATGAACACCCACAACTGATCTCCTTTAGGATGAACTGGTTGGCGCTCCTTGCAGTCCAAGGGACTCTGAACAGTCTTCTTCAACACCACAGTTCAAAAGCATCAATTCTTCGGTGCTCACCTTTCTTCACAGTCCAACTCTCACATCCATACATGACCACTGGAAAACCCATAGCTTTGACTAGATGGACCTTTGTTGGCAATGTAATGTCTCTGCTTTTTCATATGCTATCTAGGTTGGTCATAACTTTCCTTCCAAGGAGTAAGCGTCTTTAATTTCATGGCTGCAAACACCATCTGCAGTGATTCTGGAGTCCAAAAAATAAAGTCTGACACTGTTTCCACTGTCTCCCCATCTATTTCCCATGAGGTGATGGGACCAGATGCCATGATCTTAGTTTTCTGAATGTTGGGCTTTAAGCCAACTTTTTCACTCTCCTCTTTCACTTTCATCAAGAGGCTCTTTAGTTCCTCTTCACTTTCTGCCATAAGGGTGGTGTCATCTGCATATCTCAGGTTATTAATATTTCTCCCAGCAATCTTGATTCCAGCTTGTGCTTCTTCCAGCCCAGCGTTTCTCATGATGTACTCTGCATATAAGTTAAACAAGCAGGGTGACAATATACAGCCTTGACGTACTCCTTTTCCTATTTGGAACCAGTCTGTTGTTCCATGTCCAGTTCTAACTGTTGCTTCCTGACCTGCATATAGGTTTCTCAGGAGGCATGTCAGGTGGTCTGGTATTCCCATCTCTTTCAGAATTTTCCACAGTTTATTGTGATCCACACAATCAAAGGCTTTGGCATAGTCAATCAAGCAGACATAGATGTTTTTCTGGAACTCCCTTGTTTTTTTGATGATCCAGCGGACGTTGGCAATTTGATTTCTGGTTCCTCGGCCTTTTCTAAAAACCAGCTTGAACATCTAGAAGTTCACGGTTCATGTATTGCTGAAGCCTGGCTTGGAGAATTTTGAGCATTACTTTACTAGCGTGTGAGATGAGTGCAATTGTGCGGTAGTTTGAGCATTCTTTGGGATTGCCTCTCTTTGGGATTGGAATGAAAACTGACCTTTTCCAGTCCTGTGGCCACTGCTTGCATTTTCCAAATTTGCTGGCATATTGAGTGCAGCACCTTCACAGCATCATCTTTCAGGATTTGAAACAGCTCAACTAGAATTCCATCACCTCTGCTAGCTTTGTTAGTAGTGATGCTTCCTAAGGCCCACTTGACTTCACATTCCAGGATGTCTGGCTCTAGGTGAGTGATCACACCATTGTGATTATCTGGGTCATGAAGATCTTTTTTGTACAGTTCTTTTGTGTATTCTTGCCATGTCTTCTTAATATCTTCTGCTTCTGTTAGGTCCATACCATTTCTGTCCTTTATCAAACCCATCTTTGCATGGAATGTTCCCTTGGTATCTCTAACAATTTTAAGTTCTTTTAAAAGGTTTGAGGAAAATTATCACAAATTTTCAATGCAGGGAAATAGGGTTACTGTGCAGGACCTCAACTGACAAAGAAACTAAGTGAGACAAAAAGGGTTTGAGCCTGAACCTATAGTCTGAGAAAACATATTCTTAACCATGATCACCCATCCAAACTGTATATATTACAAAATGATACCAAAAAAAAATCAGGAATTTGGAAAGAAAACTTTCTAAGAAAGATGCAGTAAGAAGTGAACTGTGTCAAGTAATCATGTTATTAATATTCAGACATCCCCTGTAGAAATGGATTCTGAGTCATCATGGTTGTACTGCTTTGGGTACGTCATGAGAAACTTGTTCAATAAATGAAAAGGGTTTTTTTTGTTTTTTTTTTTTTAGTGAATTATAACATGTGGAAGATGGAGAGATGGGTGAAGTGCTGTGAAAATTAGGAATTTTCAGAGAACAACTGAAATGTGCTAGGAATAAGTGTTCCCATTCTCATCAAGATCCTATGTGAGGAAAGATCAGGACTGAGAAGGGGTCTGACTGGCATGCAGGGAATATTCATGTGTTGTGTGGGAGCGCAGCTGATGACTGCATATCTGTGTGAATAAAAGGGCAATTCAAATACTGACCTTAACAGAAAAGAAGAACTGGCTTACCAGGAAGCATATTACTGTCCAATTTTTATCTGTGAATGTTATACTATGGATGTGGAACAGAAAGATTTTATTTAATTTAATATTTCTTTATTTTTGTTCTGCATTGGGTCTTAGTTCTGGCTCTCCGGCTCAGTAGTTGCCCCACAGTGTGTGGGATCTGGGATGGAATCTATGACCCCTACACTGCAAGGCAGATTCTTAACCACCATACCACCAGGGGAGGCCCTAAAATGAAAGTTTAAAATTAAAAAAATTTTTTTTTCTTTTTTAAATTATGAAAGTATGATAACACATTTACAGGAGACTTGGAAAATACAGAACAAGCTGTCTGACTCTTTGCAACCCCATGAATTGCAGCCTGCCAGGCTCCTCTGTCCATGGGGATTCTCCAGGCAAGAATACTAGAGTGGGTTACCATGCCCTCCTCCAGAGGATCTTCCCAACCCATGGATTGAACCCAGGTCTCCCACATTGCAGGTGGATTCTCTACGATCTGAGCCACCAGGGAAGCCCAAGAATACTGGAGTGGGTAGTCTATCCCTTTTCTAGGGGATCTTCCAGACCCAGGAACTGAACTGGAGTCTCCTGCACTGCACGTGGATTCTTTACCAGCTGAGCTACCAGGAAAGCCCAGGTTACATATAGTTCCACTATATATTATAATTGTTTTTCAATTATATAAATTAAGTAGATAAATTAAGATTTTTAGTTGGAGTTTCAATATCAAACTCTCAAATATTAATAGAATGAATAGACAGAGAAGTAGAAGGACGTAGTAAATCTGAAGAAATCTATAAAACAATTCAACATAATTAAGATGTATACAATTTTCACACAACAGTAGGATACAAATTTTATTCAACTTTCCATAGAGTATAAACTACTCTCACAGACTAAAATTTTAATATAGTTCCGTATTTTGGCATGTAGTATTACTGCTAAAACTTCTGAAAATTTATTATCCTAGTGATTTAAAAAAAAATTGAGGCTTAAAACTTCTAATTCAATTCTGAGGATATAAAGAAACACTATGTTGTTAAAAAAAAAAAAAGGAAATTAACATGTGATACAGTACTATTAACTAAAGTACTGAAACAGAAGATTTTAAAAATAAAGAGATTAAGATAGTGAAGGGAGAGAACAAGTTTACTTCTATTACTATGTCATATGTCATACTGAGTATTTCATAACTTCCATTTCCATCCATATATTTAATATATTTAATAAAAACATACATAATATTTTAGGTGATTGGGCAGATATTTTCTTAGCAGAAACCAGAACAAAAAAAAACAGGAAAAGACCAACTAAAGGTGGGTGAATATATGCTGTGCACACACATGCAGTCTTAAGGAATCATATCCACAGTACCATACACTAAGGAGATCAGGATTTCAGAATGAAAATCCTGGCTGGGTGAGCAGAGTTTTTATGGGTAAATAAGCAGAGCAGAAGGTGTTTGTCAAAGTCTGAGCATTTGAAGGATAAGATCCCATTAGTTAAGAATGTGAACAAAAAGAAAATGTTGGAATATATTGACTCTGGTATATTGAAAGCTTATGCTAACACTCTATGTTACTAAACATAACAGTGTTCCTTTAGGTTGCCTCTCTAATTACTGGACATAATATCATTACCTTTTGTAACACAAGTTCTGCAAGGAAAAAATAGAAAACAATGAGGAATGATGTTAGAAGGATAACAGGTCTATCCTGAAAGTGGAAAACATGAAGATTAATGCTTAGAACCAACATCCCCACTTTCTTTGCCACAACCACCCACACAGGGAAGACCTCACCATGTGGAACAGTCCTCTGCTGCCCACTGTCTCAGGTGGGGTTCAGGACAGTCAACTCCTACACACAGACCAACAATGAGTTTTCTCACACTTTCTCTTGAATCACACTCCCCTCCTGGTGAGGCCTCATGTACACAGCAGCTGTGGGCACCTCAGCTGATCTGACAATCCCCTTCAGGTCACAGACCAGGCCCTGATTCATCCCCATGCAGAGCCCAGATCTCAGCCCTCAGGAAGTGGAGGACTCACAGTCACCATGCTCAGTGAGGGATCCAGACAGGAATCACCTTACATATTATGGAGCTTTCAATCAGTTCAGTTCAACTCTTTGTGACCCCATGGACTGCAGAATGCCAGGCTTCCCTGTCCCTCACCAACTCTTGGAGCTTTGGCCCAGCACAAACTATCTGAAGGGGAATCTCTGGTCAACAGGCACAAAACATATATGCAACATGGCTCATTAGGCTTCGCCTAATGCGAAGCCTGGTTTGAGAACTACCCAGAGGAGGCAAGTCCAGCACAGCCCCACTTTCTTTTTCCTTTCCACATTTATTGAGGTATAATTGAGGAATAAAACCTGTGTACATATGACACTTACAATGTATTTATTTGACAGATGTATATACTGTGTAATAATGATCAGAATCAAGGAATTTACACTTCCATCATCACACAATTTCCATTTTTTGTGTGTGGTGAGAACACTTAAATGATATTCTCTCAGCAATTCAGGTATTTAATAACACTCTGATTAAAGAGTTAGCATGCTATATGATCAGATCCCCAGAACCTTCACTTTACATTATTGTTCTCCCCATTTTTTTCCCCTCTCTACTGATTTTGTTCCTCTCCATTCTTCCTGTTCTTGCCCTCCTATTTCCACCGGCACAGCGTGCTGCCCGCTCTGCAACTTGTTTCCCCTCTCACGACTCTTTTCCCGACAACCTTTCTAACTAGGCTAACTCTCTAGGTGGTTTTGCCTCCTTCGTTCACCATCCCTGACCCCCGTCTGCCTTCTGGGTCACACTCCTTCCATCCCCTTGCGGCTCCCTTTGTCCCTATTCTCTATCGCCCCCTGGTGGCTGTGCTTCCTTCCCGTTCTCTGCTCCTCCAATCACAAGTTTCCCCTCTCCCAGTACCACGTTGCTCCGAAGGCCAAGTTTTCAAATATTTTATCCCCACCGCCTCACTCTGAGGGTGAAGTGTCTCACGACTGTCATCGCCCCTCCTGCCGTGCGTCTAGGGCCCCTCTCCCTATGTTGCTCTCCAGTCCTTGCAGATTCTGCTTTAACTCATTGTTTACTGATTACACTGCAAGACTTTCAAGGGTAAATGTTTATGTTACAGTCTCTTTGCAACATCCTCAGCCATCCTGCACCTTCCCATTAGTAGTAGTAAAGTCGCTAAGTCGTGTCCTGCCAGGCTCCTCTGTCCATGGGATTCTCCAGGCAAGAATCCTGGAGTGGACTGCCATTTATTGGTTCTCCATTTTTTTTCCCCTCCTCAGTTGTTCTATTTCTATCTCAGACGCTGGGTCTCTGCTTGTCCGGAACCTCCTGGCCCACATGTTTAAAGGAACAGCGACTGAAAAAGATGCCCGCGGACGGGAAGAGACCATCTGGAATTGGGATCCGAAGGAGTGGTTGGTACAAGGTTGGCCGCGGTCACCTGCCCCCAAGAGGGGTGAGGGGACGGGCTGACAGGGAGGGGAGGCCCGCGGGGCAGAAGGAGCGGCCGAGGAGACCGAGGACAGACGGCCGGGGAGGGAGGGGGTCTCAACAGCGGGGCGGGCTCCCGGAATCCAGGGACCGGGGAGAGGGTGCGGCCTCCAGAGGCCGAGAGGGCGAGGCTGAGGAACACGGAGCGAATAAACCAGCTCGTAGAAGAGGATTTTAAGTTGTGCACGAATGATGGCAGGGTCAGTGGGGTCAGTCAAGTGAAGTGAAGTCGCGCCCAACTCTTCGACCCCATGGACTGTAGCCTACCAGGCTCCTCCCATGGGCTTTTCCAGGTAAGAATACTGGAGTGGGTTGCCATTTCCTTCTCCAGGATCTTCCCCACCCGAGGGTCGAACCCTAGTCTCCCGCATTGTAGGCAGACGCTTTACTGTCTGAGCCACCAGTGGGGTCAGTAAAGCGTTTTAACCAGGAAAGGTACGAAAGGCAGCGTCTCAGTGGACTAAAGGCAGGAACCGGTTTCAGAACAACTGTAACCCGAAAGGGAGGCGCCTTTCACCGAAGTGAGGTGTCTCTCACCGAGATGTCTGAAATGCTAGGGGTGGGACAGGCGCGAGAATGTATGGCCTTTGACACCATGTACAGAGGAAAGGAGACTGCAAGGCTCAGGTGTGGGCCTGAGACAGAGATGGACGCTGCGCGGAGACAACTTCGTTTGGGGGTGGGGGTGGGTGGTGTGTGTGTGTGTGAGGGACAGGGAAGATGTGTGTACGTGTGTGTGTGTGTGTGTGTGTGTGTGTGTGTGTGTGTGTGAAGGACAGGGAAGACCTTCGTGCTGCAGTCCTTGTGCTTGCAAAGAGTGGGACACTACTGACCGATTGAACTTACAGGGTTTACATCACTTACAGGGCACCTACATCACTTATAGGGCAAAGACTGGGAATTTGTGGAGTGTCTGTGTCTGTTTTTTTCCCAGGTAAACAAGGGGCCAAGTGGGGGGTCTTAAATCAGTGATAATGTGGAATGATGGGTCTTGGCAGTAAGCCGTTTCTTGGAAGTGAAGTGGGAGAATTTTTAAATCTTTGCTCTTTTCCATAATTACAGGGTCAGAAGTAACCTTCAACTCTGTCATCATAAACTATAACACCAAGCAAAACTCAAAAATGATAAATATACATGCTATAGTTGAAAAACCTTAGGAATATTAAACCAATAATAATAAAAACAACAACAAAGGCCCGAGAACCTTGGTTTATGTACCTTAGAACCTCAGTGAAGGGCCCTGTCTGTTCCTTTGGGCTGTGTTGTGTCTGGTCCCGTCACATCTTAGAGACATCCGTATGTGTTGAAAGACGTTCCTCTGAATCATCAAGTCACGGTCTGGGTTGCTGTTAAATTGAACAAGAACCTAGAGGTTATACCAATGCCAAACTCTTGGCTCTCAGTGCACCAATGCCAAATCAAAATACTTGAAATACAAATACAGAGACATATGGAGGAGAGACAAGGAGGGAACACAGTAGGCTAACATTTCTCAATACCTGTGTCCCACTCCCTGGTGAGTAGAGAGAAGTTATACAATCAGGCAGGTGTATATGATAAGCATCAATGAAGTAACAGTCTTGTATTTTTTCTTCTACAAAGTTGCCAAAGGATGGGGTTGCTAACAAGGTTAGGGTGTGTGCAGGGTCTTAGGTGGTCTGGTCTCCTATCTCGATGAGCCCCTCTGGTCCCTTAATCTTGCCTCAGATGGTTTTGTGGCTGCTCCTCCTTTGATTGGAGGTGGTGTGGTGGTAAGGAATCTGCTTGCCATGCAGGACACTTGGGTTTGATCCCTGGGTCAGGTATACCCCTGGAGGAGGAAATGGCAACCCACTCCAGTATTCTTTTCTGGGAAATTCCTTGGACAGTGGAACCTGATAGGCTACAGTCCATGGGGTCACAAAGAGTACGACAGGAGTGAAAGAGGGTGAGCATCCTTCTGTGACTATCAACTGTTCTGCACTTTGGAACTCAGAGAAGGTCATGGAGGCTGGAGTCTTGTTTATAAAAACTGGGATACAAAAAGCCCTCCTTGTCTGGGAGCCCCACAGGGCCCTGCTCAGCAGCATCACTGTTAAAAAATATATATTTTTCACTTTTCCCTTTTTCTGGTGATCATGAAAAAAAATCTTTGGGCATCATGTATTTTATGTTCACGATTAGACAGGATAAGCAGTAATGAAAATCTCATACTTATGTAACTAAATTATCCAGTTATCTCCTCTTTTACCAGCTGAGCCCTGCTGAAGAACTAAGCTGGTGAGAATAAACTATTCTTGATTAATAAAGTAAAAAAAAGGGTCAGTTGTTTTCTGTGACCTGAGAATGAAAGCTGGACATGAATTGTCCTTCATGTTGGGCATGCAGACAGTACACATAGATGTGGATCAACTGGGTGTTACCTTAAAACAGTTTGGCCCAGACACCTGGGGGAAAGTCCTCACAAAATTCCAAGAGTAGATCTACTGAGGATTTAGCACATATAAAATAGTAAACACAAACAGAACTGAATTATCCAAGAAATACTCAACATTGTTGGGAAAATAAAATTAAATGATAGAAATGAATGGGCCTGGAGATTATCATACTAAATGACTAAGTCAGTGAAAGACAAATATTAGATATCATTTATATATGGAACCAAATCCCTTACAATTATACAGTGGAAGTGACTGATAGATTCAGGGGATTAGATCTGATGGACAGAATGCCTGAAGAACTATGGATGGAGATTCATGACATTGTACAGGAGGCAGTGAGCAAGACCACCCCCACAAAAAAGAAATGCAAAAAGGCAAAATGGTTGTCTGAGGAGGGCTTACAAATAGCTGAGAAAAAAACAGAAGTGAAAGGCAAAGGAGATAAGAAAGATACATACATCTGAATGCAAAGTTTCAAAGAATAGCAAGGAGAGATAAGAAAGCCTTCCTCAGCAATCAATGCAAAGAAATAGAGGAAAACAATAGAATGGGAAAGACTAGCGATCTCTTCAAGAAAATTAGAGATATCAAAGGACTGTTTCATGCAAAGATGGGCACAATAAAGGATAGAAATAGTATGGACCTAACAGAAGCAGAAGATATTAAGAAGAGGTGGTAAGAATACACAGATGAACTATACAAAAAGATCTTCATGACCCAGATAATCATAATGGTGTGATCACTCACCTAGAGCCAGACATCCTGGAATGTGAAGTTAAGTGGGGCTTAGGAAGCATCACTATGAACAAAGCTAGTGGAGGTGATGGAATTCCAGTTGAGTTATTTCAAATCCTAAAAGATGATGCTGTGGAAGTGCTGCACTCAATATGCCAACAAATTTGGAAAACTCAGCAGTGGCCACAGGACTGGAAAAGGTCAGTTTTCATTCCAATTCCAAAGAAAGGCAATGCCAAAGGATATTTAAACTACCGCACAATTGCACTCATCTCACACGCTAGTAAAGTAATGCTCAAAATTCTCCAAGCCAGGCTTCAAGAGGACGTGACCCGTGAACTTCCAGATGTTCATGCTGGATTTAGAAAAGGCAGAAAAACCAGAGATCAGCTTGCCAACATCTGTTGGATCATTGAAAAAGCAAGAGAGTTCTGTAAAAACATCTACTTCTGCTTTATTGACTATGCCAAAGACTTTTGACCGTGTGAATCATAACAAACTGTGGAAAAATTCTTCAAGAGATGGGAATACCAGACCACCTGACCTGCCTCTTGAGAAATCTGTATGCAGGTCAGGAAGCAACAGAACTGGACATGAAACAACAGACTGGTTCCAAATAGGGAAAGAAGTACATCAAGGCTGTATATTGTCACCCTACTTCTTTAACTTATATGCAGAGTACATCATGTGAAACGTCAGGCTGGAAGAAGCACAAGCTGGAATCAAGATTGCCGGGAGAAATATCAATAACCTCAGATACGCAGATGACACCACACGTATGGCAGAAAGTGAAGAAGAACTAAAGAGCCTTTTGATGAAAGTGAGAGTGAAAAGGTTGACTTAAAGCTGAACATTAAAAAATGAAGATTATGGCATCCGGTCCCAGCACTTCATGGCAAATAGATGGGGAAACGAAACAGTGAGAGACTTTATTTTTGGGGGCTCCAAAAATAAAGCACCACTGCACCACTGCAGATGGTGACTGCAGCCATGAAATTAAAAGACGCTTGCTCCTTGTAAGAAATGCTATGACCAGCCTAGACAGCATATTAAAAAGCAGAGACATTACTTTGCCAATAATGGTCCGTCTAGTCAATGCTATGGTTTTTCCAGTAGTCATGTATGGATGTGAGAGTTGGACTATAAAGAAAGCTGAGAGTCGAAGAATTGATGCTTTTGAAGTGTGGTGTTGGAGAAGCCTGTTGAGAGTCTCTTGGACTGCAAGGAGATCCAACCAGTCCACCCTAAAGGAAATCAGTCCTGAATATTCTTTGGAGGGACTGATGCTGAAGCTGAAATTCCAATATTTTGGCCACTTAATGCAAAGGACTGACTCATTGGAAAAGACCGTGATGCTGGGAAAGATTGAAGGTGGGAGGAGAAGGGGATGACAGAGGATGAGATGGTTGGATGGCATCACCGACTTGATGGGCATGAGTTTCAGCAAGCTCTGGGAGTTGGTGATGGACAGGGAAGCCTGGTGTGCTGCAGTCCATGGGGGTCACAAAGAGTTGGACATGAATGAGCGACTGAACTGAACTGATACATGCAATCTGAAAAAATGATACCAATGAACTCATTTACAAAACAGAAACATCTCACTGTATAGCACAGGGAACTCTGCTCAATATCATGTGGCAGCCTGGATGGGACAGGAGTTTGGGGGAAGAATGAATACATATATATGTATGGGAGTCCCTCGATTGTCATTTATCCTGACCCCTTAAAAGACCTGAATCTTCTTGTAACCCAGCAGAACCCTGCACTCATCCCCACCCCACCCCCAAGTACAAAGACCCCTCTATGTCTGCTCTTTTCTAAACATTTTTACTGGAGTATAGTTGATTCACAATATTGTGTTAGTTTCAGGCGTACAGCAAATTCAATCAGTTATACATATCCCACACTTTGTTAGATTCTTTCCCCCATAGCTCATTAGAGAGTATTGAGTAGAATTTACCGTGCTATACAGTAGGTCACTATTATCTACTTTATATATACTAGTATGTATATGTCAGTCCCAATCTCCCAGCTTATCCCTCCACACCTCACTCCCTGATAACCATGTTTGTTTCGTATGTCCATACCTCTATTCTGGTTTTGTAGATAAGTTCATTTGTACCCTTTGCTTAGATTCCACAGATAAATGAAACCCTAGATTTGTCTTTCTCTTCTGTCTCTTGTTGATAGAAAAGCTGAAGTCTCCCAGACCTCCCTGAAGCACAAAAGAGAAAGACTCAAGCATCTAATAAATAGGACAGAGGAACCACAGGCTTAGTATCTGATGCACATTTCTGAGTTCTTTTAAAAAATATTTTATTTATTTGACTGCATTGGGTCTCAGTTGTGGCACATGGAATCTTTGGTGTGGCACATGGGCTCTTTCGTTTTGGTGTGCCAGTTTAGTTGCCACGTGGCATGTGGGATCTCAGTTTCATGACCAGGGCTGGAACCTATGTCCCCTGCATTGGAAGGGAAATTAAATTCCTAACCACTGGATCACAAGAGAAGTCCTACATTTCTGAGTTTTACAGATACGGTAACTGCCACCAGAGGGAAAAGGCCAACTGCATGATGACCCAACTGCACCCATGCCATAAAGTGCTTCATCTTGAGCCAGTACCGAGTCTGTGCCTAGAGCAGTTCCCAGAACTGGCCTTAAGAGAAGTGGATTAACACTACTGTTCATAATAATCTGTATCTTTGGGGGAAGCAGAATAATCATAGCTAGTTCTGCCTGTGCACATAAAGAGGTATGCACACCTGGCGGTGAAGAGATACTACACAATAGCCAGGACATGAAAGCAACCCAGATGCCCATCAACAGATGAATGAATAAAGAAGATGTGGTATGTAAATACAATGGAATGTTACTCAGCCACAAAAGGGATGGAGCTGGAGTCAGTTGAAGTGAGGTGGATGAAAGAGTCTGTTATACAGAGTGAAGTCAGAAAGAGGAAAACAAACATGATACATCAACACATATATATATTGCTGTCCACTCACTCAGTTGTATCTGACTCTGCGACCCCATGGACTGTGGCATGCCAGGCTTCTCTGTCCTTCACCGTCTCCCAGAACTTGCTCATAATCATGTCTATTGAGTCGGTGATGCCATCAAACCAGTTCCTCGTCTGTCTTCTCTGTAAATAGGTTCATCAGAAAAAATAGTACTGATGAACTATTCACAGTGAAGACATGGAGACCCAGACTTAGAGAATGGACTTGTGGACACAGCAGTGGAAGGAGAGGCTACAACAAATTGAGAAAGTAGCACTGACATATATATACTATCGTGTGTAAAATACATAGCTAGTGGGAACATCCTCAGCCATCTTGCATCTTCCACTTGGTTCTCCCTTTTTCTCCTCAGTTGTTCTACTTCTATCTCGGTCGCTGTCTCTGCTTCTTTGGAACCTCCTGGCCCACATACAGGAATGGCGACTAAAAAAGATGCCCGCGGATGGGAATAGACCACCTGCAATTGGGAACCGACGAAGAGTGGGTAGTAAAAGGTTGGCCCAAGTCACCTGCCCCTATGCGGGGTGAGGGAAAGGGAAAGGTCTGCGGGGCAGAAGGAGGTGCCTGAGACTGAAGGACAGAGCGGGACGGGGTCTCAGGAGAGGGGTGGGCTCTCCAGAACCCCAGGACCGGGGAGAGGACGCGGCCTCTCCGGGAGCGCGGCGGCCGGCTTGGCCTCCAGGGCGACGCTGAGGGCCACGAATCCACCTCGCGGACGAGGACTTTATATGGGGCGGAGGACAGAGGTAGTAAAGGGTTTTAAACAGGAAAATGCGGTGAAAGGCGGTGTCTATGTGTAACGATCGCAGAAATGTCAAGAGAACTGACCAGCCTCATACCATCAAACCAAAATGAACACATACCCAACGAGTAACAGCGATGTCTGGGCTTACTCAGGTTAAGTGCCGGCTGCTGGGCTGTAAGGTCGAGAGTCACTCCCAAGACCTTAAAGAATACGGCGGACATGCAGCACAGATTTACACTAGAACGTTGAAACAACGTCTTCACACAAGTCAATCACTGGTACTCCGTTTCCATACTGCGTTTGGGTTCCCAGGGATAGAGTCGGGAAGGAAGAGGCGGTACTTCCGGAGGCGGGGCCTGGGCGGAGGGGGCGGGGCGAGGACGGAGCCCAGGAGAGACGGGAAGTGAAGGCGCTTCCCCTTACCTTCACCTGCTTACTCTATCTGTAACAGTTTTAAGGTGAAAGCATATTTTGTAAGCCAGTTACTTTACAAATGAAAACTAATATGCATGAGACTTATGATATATTCTGAATAAAGGAGTAGCTAAACATAATGGCAGCAATTAAATATGAAACAGACGCACACACATACTTCTCTGGATCTTTTGATTAAATTTTCCTCTGAGGAAAACTGCCCTCTACATTTCCAAGAATAAGACTAAGTTTCCATTGATATACAACAGCTATTGCCAATTAAAGGAGAAAGTGATCGCCATTCTCCTTGGAGTAGTTCCACCACATACTCAGTCATAACCTGTAACTCTCCCCCCATGAAAAGCCCATGTCCCTTCAGCCTTCCCTATTCAAGGTCAATTGATACAACATTCTTTCCTATAACCCACAGTTGCATCTACGGAAGGTCAGCCTGAACATAATGGGCATGATGAGTCATCACAATTGTACATTATTCTCTTTCCCTCCCTAATTCACACTACTGAAGTTGATAATTTTGTGTCCTTGTTTCTCCAGTGAACACAAATGTGAACAAACCACACCTAATGAAGCTGATCCCCTCATCCGATTCCTTCATGAAACATCATGAGACTGTAACACAGCAAGTGGAGCACAACCCTTAGCAGGTAGCCACTGCTGTGTCTCATTACTCTGCACGCTGTTACCAGGCAACAGGTCTTGCTCAGTCATTGTTTGGTGCCTCAGTGGGCCCCGCCCACAAGCAACCAACTGTCAATGAGTGACCGTTAGTTGTCCTGCTTGGTTACCTGACCATAACCGGACCTCAAGAACAAAGGTTCTGACACTGAGAAGTCTCCAACAACTAACCATGTCCACCCCTCACCTTTTGCTTTTAAAGGGGCCTGCTGAAAGCTTTCAGTAACTCGGGTTCTTAGGGCATGAGCAACCCATCTCCTTGTACGAATCTGTAATAAACCTTTCTCTGTTCCAAACTCTTAATGTTTAGTATTGATGAGCTTTACTGTGCGTTGGGCACACGGACTTGTGATTTCTGTAACAAGACCATTGTGAAAGGCCTCTATTGAATGACTAAGATCAAAAGATTTCAAACTTCAAGTTTAAAGTCATAGATAGTAATGAAGTCTTTTCAACAAAATTTCAATATTTAAATACACACTGGAGATAATGAACCATTTCCACACAAGTAAGTCCTTGTTCCCAGGATAAATGTGTCATGAGTTTTAACATATGTTGACTTTGAATTATTCTGCAGTATACAGTATCTCAGACTAATCTCAAAAAACTGAAGACTTAGTTATTCCCAGTATAGTTCCTCTGAAGTGTGGTCCATTGGGAGAACTGGTTAAGAAATTTACCACATACTTCTTAAAGATTCTACCCAATATGAATTATTTGGTGAGTCCTGAGGACACACTGTTTCTTACAGGTATTTCCACATTAAGTATATCTGTGTATTTTCTGTCCCATATTAATTCTCTCATTATGCCAAAGGCATGGACATTTGAAGAAGCTTTACAACATTCTTTACAGTTGTAAGGGTGCTCTCAAATATAAATCCTCTGATGCTCCACAGTTTTCATCTTTGGGTAAAACCACTAGTGTTGCACCTTTTTTTCCCCATAGAGTCCAGTTGTTTTTAAACATGGCTGTTTATTAGAAATACATCTGGAGCTTTGGAGAAAAAAGCAATACCTGGGCATTTGTAGTTTTCAAAAAATTCCAAGATAATTCTGGTATGCATGTGGATTTTAAAAAATGATTACAAAAAAAATGATTACAGGTTTTTCCATTAAAAGGCAATTTTGGTGACATAGAATTCTATTATTTTCTGTTGACCAATCATGATACAATGGTATTAAGTGAATAACAGTTACATAATCACAATAGTAAAAGATGTTTATCAGTTTTCACAATCAATAGCCAGCCAGAATTCAAAGATAATTATAATCACAAGCCATAATAGGAACATGATTAACCTAGCAATATAAAATAATTACCTACAATTTGGGGGATTAAGTAGAGTGATATGGTAAGCCAAAGTGCATACATGCACGTTTTTATTGGCCCAGTCTATGTCTTTTGGTTGGTGCATTTAATCCATTCACATTTAAGGTAATTATTGATATGTATGGTACTATTACCATTTTACTAATTGTTTTGGGTTTATTTTGTGTAGGTCTTTTTTTTCTCCTGTGTTTCCTGCCTAGAGAAGTTCCTTTAACATTTGTTATACAAGTGGTTTGGTGATGCTGAATTCTCTTATTAACCTTTGCTTGTCTGGAAAGCTTTTGCTTTCTCCATCAAATCTGAATGAGTCTTGCTGGTTAGAGTATTCTTGGTTTATAGGTTCTTCCCTTTCATCACTTTAAATATATAGTGCCATTCCCTTCTGGCTTGTATAATTTCTGTTGAGAAATCAAGTTTTTAACCTTATGCGAGTTCCCATGTATGTTGTCATTTTCCCCTTGTTGCTTTTAATATTGTATCTTTGTCTTAATTTTTGTCAGTTTGATTATTATGTGTCTCAGTGTGTTCCTCCTTAGATTTATCTTGCCTGGGACTCTGCACTTCCTGGACTTAGTTGACTATATCCTTTCCCATGTTAGGGAAGTTTTCAGCTATAATCTCTTCAAATATTTTCTCTGGTCCCTTTTCTCTCTCTCTTCTTCTGGGATCCCCTATCATGCAAATATTAATGTATTTAATGCTGTCCCAGAGGTCTCTTAGGCTTTTTTTTTTTTCATTCCTCCCCGCCCCCCCAATATTCTGTTCTGCAGAAGTGATTTCCACCATTCTGTACTCCAGGTAATTTATCCGTTCTTCTGCCTCAGTTATTCTCCTATTGATTCTTTCTACTGTATTGTTCAACTCTGTTGGTTTGTTCTTTAGTTCTTCGGTAAACATTTTTTTGCATCTTCTATTTCTGAGATCCTGGATCATCTTCATGATTATTCTGAATCATGAATAATCTGGAAGGTTGTCTATCTCCACTTCATTTAGTTGTTTTTTGGGGGTTTTATCTTGTCCCTTCATCTGTGATATGTCTTCTTTTTCATCCTAATTAACTTAGAGTAATGTGCCTTTTGTTCTAGCTGCTATGGAATTGTTGTTCTTCTTGTTTCTTCTATATGCCCTCTGGTAGATCAGGCTAAAAGGTTTGTGTAAGATTCTTGATGGGAGGGACTGAGTGGGAAAAACTGGGTCCACTCTGGTGGGCAGGGCCTTACCAAGTAAAACTTTAATCCAATTATCTGCTGATGGGTGGGGTTGTGCTCCCTCCCTGTTGGTTGTTCTGCCTGAGGCAGCCCAGCTCTGGGGTTTATGGTCAGGTTAATGGCGACCTCCAAGAGGACTAACACCAAGGGGGACCTTCCCAGACTGCTGCTGTCAGTGACCCTGCCCCCATGGTGAGCCATTTTTGACCCATGGCTCCAGAGAAGGTCCTCCAACTCCAGCAGGTAGGTCTGGTTCAGTCTCCTACGGGGTCACTGCTCCTTTCCCTTGGGTCTTGGTGCATGCCAAGATTTTGTTTGTGCCCTCCAAGAGTGAAATCTGTTTCCCCCAGTCCTATGGAAGTTCTATAATCAAATCCCGCTGGCCTTCAAAGTCAGATTCCCTGGGTATTCCCAGTTCCTTTGTTAGATCCCCAGGCTGGGAAGCCTAAGGTGGGGCTCAGAACTTTCCCTACAGTGGGAGAACTTCTTTGGTATTATTGTTCTTCAGTTTGTACGTTGCCCACCCAGCCAGTATGGGATTTGATTTTATAGTGTTTCCGCCCCTCCTACCATCTCCTTGTGGCTTCTTGGTCTTTGGACCAATGTTCTCCTGTTGATGGTTGTTCAACAGCTAGTTGCAGTGTTGGTGCTCTTGCAGGAGAAGATGAACACTTGTCCTTCTACTCCACCATCTTGAACTGTTAACTAGCATGCACATTATTTTTTGGTGGCTTCTCTCAAGGATGTATATTCTAAAGTCTAGAGATTTCTCTCCAATATAGAGTCTGTTGTTGCATAATATTTGAATTCAAGGGAAAGTCTTGACCATGTTTATTGCATTTTGAAGGTGTCAATCCTGTATCTTCCCCCAACGTTTGCTATATGGGTAAAATCCTTACCATACAGTACACTTGTGTGCTTTCACTCCAGAATACAGATCCCTTTATTTAATGAAAAGTGAGCAATAATTTGAAACTTTGCCACATTCATTACATTTGTTTTGTATGGACTACTTGGTGAACCTGGAGTTTAAGGCAATAGCTAAAAGCCTTGCAAAACTCAGTACATCTGTAAGCCTGTATGGATTATGGATTATCTGATGATTAGTGAGGTGTAAGCCCTGAGCAAAAGTTTTCCCACACTCATGGAATTGGTAAGGTTTCTCTCCAGAATGAATTCTTTGGTGAATCCTGAGGTAGGATTATTGTCTAAAGGCTATGCCATACTCAATACATTGGTATGATTTCTCTCCAGTATGAATCCTCTCATGAAGCCTAAGGTGTGAACACCTGCTAAAAGCCTTGCCACATTCATTGTAAAGTCTCTTTCCAGTATGGGTCACCTGGTGTTTACTGAGGCTTCAGTGGCTAAAGGATTTGCCACACTACACTTGCTACGTTTCTATGACTTATCTCCAGCATGAATTCTTTGGTGAATAGTGATGTCAGACCATTGCTGAAAGGCCTTGCCACATTCAGTATACTTGTATGGTTTTTCTCCAGTATGAATCCTCTCATGATACCTAAGATGCGAAGGCTTGATAAAAGCCTTGCCACATTCAGTACACTTGTATGGCCTTTCTCCAGTATGAATCCTCTCATGATGCCTAAGATATGAAGGCTTAATAAAAGCTTTGCCACATTCATTACATTTGTAAGACTTCTCTCCAGTATGAATTACCTGATGGTAAGTTAGGCTTGAACGATCACTAAAGGCTTTCCCACACTCATTACATTTGTAAGGTTTTTCCCCGGTATGAATTCTTTGATGACCTGCAAGATGTGAATTCCGACTGAAGACCTTGTCACAGACCTCACATTTATATGGTTTCTCTCCAGTATGGATGGTTTGATGTCTAGTGAGGTGCGAACTCCGAGTAAAGGATTTGCCACACTCGCTACATTTGAAAGGTTTCTCTCCAGCATGGATTCTTTGGTGAATTCTGATATCAGACCATTGCCTGAAGCCCTTGCCACATTCAGTACACTTGTATGGCTTCTCTCCAGTATGAATTCTCTCATGAAGCCTAAGGTGTGAACGTTTGATGAACGTCTTGCCACATTCATTACATGGGTAAGACTTCCCTCTGGTATGGACTACCTGATGGTTGATTAGGCTTGATCGCAAAATAAAGGCTTTGTCGCATGCATCACATTTGTAGGGCTGCCCTCGAGTATGAATTCTTTGATGTTTTAGAAGCTTGGAATTACGGGAAAAAGCCTTGTTACATTTACTACAATGGTAACGCTTCTCTCCAGTATGGATTACTTGATGGCTCCTGAGGCTTGAACACACCCTAAAGGCTTTGCCACACACATTACATTTGTATGGTTTCTCTCCAGTATGAATTCTCTGATGAGTTTCAAGGTTTGATTTTCTATTAAAAACCTTGCCACACTCATTACACTTGTAAGGTTTCTCTCCAGTATGAATTTTCCGATGAGTTGCAAGGTTCGAACTCTGACTGAAGTCCTTGCCACATGTATCACATTTGTATGGCCTCTCTCCTGTATGGACTACCCGATGTTTAGTGAGGTGTGAGACATGAGTAAAGGTTTTGTCACAGTCATTACACCTGTAAGGTTTTTCCCTATGTACTTTATGGTCTTTTGTCAGTATTGAAGAATGGATAAAATCATTCCCATACATGTTAGAAGTGTTGGTTTGGACATTAGGAGGAATTCTTTGGAGAGCTGAAATTGAGGAACAATTGTTGATAACCTTTTCAACTTGATTACATTCAAAAATTTTCCTTTTCATTCGAAATATCTGCAATTCATCCTGAAAGCTTAATGCAAGTTTATTTTCAGTTGGTTTGTTTCCTGCATTGCTTCTACCACATTGATCTTTTCTATCGGTGAACTTTTCATCATGGGTTACAAGCACTCCTTTGTAATTTCTTTCATCATTTCTCCACTGACACTCAAACTCAAGCATATTGCCTCGGATTTCCCTTAAGTAAAAATCTTTGACTCCATGGCTTTCATGTCTTCCCAAAATCACTGTTTGGAATGTATCTGTTGAGTTAGTGTTCTCCTTTGGTTGTAATTTCTTGATAATATGTATGGGAGAGATATCTACAAAATACAAAAAATCATAGGTATATTATTAATCATAATTCATAAATATTTTATGTTGAAAACATATTATACCAAAAATAACACTTACACTGAAGGTAGTTATGAAACTTCCCAACCACGATCTTCAAATTTTGAAGAAATAGGATTCTTTAATAAAGAAGGTGTGATCACATGAAATTCAAATTGATTTTAGGGTAGCCTCATTTCAAACACTGTATGACAAAAACACTCAGGTTGTGTAAACTTAAGTTAGCTCTTAAAAAATGGCTAATCCCATGACCATGAACCCAAAACATATACATATTGACAGTAACTGAAGAGAAACATATTAGACATATTTTCCACATGCTTATTATACATAATCTGTATACAGTATATACATCATTACTGTATATAAATTTAATACTTAAAATAAGTAATGTAATGGTAAATAATCCAAAACAAGCTTATCTAACAAGTAACCTAAATAAATGGCAGTTTAGAATTGCAAAACAAATACAGCACTGCAAAAATAAAGAATTTAATAAGGGTATTTAAAAAATGAAATATTTTCCTGAATTACCTGTTATAAAAGTATCAATTCCCATGAAAAATAGGCATTTTATAACATTAACAAGTAAATGTCAGTTATATTGCATAATATGTTCTGAAAGACCATCAACTGTAAATCACAATAAAAATTAATAAACACACTATTCTAGTAACCCTTTCTAGTCTAGTAAAGTAACCCTTTACTATTGTAGTAAAACAACGAGTAATAAGTAACCATGTTGTACAACATTATATTCTATGGAATTCTAAACACTCTTCCTAAGAAGAGAATTTTACCTTGGAAAGGGCACACAATATGAAAACTGTAAAAGGTATTGACATAACTGACTTCTAAAATATCAGGTCAGGAAAATATATAACATTATGGGAAAGATGGAATGCAAAAGGAGAAGGGGGTGGCAGAGGATGAGATGGTTAGATAGCATCACTGACTCAGTGGACATGAATTTGAGCAAACTCCAGAAGATCATGAAAGACAGAGGAGGCTGGCGTGCTATAGTTCATGGGGTCACAAAGAGTTGGACATGACTTTGCAAATGAACAACAAAAGAACAGAAACTGAAGAAAGAAGCCAAAAGTCACCTGATTTCATGATTGCCATTATATAATAACCAAGCAGAGCAATTTATTATCTATGCAGTGCCCTTTAATTCTCCAGCTTATTGTCCTCAGATATGTAATATGAAGTATGTGCTTAAGATATATATTAACTAAGGTCACAGACTGCATTGTTGAGGACAAACTGTAAAATAAAAGCATATAAAATATAATGCACACAAAGGGATATGGCATAACAAAACATGACAAAGTAGATATATCTCATTAAACAACAGTAACTTAAGAGTTTTTCTATAAAATGTGCAACATTATTACATATAAGCTATCTAACAGTACTTATTTGTTTTAAAAGCCTGAGGTAAACTACCATTATTTTTCAAATGAGGGCACAAGACTTCAAAGGCTATGTACATAACCCCGAATTACAAAGAAAGTGAGAGAAGCAGGAGTGTGATGCTGGGAGTCCCTGGTGGTCTAGTGTCTAGGATTTGGCACTGTCACTGCTATGGCCTGGGTTTGATTCCTGGTCAGGGAACTGAGTTCCCACAAGCTCTGAGGTGTGGCAAAAATAAAAAACTTTAAAAATGAAAAATAAGTAAAAAAGACTCTTTTCAATACACATGCACCCCTATGTTCACAGCAGCGCTATTTATAGTAGCCAAACATGGAAACAATCTAAATGACCATCAACAGATGAATAGATAAAGATGTTGTGTGTCTACACATATAAATACACACACACACACACACACACACACACTGGAATATTACTCATCCATAAAAAAGAATGAAATAGTGCCATTTGCAGCACCATGGATGGACCTAGAGATTATCATACTAAGTGAAATAAGTCAGAAGGAGAAAGACAAATATCATATGATATCACTTGTATGTTGAAATGCAGCACAAATGAACTTATCTATGAAACAGAAACAGACTCAGAGACATACAGAAGAGACTTCTGGTGGCCAAGTGTGCATGCATAGGGACAGGTTGGGAGTTTGCAAATAGCAGATGCAAGCTATTATATATAGGACGGATAAACAACAAGGTCCTACTGTACAGCACAGGGAACTATATTCAATATCCTGTGATAAACACAATAAAAAAAAGAATGTATACATATGTATAACTGAATTTACCTTGCTTTACATCAGAAGACAATACTATATTGTATATCAACTATACTTCAATTAAAAGAAAAAATCTCGAGATGGGGGGGCAATTTTCCGTCACCAAATAACCCCACTCCATAGGGAGAGTCCCTAGAAGTTGTCTATCCCCTAAAAGAGTTATTATCACAGCAAAAAAGATATAGGATAAAATCTCAGATCCTAGGAATGTGTATTTCATAGGCAATCATCAGAGGCAACTTAAGACAATAGGAAATCAGGAAAAGTCTACATTCCCGAACCAGGTAGAACAGTGGAAGAGTGATGAAAATACAAGACAGGAGCGGGGATCCTGCAGGATCTTGAGATGTGTGCTCTCCTCACAGACACTGAGTTAAGAATCTCAAAGGCCGACATGTGCTCTCCATGTAGGACCTAGGATCAAAGAGAAGATCTGTCTACTGTCTTTACAGTTCTCCTAAGTAACAATCCCAGAAGGAAGGGCTGAGGGATCTGAGCAGGCAGATGGGGCTTGAGACAGCTCCGAGCAGGTTCTGGGGTGAGAGATGGAATCAGAGAGCACCAGTGGTTTCCTACCTCCTGACTACATCTTCCTAGAACAGCGAGTAGGGATGGAACTAGGACAGGTGCTGAGTGTGGTGCTACAAAGCAGTTCAGCTCTTACTTGCAGGGACCAAGAACTGAGCAGCCAATGAAAGCACATGCAGAAGTGGAGACGCAGGGGCAATAGGCCCCTCTGAAAGAGCCCTCCCATGTTCCTCAAGCAACAAAGCTGACAGGAGTCAAATGACAGGCTGTTGTAGATCATACAAAGACCTTGCCTTTGTCTCTGTAGGATCTGTGGCACCACTGGAGGGCGAGATACATTTTACATACTAAAGAACAGAGTGAAAAGATGGGGAGAACAACAATTTCCTCTGAGAGTTTACCAAAAAATAAACTCTTTTTCCACAGAACTCTTCCACTTGGGGAGAGATTCCCTGAAACTATTAATGGTGTGGTTTCTTCGCTGTTCATCTGAGATCTGACCTGTGTCTACACCTGGTACTTTCCACCCCTTTAGTCGTTTTTTTCTTTCTTTCTTTTTATTTTTTGCTATTTTCACTTCCCTCTCCAGGGTTCAGTGCTCTCTTTTCTTTACTCCAAAACGGAGATAAGAATATTCAGGTCAGAAACAGAAATTATTGCTAATTGCAAGAAAGAAACATCACATGATATTTTGTTTCCAGAACCCCAGCTCTTTGTTCAGCTGAGGAGTGAGGACATTATGGGGGGGCTGTGGAAAACCCTTCAATCCACAGCTTGCCTCCTTCTGAATGCACAGGGGAATCGCTTCTTAGCCTTTTGGCTAAGATCAAGTGAATGCACAGGGAAGAGTGTAATATGCAGACATCTTGCTTGCAGGAAAAAGGTAAGTGGGACTTCCCTGGTGGCTCAGTGGGTAAGAATCTGCCTGCCAGTGCAGGGGACACAGGTTCAATTTTTCGTTCAGGAAGATCCCACATGCCGCAGAGCCCGTGTACCACAACTGTGGAGCCCCTGTGCCCTAGAGCCCACCTACTGCAGCAAGAGAAGTCACAATGAGAAGCCCAAGCACCGCAACTGGTGAGGAGCCCCTGATCACTGCAACTAAAAAAGACCCAGCACAGCCAAAAAATAATAAATAAATAAAATTTTCAAAACAGGGAAGTGTAGGTTTTACATTTGCTACAGGCTTTATGCATTTTTAAGCTCTGGACCCACCCTCGAGGTATCAAAACATGGGCAGATCAAATGAGGAAAGGGCAATTTCAAAGTCTTCATGCCACATTATGAAGCTTTTGGCCTCTGATTCAATAGGGCTTCGAGCTCAGCCAAGCAAGGCAGGGGCTCCCAAAAGGCATGCAAGGGAAAATGTAAAGATACCCAAGGACAGATCCCAACTTGAGAGGGAAGTGATCCTCACCCACAGAGAGCAGGTTCCTGTAGGTCTCCAGCATCACGTCCCGGTACAAAGTCCTCTGCGCAGGGGCCAGGCATTCCCACTCCTCAGGAGTGAATTCGATGGCCACGTCCTCGACGGTCAACTGCTGCTGAAATGAAAACACATATCACCAATGGTGTCATAAGAAGAGCTCTTATCTTCATACAAAATGAGAAGAGGATTGATTCAGTTGAAGTGTGTATTCTGACAGATTCATGTAAAGGTATTTAGAGCAAATTATGCATCTCTAATTGCTTTCTCATAGGAGATTACAATGGCCTCCAGATCAACGTGAATTTCTCATTTTTCTGTATGACACGTGAAATACACAAACAGAAATTCAACACTGGGTCATCTATACAGAGGTGTTAAAGAAAGCTCAGAATCTAAAAACTGTGACAATGATTAACAGCAATGACTACAAGTTTTTGAACACTTTCTGTATGTTATGAATTACTCTAGTAGTAGCAGTGGGAGTAGTAGCAGTCGTTTCTGACTCTTCTGTGATCCCATGAACTGTAGCCCTCCAGGCTCTGTCCTTGGGATTCTCCAGGCAAGAATACTGAGGTGGGTTGCCATTTCCTTCTCCAGGGGATCTTCCTGACCCAAGGATCAAACACAGGTCTGCAGTATTGCAGGCTGATTCTTTACCATCTGAGCTACCACGGAAGCATTACTCTAGATACTTTTCATGAATTAACTTGTTGTCAATGTAGTAACTCATCAGAGAAAGATCATTTCCATTTTTCAGAGTAGAAAACTGAGTCACAGATGGAATCTAAGGGTACGTGTCAGTGACTGAGAGAAGGCCCTGGGTGAGTGTGAATGAACAGGAATCAAGCAGGCTACTTCTTGAGTCAGAGATTAGCAAGTGCAAAGAAGGAAGGAGAACAGCAGAGACTAACACAACGTTGCAAAGTAGCTGTATTCCAAAAAGAAAAATTAATTAAAAAAGAAAAGAAAGGAGAAACAGAATAATCAACCAAGAATATGAGTTCACCTGAGAAAGAGCCATTCCAGACTCTTCCTTCTTTCACCTTCCTCCTCTTCTGGGCTTCCTCAGGCAACATGAGTCTTCAGAGGTCTATCCTGAAAGTTGAAAACATGCTGTTTAATGCTTAGAGTCAACACACCCCCTTCCTGTGCCCCCACACAGGAAAACCCTCACCGTGTGGAACAGACAGTCCTCTGTTCCCACTTTCTCAGGAGGGACTCAGGACAGGCAACTCCCACACAGAGACCAACACGGGACTTTCCCACACTTTCCCTCGGATCACACTCCCCTCCTGGTGAGGCCTCATGTACACAGCAGCAGGGGGCATGTCCGCTGACCCCATGATCCCCTCAGGTCACACAGCAGGCCCTCCTGGTCCAGCCTCAGGGCAGAGCAACCTTACCCTCAGCCCAGATCTCAGCCCTCAGGATGGAAGGACTCAAGAGTCCTGATGCTCAATGCTAGATGCACCAAGGCCCCTTACATACCATTGAGGCTGAGCCCCATATGGACTTTTCAAAGGGGAATCTCTGGTCAGGGCACAAATGTATTTGCAAAATGCCTCATCGATGTAATGTGTAGCCTGGATGAGCACCACTCAGCGGAGGCAAGCACAGCATACCTTGCACCTTTTTCTTTTACAGTTTTACTAAGGTATAATTGACAAATAAATATCACGTATATTTAAGATGCACAATGTGACATTCGACATATGTATATACACATATACTGTGAAATAACTACCAAAATGAACTTCTGCATTTTTCTCCAAATAGCTGGAAAAATCCTCCCACACATTAGTGCATGAATTACCCAGCTCATAAAAACTAAGTATGCCCACAGCCCAGGGTCACTCTCCCCTTCAGGGACAACCATATTCTGCCTATGGAATGTGTATTTCTCTCAATAAACCTGCTTTATCATTCTTGGGGCTCTCGAGGCAAAGATACTGAAGGAGTCTGCCATTCCCTTCTGCAGTGGACCATGTTTCATGAACACTCTCCACCATGACCCGGGCATCTTGGGCAGCCCGGCACAACATGGCTCACTCTACGTCTCCCTCTTGAATTCTTTCCTGCAGGAAGCCAGGGGCCCTTACTTGGAGACCTATCCCAAGATTTCCCCTAGGACATGACCATTCTCTCGCACCCCCATTCTTCTGCAACAGTACTTCATGGCATTTAATAGGAGAGGAAAATGTAGCTAATTGAGAACACATATTTTAAAGAGGAAAGAACCGAGCGTATAAAAAGGTGTGGGGTGTATGTGAGTCCCCATCTTTGTGTTTCAGAAAGACAATGCTACCATGTTTGAATGTTGATCAAAGTAACTTCCAAGAAGTAAAAATCCATGATGCCACACAGCCCTGACCCTGAGGGAGGAGCTGGCAACCGGGACACAATTTCAGGGCCAGCAACAGCCAGAGGCAGTTTCAGACTATTCCCAGTCAATTACTAAGGAGAGAGCACACGCCCTGAGGCCGACGGTTGAGGCAGTTCGAGGAGATCTCTTCCCTTTGCTCCCGGAGCTCAGTGGAGAAGACACAGGGTCTTTGAGGAAAACAGATGGGAGAGGTGGAGGTGGACTTTTGAGGAGCTCCACAGGAAAGGTGTGGAGCAGACACACAGGGAATGTGAGGGAGCAGCCAGGAATCTGAAGCGAGACCAGTCATTTTGGGGATGTGTTTTTCTCCAGCTGCGATGAGCCACACGGGGACAAGGGGGCGTCTGGAGAGCAGTGGGTGTCAGGGAGAATCCACGTCCACACACCAGGCCTTCGCTTTGGGGCATTTGACTTGCATGACTGTAAGTGACAAGGTGGGTTTGTCTCCATTTTGGGGGGGTGGGGGTGGGGTGTTGCACCAGGCAGCATGCGGGATGTTAGTTCCCTGACCAGGGATCAAACCTGTGCCACTGAAGTGGAAACACTGAGTCCTAACCACAGGACCACCAGGGAAGTCCCAGGAAGTGCACAGTCTTAAACACTTTTAAACACTTAAACACTGCAGAGCCAGGGAAGCCCCCGTTTCCATCATTTACGGAAAATTACTCAGTCATTAAAAAAAAAAAAAGTAATGCTATTTGTAGCAGCACAGATGGACCTAGAGATTCTCACACTGAGTGAAGTAAGTCAGACAGAGAAAGACAAATATTGTATGATATCAATCATATGTGGAATCTTAAAGGCTACAAATGAACTTATCTACACAACTGAAATGGAGTTACAGACATAGAAAATAAGCTTATAATTATCAAAGGGTAAGAGGGGGAGGGATAAACTAGGAGACTGGAACTGACACATACATACTACTATACATAAAATAGATAACAAATTAAGCCTTAACTGTTGAGCACAGTCCTCTGTGACGACCTATATGGGAAAAGAATCTAAAAGAGCAGATGTATGTATTTGACAATTCACTTTGCTAACCACCTGAAACTAACACAACACTGAAAATCAATCATACCCCAATAAATATTAAAAAACCAGCCTCCATTGTGGCTCAGATGATAAAGAATCCATGTGCAATGCAGGAGACCAGGGTTCGATCCCTGGGTTGGGAAGATCCCCTGGAGGAGAGCATGGCAACCCACTCCAGTATTCTTGCCTGAAGAATCCCACAGACAGAGGGGCCTGGTGTGCTACTATCCACAGGGTCACAAAGAGTTGGACATGACTGAGCAACAAAGCACACACACACACAAATTAAAAATATATCATACACTCTTTATGTAGTGAATACGCGAATGAGACGGACACAAAGTTACACTGGTTCCGCTCTGCCATCTCTCCATGTTGGGAGACTGATGTGTGCAGAGGTCCTTTGCCCTAGAGGAGTGAGGATGGGCTGAACAGGAACAGCTGAGGATGGTGGAGTCAAGGGTCCTCCATTTAGACAATGCTCCCTGCCCTCCAAAGGTGCAAAGGTCTTGTGCAAGTTCAACTAGGATGGCAGTGAGCTCATCCCAGTGGTAGCTGCTCCAGGCTGAGCAAACCCATTCTGGCAATAGGAAAGCTGAAAACTGGGACTTCCTTGGCAGTCCAGTGGTTAGGACTCACGAGCTTTCACTGCTGTGGGCCCCGGTTCGATCCCTGGTAGGGGAACTAAGGAGCCCAAAAGCTGTGCAGTCAAACATAATATAAAACAATCCACAGAAAGAGGAGGAGGCTCTTGGCTGCCTTGACACTTAATTGGAAAAAGGTTCCTGGAATCTAAGGTTTCTCGCTCTGCATTGATATGGTGTGTGTATGTGTGCTGTGTGCTTAGTCGTGTCCGACTTTTGTGACCCCATAGACTGTAGCCTGCTAGGTTCCTCTGTCCATGGCATTCTCCAGGGCAGAATACTGGAGTGGGTTGCCATTTCCTTCTCCAGGGGATCTTCCCGACCCAGGAATTGAACCCAGGTCTCCTGCATTGCAGGCAGACTCTTTTACCGACTGAGCTACATTGATATTAGCTGAAGAAAAATCACAGCCTGAAATGCTGACTTGACTGGCTTTACTGGGATTGTGCAAACCAACAGTGAGAAGAACAGCAGGGAAGTGATGTCTGACAGAACGGTGGAGGAGAAGCTGAGGCCGTCAGGGCACAAAGAGAGAAAACACTTTACTTCCTCAGGTCATCCAATGGGGACACCACCGTGAGTGCCATTCTAGAGAAGACAATGAAGACATGTGCACAGAGTGGGTGTTGAGTAGAAAGACAAGATCCTTTCTCTAAATGGGGCCCCGATACCTCACCTGCTTCTATTGGGCTAGCTGCTGAGCACTGGTGAGTAGGAACAGAGCTTTTCCTTCACCTTTTTCCTGAGCTTTCCTGCTATCGCCAGGGCTCTGAGTTCCCAAACACTGTCCCGCTTCCTGTTTCCTCCCCAGAACACAGCAGCGCTCCTCCTCAAAGAAATATGCCTATTCCACATATAGTTTAAAACACCTTGCCCCTCCGCACCGCAGCTTCCTTGTGACTGTGTTGCGTGTGTGTGAGTTCCGGGACGGGCAGGCAGAGGCGGCAGAGTGACCACCACTGGTTTGGCAGTAAGACAACAGCAGCTGGGTCTTCCTGAGGCTGACGTCTCTCCACTGTGACTGCCCCTGATCAGCTGAACAACCTTTCCCTGAGTCACAAGTCCTCGCAGCCCTTTTCCCGTTGGTCCCATCCCCAGCAGGCCCTCGCTGATGAGAACTCTCTGCCATGTGAGTCTTAACACCCATCGTTTCCCTTCTGGACTCAAACAAACCTACAGACTTCCCTGGGGTCTGACACACTCCCCAGAAACTGCAGAGCCATCCCCTTACCTGCTACACAACCCCATCAAACATTCCAAGCCCCCATGACTCATGCATTCACGATGGAATGATACTCATGAAGACCACTAGACATGACTCCATGTTTTCTTTCACGGTGACCCCAGTCTGAGCACTGTCACCTCCAAAATCTACTAACAAAACAGAGCTTTGGCCAGTGATGCCAATGAGACCGCGACATCTTCCCCGGAAACATTCCAAATTCTCCTTTGTGTCTTGCAAAATGCACCTGAAACTTTGCTGCAACCCCCAAATATCCCAAAATACCAAAGATAACCCACAAAATGACCTCTGAGATGTCCTCTGTAACTACACTATGGGTGGCACAATGATTTCTGCCCCCCCACAAAGACCCCACACTTTGCTGGTGGCTCAGCGGTAAAGAAGTCACCTGTCAGTGCAAGAGATGTGGGTTCGATCCCTGGGTCGGGAAGATCCCCTGAAGAAGGATATAGCAACCCAGTCCAGTAATTTTGTCTGGGAAATCCCATGGACAGAGGAGCCTGGTGGGCTACAATCTATGGGGTCACAAAAGTCAGATATGAGTTAGGGACTAAACCAGCACCAAAAGACCCCACAAAATCCACGGTTTGGAGTGAGTGCTGTGGGGCACCTCCTGAATCCACCCCCTGTCCCCCAGGGCCAAGGCAGCCATCCTCCTGCTCCCAGAGCTCCCTGTGGGTTCCTCTCAGGCTTTGGTTAACAATACAAGATAACATTCCTTTTCCTAATTCTACTTCCTCATTCCTCTTCAGGTATGATCATGGCTTTCCCTATGAAACCCATGCCTGAAAATCTCAACCTCAAAAAACAAAACCAACAACTCAATCTCAGCCTCTGTGTCCCAGGGAACCTGAGAAAAGACACTATGGCACCAAGCCCAATCCACACAGCCCCATAGCTCCCTGTGAACCCACATCTAGATGCTCCAGCCAGATGCCCCTTTCCAAAAGTTCCACACACCCCTTGAACCCCAAGCCATGCATGGGACAGGTGCTCACACAGCTCACTGGGCTCCTCTGGAGGCCCACACTTGCTGCCATATCCCTCCTGCAGACCCCTAAAGTCTTTCCTCCACTTTTCCGCAGGTCTTGACGTTTCCTCCAGGCTTCCCAAGTGGCACTAGTGGTAACAAATCTGCCTGCCAATGCAGGAGATGCAAGAGATGTGGGTTCGATCCCTGGGTGGGGAAGATCTCTTGGAGAACAAAAAGGCAACCCACTCCAGTATTCTTGCCTGGAAAATTCCATGGACAAAGGAGTCTGGTGGGCTACAGTCTGTGGGGCTGCAAAACAGTCGGACATGACTAAGTGACTGAGCACACACACAGCTCAGGCACACATGAACAAATCAGGCTAAAAGGCACCCATATGCAGAGGCACTACAACAGGTGTGGACAGTGCTGCAAACAGCAGGACACTGGGCATTCATTATGGAGATCAAGAAGTAGGCCCTGCCTGGAAACCTCACCAGCAACTAGGGACACAATGGAGTCTAGTTTTAAAGGCATTTGAGGGTTGGCTGGATTGTGTTTGGTGAGGAAGTCATGGAGAGAGAAAGAGAGAGAAAGACAGCCCCGCTCTGTCTCCTGTCCTCCCCACTCAGAGAAAATTGCAAGGTATCCCAGCTCCAAGGGGTGGGCCCTCCTTCATGCCCATCCCCATGCTCCTAAGCTTCTCTGCATCCTTAGCAAAGTGTAGTCAGTATCCCTGACTCTGAGCAGATGAACTGCTGCAAGGCAAGGCTCCCATCCAAGATGGCAGCTCACCCCAGAAGCACACAATTTGAAAGACTGGGGGGCTATAGTGGAGCAGAGACACAGTGGAATGAACACAGGGACACCTCAGGACACTGCATGGGGGACACTGGTTCTGTGGGGCTAAGCCTTAGTGCATATAATTTTGCTCTTATTTTGAGTAAATAAGTAGTCATAGCAGGTTTAGTTCAATTCAAGTTGAAATTTCCACAACAAATATGGGAACTAACCTCATCACCTGCCCAAGCTCCTCGTTCTTCCCTGAGGAGTATTCCACCCAACTCCAGTCCCCAGCATCGAAATCTTCCCAAAGGGAAGTATCACAGGTGTCCTGGAAAGAAGACGGAGACCAGGCACCCTCCAATGGAGGAAAGACCCAAGATAATCAATGAAGAAGAGCATTTCTGATAGAGGAGACTGATGTGGGAGCAGTAAAACCTGGGTCATGAGACAGAGAACAGCAGGTGAAGGAAACTTCAGAAGATGAGCAGGAGAAGGTGGGGAGACAGCTCTGGCCAAGACCTGAAGGAGGAGAAAGGGCCAGAGCAGCAATACTTTAGAGACAAAGAGTCAAGCAGGAGGTGAGATCTGAGACAGGAAAGGTGTTGATGTTTGGGAGCAGAGAAAAGGTGAATGTGACCAGGGCAGAGGGAACTTTGAGAAAAGGGTTAGCTTCCAGGACTCGGCTGGAGACATCTGCTTAGGAGCTCATGGCTCATGTTGCAATAGATCACATGAAAGCAAAGAAAATGGAGTATCAGACTAACTAGGTGAAATCAGCTTCCAGCTCTTAAAATAAAAGACCATGGACATCTTTACCCAATATCCATTGGGAGACAGTCTAAAATTCTTTACTAGTTACCAAAGAATATTTCCAATATATAAGATAAAAGAAGAAAGTCACAGGTTTTCTCTAAACCAGAAACAAATTTAAAAGGGAAACAATTTGTAATTAAAAAAAAAACCAAAAAACCCAAAACCCTACAAAGGGACGTCCATGGTGGTCCAGTGGCTAAGACTTGGAGCTCCCAATTCAGGGAGCCTGGATTCAATCCCTGGTGGGGGAATTAGATCTCACGTGCTGCAACTAAGAGTTCACATGCCGCAACAAAGACCAGGCACAACCAAATATATACACACACACACACATATATACATCCTACACACACATGTATATCTGACACAATTTTGTAATATATGTATACATATATACATATACATACACATATATACATATCTAGATACATGTGTGTGTGTGTGTGTGTGTGTGTGTGTGTGTGTGTATACACACACACTACACTCTGTGGGGTCTCTGGGTCCTGGTGTGCACAAGGTTTTGTTTGAGCCCTCCAAGCATCTCTGGCGGGTATGGCATTTGATTCTCAATGTGATTTCGCCCCTCCTACCGTCTTGCTGGGGCTTCTCCTTTGCTCTTGGATGCGCAGTATCTCTTTTTGGTGGGATCCAACATTCTCCTGTCGATGGTTGTTCAGCAGCGAGTTGTAATTATGGAGTTCTCAAAGGAGAAAATGAGTGCACGTCCTTCTACTCTGCCGTCTTTAAGCGGTTTTGTATAGGAACCTGGAATGTTACGTCCATGAATCAAAGTAAATTGGAAGTGGTCAAACAGGATATGGCAAGACATTTTAGGAATCAGTGAACTCAAATGGACTGGAACGGGCAAATTTAATTCAGGTGACCATTATATCTACTACTGTGGGCAAGAATCCCTTAGAAGAAATGGAGTAGCCCTCATAGTCAACAAAAGAATCCAAAATGCAGTACTTGGGTACAATATCAAAAATGACAGAATGACCTTGGTTCGTTTCCAGGGCAAACCATTCAATATCACAGTAATTCAAGTCTATGCCCCAATCAGTAATGCTGAAGAAGCTAAAACTGAATGGTTCTATGAAGACCTACAAGACCTTCTAGAACTAACACCCAAAAACGATGTTCTTTTCATCATAGGGGACTGAAATGCAAAAGTGGGAAGTCAAGAGATACCTGGAGTAATAGGCAAATTTGGCCTTGGAGTACAGAATGAAGCAGGGCAAAGGCTAACAGAGTTTTGCCAAGAGAACGCACTGGTCATAGCAAACACCCTCTTCCAGCAACACAAGAGAAGATTCTACACTGGACATCACCAGATGGTCAACACTGAAATCAGACTGATTATATTCTTTGCAGCCAAAGATGGAGAAGCTCTATACAGTCAGCAAAAACAAGACCAGGAGCTGACTGTGGCTCAGATCATGAACTCCTTATTGCCAAATTCAGACTTAAATTGAAGGAAATAGGGAAAACCACTAGACCATTCAGGTATGACCTAAATCAAATTCCTTATGATTATACAGTGGAAGTGACAAATAGATTCAAGGGACTAGATCTGATAGACAGAGTGTCTGAAGAACTATGGATGGAGGTTCGTGACATTGTACAGGAGGCAGTGTTTAAGACCACCCCCAAGAAAAAGAAATGCAAAAAGGCAAAATGGTTGTCTGAGGAGGCCTTACAAATAGCTGAGAAACGAAGAGAAGCTAAATGAAAAGGAGAGAAAGAAAGATATACCTATTTGAATGCAGAGTTCCAAAGAATAGCAAGGATAGATAAGAAAGCTTTCCTCAGTGATCAATGCAAAGAAATAGAGGAAAACAATAGAGTGGGAAAGACTAGAGATCTCTTCAAGAAAATTAGAGATACCAAGGGAACATTTCATGCAAAGATGGGCACAATAAAGGACAGAAATGGTACAGACCTAACAGAAGCAGAAGATATTAAGAGGTGGAAAGAATACAGAAGAACTATACAAAAAAGATCTTCATGACCCAGATAATCACGATGGTGTGATCACTTACCGAGAGTCAGACATCCTGGAATATGAAGTCAAGTGGACCTTAGGAAGCATCACTATGAACAAAGCTAGTGGATGTGATGGAATTCCAGTTGAGTTATTTCCAATCCTAAAAGATGATGCTGTGGAAGTGCTGCACTCAATATGTCAGCAAATTTGGAAAACTCAGCAGTGGACACAGGACTGGGAAAGGTCAGTTTTCATTCCAATCCCAAAGAAAGGCAATGTCAAAGAAAGTTCAAAATCGCACAATTGCATTCATCTCACATGCTAGCAAAGTAATGCTCAAAATTCTCCAACCCAGGCTTCAACAGTATGTGAACTGTGAACTTTCAGATGCTCAAGCTGGATTTAGAAAAGGCAAAGGAACCAGAGGTCAAATTACCAACATCCTTTGGATCATCAACAAGGCAAGAGAATACCAGAAAAACATCTACTTCTTTTTTTTTTTTTTTTTCACCATCTCCCTAACAAGTTTAATATTCCTTATTCAAGTTCAATCATCTCTTTAGAATGGGAAAAGTGATAGTACTTGTTGAACAGGAATTACTATCAAAATTAAAAAAGCTGACCATATTTGTTTAGCCACAAACCAATCTTATTTAAATCAGGACTGTCCAACAGAATTATTCCATCAGCCGTTCATGATCTGAATTCTAGTGTGTGAGATCAATTTAAATATGGTACACATAAAAAGTCATGAGACACTTCTGTTTCATAATAAATAAGGCAGTGGCCAACTATTACTCATTGGTAGCTTTTTTGAGATAAGCTATCAAGTCCTCCCTCTCTCCCTTCTTCTTAATGCCAGCAAAGATCATCTTTGTTCCAGGGATGTACTTCTTGGGATTCTCCAAGTACTCCATCAGCGTCTCCTCTCCCCAGGTGATACCTTTGTTCTTGTTGGCATCTGTGTAAGAGAATCCAGCAGCCTGACCTGTCTTTCGTCCAAACAGACCATGGAGGTTTGGCCCAGTCTTGTGCTTGCCTCCCTTTTCCACAGTATGGCACTGGGCACACTTCTGAACAAAAATCTTCTTGCCCTTCTCAACATCACCCATTTTTAAATCGTTCTTTCTCTGGGCGCGACCGAGAAGCTCCCGCTCGCAAGCCGAACGCCCCGCTTTCTCAAAAACATCTACTTCTGCTTTACTGATTATGCCAAAGCCTCTGACAGTGTAGATCACAACAAACTGTGGAAAATTCTTAAAGAGATGGTAACACCAGATCACCTCACCTGCCTCCTGAGAAACCTGTATGCAGGTCAAGAAACAAGTTAGAACCAGACATGGAACAACAGACTGCTTCCAAATTGCAAAATGAGTATGTGAAGGCTGTATATTGTCACTCTACTTATTTAACTTATATGCAGAGTATAGCATGAGAAATGCTAGCCTGTATGAAGCACAAACTGGAATCAAGATTGCTGGGAGAAATGTCAATAACTTCAGATACGCAGATGACACCACTCTTATGGCAGAAAGTGAAGAAGAACTACAGAGCCTTTTGATGAAAGTTAAAGAGGAGAGTGAAAAAGTTGACTTAAAGCTCAATATTAAAAAAACGAAGATTATGACATCCGGTCCCATCACTTCATGGCAAATAGATGGGGAAACAATGGAAACAGCAACAGATTTTATTTTTTTGGGCTCCAAAATCAGTGCAGATGGTGATTGCAGCCATGAAATTAAAAGATGCTCGCTCCCCGGAAGAAAAGCTATGACCAACCTAGACAGCATATTAAAATGCAGAGACATTACTTTGCCAACAAAGGTCTGTCTAGTCAAAGCTATGGTTTTTCCAGTAGTTATGTGTGGATGTGAGAGTTGGACTATAAAGAAAGCTGAGCACCGAAGAATTGATGCTTTTGAACTGTGGTGTTGGAGAAGAATCTTGAGACTTCCTTGGCTTGAAAGGAGATCCAACCAGTCCATCTTAAAGGAAATCAGTCCTGAATATTCATTGGAAGGACTGATGCTGAAGCTGAAACTCCAATACTTTGGCTACCTGATGTGAAGAACTGATTCATTAAAAAGACTCTGATGCTGGGAAAGATTGGTTGGATGGAATCACTGACTTGATGGACATTAGTTTGAGCAAGCTCCGGGAGTTGGTGACGAACAGAGAAGCCTGGTGTGCTGCAGTCCATGGGGTCACAAAGAGTCAGACTGACTGAGCGACTGAACTGAACTGATAGCCTACACAATTATATATACATACATATATATATATATATAGAGAGAGAGAGAGAGTCTACACCATTTTATATATACATATATATATAGCCTACACCATTACACACACACACACACATATATATATATAGCCTACACAATTATATATTTTACATATATATATATCCTACACAATTCTGGTTTCAAAGTCAGAAAATATTATGAATATAAATTTAGAAAATCACATGCGTTGATTACAGGATGCCCAGCAATTTCAGCAAAGCAACTTCAGAAGTTATTATTTATAGGAAAGTAGAAATTGAATGATAAGATTTAGTTCAAGCTACCAAAAGAACAATGAAAAAAATGACCAGAAACAGGAGTTGTAATTTTCCTTTAAATAGGCATCATGAAGTGACAATTTTCTCTTGCTCCAAACACACACACACCCTATTCCGTGTCTCTGGTTGAAGGATTGCAAATGGAAGTTATCTTCTGACAAAAATAAATATAAAACACGCAAGCATTAGAGAGTGGAATTTTGCAATTCTCATCATCTATACAAACTTCTAAATTTATCAGGCTATAAAGTCATGATATCACAACAATAGTTTATATCCATTTACATCCAAATTCATATCCAACCGACTCACATGGGTCCAGGTCACTCCTCTTTCTTCACTAATACCTGTTCCCCTCTGTCATTCTGTTTATCTCCCTATTTCTTTTTTCCCTCTCTCTCTCTGTCCTTTTGTTCCCCTCTGCTCTGGGCTGTTACTGCCCTTCTATTTCTCCTCTCACACCAGCCCTGCCCACTCTGCCACTCATTACTTCTCTCTGTTGCTCTTTTTTCCCCAATCTGACTGTCCTAAATCTCCAAGTATTAATATTTCTGCCTCTTTCTTCTCCCATCTGAGCTTCCTCTCCGCTCCCTCCCTCTTACCCCTGTGACATTCCCCTCGACCCCCTCCGCACCAGCGCCCCCCTACCCAGACCCCACCCCGTCTCCCCCGTCGCCCCGAATCCTTGGGGGCAGATTTCCGTCCAGGTCTTCTTCTGTCCCAGCACCATCAAGACTCCAAGTCTCACCCTCTCGCCTGCACCATCAGAATGACGCGCTTCACCACTGTTTCCCCGCTGCTACCGCTGAGCAAGGGCCCCTCTTCTATTCTGCTCACCTTCATTTCTCCGGAGATTCTGCTTTTCTCTAAACTTCTCTCCTTTCCTCACCCGCTACCTTCAAGGCTTATTCTCTTTCAAGAAGGTCTCTTCCAAGTGCCTCACCAGTCCTCTTCATTGCCATCGCTTCTCCCTCAAGCTTTTCTCAACTTTCTATTTCTCTCGGAGTCTCTGCTTCTCCTGAGCCCCCTCGCCCACAATTTACAGGGATGGCGACTGAATAAGAAGCCCCCCTCCCGCAAGAGCCTGTTTTCCAGAGGGTGGAATTTGGAACCGAAGATCATGGGTGTCACATGGCTGACCCCTGTCACCTCTGCCAACACGGGTTTAGAGGAAAGGTCACTATGAAGGGAACGCCTGCGGGGCAGAAGAACCGGCCTGAGGAGACGCGAGGACAATGGGGCTGGGAAGGTGGGGGGGTCTCAGTTCGGGGAGAAGACGCAGCCTCTCCCGAGAATGGGGTGACCGGAGCTGACCTCAGGGGCCGAGAGGGCGAGGCTGGGGGTGGTGGTGCGAATAAATCCACCTCATGGGAGGGCATTTTATGCGGTTGCAGGAGGGGCAGAGGGGTCAGTGAGGTCAGTGAAGGGTTTTAAGCTGGAAAGGGGTGCGAAAGGCAGCGTCTAAGCGGACCGAAGGCAGGAACCGGCTCCAGAGCGACTTTAAACAGAAAGGTAAGTACCTGTGGAGACGTCTGAATTTGCTGGGGGGTGGTGGGGCGGGCGCGGGGATTCATGGTCTGTAGCGACCCTGAGACCCCGGGTACAGAAGAAAGGAAACTGCGAGGCTCAGATTTGACTAAAAAGACAGAAACTCACGCTGCGTAGCGAAACCTTCTCTCTCGACTGTCAGCTTCCGGGTGTGTGAGAAACTGCGCGCACGAGGAGTAAAAAGGCTGAGCGGCCTGGGGGGCGGGGCCTAGGCGGGGCGAGGCCGTAAGAGGGCGGGCCGTTTAGAGAATAGGGCCTGCGTGGGGACCCCGGGCGCGGTGGGCGGGGCCTGCGTGGGGACCTCGGGGTGGGGAGGCGGGGCCTCGGGGCGCGGTGGGCGGGGCCAGCGGCGGGTACTCATTGATAGGCCAAAGAATGGAATTTTGGACGGTCTGTGTCTGGCTTTCCCCCAGGTAAACAAGGGACCTAGCGGGAGTCTTAAATCAGTGATAATGGGGAAGGATGGGTCTTAACAGTATTCCACAATTAGAAGGTCTGAAGTAAGCTTCAACTCTGTCACCATAAACTGTAGCAACAGGCAAAAGTCAAAAATGATAAATACACATGCTATAGTTGAAAATGGAACATTAGGAATATTAAACTAATAATAATAAAGACAATAACAAAGGCCCAAGAACCTTGGCGTGTATACCTTTGAATGATGCTGAAGGGTCCTGCGTGTCCATTTGTGGCTATGTTGTGTATGGTCTTATCACATCCTAGAGACATCGGTATGTGTTGAAGGAATGTTGTTCTAAATCATTAAGTCAAGTCAGAGGTCTGGGTTGCTCTTTAATTGAACAAGAACCCAGAGGTTATATTGATGCCAAATTCTTGGCTCTCGGTGCACCAAAGCCAAACTGAAACGTGGAGACAGAGTTATGGAGGAGAAAGAAAGAGTAGCTTTATAACTTTTCCAGGCAAAGTGGGGATACAGTAGCCTAGCACCTCAAGAACTGTGCCTGGTGAGCACAGAGCAGGGAGAGTTTATATAGTCAGGCGAGGATATGTGATAAGGATCAGCAGTAATAGTCTTGCTGTCTTCTTCAGTTTTAAAACGGTAGGGTTGTTGACAAGCTTAGGGTGTTAATAGTGAAAGTCGCTCAGTTGTGTCCAGCTGTTTGCACCCCATGGACTATGCAGTCCATGGAATTCTCCAGGCCAGAACACTGGAGTGGGTATCCGTTCCCTTCTCCAGGGGATCTTCCCAACCCAGGGATCGAACCCAGGTCTCCCCCGTTGCAGGCGGATTCTTTACCAGCTGAGCCACAAGGGAAGCCCAAGGGTGTGAATACATATATGTAAAACTGAATCACTGTGCTGTACACCCCAATCTAACAGAACACTGTAAATCAACTATATTTCAATAATTAAAAACATGAAAAAAGAAAATTAAAAAATAAAAATGAAAACCAACCTCTGGGCCGAGAAATTCTCTCCACAAAGGTAGCAGAGAAAAAATGCAGAGCTGCATTTAGTTTTTTAAGTTGAAGTATAGTTGATTTACAATGTTAATCTTTGCTATACAGTAGTGATTCGGTTATACATACATGTACTTTTTTTTTTTGTATTCTTTCCATTATGTTTTAACACAAGATATTGAATATAGCTCCCTGTGCTATACAGTAGGACCTTGTTCGTCTATTTTATGTATAGTCAGACTATACTGTTTTAAAAGCAAGTAATTAATGCAGGCAACACTGAAAAGAGTTGGGAATTATAGTCCACCTCTTTGAGGATATAGTACATAAATGATTTATAATTATGCTGTTATTCTCTACGTGCTCCTTACACAGCTTCAGAAAACCTTAAGTTAATTTAGTGCCTACCATGCTGTTAAGGAAGTTAAAATGAAGGAAGTCTTGTTCAGGGTTCAGTAGCAGGAGAGCAGGCTTCTGACCTGCTCCGACACTGCCTGGATTCCATGCCTGCCCCCAAGCACAGCAAGTCAGGCAGCACTTTAGATAAGGTAGTAGGTCTTGGAATTCTTGAGCCCCCAGAGGCTTCCTACCCAGCCTCCGCAGAGCTGCATTTTTGCACACAGACTGATGATCCCATTTTGTGGCCTGGGATTAGAAGCAGGAGACCTCAAACTGCAATTTGAAGTCTCACCTGTGGGGTGCACACACTGCCTGGGACCCCTTTCCCAACTGGGACTCTACATTGCTGTCATTCATAACTTCCCAGCACTGTTCAAGTCTGAATGTCGGTTCGGCCCAACTTGGTGATATATATGCTGTTACTTCTCTTGTTTCTAACTTCTTTTCTTCTAATGACTGTATATTGAAATTAATTAAGTTGAATAATCTATTAACAATTGAAACTTTATTTGCGTGTAACGAGTGGTTTTGTTGTTGCTGTTAACAAATCCTTTGAACCTAAAACAAATTGAGAGAGTAGTATTGAAACATATACATTACCATTCGTAAAATTAGATAGCCAGTGGAAATTTGCTATATGACGCAGGGAGCTCAAATCTGGTGCTCTGTGACAAGCTAGAGGGGTGGGATGTGGTGGGAGGTTCAAGAGAAGCGGACGTATGTATACTTATGGCTGATTCATGTTGATATGTGGTAGAAACCAACACAATATTGTAAAGCAATTATCCTCCAAATAAAAATAAATTTGAAATAAGAAAACAAAATTAAAACTTTTGGCAAAACAGCTGTGTGGGTTATCTGTCTTGTCTCAATCATTTATTTGAAACACAGTATGCTATCTAATTTTTTGGGGGATAGAAAAGCTGAGGTACCATATTATATGTTTCAGGTGTACAATATAGTGATTCACAATTTTTAAAGGTTATATTCTACTTAGAGTTATTATAACATACTGAATGTATTCCCCGTGTTGTACAATATACCTTGTAGCTTATTTTACACATAGTAGTTTGTACCTCTCACTCCCCTACTCCTATCTTGCCCCTCCCCTTCTCTCTCCCCACCGGTAACCCCTAGCTTGTTCTCTATATCTGTAGGTCTGCTTCAGACCTAGCTTCTCTATATTTGTCGGTTATACTTTTTACATTCTACATATAAGCAATATCATCTAGTATTTGTCTTTCTTAGTTCACTCAGCACAATACCCTCTAAGTTCATTCATATCCATGTTGCTGCAAATGTCAAACGTTATTCTTTTTTATGCCTGAGTAGTGGAAATGGCAGCCCACTCCAGTATTCTTGCCTGGAGAATCCCAGGGACGGGAGCCTGGTGGGCTGCCATCTATGGGGTCACACAGAGTTGGACACGACTGACGTGACTTAGCAGCAGCAGTATTCCTGCATCTTCTTTACCCAGTCATCTGTTGCTGGCCGGCTATCTAATGTTTTTATATTTCAATTCTTGACATCATTTCTCCTTTCACTTTTACCCCGTTCACTAGTCCTTCTCAGTGTTTTGTGTCATCCCATTTCTCTTCCCATAACTTAGAAGGGGTCTGGAAGCTTGAGAGGGGTCTGAGCGAGAGGAAAGAACTAGAGTCTTTAACAGAACTTCTCAGGAGAGCAGAGGATGCCGTGAGAGACGTGCTTTGCTGGAAGTCCCTCATGGCTCGGCCCTCAGGGCTTCCTGATCTTTCTCTGTAGGATCTTCAATGCTCTAGAGATACAAACATGAAAAAGACTCTTCTTACATACCCCGATGGCCTTTTGGGAGATACTCACTAGACATGTTGTTTTTGGTAGTCAAGAACTGGGATGAATTGCTTAAAAACATTCTCAGCTCCCCTAGCGTGTACTGCCATTGCTGCTACAGGTGAAATGATAATTGTGGTTCTGTGGGGAGGTGAGGTCACAGCATCACAAGGTTTTATTTTGGTGCCTGGCTGTCTCCCTCTCACATGTACTGGCTGTGGGGACCCTGGCACCAAGCCCGCCCATCCTGGCAGCCAGAGGACTCTGGTGAGTATCTTCTATTTTATTCTGAGTATTTTCTGTTTTATTCTGAGCCCTCTCCCACCCATAAGGGCAGGAGTGTATCAAGAATCTGGAGAGGTGCTCATTTCAGAAACAGGATTTTCCCAGGTAGAAAGTGGGCCAGGATACAGAGTCCTTTGGATGCAGGAATAATTCCTGGAGTATGTGCTGAACTCATGGAGAGAGATGGATAGTTCCTTACTCTATATATCAATTCCTGATGCCTTTTAATGTAATCCACCCCAATGAGGATGACTGCTGTTTTACTCTAGTATATTCCTAAATATATATTTTATATGTTTAGGCTGAGCTAGGTCGTAAGTTGTAGCATGTGGGATCTAGTTCCCTGACTAGGGATCGAACCTGGCCCCCCTGCATTAAGAGTGCAGAGTCTTATCCACTGGACCAGCAGGAAAGTCCCCATGTAACTTTTTAGAACAAGGGTCCCCAACCTCTGGGATCTAATGCCTGATGATCTGATGTGGAGCTGATGTAATAATAATAGAAATAAAGTGCACAATAAATGTAATGCACTTGAATCATCCTGAAACCATCTCCACCTCGTATCTTCTCCCCCAGGTCTGTGGAAACCAGTCTTCCACGAAACCAGTCCCTGGTGCCAAAAAAGTTGAGGACCACTACCTTGGAACATAAGGTTCCTTTCTCAGTCCTGTGAGGGATCACGGTGACTCGCCATTCACCTTGTGCGTGCAGGCGTCTTTGGTGAAAATTTATGTACAATAATGTTATATCATTTCCCTGAAAAATAACAATTGGTACAGAACAGACTGGTCAGAGAACTGGGGAGATAATGGGACAGACACACTTGAGGGAAGTTTAGTTTAAACATGCATCACCTTCCTTATAAATGTTACTAGGTACACTGCCTGTGTCCTGCCTATTTCACAGGATGATAGTTTCTTGCATACCAGATGTATGTCTTACTTAGCCTCTGAGCAAATTGATGATTCGATAATTTGAAACTATTGTCCAAATACCCAGTCTTTTAAGATCAGTGACTGTAGTTGTGTAACTCCAGATATGGAAAGAAATAACCAAGGGCCATCATTTCTTGGCTTGTAACAGAATAGCGAGACAGAAGGTCCAGAAACCTTTGGCTACTGTTACAGGGTCTAGACTAGTGATGGCACATTGAGTAGCCCACCAACGAAATCCTTGGCGGACCTGGGAACGAGCATTCCCAGCTCCTAGCACTGGGGGACAAATTGGTCACAAATGCCTCCCAAACCTTGAAATTAAGACCAAAAGAGAAGGGACTGTAAAAATAAAGAATGTTGCCCACCAGCCAGTTCTACAAGAACCTCGTCATTAGTCACCGAGGTCACTGACCTACAGCTGCCCTGAGGGGATGAAGAAGACTCTGTTCTGGGAAAACTGGCAGAACTGGCCTTCAGAGACGAAGATATTTTCAGGAGAAATGTTTTCATGAACCTGGGTCCTTGCAGCTTCCTATACTTAGATAAGCACTGTAACCATTCCCTGGGATGTCTGCTCCTGGTGACCAGCAGCAACCTTCCACTAAGAGGCGGCTTGACTGGGGATTTCACAGCCACTTCCCGCAAACCAAATGTAAACTGACCTCCTCCCAGAGGAGTTTTCAAAACTCTGCTTGGCTGGTAAAGTTGTCCTATTGGTTAATTCTTCTTTAACGCTACATAAAGATCTTTTTTCCCTCTTAAGCTGAGCCCACTATCTGTTTCAAATGGATGCAGTAATTTTATCTCCATGTGGGTTAAAAAAAAACCCAAAGAGAAACTCCCTGTGCTCTGATTATGGTGAAACTGTTACCCCTCTTGAAATTAGGCCAAGACTGAGTCTAGGGCTGCCTGGGAGATGCCCGGCTTAGGGCGCCCTGCAGCCAACAGCCACTGGTAGGCATGGTGCACACCCGCTTTCTGCTTTGTTCTTCCTGAGGCTGGCCCCATCCCTACTCCTCCCCTTCTCAGCCCTCTCCTCCTTTCCTCTCTTCCCAGGGCACACGCTCCCTGGCTCCCACCGCCTCCCTCCCCTCCTATCCTCGCTGCCTCCCCCACCCCTCCCTTGTGGACCCTTTTGTTTTCTGGGGCGGAGATTCACAGGGGATTTCAAAGCACCTTACTGGTGCAGAGAATGGGCAAATGGGCCGACCGCCCCCACTTTCCAGGAACGCTAAGGATGAGGCAGCCTGCTTCAGAGTCACATTTCCAGAGAAAGGGAGAGTCCCAGTTCAGTTCCTTGGTATCCTAGGTCAGTTTGAGACTCACATGCCTCAGTCCTCGTGCCTTCAGGCTCCTCTCCTGGTTCCAAGGAGGTGGCCCCAGAGTTTTCCCCTCTGGGTTTTCTCAAGATCCACCTAAGCGTCTTGCCTGCGTCAGAAAGATAAACTCAGTCTCATGTGGAATTTTTTCCCTTTGCTCTTAGAGCAAGTGAAAGGCATCAGCAAAGACTCATTATTTCTTGTGGATTTTTGTGTAGAAAATTGGAAAACCAATGAGAGATCACACTTAACCCACCCCTCCACGCCCCAAAAAAGAAATTAGGCAGACTATTTCAGAAAAAATATTAACATTGTTTGTGGGTTTCAGAGCAAAATGATCTTGACAGTTTGAAGCTTCATATGTGTTCTGATACTTCTCTGTTAAAAATAAATGTTTTTAGGGATTTCCCTGGTTGTCCAGTGGTTAGGACTCTGTGCTTTCAAAGAAGGGGGCACAGGTTCTAGCTCTGGTCAGGGAACGAAGATCGAACACAGGGTCTGGGGAAAAAAAAGAATAACTTTTAATGTCAATCCTAAATTCATACCAAATCTACAATTTAAATTTATTCACTGCACTTGTTTCCCTGCCTCCTGCATGTCATTTGAAATACTTGTATATGAGTCTATTTCAATAATTATTACATTGTTCCTCACAGTTTCATTTAATCCTTTCATTATTAATCAATTATGCCCTATGTAATCAATAATAACTTATTCTCTCTTTTACAGTGTTTTGTCTCATATCTGTTTCAAAGCCTAGAGTTTAGCCCATCATATAACAGTAAAGATTTTGGTGGTTACTCTCATTTTATGCTTGTTCTTGGAATAAGGACAAATGCTTCTCTGTTACATCACATTAAGCCATTCTTGCCCCTATAAACCCAACACTTCATCTGGGATAATCACTCTTACAGGGTTTTATGGTAGTTGGTGCTTTATCATCTGATTTTCATTTTAAATATTTATTCATAGGCAACACTGGCCTATAAAAAATAAACTTATAGACATAATTATAAAATTGCTACCATAACAACTATTAATGAAGATAAAAACATTTAAGAATGGCAAAGGACATCAGTTAAAAATAAAGTACAGGTTTTGAGGACACAAAGAGTAAAACTGACAACCTTTCTTTATGTAGGATTGTGGTGAAGAGGCTTGTCTGCAGCTAGAAAACACAGGTTCCATTTCTCACTCGGTCACCTAGGGGGCTGCGAGTTCGCATGGTTCTTACAATCTGTACTTAGGGGCTCCTCCTCTGAAAAATAATAACATTTCCGAGTTGAAGAGTCGATGTTGTTACATACAAAACAATACCACTTATGCAACCAGTTGTTAATGGAAACTATGAATGAGTATTGCTGAATGAAGAACTGTTGTTTAGTCGATAAATCCTGTAGGCCGCGAAAACTCCTCTGTCCATGGGATTTCCCAGGCAAGAATATTGGGGTGGGTTGCCATTTCCTATTCCAGGGGATCTTCCTGACTCGTGGATCGAAGCCGGGTCTCCTGCTTGGCAGGCGAATTCTTTCCACTGAGCCACCTGGGAAGCCCGAGTGAAGAATAGCGGATTTCAATTGCCACGTCACCAAGTAACACAAAGCTCACATATTCCTGCAATGCCATCTTACTCTGAACATGAACCCTGGGGTCTGGGAGGTGGCGGAGTGGCCTCCAGGGATCTTGCAGTAGGGGTCATCTCCTTATCACAGACTGTAGTCGGAATCTTAGGGAATTTCTTGTTTCTTTATCAGAATGTTACCATTCAACTCAGGGGACACAGGTTAAAACCCCTTGATTTCACTCTCAGGCACCTGATCTTCGCCAACATCTTGGCCCTCCTTTCTAAAGGACCTCCCCAGACAGTGGCAGCCTTTGGATTGAGACATTTCCTCGGTGACCCTGGATGCAAACTCATCTTCTACGTTCACAGGGTGGCTGTGGGGGTGTCTTTCAGCACCACCTGTCTCTTAAGTGTCTTACAGGCCATTATGATTAGCCCCAGGAACTCCACATGGACAAGTCTTAAAGGAAAAGCTCCCAAGTATGCCGGCTTCACTCTTTACCTGTGCTGGATTTTGCACTTGCTTGTAAATACATTTGTGTTCACGTATGTGTCTGGGAAATGGGGCAGCACAAACACCACAAAGCAAAAAGATGTGGGATACTGCTCTATTACTCGTCTTGATACAATAACGTCCACACTATTGGCAGCTTTCTTAAGTCCTCCTAGCACTTTGTCTTTTGGACTCATGACCCTGGCCAGCGGATACATGGTTTTCACCCTGTACAGACACCACCGGCAAGTCCGCCACATTCCTAGGACCAACCGTTCAGCCGGATCCCCTCCTGAGACCAGAGCTGCCCAAAGAATCCTTGCCCTGGTGAGCACCTTTCTATCTTTCTACATGCTCTGCACCATTTTTGTGACTTACATGTTGGTTTTCAATCATCCCAGTTGGTGGCTGATTAACATCTCCTCACTAATTCGTTCATGTTTCCCCACTGTTAGCCCCTTTCTTCTCATGAGTCCAGACACCTGTGTATCCAGGCTCTGCTCTGCCTGCTGCAGAAGGAATAACCTGGTCCCTAATCAGGTCAGAAAGCTCTAAATTTTCCACTTGTATTCACAGTGTAAAATCTTTTATTAATCATTGAGTTTTTGCTGTGTCCAGCCCCACAATGAGCTGTCACACCACAGAGTGGTGAGCAGCAGACTGTCTCCAGAAGTTAAAATCTATTGGTTGGTACAACCACTATGGAGAACGGTATGGAGGTTCCTTAAAAAAAACTAAAAATAGAACTGCCATATGATCTAGCAAGTTCACTCCTGGGCATGTATCTGGAGAAAACCGTAATCTGAAAAGATACATGTGTCCCCATGTTCACAGCAGCACTATTTATAATAGCCAGGACACAGGGCAACCTAAATGTCCAATAGTGGAATGGATAAAGAAGATGTGGTACAATGAATACTACTCAGTCATGAAAAAGAACAAACTAATGCCATTACAGCAATATGGAGGGACCTAGAGATTATCATACAAAGTGAAGTTAACTCAGAGAAAGACAAATATCATATACCAATTATATGTGGATTCTTTAAAAAAATGATACAAATGACCTTATTTACAGAACAGAAACAGACTCACAGACATCAAAAAAACTTATGGTTACCAAAGGGGAAATGTGGCAGAGAGGATAAATTAAGAGTTTGGGATTAACATATACACACTACTATATAAGAAACAGATAATCAACAAGGACCTACGGTATAGCACAGGGAACTCAGTGTTCTGTAATAAGCTCTATGGGAAAAGAATCTGAAAAAGAATGGACATATGTGTATGTATAACTGAGTTACTTTGATGTACACCTGAAACTAACACGTTGTAAATCAACTATACTCCAATATAAAAAATTAAGCAAAAAAAAAAAAAAAGAGCCTAAGTAACATACACAAAAAATAAAATATATTGAAGACATTGAACCAGTTATTTACTAAGTAAAATGTCATTAATTTTGTTTTCATGAGCTGTTTCAATATAAGACTTCACAGAGACAAGGAATCTGTTGTGTAAAGTATGGCCTGTGATTATTTGAAGATAATATAAAGTTTCTCTGAGTATGTGTATTTCAATCTAATAAAAATTTCCCTACAATTCAGGAGGCAGTGAAATGTGAGAAGAGTTTATGGAAAGAAAGAGCCTTCGGTTTTGATTCACATACCTAGGATAGATCTGGATGGGGGAATAAGGTGTCAGACACTGCATTGCAGGGCAGGTTTTTCCCTGGGTCAGGAAGATCCCCTGGAAAAGGAAATGGTAACCCACTCCAGTAGTTTTGCCTGGGCAATCCAATGGACAGAGGAGCCTGGAGGGTCACAATCCACTGGGCTGCAAACAGCTGGACATGACTGAGCACACATACACAATATTTTACTGTTGACCACATTGGGTTTCCTTTGGTGCCAATGGACACTTGGTTGTGTCCAGCTCTTGGCTACAGTAAATAATATTGCTGTGAATATGCTTGTACAAATTTCTTTCTGAGTCTTCTTTTAGTTCTTTGGGGTATATACCCAGTAGCAGAATTTTTGGATTATATGTTAATTCTGTGTTTAATTTTTTGAGGAACTGCCATGAGATTTCTGTGTTAGTTGTACCATTTCACATTCCAACCAGCAGTGATTAAGGTTTAGTTTTACTACATCCTTGCTAACACTTGTTATTAATATTTTCTGGTTTTTGTTTTTTAGATAATAGTCATCTGAATGGATATGAGGTGGTATCTCATTGTAGAATATTTTTAAGATGGAAATTAACAAGCAAAAATACCAACTGGAGAGACTTCCCTGGTGGTCCAGTGGGTAAGACTCTGTGCTCCCAGTGCAGGGGCCCAGGTTCAAGCCCTGCTCAGGGAACTAGATCCCACATCCCACAGCTAAAAATCCCACAACAAAGATTGAAGACACTGTGTGCCACAATTAAGACGTGGTGCGGCCAAATAAATATTAAAAGGAATAAAAATATCAGTTGGATGTTGGGATATTTAGAGGCTGAAATATTTTGTTAAATGGTATCTCAGTAAGTTTGAGGGAAGACGGGAGTCAGTTTGAACTCCCATGTCCTCTATCAGGCTTCCCTGGTGGCTCAGTGGTAAAGAACACACCCACCACTGCAGGAGTTGAGGGTTCCATCCCTGGGTCAGGAAGATCCCCTGGAGAAGGAAATGGCAACCCACTCCAGTATTCTTGTCTGGGAAATCTCATGGACAGAGGAGCCTGGTGGGCTACAATCCACAGGGTTGCAAAAGAGTCAGACACTGCTTAGTTACTAAACAACTGTGATTACTGAACTCCTACTTTGTGCCAGGCAGTGTTCCAAATGCTTAATAGTTACCATTTCATGTGAACCTTGAAACAACCCAGCATTGTTCCTCCTGTCCTCCACTGAGGAAATAGATCTATGGTGGAATCTTTACTATTTCTAGAATAGCAGAGGAGCAGGGTTGGGGCTCAGATGGTGAAGAGATCTGCCTGCAAAGCATAAGACTGGGGTTCGATCCCTGGGTTGGGAAGATCCCCTGAAGAAGGGAATCCCAACCCTCTCCAGTATTCCTGCCTGTAAAATCCCATGAAGAGAGGAACCTGGCGAGCTACAGTCCATGGGGCCGCAAAGAGTCAGACATAAGCAACTAACATTCACAAACAGGGTGGGGGTGTATGGCCTTTTCGTTTATATGGATTTTTCTTTAGGCAAAGATCCAAGGGAACAAAGCAGAAGAATAAGAAAGTGGGAGAAATCATACACAAAGATTAGAATATACCCTTATTTGTGATCATTAGATTTGAGGATCCAAAAAATTTAAAGGAGTTTCAACAATGAACGATATATTCAACCTTGTATAACATATATATGATATATATATATATATATATATATATATATGAATTCCCTGGAGGTTCAGTGGTTGAGACTCCTTACTTCCTCTGCAGAGAGCATGGGTTCAATCCATGGTTGGGGAACTAAGATCCCAGATGCCACACAGAGAGGCCAAAAGCAATTAAAAAGAAAAAAAAAGATGGTACCTGGCTTATTTTGAAATGGCAAAGCATGTAAGCAGTCCCTAGAACTTGGAAACAGCAAGGAAACAAATTTCTCTCAGTTCTGTTAAGATACTCATTTTAGACTTCTGACCTGAACTGGAAGACACCTTGTTTTAATCCACTTAGTCTGTGGTAATTTCTTACAGCCTGATGAAATAAAATGTGTACTTTAAGACAAGAAAAAATTTAAACATTAAATTCTGTTTAGGCCTCCTCCCTCTCTCCCTAATGTGCAGTGTGCACCTGTGTTACACATGAACCACAGCTCCTCTGGGATGGCCGTGCCTGCCCAACCAACAGAAAAGGTCTAATAGTTTCCCTTTCTTTTGGAGCTAGCAATTTAACTTCTTAAAAGAATGGTGTCTTTTCCCAATTCTATAGGAGGTCCTGGTGACCTGCTGTTCACTTTGAATGTACTTACCTGGACCATGTATCCTTGATGAACTTCATGTAAAATATCAGTAGGTCTGGGCTTCCCCAGTGGTCCAGAGGTTAAGAATCCACCTGCCAATGCAAAGGACACGGCTTCAATCCCTGGTCCACGAAGGTCCCACATACTGCAGGGTAACTAAGCCACAACTGCCGGAGCCCACATGCCCTACAGCCTGTGCTCCACAACAAGAGAAGCCACCACAATGAGAAGCCTGCAACTAGAGAAAAGCCTTTGTGCAGCAATGAAAATATAGAGCAGTCAAAAATAAAATGTTAAAACAATTTAAAAAAATGTGTCATTTTGACGTACAATCCTTTGTCTCAAAAATGTTTGTGACTGTACCTTGAACTCTTTAACAGTTGGAACAGTTGTCAGAGCTTTTTGAGAATCTACTTCCTGGATTATAATCCGTAGTTTGGCTCAAATAAATTGCCTTTTCTTCTTGATAACTGAATTTTTGTCGGCAAGCTGTACTAGGAAACTACTGAAATGATTACAGATACACAAGTTCAAAGAATCTACAAAAATCTCTAGAGTAAGTGAGATTAGTAAATTCTGAGGATACAAGACCAACATTCAAAAATCTACTGTATTTCTATATAGTAGCAATTAACACATAGAGACATATTAAAAATAACATGTCCAATTATTCAAAAAGTAAAAGTAGAAATGTGCTAAATGAAGTGTTGACAGGATTTTGATGCTGATATTTATTTAATACTGGTGAAAGAAACCAAAGAACAGACAAATAAAGACATACAACAGCCATTTATTGGAAGGCATAACACAGAAACGATGTCAAACGACTGCAAACTGATAAGACATTTTCTATCAAGATATTTTGTAGAAACAAACAAGATTTTTCTAAAACTTACATGGAAAGAACTAGAATAGCAAAACATCTGGAGAAGAATAAATTGTTTGGAGTCACTCTTTTAAGACTTCTAACAAGGTAAAAAGTAATCAAGACTGTGATGTCTGTGGAGTAAGACATACGGGTCCAAGAAACAAAACAGAAAACCCAGAAACAGTCCCCACACAAGTACTTCCAACTGAGTCTGACAAGGTACCAAGGAAACCGGATGGACAAAGAATTTGAAAAATGATACCTAGCAACTGATTTCCCATACGAGGGAAAAAAATATGAAAGAACCTCCACCAAAACTTCACTCTTGTACAAATATTAGTTTAAAATTGGTCATAGCTTTAAACATGAAATGTAAAACCGTTGTACTTTACATCGTAAGAGATTCAGAAAAGAAACCATAGGATAATATCCTCAGGACCTATCTAAGTTTGAACATATTTTAATTATTCTGCAGTCTGCAATACTTCAGATTAAATTTGAGACTTAGTCATTCCTCACGTGAATGCTGAGGCAGACTGTTATGAAAAGTCATGAAGAAATTTAAAATATTCATTATGTTTGTAAGGTTTCTTTCCACTAATGAATTCTTTGGTGAATTCTGAGGGGATACTGTTGCTGAAAGGCCTTTCCACACTCAGTAAGTCTGTCTGGTTTCTCCCTAGTTTAAATACTCTCAAGACATCAAAGGCATGAATGCTTTTAGAAACCTTCCCATATTCATTCCATTTGTAAGGCTGCTCTCCAGTAGGAATGTCAAGGTGTTCTTTAGTTTTGATTTTTATACACACATTACATTTTTGTGGCTTCATCAAAGGTATATGATTCTGGATGTCTTGTGAGCTATGAATCTGTATAAGTCCTCTGTCCTGTATGTTACACTGATATAATTTCTCTTTAGTATGGACTCTCTGGTGTCAATTTATGGTAGAACTTACAACAAGCACTTTGTGACACTCATCACATTGGTCGGGTCACTCCCTAGCATGAATTCTCCGATGACTCATGAGGCTTGAGTTTTGAGTGAAGACCTTGCCACATTCGTCACATTTGTAAGGTTTCTCTCCAGTATGGATTTTCTTATGTCTATTGAAGTTTGAGCAGTGAATAAAGGATTTGCCACACTGATCACATTTGTACGGTTTCTCTCCAGTATGAATCCTGCGATGACTGGGAAGGCTTGAACTCTGACTGAAGACCTTGCCACATTCATTACATTTGTAAGGTTTCTCTCTAGTGTGGGTTACCTGATGATAAGTCAGACTCGAATACACACCAAATGCTTTGCCACACTCATTACACTGGTAGGGTTTCTCCCCAGTGTGAATTCTCCGGTGACTTACAAGGCTAGAGTTCTGAGTGAAGACCTTGCCACACTCATCACACTTGTAAGGCTTCTCTCCGGTGTGCATGACCTGATGTCTGGTGAGATGCGAGCTCTGGTTAAAGGCTTTGCCACATTGATCACATTTGTAAGGTTTCTCTCCGGTATGGATTCTGCGATGATTGGTAAGGCTTGAACTCTGACTGAAGACTTTGTCGCATTCATTACATTTGTAAGGTTTCTCTCTAGTGTGGACGACCTGGTGATAAATAAGACTTGAAAGCACACTGAAGGCTTTGTCGCACTCGCTGCACTGGTAAGGTCTCTCTCCGGTATGGATTCTGCGGTGGCGTACAAGGTGTGAACTGTAACTGAAGCCCTTACCACACTCTTCACACTTGTGATGCTTCCCTCTTGTGTGGATTCTTTGATGTCGAGTGAGATGTGAGCTCTGATGAAAGGCTTTGCCACACACGTTACATGTGTGAGGCCTCACCCCTCCATGGGTCGCCTGACGGCTGGGGCGCTGGGAGCCGTCATGAACTGCTTTGTCATCCGGGTCGTGTCTGTAAGGGTCTTCCCGAACATGTGCTTTCTGGTCTTGTATGAGTAACGGAGAATGCCAGAAACTGATCCCGTATCCATTAGAAACGTTGATTTGGACAGTAGGAACAATTCTTGGAAGTACTGAAAAGGAGGCTCCTGTGTTGTCAGCCTTCTCAACCTGATGATACACATAAAACTGCCCTTCGGCTGGGAAGATGGGCAGTCCAGTCAGATATGACGGAAAGCTGAGTGCCAGCCTTTCAACTGGCTTGTTTCCTTCGTCTCTTCGACAAATGAGATTTTTTGGATGGGTGGCAGGTACTCCCTTCTGATTACTTTTATCACTTTCCCGCGAGAACACGTTTTTCTGGATTTCCCGGCAGCCGTGGTCCTTGGTGTCATGGCTTTTGTGTCTTTCTGACAACACTGTCTGCAGGATCCCTCCTGTGTGACTGCTCTGTTTTGGTGCTGATCCCTTCATCACACGTTTAGGAGAGGTATCTGCAAGACAAACAGAATCACATGTCTCCTGTTAATTACAGCTGGGAAAGAAATATTTCATATGGAAGAACATGGTACTATACCGAAAGGACTACATGCTTTGGCCAGATAAGAAACAGTGCAACCATGATCTTTCCTTTTTGGGAACACACCAGACTAAGGTCCCTTGATAAAGAAAAGGGTATACACAGGAGGTGCACACAAATATTGTTTGATTCTACTTTAATGAGTCAAAGTTAGAGTCAGAAACTCTTTCCAGTTACAGAGTTCCTGGTAAGATGCCAGGGACGGGGTGTGTGTGGGGCAGGAGGTGTGCGGAGGGGGAATGGGGACTTAATGTCTAACGGGGACAGAGTTTCACTTCAGGAAAGTGAAAAATTGGGGCAATGGATGATGGTGAGAGTTACACAATGAGGTGAATGTACTCAGTGCCACGCAACTGCACAGTTGTGTGCATGCATGCTAAGTCACTTCAGCCGTGTCTGACTCTTTGTGACCCTGTGGACTATAACCCACCAGGCTCCTCTGTCTATGGGATCTTCCAGGCAAGAATACTGTGTGTGTTGCCATGCCCTCTTCCAGGGGATCTTCCCAACCCAGAGATCAAAGCTCTCTTACTTCTGCATTGGCAGCCCGGTTCTTGACCACTAGCACCACCTGGGAAGCTTGAACTGCACAGTTAAACATGGTTAAGATAAGTATGGTTTATGTTCTGTGACTTCTACCACAATTTAAAAAACTGGAAAAAAAAAAAAAAGGTGATTACATGTTAGGGAGGCCTACTTTAAACAATCAATGGCTGAAAACCTCAGCGTGCAAACTTACGTTAGTCCTGACAGGGGTATTTTGTCATCATGACCTAAATCCACATATTACTTTACAGAAAACATGGCTGCTTCATATTTGAAGAAAGAACAATATTACACAGTAACAATCTTACTTCTCTCCAGGCAAGAATACTGGAGTGGGTAACCATTCCCTTTTCCAGGGGATCTTCCCCACTCAGGGATTGAACTCAGGTCTCCTGCATTGCAAGCAGATTCTTTACCATCTGAGCCACCAGGGAAGCCCATATTACATATGTTTACTATATTTTTAATGTGTAGTAATAATGCTAAAGCATAGTACTCTAATGGTAAATAAGCCACAACAAATTTAATTAATGAGTAATATAAGTAAATGGCACTTTAGAACTGGAAAACCATATCTGCCCTGTGGAAATGAGGAAGAATTTAATAAAATGTTATAAAAATAAAATAATTCTCTGAATGCCACTTATAAAACCATATTCACTTAGAATGGCCATTCTGCCACACTAACAAGTGATGTGAGTCGGTTATACTGTCAAATACATCCTGAAAAATCATTACCTATAGGTCATAGTGAAGATTAGTAAACAGTGATAAACCATAACGGAAAAGAACATGAAAAAGAATGCATATAGCTATATAACAGAATCACTCTCCTGAACAGCAGAAATGAACACAACATTGTAAATCAAGTACACTTAAATTAATAGAGAGAATTAAAAAAAAAAAAAGAAGACTGGTGCAAAGGGGAGCACCAGTAGGGAGCAAAGTAGGGCATGTGGGCAGTGTTTGTATGTGCCAATCTGTGGGAAGATAAACATACATATGGGCACATAAAACATTAACCTGGGAAGAAAAGAGAAACTGACTTAGCAAGTAGTATGATACTGTCCTTTCTTAACTGTAGGACATGGGGCCAAAAGGAAGAGATTGAAAAGATAGGGAGTGTGATGAAGAGGGAAGAAACTAGGCCAAGAAACACAGACTAGAATAACTGCTGCCAGGGCCTGGGGGTGACAGAAATGGGGAGCGGTTGATAAAAGGATTCACAACTTCCATCATAAGATGAACAAGCTCTGAGGATTTCACATGTAACACGACGACGACAGTGGATAGTATTAATACTATAAAATTGAAATGTACTGAGAGAGTAGAACTTAAGTGTTCTCACCAAAACAAAAAATAAAAGTCACATGTGAGGTAATTTATGTGTTAACTTCATGGAAATCCACTCACAATGTACATGTATATCAAGTCACTGTGTTGTACACTTTAAATATACTATAACTTTATTTGACTATACCTCAATAAAGCTAAAAAACCATTACATGGGATCTCCCTGGTGGTCCAGTGGTTGAGTCTAAACTCCCAATGCCTGGGGCCTGGGTTCAATTCCTGGTTGGGGAACTAAGTTCCTGCATGCCACACAACACAGCTTCCCCCCGCCACAATCCAAAAATTCATCCACTGGCTGCCTGATTTTGAACGCATAGGGCATTGTATATAATATGTAGACACCTAACTCTCTTCCAAGAATTTCTGAATCAAAAGCTCAGGGGTAGGAAAGAGGGAACTGGATATTTTGTATTTGTTATAAGGTTTGATGCATATTTGAGCTCTGGAATCACCCTTGACCATGAAATGGGAAGATCATATGAAGAAAGGACAAGTTCAAAGTCCTGCTGCATTAGCAAGCTTTTCAAGTCTGAGTCAACAGGGCTCAGTCAGGCCATGCAGGCGCCCCCAAGAGGCACAGGACGGAAAATGCAGAGCTACCCATGGGCAGACCCCAACTTCTGGAGGGAAGTGATCCTCACCCACAGACAGCAGGTTTCTGAGGGTCTCCACCATCACTTCTCTGTACAAGGCCCTCTGAGCAGGATCCAAGCATTCCCACTCCTCGGGAGTGAATTCAATGGCCACATCTCTGAACGTCAACCGTCCCTGAAACGAAAACACATTTCACCAATGGGCCCACCAGGAGAGTCTTCTTTTCACACAAAATGAGAAAAGGAGAGAGGTGTAAGGATTGATTTTGACTAGAGTGTGGTTACAGATTCACTGAAGGTGCTTTTGAGCACATTATGTGTCTCTGATTTTGGTTTATTATACTTTTCCACAAGAGGTTATAACAGCCTCTAAATCAGTATGTATTTCCTATTTTTGTGGACAATACAAGAAACACACACACACAATTGACACAGGATTATCTGTATAGAAATGTGAGACAGTATGTTCCACACACCAAGTAATATTCAATGTTAAGAGGAACTAGAGCAGCAATGAAATCTTTAGAGATGACAGTGTCTATAGTGATTTTAAAGAAACTGTGATGACAGCAACAGGGATCTCAAAAAGTGTTTGAACACTTCTCGGGTGCTATGCATTCCTCTAAATGCTTTGCGTGTACTAACTCGTATAATAACATAATAGCAAATTTAAAAAGATCTGAAAAGAATCTAAAAACAAAGGATATTTGCGCATGTATAACTCAATTTTCTGCACACCCGAAACTAACACAAAATTGTATATCAACTATCCTCCAAAAAAATTAAAATATCAAAATGAATAGATAAGCAAGTAAATAAATAAATAAATGAAAAACAAAACAGAAACAGACTCACAGACATAGAAAACAGGCTTACGGCTACCAAAGGGAAAATGTGGCGAGGGCAGGGGTCAGGGGCAGAACTGGGTTTGTATATACACTACTATGTATACAACAGATAAACAACAAGGATCTACTGCATAGCACAAGCAACTCTGCTGAATAGTCTGAAATATGCTAAATGGGAAAAGAATAGACACGTGTATGTATAACTGAATCACTTTGCTGTATACCTGAAGCTAACACAACACTGCTATTCAACTATACTCCAATATAAAATAATTAAAAACAAATTTTTTAAAATAAAAAGATCTAGTCCCATACATCTGAAGGCAGCGACAAGTTGTGTCACAGACATTCTAAGAAATCTGCTTCAGGTCAAACAGCTAAAGACGGTAGAGCAAGCATATAAACCCAGGTGTTTAGGTTCTAGAAGTAAATGTAAAAAACTTAAGTCATATAAAATTACCAAAGGTACACTGACAGAGGGTTTCTTGAGAAAACTTGAAACAAGTTCAAGGCTAACAACCCAGAATTGCATAAAATGTCATCACGGACACATGCAGAAATATATTAATTACTCTTCTTATTTAACTCATGAATATCAGTGGGTAGAAAAAATTTAAGACAATGAAAAATATATAATTTCACAACTCAATACCATAGAAGTTATATAGACATAATGATATGTATTTTGTAAAAACCAAGGGCTTGCACACCTGTGCACTCATGCACACATGTATATGCACTTAAATTTATTGAAAAAAAGGAAGTGTCTCTCTATGACCACAATGGCGCCTTTCCAAGTTTCTTCATCACTGAGTCACGAGGATCTAAGTGGAGATGACAGGCCCTGAGGGAAGGCCCCGGGTGAGTGTGCATGTACAGGAGTCAGACAGGACACTCCAGAGTCAGACGTGATTAGCAAGTCCTGAGAAGGGCATTTCAGGAAGGACATGCGGTGAATCAACTGAGAATATAACTTTACCTGAGAAAGAGCCATTACCTGTTCTTTCCTCTTCCTCCTCGTCTGGGTTTTTTCCTCAGGCATTATGAGACTTTGGAAGTCAGTCTTGAAAGTGGAAAACATGCTGTTTAATGCTTAGAGCCAACACACCCCCTTCCTGAGACTCAACCACACACATAGGGAAGCCCTCAACGTGCGGAACAGACAGTCCTCTGTGCCCACTGTCTCAGGAGGGACTCAGGACAGTCAATTCTGGCGCAGAGTCCAACATGGGACCTTCCCACACTTTCCCTCGGATCACACTCCACTCCTGGTGAGGCCTCATATACACAGCAGCAGGGGCACCTCTGCTGACTCCATGATGCCCCTCAGGTCACACAGCAGGCCCTGGTCCTGCCCCACTCAGAGCAGAGCGCCCTCCCCTCCCCCAGGGCCTGATCTCAGTCTCAGAAGTGGAGGCTAAGAGCCCTGGTGCTCAATGCAGGATCCAGATCGGAATCATCTGCGGCTCTGTGCACCTTCCTGGCTTCCCAGGTGGCACAAGTGGTAAAGAACCTGCCTGCCAATGCAGGAGACTTAAGAGACTGGGGTTTGACCCTGGGTCGGAAAGATCTCCTGGAGAAGGAAATGGCAACCCACTCCAGATTTCTTGCCTGGAAAATACCATGGACAGAGGAGTCTGTGGGTTACACTCCATGGGGTCTCAAAGAGTCAGACACGACTGAGGTGACTTAGCATGCATGCAAACAAACATTCCTGAAGCTAGGCCCCACACAACTGTCTGAAGAGAGTCTCTGATAGGAAAAGGGGCATAAAACCTGTCTATGCAAAATGCTTCATGGACCTAACGTGAAGCCTGGGTTGTGCACCACTCAGAGGCACACCCAGCACGGCCCCAAGTTCTCTCTCTCTCTGACCCGGGGTGAACTGCTATCACCAGCAACCAGCCACGGAAGGGGAAGGAGCAGAAAAAAATACGCCAAGCAGCCCTTAAGAACAGAGGTGGGGGTGAGGGTGGGGCTGGCACGGGCGCAGGGAGCTCAGAGATGGCTGCACTCAGAAAGTGACGTCAGAACAAAGGCCTGGGGGAGGAGGCCATCTGCATCTGCTTGGCCAGAGAGTTCTAGGCTGAGGGACACTCCCTTAAGGTCCCTGAGCCAGTAGCAAACTTAGGGCTGGAAGGGGAAAGAGGACTGTGCGCTTGGAGCAGGGGAAGGGGAGGGGGAGACAGGAGAGGAGGCCAGAGAGGCATGGGGTGGGGAAGCCAAAGAGGAAGGACCAGACGTTCTTCTTCCATCACTTAAGAGAATTTTGAAAGCTATGTGTTCCTTCTTTCACTTTAAGTAAACATCTAACCTCTTCTTTACCTTATATAGTAAAACATTTACAAATTATGGAGTGCATATTTCAAAGCATGCTGAGATATTCACCTAAGTCCTGGAAAGTACAGGGTTGCCCTTAAGCAACCTTAAGGAGGGCGGCAGAGGGAATAGGACTGGAGGCGACCAAGACCAGTTCTGGACAAGTTAAGGCGGAGATGCCTGTTGGTCATCCCAGGAGAGATGTTGAGGAGACAGCCGGACGCAGTACTGACAGTTTAGGGCAGCAGTGTGGATGGAGAGGATAAACTGGGAGACGAGTAGGTGGGGCTGAAAACCATTTAGTGAGATGATGAGGAAAGTCAGCGGGTGTAGACAGAGAAGAGGTTCATGGACTAAGTCTTGGGGTGCTCCCATATTCAGAGACCGGGGAGTTCAGGAATTCATCAGAGGAAACTAAGAAGTGAACAGGGAGGGGAGAAAAAAATAAAACAAATAGGCAGATAGGTCTGTAGAGGTTAGTGAGACATCCTCAAAACCAAGGTCTCAAGGAAGAGGGAGTGATGACTGGTGGCACCTGCGGCTGACAGGAAAAGCAAATGTGCCCAGGAAGTTAAATACTGGACTTAGAAATGAGGTGCTGCTGGGAAGGTAAACTGGTGAAGCCACTATGGAAAACAGTAGGGAGGTTCCTCAAAACACCAAAAATAGAGCTACCATATGACCCAGCAATCCCACCCTTGAGCATATATTCAGATAAATCTACAGGACATGGAAGCAGCCTAAATGTCCATCGACAGAGGAATGAATAAAGAAGATGGGGTACTTAGGAATATTACTCAGGCATAAAAAAGGATGAAACAAAACCATTTGCAGTAACATGGATGGACGTAGAGATGATCATACTAAGTGAAATAAGCCACAAACAGAAAGCACAGGCAACTATATTTAACATCCTATGTTAAACCATAATGGAAAAGAATATGGAAAGAATGTATATATGTGAAAGTGAAAGTGTTAGTCGCTCAGTTGTGTCCAACTCTGCGACCCCATGGACTGTAGCCTGCCAGGCTCCTCTGTCCATGGAATTCTTGAGGTAAGAATAGTGGAGTGGATAGCCATTCCCTTCTCCAGGGGATCTTCCTGACCCAGGGATCAAACTCGTGTCTTCTGCATTGCAAGCAGATTCTTTACTATCTGAGCCATCCGGGAAGCCTCTGCCTCAGATGGTTAAGAAACTGCCTGTGATGCAGAAGATGCCACAGGTTTGATCCCTGGGTGCGGAAGATCCCCTGGAGGATGGCATGCAACCCCCTCCAGGATCCTGAGTAGGTTGAGTCACTTTGCTGTACAGCAGAAATTAACAGAACATTGTAACTATACTTCAAGAAAATAATTTTTTAAACAAAGAGATCATCAGTGACTCTGAAAAACAAAGTGTCAGTGCGGCTGGGGAGCATGCAACCAGCAGACAGTAATCTCCACTCCCCTGGCAGCGAGGAAGTTAGACTGTGTCTTTCCAATGGGAGTCCCAGCTAGTGGTGATCACACTAAGGGGAGTGAGCCAGACACAGAAAGACAAACATTGCATGATACGGCTTATATGTGGTATCTTAAAGAAAGAAAGACACAGATGAGCTTATTTACAAAACAGAAATACACTCACACAGGAAACAAACTTACGGCTACCAAAGGGGAAAGGAGAGGGTAGGAATAAATTAGGAGTTTGGGATTAAACTATTCACTACTATACATAAAAAATAACCAACAAGGACCCACTGTATAACACAGGAAACTCTACTCAATATTTTGTAATAACCTATAAGGGAAAAGAATCTAAAAAAGAACACATATATATTTATATATATATCTGAGTCACTGTGCTGTACACTTGAAATTGGGGCATTTCTAGTGGCTCAGAGGTCCAGAACCTGCCTGCCAATGAAGGAGACCTGCAGAAGACATGGGTTCGACCCCTAGGTGGGGAAGATCACTTGCAGGAGGAAACGGCAACCCATTCCAGTATTCTTGCCTGAAAAATCCCATGGACAGAGGAGCCTGGCAGGCAGTCCATGAGGTTGCAAAGAGTCGGACATGACTGAGAGACCAGACAATAACAACACTTGAAGTTGACACACCAACGTAAATCAATTATAGTTTAAAAAAAAAAAGAGTCCCCAGGAGGAGCCTGTCTGCTGCAGATGTTTTGCTGTCGCGTCACTGCCCTCTGATTCTTCAGAGGTCTTTCCCTACGTCATGGCTCTCTTCTGGTGTTTTGCCTCCAGGCCCACTCCCAGCAAATTCTCCCTTGTGAAAACCATCTGCCGGTTAAGCTGTTTGAAAGGCCCCACCGATCTACTTCTGGAATCAGATGCACTAACAAACTCCCATGGGGTCCCCACACACTTCCCAGATACTCCGTGATGAACCTCCCGCCTGTGACGAAATCCCACCAACCCCAGCAATTCATGAATTCACAATGAGCCCACTGCAGGCCTTGGTTTCAACACTGCAGGATGTCTTTTCGCTCGGCCTAATTCCACTTCATTCCTCAAGTGTGACCATGAGTTTCTCAATTAAACCCACACCTGCAAATCTCAGTCTCTGCATCTGTGTCCCAGGGAACTTAAGCTAAGGTAATAGCACCCCTCGCAGCCCCATAACCAGCCATTAACCCATCTGCAGGTGTTCTAGGCAGACCTTAGACTGCCTTTCCAATGGTTCTACACTTGCTCCAGGACCCTTGATGTAATTCCTTGGCAGTTCAGTGTGAGGACTCAGCGCTTTCACTGCAGGGTGTATGGGTTCGATCCCTGGTGGGGAACTAAGATCCTGCAAAATGGACAGTGTGGACACAACCAAACAGCACCATGTAGGGACAGCCATTGCGTGCCCTCCTTCTGACCTCCCTGACCTTTTACCCCACACTAAGAAAAGGGAAGAGGGTGACCGACAACCAGCAGAGTCAAATCATTGCCTCCTGGCTGAATAGGGACTGCAAATGGAAGTTATCTTCTGATACAAATAATTATAAAAATGTACAAGCCCTTTAGAAAGGAATTTTGCAAATGTCATCTTCATGTGCCTAATTTAACCAGATCTTGAATGCATTCTATGAGAAGTGAAGTGAAAGTCACTCAGTCGTGTCTGACTCTTTGCGACCCCAAGGACTATAGTCCATGGAATTCTCCAGGCCAGAATACTGGAGTGGGTAGCCTTTCCCTTCTCTAGGGGAGCTTCCCAACCCAAGGATTGAACCCAGGTCTCCTGCATAGTGGGTGGATTCTTTACCAGCTGAGCCACGAGAAAGCCACACCCAAATATCTCATCCCCTCATCATCCATCTCCAGTCAACTCAGCACTCATCTGGCTCCTTCTCTTTCCACAGCTCCCAGTTCCCCTCTCATCATTTCCACTGGCTTTCCCGTGTTTTCCTCCCAGGTTACTGCTGATTTTGGTGTCCTCCCCTATCTGCTGTTTCTCCCCTTGGCTGAACGATCCCTCCTCTCAGCCTTGTTCTGCTCCACTCTGGGGACTTGTTTCTCGCCCTGTTGTTCTTCCTCCTCAATCTCCCTGATTGCTTCACATCTTCATGGATTTCTGCCTCTTTCTTCCCCCACCTTTGCTCTCTGCTGTGTGCACTCTTTTCCTGTTACACCTGCCTCATCCCCACCCCCTCTGCCGCTCCCCGCCCCCAGCTTGCTCTGCTTTCTCCCTGCTTTCTTCTCTTTCTGCCCCTCTCATCTCCCATTGTTCCTTCTTTCTGTACCAGCTCCAAGTTGCTCTGTCTGCCCACTCTCTTACCCTTCTCCCCCACTCTAGGTAAAGTGCTCCTCTTGCGGATCACGGGCCTTCTCTCCCTGTTTTCCTCCCCTCATCTCCCTGGAGAATCTCCCCATCCCAACCTTACTCTAAATAATCTCGGTCTTCTTTTCTCCCCCTGCTACTTTCTCAGCTTATCCTTTCACTCTGTGAAACAGAACAAAGAAAATTTCGAAAATGTGGAGTCTGGACGTTTTCAGGGAAAGGCCTCAGTCACTACCACTGGAGTTCAATTACAGGGACTTTCCCTGGTGGTCCAGTAGTTAAGAATCCCCCTTGCAATGCAAAGGATGACAAGGGTTCGATCCCTGGTGTGGGAACTAACATTCCACATGCCCCAGAGCAAGGAAGCCCACAAGTCACAGCAAAGAAGATTCCCGGTGTCTCAACTAACACCCAATGCAGCCAAATAAATATTTCAAAACAGAAAAAGATATTGAGCACTTGGCGGGGGGTGGGGGCAGTAAAAAAAAGAATTACAAATGCCAAGAAGACAATTACAAACCCAACAGGGATTATCCACCACACCCAGGAGCCCAGCCAATGGGAGACACCTTGGCTGTGTTTCCAAACTCTCCACTTCCCTCCATGAGACTTCTGTTCAAAACAACTACTCCCAGCTTTCTCCTTTTTCTCCATAAAGCAATTCCTCATCATGGCTTGTTGGTCTTGTCTATGGTTTTCTGCTACTGTTTGCCTGTCCTGTTTTGCAATTCCTTAATAAACCCAACTGCTGGTAAAATAACCTGCTGTTTTATTTTTTAGGACAATAACCGTTTCTTAGGCCTTCCCTTGGTGGCTCACAGTAAAGCATCTGCTTACAATGTGGGAGATCTGGGTTCAATCCCTGGGTCAGGAAAATCCTCTGGAGAAGGAAATGGAAACCCACTCCAGTACTCTTGCCTAGAAAATCCCATGGCCAGAAGAGCCTGGTAGGCTACAGTCCATGGGGTCGCAAAGAGGCGGACACAACTAAGTGACTAAACTTCATCTATCCTTCCCTGTGCCATCTGTGGATGGTTCCCCTTCAGTTTTCTTTCCTCATTTTACTAATTCTCTCAGTTGAGTCAGTCCCAGGTATGGGATGTGTGGTTGAAGAATGTCGCCAGCCTTATCTAAATAAAGGATGTTGCAAGAGCCACAGCAGCCACCCCAACTGTGCACTCTGAGGGAATTCAGGCTGGAGAAAAGCCAGATACTATGATAAGGTGCATACCAAAGGAATGACTTCAATGTACCCAAACGCTAACATTTTCCTATGCATAGAAAAGTACTAAATTCATTAGCTTGAGATGTCTGGTTTCCTTAAATCTTTTGATGTTCCAACTACCTGTTTTTTGTTTTTGTTGCTGCAACACTCCTATATACCCTGGTTCCTCCCTTACTTCTTGAGAGCTCTGGGAGGCTGTCTTACATGCCTAAGTCCTCAGTTTTGTCTGCCAAATAAAACACAATTCTCAGCTTCTATGTGGTGCACTCCCGTCCCCCGTCCCCCAAGTGGATACATGGGATTATATTGTTTTTAGCCCTGTCTGACTCTTTTGTGACCCCATGGACTGTAGCCCGCCAGGCTCTTCTGTTCATGGGATTTCCCAGGCAAGAATACTGGAGTGGGTTGCCATTTCCTTCTCCAGGGGATCTTCTCGACCCAGGGATTCCCCCCACGTCTCCTGTTCGGCAGACGGCTTTTTTTTGGGTCACTGAGCCATTAGGGAAGCCCTGGAATTAGATACCTATTAATTTCACATTAATAGGACACATTATTCAGTGGGGTAGAATTTCGGACAGAAAAATCCTGGGTGTCTCAAGACAGGCTCTTTTTAGCCTCCTTCCCCAACGCAAGCTGAGGAGAGGCGGTGACTAACTCGGGGAGGCCTGGGGATGGGTACGACTTTGCTGAGGAGTGTGCGAAGTGAAGGGACGTGTGTCTCGGGAACGCAGCGGACTCTCCAGAGCCCCAGCGTCACAAAGCTGCACCCGGGCAGCTGGCGCTGTCCTCCAGGGGCCGAGAGGGCGAGGCTGAAGGGGGCGCGCAGCGCACGGTGACAGCTCGCGGATTTCAAAAAGACGGAGAAGCGGTACCCCACCCTTCCCCCCTCTCAAGGCGACGTCCGTATTTACTTCGGGTGGAGGATGAGTGCCGGAAGGTTAAGATTCGTACTGACCCTCAGACCCAGGTATGGAGGACGGCGTACCGCAAAGCGCAGGTTTAAACAAGAAAGATGAAACTCACGCTCCCGTAGGGCGACCTTCGCTCCGCGATAACCACTTCCGGGTCTGCAGGAAACTGCGCAAAGGAACGAAGAGAAGAGGCGGGGCAATCCAGAGGCGGGGCAACCAGGGGGCGGGGCCTTGGCTGGGCGGGAACGTAGAGGCGAGAAAGAGGCATAATTGGACGGGGCCAAGCAGGGGCGGGGCCAGGGCTTTCGCTCTCAGCTCCGCTGCGTTGTCAGGGCTTGGAAGGGCTTGACTTGTTTATTCTGTGCATGCCTGTTGCTTTCGTTTGCTTTTTTTTTTTTAAACGATACATGACTTTATTTACACAACTGAAATTATTAGTCACCTTGATTACAAAAGCAAATTAACATGGTAGGCTTTAATAACCTTTAAAAAATAGATTTAACAAATTTTAAACGTAAAGATTGCTACTTAATATTCAGTAATACTTAACAATAACTGCTGTATATATCCATATGAAATTTTTGTCTGATAGGACGAACAAATATGAGTACCTTTATAATTTAGGAATAGACAATTAGATTATGAGTCAAGGGTTAATTCCTCATCACTCGGTCAGCCAGGCCGGCTTCCCAGGTAGCACAGTGATAAAGAATCCGCGTGCAATGCAGGAGAGGCGGGTTCAAAGCCTGGGTCGGGCAGATTCCCTAGAAAAGGAAATGGCAACCCACTCCAGTATTCTTGCCTGGGAAATCCCATGGACAGAGGAGCCTGGCATGCATCCATGGTGTTGTAAGAGTTGGACACTACTGAGCATGCTTGCAAGTTGTCCAGTTAGACCTGCAGTTCTCACTCTGCCGAGGACAAACCTGCTGCAGCCACTCACACTGAGTAGGCCTTCTTAATAACTTGAGCAAGTTTATCCCCTCTTGTTCAGAAACACCTTACAAACATCTAGTTGTGGTAAACTTTTGGGTTTCAGATGTGCTTAGTGATAGTCCTGCTTATTTTAAGTTCCTGTGAAAATGGAGCAGCACACTGTCAGACCCTCTTGGGGATAGATCTTTTCTGTGTCCCCCTTCTTTCCAGCCACCCCCCCACCCCCCCCCCCCGCCCTCCGGCCCATCTTATTTGTAGGAAATAGGTTTCCGCCTCCAAGACCTTCCCTGAGCACCAAAGGAGGCTTCATTCAGCATCCATGATCCGCTCTGAGTTCCAAAGGGCAGATTCAATTGCTAATCAGGGAAGGAAGCGGGTGCTGAGACAAGGGAGAAGCAATAGAGCAGCTTTGGGGCAGGAGTCCTTGCTCCTCCTCAAGGAATGTATTCAATGCAGAACAATATCTTTGAGCTTTTCTGCAGGAACTAAGGAATAGGCAATGGCACCCCACTCCAGTACTCTTTCCTGGAAGATCCCATGGATGGAGGAGCCTGGTAGGCTGCAGTCCATGGGATCGCTAAGAGTCAGATATGACTGACCGACTTCACTTTCACTTTTCATTTTCATGCATTGGAGAATGAAATGGCAACCCACTCCAGTGTTCTTGCCTGGAGAATCCCAGGGACCGGGAAGCCTGGTGGGCTACCATCTATGGGGTCGCACAGAGTCGGACATCACTGAAGCGACTTAGCAGCAGCAGCAGCAGCAGCAGCAGCAGGAACTAAGTCCCCCAACTCAGGTGGAGGATGGTAACTTCAGGCTGAGCACAAGATTCTTGGAGCATCGCCACCAAACAATGAGAGTCACACAACATGCAGCCTTTGCTTCAAATTCTGCCTATAAAACTCCTCTCTGAAAACCCTGAGGGAGTTAGAGGTTGTTGGGCATAAGCCACGAATCCTCCTTGTACTGGTGCTTTTACAATACAAATACAAATTCCATATTTTCCTTTTCCATAACCTGGTGTCAGTAGATTGGCTTTATTGCACTCATGTGAGCAGACCCAAGTTTGCTTCGGTAATAAAAGAAGAAAAGGAAATTTTAATTTGAGCACATGGAAGTGTCATAGGAACCTAATTTTTGTTGTTGTTTAGTTGCTAAGTCACATCCAACTCTTTTGCAACCCCATGGACTGTAGCCTGCCAGGTTTCTCTGTCCAGGAGATTTTCCAGGCAAGAATACTGGAGTGGGTTGCCATCTCGTTCTCCAGGGCATCTTCCAGACCCAGGGATCGAACCTGTGGCTCCAGTAGCATCTCTTGCATTGCAGGCAGATTTCTGTACCACTGAGCCACCAGGGAAACCCCATAGGGATGTCGTAAGAAGTGGCCAGAACAGGCAGCTTTTATATTTGTTGGAGAAAGAAATAACAAATTTGCAAGGAATTGACAGGACATAGAAACTTAGGCTTTGCATGCTTGATTAATGAAGAATCTAAACAGAATCGGGTATTTGGATAGTAAATTAAAGAGTAATAAGGTGGTGGGTTCTTTTTTTTTTGGCTGCTCCACGAATTTTGCAGGATCTTAGTTCCCCGATCAGGGATTCAGCCTGTGCCCTAGGTAGCGAAGATGCAGTGTCCTAACCACTAGCAAGACTCTTGCTCCTTGGAAGAAAAGTTATGACCAACCTAGACAGCATATTAAAAAGCAGAGACATTACTTTGCCAGCAAAGGTTCATCTTGTCAAAGCTATGGTTTTTTTTCAGTAGTCATGTATGGATGTGAGAGTTGGACTATAAAGAAAGCTGAGCACCAAAGAATTGATGCTTTTGAACTGTGGTGTTGGAGAAGACTCTTGAGAGTTCCTTGGACTGCAAGGAGATCCAACCAGTCCATCCTAAAGGAAATCAGTCCTGAATATTCATTGGAAGGACTATGCTGAAGCTGAAACTTCAATACTTTGGCCACCTGATGCGAAGAACTGACTCACTGGAAAAGACCCTGAGGCTGGGAAAGATTGAAGGTGGGAGGAGAAGGGGATGACAGAGGATGAGTTGGTTGGATGGCATCACCGACTCAATGGACATGAGTTTGAGTAAACTCCGGGAGTTGGTGATGGACAGGGAGGCCTGGTGTGCTGCAGTCCTTGGGGTTGCAAAGAATCAGACAGGACTGAGTGAACTGAACTGAACAGAACTACGAGACCACCAGGGAATTTCCAAAGTTTGTTTACACAGGCATCTTGCCTGGATTTCTTATCTCTGGTGATAAGGGCATCCTTCTACCTCCAGAGGCAGGGAATGAATCTTCCACATGAAAGATTTATTTCTTGCTTTCAGGAGATAGAAAGGAGGATCAGAGTGTCTCCCTCGCACTGGTTGTTTCTTAAGTAGATTTAATTCAAAATTTGCACTGAGGCACATTTTGGGGTGGCCCACTCTGGGCTTCTTGTCACAGATGCCACGGAGAATGAATATATGTATATATGGCTGAGTTCCTTTGCTGTTCACCTGAAACAACATTGTTAACAAGGTATACCCCAATACAAAATAAACAGTTTAAAGTTTGGAAAGAAAAAAACCCAAACAGATGCCAATTATTAAAGATTCAAAAATAAGAAGGGAGTTCCCTGGTGGCCTAATGATTGGGGAACTGAGATTCTGCAAGCTCCATAGCATAGCCAAAAAGAAAAAGAAAGAAAAAAAAAATAAAGGAACTAATTTTTTGTTTGTTTTTCTTTTTGGCCACACTGAACAACTTAAAGAATACCCTACCAGGGATCAAACTCATGCCCCTCCTGCAGTAGAAGTGCAGAGTCCTAACCACTAGGCAATTAGGGAATTTCTACAAGGAACTCTTTTTTCTCTTTTTGGTTGTATTCATGGTCTGCAGGATCTTAGTTCCCCAACCTGTGCCCCCTGCGGTAGAAGTTTGGAGTCTTAACTACAGGACCTCCTGGGAAGTCCCACATAGGCATGGTTGATCATTAACTTCATTATCAGTCCTCCTCTCTCTGGAGACTGGGTAGGAAGTGAGGAATGGAAAGTTCCCACCTTCTAATCATAGACTGGTCTTTCTGGTGACTAGCTCCCATCCAGGAACCCACCAAGATTTGTCTTATTAATACAAAAGACACTCCTATCACTCTGGGAAATTCTAAAGGATTTGGTGCCCTATGTCAGGAATCAAAGACCAAAATTAGAACAAAAGATGCGCCTAGTGCCCTCATCACTTAGGAAATCATAAGAGTTTTAGGTGCTCTGTGCCAGGAACCAGCGGCAGAGAGTAATAAATACATTTTCCATGATTTCACACTATCACACATAAAACATCATTATCTGTTATAACACAATATTGTAAATCAACTGTATTTCAATAAAATTGTTTTTAAAAGACATCACTATCTGTCAGAAGACATGGCTCTAAATAACCAAAGTCAGAGAGGTCTCTGTGACTGTTAAGTTGAACAAGAACCTAGGGACAGGGTAGTGGAGGGAAGCATTGGAAGTTTGGGGAGCAGATGCAAACTATTATACATAGGGTGTATAAACAGCAAGATCCTACTATATAGCTCAGGGAGCTATATTTAATATCCTGCAGCAAACCATAATGGGAAAGAATATGAAAAAGAATACATATACACATATAACTGAGTCAGTTTACTGTACAGCAGAAATTAACGCAACATTGTAAATCAATTATGCTTCAATAAAATAAAAGTACCGTGGGGCTATATTAAGAAAAATATTTGTACCTTTGTCATTTTTCTGCTGATCATGGGAAAAAATTTTTGAAGACAGTATTATGAATTTTATGGTCACGATTAGATACCACAAGCAATGTATAAACAAAGCCATGGTCAGAAGGACACGACAGAACCTCGCCAGGACACGGGTCTTCAAGAGGTAGCTTCTCCCTGGAATTTAGGAAGTGACAGCCTAGGCCAGCAAGCCCACTAGACGCTTTACGCCTCTGTACGTTGCGCCTACACAAGCGCATGCGCACAAGAACTTGAGGTAGCCCCGCCCCTCGTGGGACGAGACTCCGCCCTCAAGAGTCATTTCCCAAGGCGTCTGCGCTGCTTTCCTGCCCAGATGGTACACCTCTGCCCAGAAGTCTTCTATCTCAGTGCCCCTTTAGAGCCCCTTTATCCAGGATCCAAACTTGCAGCAACAACTTGGTGCTTATATCGGTCTGGGGCTCTGATCAATCATCCAGAATCCAATCTGACCCAAGCCCACAGGAAGAAGCTGCGGGGTTCAGTCCCCTGGGACGTATTAAATCGGCAGCGCAAACCAGTCCTACCACCATCCCATGCGGTACTTTGTCCCCCCCCCCCCCCCCCCCACCCCACCCCCCGCCTTCCCCTTTCTTGCCTAAACCCTCCGGCCTACACACAAGGGAAAGCCTACAGCCCCTCAGGGCCTGAATCCAGCACTAGGACCGCAGGGGACTGGCCGTCCAGATTTACCTCGTGCTGTATAAATAGAGGGGCTTGGGCCCACAGGCCCTAACTAGAGCTGCTCCTCCAAATTTGCTAGGTTTCTACCTCACACTTCTGGCCCAACAATAGTTGTGCACACAAAACTCAGTTGTCTCCAAAGCTGCACCCTAGAGGAGATCGCTGCCTAGCTGGGGTCTCTGGGGTTCAATAAAACTCTCAGGTACCCTCTAAAATAACTTAGATGCGAATTTACCTCTTGAATCTCTCCGATCCTCTACCTGTCCTCAGATCCTCCCTTCTCACAACTACTTAGAGGGGAACTCAGTTTAGGGCGACTTCTGCTGCTAACTGGCCTCAGAATTCCCAGTTTCCGGAAACCTGGCCACACACAGAAGGGAGCAAAGAACTTAAAGTTTGGTAAGTTTATTTGCTTTTTTGCTTATAACTTGTATTTAGAGAATTCCTCAAAGCATCATGCTCTTAGGGGCCCATTGGTTGTTTCACGAGTTAAAAACAAAATATGTGAACACAAATGGACAAAGCATCTGAAGATCACTCAGAATGACTAATCCCACCATCCTTTTTTTTTTTTTTTTTTAAATAAATGTATTTATTTATCTATCGTGTGGTAGTGCTGGGTATTTGTTGCTTTTGCTCAGGCTTACTCTAGTTATGGTGAGTAGGGGCTACTCTTTGTTGTGGTGTGAAGACTTCTCATTGTGGTGGCTTCTATTGTCGTGGAGCACAGACTCGGGAGCTGTGGTACACAGGCTTAATTGCTCCAAGGCATGTGGGATCTTCCAGACCAGAGATGGAACCCATGTTTCCTGCATTGGCAGGCAGATTCTTATCCACTTGGCCACCAGGAAAGTCCTAATTCCACCATTCTTTTCTGCCTTCCTCTCTTCTGTGTATACTGAGTGAGCTGCCATCACATGTAAGATTATTTTAATGGTCACAGGGAAACTGAAGAGGCATAGGAATCTCTACCTGCAAGAAAGGCACAGCCCAGCACTCAAATCCTCCTAGGGAAGATAGACATATAACACCCAACTCCCACAGTATTATAAGAATTGAAACACATAATTCATGTGAGGTTCCCAGCACAGTCATGAGATAGAGAGAGGACATGCTACCATTCTTGTGAACCTATGGTAGATGTTAAAAAAATAATGCCTTAATGTATGAATGCATGCTGTTTCTATAAGGACAAATACAAACTAAAAATAATAACAAAAAAACCTGGCTTAATTTTCTTTGTTGAGCATAAGAGAAGAGACTATTTCCCCTCCTTTTCTTAGAGCATTTCCTTTAGAAACTTGTAAGTTCTTTTTCTGCTTCCTTGAAATGTATGTACAACCTTAAAAAAAAGCTATATAAGGCTCTTGTCAACTTTGCAACCCAGGAATATTTCCTTAAGGATCTGGAAGCCATCTCTTTGAATGGTAAACATCAAAGGAGATAGCAAACTTACCTCCCAGTTTCTTTAAGGGTAAGAACCTAACTTGGGCTTCTCAGGTAGCTCAGTGGTAAAGAATCTGCCTGCCAATGCAGGAGACTCCAGTTCAATCCCTGGGTGGGCAAGAACCCCTGGAGAAGGAACTGGCAACCCACTCCAGTATTCTTGCCTGGGAAATCCCATGGACAGCAGAGCCTGGCTACAGTCCATGGGGTCACAAAGAATTGGATACAATTTAGCAACTGAACAACATCAAGAACCTAACTTAGCAGGTGCCTTGCTCCATGCTGCAGAACTCTCTCCTGTCATAAAGATAGAAGTTTGTTTTTCCTCTGGATAAAGACAATTAGCTAACACAGTTGGTTAGTCCAATTACCTAGTGAGGTTAGGATGAACTTTTTGTGACAAATGATGCTATCACATCTTCTTATCTGAGAACTAGTTATTGTTTGTTTTGAGAACAAGTATGTAAACACTTGTATCTGCTTATCTAATATAGGACTTTCTAATATAGGTTAGGACTTTGAGTCTGCAGTCTCTTAGCAGATTGCCTGTGATGGACATCACTCTCTGGTTTAATACTTGTTTTATAGTAAAACTGTTTCCTTCCTCTACTACCTTTGTGGAGAGGACTTCTAGGTTGTAAGATGACGTAATTTTAAATTATATTACCCAACACTACCCGCTAGCAAAAGAGCGTTGACTTAAGCCATTTTCAACTTAAGAGGAAAACATCTCAGCTTGAAATTTAAGTGGCCCTCACAACTTTAATCTTTTATCTTCACTGATGAAAGTGAAGTCACTCAATCGTGTCCGACTCTGCGACCCCACAGACTGTAGCCTACCAGGTTCCTCTGTCCATGGGATTTTCCAGGCAAGAATACTGGAGTGGGTTGCCATTTCCTTCTCCATCATTGATGAAACATTAACTTAAAATAGCAAAGAAGCGGTAGGGTCCAAGGGACACCAAAGGGATTTTACTGATCCAGGAAAATCTCACTTGCCGCGGAGTAAATAAATCCGTGCGCACAACTACTGAGCCCGAGGGCTGCAAATACTGAAGCCAGACGCCTATAGCCCGTGCTCCCCAACAAGAGAAGCCACTGTTAGGAGAAGCCCAAGCCCAGCAAGGAACACCCAGAGCAGCCGAAAATAAATAAATAAATTTTAAAAATAAAAAAAAAATTAAAGAAAATTCAGAAGAAGAGGATTATGCCCTGCTGGGCAGAACAACAGTGGGACGAGAAGCCAGATTCTGATTCCTCCAGGCCCTGCCCTGTCGGCTCCGCCCTCAGTCGGCCCCGCCCCCAATCAGCCCCGCCCCTCTTGCTTTCAGTTCTGTCCCTGCCACCGCCCACGCCCCGCCCCTCACCGGCCACGCCCCGCCCCTCACCGGGCCCGCCCTCGCTCCGCCTGCGCAGGCGCAGTTTCCCGCAAACCCGGAAGCGGAGAGAGGGGCGCAGCCCTTGTTTTTTCTGTCACGACTGGGTATTTTAGACGCCCCTCAAGTCCCCGATCCGCCACATCCGAGGTTCAGGGGTCGTCACGTACGTTAAGACCCCTTCAACCACTCGTTCCGCGCTCGGTAAGTCCCCGCAGCATCGCGAGGCACTGAAGGCCTGACAGCTCCGCGGCGCGTCGGAGGTCCTTGTCTATTTCGAGTTAAAATTGCTCTGTAAAGCGGGTCCCCGCACTGGCCTTTCGGCCTTGGGTCCAGGTGACGCCTCTTGCCTGCTTGAAGTGCTTGCAGTGACTTCCACAGGCTCCGATCCTCTCTCTTTCTCAGCCGCGCCGTGTAAAGCTCTCACTCCCGGGATGGATTCTGGTCTGCCACTCGGCCGTGCAGACCTGGAGGCCACATCTTCTCCTTGGCCTCGGGGTCTTGGAGACATATCCCTCTCCTGACATCCTCCCTATCTACGCAGCCCTGGAGTCGGCCCCTCCCCTCCGTAGTCATCCTTTGCACTTTGCACTCACCGCCTTGGAGTTCTCTGCCCCCCGCGCTGGAAGAGGGGACACACACCCATTTGGTTACATTCTTTGTGTTTCTTCTGCACAAAACGCATCCCACTGTCTGTGCTTGTCGTGGTGTGTTTACATTCCCGAAGCCCCACTGGAAAATGCATTTCGTGGGTAGGGGACATCTCCCTATCTCTTCCGTACCTGTGAATGTACAGGGTAGGGGATGAGAAAGACCGAGAGAGAAAGGAAGAGTGAAAAAGAGAGGCTGAAACAGACGATGGACCAGGTGGATGTGGAGATACAGTCAGAGCAAAAGAGTGAGTCAGAAGAAACCTAGATAGAAAGGCGCCTCCAAAAAGACAAAGGGAAGCAAACTGGGTGAGAGAGACCTTGATCAGGGTAGATGTGGAAACTGCAAGGGGTAGGTACGTGGAACTGAGAGAATGAAGGGGAAATAAAAGCATCCGTGCCCTGGACAACAGAGAGAGTGGTCCTGGGACAGAAAGAGGGGGAAAGAGACGAAAGACAGGGAAAGCAGAGGGGGAAACAGAGCAGGGAAGAATTCTCTGGTATTAATCCCTCCCATGTCTTCCCTTTGCCCTCAGGGTGAGAATCCAGACTCCACTGTAGGACTTTACAGGAGCGGGCTCCAGAGGTGGGGTGACCCTCCAGAACTGGTCCAATTTGAGGGAAGATACAGGCCCTCCCATCCGGGGCTGAGCAGACATTGTCCTGTCCAGGGAGGTGCTGTGATGTTGCGGAGGCCACTCCCTATGGCTGAGCCCCGTTTTCAAGGAGGCGGGAGGGTGGTTGGGATCTGAGCTGTGAGCCATCAGCAGCCAAACTCCTGGCTGTGAGGGAGTTCGTGTCTGAATTCTGAGAGGCAGACTGAGGACGTTTACTCTATGTAGTAACCTCTGTGGGGTCTCTTAGGAGTGTGAGGACCATTGACCCATAAGAGGTTAAAGGGAAGAATTTCACAGACCATTTTGGGGGTAATCTGCTGTGTTTTGCGGAGAAGGTAATGGCATCCCACTCCAGTACTCTTGCCTGGAAAATCCCATGGACGGAGGAGTCTGGTAGGCTGCAGTCCATGGGGTCTCGAAGAGTCGGACAGGACTGAGCAGCTTCACTTTCACTTTTCACTTTCATGCACTGGAGAAGGAAATGGCAACCCACTCCAGTGTTCTTGCCTGGAGGATCCCAGTGATGGTGGAGCCTGGTGGGCTGCCGTCTATGGGGTCACACAGAGTTGGACACGACTGAAACGACTTAGCTGCAGCAGCAGCAGCTGTGTTTTGAGTGGGTGGATCTCATTATTACTGCCCAAGCTTTACTGTCCTGTGGGTTCTGCAGGATACAGATGACATCTTAGAAGTGTTTCCAAGATGGAAGATATTAGAGTCTCTGTGGAAAACGTGGATTGTTGGAGACATCACTCTTGCATTAGGATGTTCTGGTTGTGCCTGACTTTAGGGTGGGGTCTCCAAGAAGGAGGGCTTTCCTGATGGCTTGGACAGTAAAGAATCTGCCTGCAATGCGGGAGACCCAGCTTTGATCCCTGGGTCAGGAAGATCCCCTGGAGGAGGGCATGGCAACCCACTCCAGGATTCTTGCCTGGAGAATCTCCATGGGCAGAGGAGCCTGTCAGACTCCAGTCTCTGGGGTCGCAAAGAGTCCAACATGATTGAGCGACTAACATACAACACTCCAAGAAGGAATATACAGGATCCTGGGTTGGTGGGTGTCCTCCTGCTGGAACAAAAGCTACTGACATTTGGGACGTGCTGTGGGATCCTGTGGCAGAGTGTGCGGTCAGTGGGAGTTTCTGTCCTGTAATATTGTGGGGGACCCACTGGGAGCTTGTAGGAGTGTCTAGGGGACTGGGGTCAGGTGCTAGGGGTTTTCATTGGCAAGGAGGTGAGGGGGGCAGGTCTCTGGGCACGAATCTGAAGGGGCTGTAAGTCAGGACAGGATGGCACTCTTCTGCCACTCCTCACCAGGAGGGTAGCATGGTCTGAAGGAAGGTGTGGGAAAGTCCGTGTTGGACTCTGTGCGGGAGTTGCCTGTCCTGTCTCTCCTGAGACAGTGGGCACAGAGGACTATCTGTTCCATGTGGTGAGGTCCTCCCTGTGTGTGTGTTTGGGGCACAGGAAGGGGGTGTGTTGATCCCAAGCACTAAACGGCATATTTCTGACACTCAGGACCATCTTCTCAAGACCAGGCTTCGCCTGAGGAAGAAACCTAGAAGAGGAGGAAGAAGAAAGAAAAGGAGTCAGGCATGGCTCTTTCTCAGGTAAGGTCATACTCAGCCTGTCCTTCCTGAAATGCCCTTCTCTGGACTCACAAATCATGTCTGACTCTGAAGTGTCCTGTCTGACTCCTGTAGACACACACTCACCCGGGGCCTTCCCTCAGGACCTGTCGTCTCCACTTAGATCCCGTATCCCCATTACCCGGTGACCTGGCCCTTGTGAGGAGGCTCCCCTGGGCACCGTCCTGGGCAGGGCTTCTCACCCACAGGTTGGAGACGGGGTCTCAGTGCTGTTGGGCAGCAGGGATTGCTTAGGGCCCCTCTGGATGTGCTGTCTGCTCTCTGTCAACCAGGATGGAAGTCACGTTCTAATGTATAGGAATGGTTGGAAAATTCTGGAGAAGAAAAGTGGTAAGAGGAAACCAGCTCTGCTTGATTTAATAATGCATTCACAGCTAAGCAAGTGAATTGTGGTGTTTTTGGTTCCAAAATATTAATGATTCAGAATGCAGAAGAAAGTTCAGAAACAGACATCAGGGATTCAGGATGCTTTGTTTGATAATTGGCTTTAAAATATGGAGTCAGTCTAATTATCTAACAGGAGGTTTTAAAAAATTATTCTCAGTACATTCATCCCACAGGGATAATGTCATTCCTGCAAAGACTGCCTCCCAGCAGGTGTTTTAGGTAAAAAACAAAGACAGTGGAGCACGGAACTTTATCTTTGTCATCAGAGAGGCTATAGCCAAATTCTGGCTCCACCATTATTAATAAATTATTAAATTTTCTTGTAAGATCATGCGAGATATTTATTTATTTATATTTTTGTGGTAAAAATTCCAACAAAGCAGTGGCTTAGGTGCTAAGATGTGAGGCATCTTCTTCTCTGTCACTATGCCTCACGTCTCATTGAAGAACCACTGTCGTCAGTTTTGTGGCGAGACTCAGCTCAAATCTTGTAACACTGCATTTCACATCATTATGAGATTTTTAGGAAAAATTCTTCAAGGCATGTTTGTGATAATCCTTTATTCTGCACATTTTAAAACCGACACAGCATGTGGCTAGAAGTGGTTTTCATATTAGTAAACACAGATACACCTTGATCTTCACTGGGACATTCTCTTAATGAAGACACAAGGGACCTTTGCAGTTTTTTGCTGATGTAGAGAATGTGTTAGTGGCTACCCCTGAGCCTGCCGACTTTTCAGCAGATGTCTGAGGATTTCTTGGGCGTCTTAACATGTGACTGCTGGGACAAGAATGGCACATTTTGGGCTGCCCTGGTGGCCCAGTGGTAAAGAATCTGCCTGCCAATTCAGGAGACACGGGACCGATCCCTGGTCCAGGAAGATCCCATGTGCCTTGGAGCAACTAAGCCCATGCAACACAGCTATTGAACCTGTGCTCTGGAGCCTGGGAGCTGCTACTACTGAACCCATGAGCCCTAGAGCCTGTGCTTCTAAACAAAAGAAGCCATCCCAGTAAGACGCCTCTGCACTGCAACTGGAGAGTAGCCCCTACTCACCACAACTAGAGAAAAGCCTGGGCAGCAGTGAAAACCCAGCGCAGCCAAAAAAAAGAATGGCGCATTTCATATTTTGATAGATTTTGTCAGATGTCCTCCCCTAAAGCTGCAAAGGTCCCATCCCCACTGCCAAGCTGTGAGATTTCCTTCAATGTAAGCAAAACTTGATACTGTTTTCATCTTTCATACTGTTTTCATCTTTTGAAAATTTGGGGGAAAATCACAATCCTTTGTATTTCTGTTTTCCAACTACTTGTGAGTTAGTTTCATGCTTTTATGGAAATAAAACATGATTTTCATACTTTGCTCAGTTCTCTTTTGATATCTTTTTCTTTTTTTTTTATATATCTTTTAAAAAGCTATGTTTTGTAGTTGAATTCTTTATACATGCCCTGGTGTCTTTCCTAGTTTAGCATGTCTTTGCTGCTGCTGCTAAGTTGCTTCAGTCGTGGGCGGCTCTGTGTGACCCCACAGACGGTAACCCACCAGCCTCCTCTGTCCCTGGGATTCTCCAGGCAAGAACACTGGAGTGGGTTGCCATTTCCTTCTCCAGTGCATGAAAGTGAAAAGTGAAAGTGAAGTCTCTCAGTCGTGTCCGACTCTTCGCGACCCCATGGACTGTAGCCTACTAGGCTCCTCCATCCATGGGATTTTCCAGGTACTGGAGTGGGTGCCATTGCCTTCTCCAGGCGTGTCTTTGCAGTGAAACACAAATCTTTTTTTCCTGCCTTTGCTTTCTGATCTTGCTTGAGAAGGCCTCACCTGGCATAAGTTAAAAACACTGTCTTCCGTACAGTTCTAATCCTTCCTGTTTAAAATTATCTCTGTATTTCTTTTCATATCTTTCCATTATGGTTTAGCGCAGGATACTGAGTAGAGTTCCCTGTGCTCTACAGTAGGACTTGGTTGCTTATCCCTAAATCATCCAGTGTTTCTCCAAAGGTCTATTGCTGTGATAAGTTCTTTTTTTTTTTTTTATTGAATCTGCTAAATTAATGTACAACATTAGTACATTTCCTTAATATTGAATCATTTTTTAAAATTAGTGGAGTAAACTCCAGCTGACTTTTGTTAATGGCTTCCCTGGTGGCTCAGGTGATAAAGAATCTGCCTGCAATGCAGGAGAACCGGGTTCGATCCCTGGATCGTGAAGATCCCCTGGAGGAGGGAATGGCTACCTAGTCTAGTATTCTTGCCTCGAAAATCCCATGGAGAGAGGTGCCTGGGGGGCTACAGTCCATGAGGTCACAAAGAGTAGGACATAACTGAGCAACACTTTTCAAATACCTGAGTTAAATGGACAGATTTATGTTTCTGCATATATGTGGCCCCTGATTCTGCATATATGTGGACCCTGTCATGCTTGAAGACACCGTTCATGCTCTGGCCTTCTCCAGGTACTGAATATCATATAGTGTGTAAAACATAACCTGTATCTCCTCCATATGAACAATCCTATGTTGGATAATTTTCATCCGTGTATTTCTTTTATTATCCTCACAAATGGGAAATCTATAGTGATTCAGTGGATTTGATATCCTTTGCTGGAAAAATATAATAAAACTGAAAAAGTGAAAGTGTTAGTCAGTCATGTCCGACTCTGTGACCCCATGGACTGTAGTCTGCCAGGCTCTTCTGTCCATGGAATTCTCCAGGCAAGAATACTGGAGTAGGTAGCCTTTCCCTTCTCCAGGGGATCTTCCTAACCCAGGGATCAAACCCAGGTCTCCCACATTGCAGGCAGATTCTTTACTGTCTGAGCCACCAGGGAAGCCCCATAAAATTAGGAACAAATAGTTACTCACAATTACCTTACTCAAAATGATCCATCACCTCAACTGAATCAGTCCTTACTGCCTCTTTCCTATTCACATCTTGTGTGAAGATAAGCACTCTTCACCTGGTTCCTCAGTGAAAATGTGTTTTTTCATTTCAGGCACAGGTGACCGTCAAGGATGTGGCCATCGAAGTCTCTCAGGAGGAGTGGGAATTCCCGGACCCTGCTCAGAGGACCTTGTACCGGGACGTGATGGTGGAGACCTACAGGAACCTGCTGTCTGTGGGTGAGGATCACTTCCCTCCGGGAGTTGGGATCTGCCCCACTGAGTCTCTGGGGAACCCCTGTCTTGCTTGGTTGAGACTGAGGCTGAGCTGACTGTGAAGTGAAACAGAGCATAATGCAGCATCCAGAGTTGAACCTTCCCCTCTCTTTAGATGATCACACACTCCACACTAGATTTTTTTTTTTGTTTAATATTTATTTAATTTTTGACTGTGCTGAGTCTTTGTTGCTGCACGGGCTTTCCTCTAGTTGCGGCGCAAGGGCTTCTCGCTGTGGCGGCTTCTCTCTTGTGGAGCATAGGCCCTAGGTGCGCAGGCTTTAGTAGTTGTGGCACGTGGGCTCAGCTGTGGTTCCCCAGGTTCTGGAGCGCCGGCTCAGTAATTGGTGCATGGGCTTAGTCATTCCACAGCATGTGGGATCTTCCCAGACCAGGGATTGAACCCGTGTCTCTTGCATTGGCACGTGGATTCTTTACCACTGAGACATTAGGGAAGCCCTCCATACTAGATTAGTAATGGCTCCAGAAGATGAGTAAAAATAAAATCTTATGGCAAACTTCTAAAAATAACTGATTCTGTACCCACTCTTACCGTGTACTTTTGATTTGGTAGTTCTTGGAAGACAGCTAGGTATCTTTTTAAAAAATACTCCTTAAGCATTCAGAAAGAGACAGCCAGGAACAGATTTGTGCAATATTTCCCCCCACCCCTTTTCCTCTTAATATTTATTTGGCTGAGCTGGGTCTTGGTTGTGGCATGCAGGATTTTAGTTGCAGCATGTAGGATCTAGTTGCCCGACCAGGGATCAAACCCGGGTTCCCTGCATTGGGAGTGCAAAATCTTAGCCACTGGACCACCAGGGAAATCCCAGAATATTTTTCTAGGCACCCTGATGTCCTCTCTCCTTAGAAGAACACAGGGCTGGCAGTGTACTCTGGAAAATATACAGCCTGTTATGTTCCTCTCTTCTAAGCAGAAAACTCTCTTTTTGACCTGAATATTATTTCCATTTTGGAGCAAGTGAGAGAGCCCCAGAATGTGGAGAACAAGGTGAAAAAAGTGAATGTGTGGGGACATATCAAAGGTGTGAACACCAGGAAGAGCTCAGAAGGGCAGAGAGGAAGCCACACCGTTAACAGTTTTGGGGAAACTTCCCGGAAGTGGGGAAATTCTATGGGAAAACAAATGTTTATTTCCTGTGAGCTCTCAAAGGAAAAATTTTTTTCCTTCCACTCTTGGCTTTTCTTCTTCAGACATGTGAAAGTTCACCCTTCCACTACCAGTGGTGCTCCACTTGTGCAAAGACCAAGGTGAAATCTTGATCATGACCTATGACAGTCTTGTATACTTTGACCTCGTGGGGTTCTGGGAGGGCTGATTATAAGCGGTCCTCTTTCTTCTTTGGTTTCTTTCTTTCTTTGCGATTGCACTTGGTCTTCATTGCCACACAAGGGCTTTTCTCTAGTTGTGGTGGGCAGGGGCTACTCTTCCTTGTGGCATGCAGCCTTGTCATTGCAGTGGCTTCTCTAGTTATGGAGCACAGGCTCTGGGGCACACAGGCTCAGTATTTGCAGCTCCTGGGCTCTAGAGCGTGGGCTCAGTAGTTGTTGGGCTTATTTGCTCCATGGCATGTGGAATCTTAGTTCCCAGACCACAGATTGAACCCATGTCCCCTACATCGCAAGGTGGATTCTTAACTACTGGACCACCAGGGAAGTCAGGGTTGCTCAGTCGTGTCCGACTCTTTGTGACTCCAAGGACTGCAGCACGCCAGGCTACCCTGTTCTTCATTAATTTCTAGAATTTGCTCAAACTCATGTCCACTGAATCTATGCTGCCATCCAACCATCCCATCCTCTGTCGTCCCCTTTTGCTGCCTTCTATCTTTCCCAGCATCAGGATCTTCTCCAATAAGTTGGCTCTTCCCATCAGGTGGCCTTGGTATTGGAGCTTCAGCTTCAGCATCAGTCCTTCCAGTGAATATTCAGAGTTGATTTCCTTTAGGATTGACTGATTTGATCTCCTTGCTGTAAAAGGGACACTCGAGAGTGTTCTCCAGCACCACAGTTTGAAAGTATGAAAAGGAAAAAAGTGTCTTTATAGTCTTCCTCAAACTCTGTATCCTTATTGAACTGCTGCCTGGATGTTTTCCGTATTATTAAAAGGGAGGAAATGAAAGTCTCCAGATATTATTCTAGAATTGTTTTCTATTTCTTCCTTAAACTCTGTCAATGTTTGCTTCATGGATTTTGGGGTTCTCTTGTTTAGGTGCATATATTCATACGTATTGTAATTCCTTGATGAGTTATTATCCTTTTTTTAAACATATAATGGCCTTCTTTGTCCAGTAAAAAAACTTTGACTTAGAGTCTATTTTGTCTGATATTAGCCTAGCACTCCAGGTCTCTTGGGTTACTGTTTTTGTGTGAAACTTGTATTAGCTTGCTTGGACTGCCCTAACAAAGTACCATAGCTTGGGTGGCTTAAACACCAGGAATGTGTTTTCTTAACGGCTGTTTCATCTCCACAGGAGATTTGTTCAATAGCTTACCTTCCTGAATTATCTCAGCTGGATCTTCTGGGTAACTTACTGCAGCTCCTACATCAGCGCTTGTGGCTTCACCTTGCACTTCTATGTCCTGGAGGTGGCTTTTTTTTAAACCTCACGAGGCAACCTCAGCTAGCTTCAGACTTTTCTTCTGCAGCATCCTCTCTTCTCTCAGCCTTCTGAGAAGAGAGTCAGGGCCTTTGCTCTGGATTCAACTTTGGCCTAAGGGAATGTTGTGGCTGGTTTGTTCTTCTCTCCAGACCATGAAAACTTTCTCCACATCAGCAACGTGACTTTTTCGCTTCCTTATCATTTGTGTGTTCACTGCAGTAGCGCTTTTAATTTCCTTCAAGAACTATTCCTCTGAGTTCACAACTTGGCCGTCTGGTGTGAGAGGCCTAGCTTTTAGCCTGTCTCAGCTTTCAACATGCCTTCATCACTGACTGTAATCATTTCTAGCTTTTGTTTTAAAGTTAGAGATATGTGACTCTTCCTCTGGCTTGAAAGCTTAAAGGCCATTGTAGGGTTATTAGTCGACCCAATTTCAATATCTCTGTGTGTGAGAGAATAGAAATGTGCCAAGGGAGGGAGAGGGATGGTGGAATAGCCAGTCAGCGGAGCAATCCGGGCACAACACATTTATTAAGTTAGCTGTCTAGCTGTTGTTCAAGGGTCAGCTGTATATATTAAAAAAAAAACAAAACCACTTTTATTTATTTATTTGTTTTTGGCCGTGCTGGCTCTTCATTGCTGTGCGGGTTTTCTGCTCTAGTTGCGGTGAGTGTGCTTCTGATTGTGCTTGCTTCTCTTATTGCAAAGCACAGGCTCTAGGGCCTGCAGGCTTTAGTAGTTGCAGCAGTGGGCTCAGGAGCAACTGTACATTTTCAAATTGTGTTGTTAGTAGTTGTCCTGGGAATTACAGATAAAATCTTACTTTAAACAATGTAGTTACGATTAATACCCACTTAATTTCCATAGTATACAAAAACCTTGTTCCTTTTATATTGTCTCTCCCTCCTTGCTTGTTATTGTCCCATGCCAGATCTCCATACATTGTCTGTCCATCAGCATAAATGCAAAATTACTGTTGTATGTTGTCTTTTAAGTCAATAGGGCATAAAAAGAGAAGTTACAAACCAAAAGTATTTATTAATACTGACCTTATATTTGGCTATGTAAGTATCATTTATCATTTTTTATAGAATGAGTCTGCTGGCAACAGTGTCTCTCTGTTTTTGTTTCCTTGGCAATGTCCTAATTTTTCCTTTATTTATTTTTAGGTGTATATTTAATTTTTTAAAGACTTTATTTATTTTTAATTGAAGGATAATTGCTTTACAATATTGTATTGGTTTCTGCCATACCTCAACATGAATCAGCCATAGGTAATTTTTCCTTTATTTTTATAAAGAATAATTTAGACATACATAGAATTCTTGGTAGACAGTTATTTTTCTTGGCAGTTTGAAAATGTCTTCCCATTACCTTCTGACTTCAAATATGAGACACCTATGTGTCTGCTGTCAATCTGTATGTGCTCTGGTGTGGTAGTCAAAGGACACACTTGCAGAGATTATATAAGTTTACACAGTGTGAACAACCTGGTTATAGTGTTTTTGAGAGTAGGCTTCACTTGAAATAATTTGAAATGCATGTATCTTTTATTAAAGAATTCTATTTAGCTTTCTATTCTTAAACATTTATAGAGTTTGGTGGAGAAGTTTTTATCTCTTCAATGTAAATATTCAATGTAAATATTACTTTTAGGGTAATGTTCACCTTCCAACTCTAGTTAATATGAAGGCAGTAGTTATCTTTCAGATAACCTCCATTAGGTTCATGACCAAGGAATTATTACAGAAGAAGTATATTAATAACAGAGAATTATACCAACCAGTGGTCTTGGGAAGATTCGGAAACCATGGTAATAAAGAATCTGACTTCAGTGAAGTCTGGGGAAATACCTTTGAATTTGAGAATAAGTATGGATATGAAGGAAGAAATTCCAAAGGAACACTTATGGCAAATAACATAAATCTCACTGGTAGAAAAGGTGAACAAGACAGCAAACCCAGGATTAATTTACCTTTAAAACCAAGTGTTTCTTTAAGAAAAAGTACATGTCAGTTTTTAAAAAATAGGAGGTCCTTTGTAAAGAATTTGTTAAAAATAAAAAATGGCACAGTTTATGCAGGAAACAAGTATACAAAATGTTTTGAAAATAGAACTGGATTAAGCTTTCAGTCACATCTGATGGAATGGAAGAAATTTCAAACTGAAGAGAAAATTTATGAGTGTAATTAAGTTGAAAAGTCTATCAAAACTTGTTCCTCAATTTTATCACTTCAAAGATTTCCTCTTAGTGTCAAAACCAACATTTGTAATAAATATGGAAAGGACTTTGTGTATCCTTCATTGCATACACAGCAACAGAAAACCAACATTAGTGGAAAACTGTACAAATGTAACGACTGTGAAAAGACTTTTAGCCATCTTTCAGTCCTTACTAGCCATCAGAGAATTCATTCTAAGCAGAGACGTTACAACTGTAATGAGTGCAGTAAAGCATTTAAACAGTTCTCAAACCTCACAAGACATCAGAGAATCCACACTGGATAGAAACCATATAAATGTAATATATGTGACAAGGTCTTTAATCAAAATTCCCACCTTAAAAATCACTGGAGAATTCATATGGGAGAGAAACCCCACACATGCAATGAATGTGGCAAGGCATTTATCAAATGTTCAGACTTTTGGTGTCATGAGCAAATTCACACTGGAGAGAAACCTTACAAATGTAATGAGTGTGGCAAGGGTTTTACCAAACGTTCATATCTTTGGGATCATGAGAGAATTCATACTGGAGAGAAACCATACAAATGTGTTGAATGTGGCAAGGTTTTTAGGCAGTGGTCTACCTTCGGGATTCACCGAAGAATTCATACTGGTGAGAAACCCTGTAAATGTAACGAGCGTGGCAAAGCTTTTAAACAGTGACTAAGCATCAGAACATACATCCTGGAGAGAAGCCACACAAATGTACCGTGTGTGGCAAGGCTTTCATCCACATTTCAAGTCTTGAAACATCAGAAAATTCATACTGGAGAAAAACCATATAAATGTAATGAATGTGGTAAGACTTTCATCCAGTGTTCAAGTCTTACAGAACATCAGAGGATCCACACTGGTGAAAAACCTTACAAGTGTAATGAGTGTGGCAAAACCTTCACTGTGTGTTCAAGCCTAATAAAACATAAAAGGAACCATACCAGAGAGAAGCCTTACAAATGTCATGACTGTGACAAGGCCTGTACACAATTTGTACACCTTACTAGACATCAGAAAATACATACCAAAAAGAAACACCTTGAATGTAATATACTTGATAATGCTTTTAGTCAGAGCTCAAGCTTGGAGGCTCATCAGAGAATTCATGGTAGAGAGGAAACTTACAAATGTAATGAATGTGGCAAATCCTTTAACTGGGGCTCACGTCTCACCAGACATCAGAGGATCCATATGGGAGAGAACGCTTATAAATGTAACATATGCAGCAAGGCCTTTAGTAAAAACTCAAACCTTAGAATTTATCAGAGAATTCATACTGGAGAGAAACCTTACAAATGTAATGAGTGTGGCAAAGCCTTTAAGCAGTACTCAAGCCTCACTGAACATCAGAATATGCATCCTGGAGAGAAGCCACACAAATGTAATGTGTGTGATAAGGCCTTTATCAAACACTCACATCTTTGGGGTCATGAGAGAACGCATACCAGAGAGAAGTCACACAAGTGTACTGAATGTGGCAAGGCCTTTGGACAATGGTCTGACTTTAGGATTCACCAAAGAATTCATACTGGAGAGAAAGCCTTAGAAATGTAATGAATTGGGTAAATCACTTGATCCTTTTAAACAACAGACTTACAATTTATACTTGGGAGAACTAAGTGTCTAGTCTTAGATGATTCAGCTTAAGATGTTAAGTTCTTCACAGTTATTAAAAGTCAAAATCATTTGAAATTTATGACATGATGGGTGTTGGTAGAGCAAGGAGATCTTTGGAAATGTACCATTTATTCTTTTTAAAAATACTTTTATTATATGAAGTTTCTGGAAAAGGCTGTGTTACTCTTGATGTCTTTCAACCCAAAGTTTAAAACTGATTGATACCCTCCTCCAGGGGATCTTCCCAACCCGGGATAAACCCAGGTCACATGCTTTGATTCCCTGGTGGCTCAGATGGTAAAGAGTCTGCCTGCAATGTGGGAGACCTGAGTTCGATCCCTGGGTCACGAAGACCCCCTGGAGAAGGGAATGGCTACCCATTCCAGTATTCTTGCCTGAAGAATCCCAAGGACGGAGGAGCCTGGTAGGCTGCAGAAGAAGTGTGACCCTCTTCACACTTAGGGTCGTTAAGAGTCGGACAGGACTGAGTGACTTCTTTTTCACTTTTTTTTCATATGTTACCATCATGGGCTCTGGGAAGGGATCAGAAAGATAAAAAGGCCTACTTTTATTAGGTGGAAGTGAAGTGAAGTGAAGTGTTAGTCGCTCAGTCATGTCTGACTTATTTGTGACCCTAAGGACTGTAGTCCGCCAGGCTTCTCTGTCCGTGGAACTCTCCAGGCAAGAATACTGGAGTGGGTAGCTATTCCCTTCTCCAGGGGATCTTCCCGACCAAGGGATTGAACCCAGGTCTCCTGCATTGCAGGCAGATTCTTTACTGTCTGTGCCATCATGGGGATTGTTCATATTCATGTTTCTGGAAAGGACAAGGACACTGAATTTTAACATACAATATAGTGTTTCTGAATGAGAGCACAGGGATGGGAGGAGAATATATGTACAACAATGACGTAAGTCATAATAATTTCAGATCCTCTTGTACAGGTCTGTTGCTATGACAGAGGACCCACTGGATTCTGAGAAACCAATGTTCTACCAGTCGAGTGTGAAACAGAGCAGCCATTAAGAGACTGAGATATTCTTGACAATAGCATGATATGTTAGTAGGGATTGCTTTCTGTGGTAGAAATAATGGAGAGGAAATCACGGTCATCCTCTCTTTTCAAAGAAAGTAACTGTTGTATGTCAAAGATGAGGGAAGAATTAGTCTTACTCTTAGTGACTAAAGATAGCAGTTATCTGGGACATCCCTGGTGGTCCAGGGCTTCCCTGGTGGCTCAGACTATAAAGAATCTGCCTGTATTGCAGGAGACCTGGGTTCGATCCCTGGGTCGGGAAGATCCCCTGGAGGAGGGCATGGCAACCCACTCCAGTATTTTTGCTTGGGAATTCCATGGACAAGGAGCCTGATGGGCTATAGTCCATGGAGTCACAAAGTGTCAGACATGACTGAGCAACTAACACCTCAAACTTCCCTGGTGGTCCAGTGGCTAAGACTCCTTGCTTCCAATGCAGGGGGCCCAGGTTTGATCCCTGGTCAAGGAACTAGATCCCCCTTGCTGCAAAAAGATCCTGTAAATAAATTCAAAAAAGAGAAATCAGTTATCAGAGAGGAAAACTTAATCAAAACACCCAGAATGCACTATACATGTGTAAGATTCATGTTTAACCACTGTATCACTATGATACTATTTTATTCAGAATGTGTCATAGTTGTCATGCTTTATTAATAAAATTTAATCATTGTAAAACTCTAAATGAAGTTTTTTCTATCTTATCAAGCCTATCCACCTCACTGTGGTACTTCATAACAAATACTAACAATACATCTGTAGGCAGTCAGGTTGAAAGGCACCTGTAACAATTTCTTTGCATGATGGAATCAAACAACATACAATCTTATGAATATATATTCATAACTTCCTTGAGTTTTTTTTTTTTTTTTATCTACACTCCACCCCGTGCATATTTACGTGCCTATGAATAAATACCACAGCAGTACAACTTTAGACTATGGCTTCCCAGGTGGCACTAGTGGTAAAGAACCCATCTGCCAATGCAGGAGACGTAAGAGATGTGGGTTTGATCCCTGGGTCAGGAAGATCCCCTGAAGAAGAAAATGGCAAGTATTCTTGCTTGGAGAATTCCGTGGACAGAGGAGCCTGGTGGGCTACAGACCATGGGGTCCCAAAGAGTCATACAGCTGAAGCGACTTAGCATGCACACATTGCCCTCTTTAATGTTTGAAGTACTATTTGTAAATGTGTACCAATGATTGTATTTCAACATGCCCTTTTTTTGTGTGCCTGTGTAAGACCCGTGGCTTGCACTGGCCTTGATTTGTGCTTAGTCACTGAGTCGTGTCCGACTCTTTGTGACCCCATGGACTGTAGCCTACCAGGCTCCTCTGTCCTTGGGATTCTCCAGGCAAGAATACTGGAGTGGGCTGCCATTTCCTTCTCCAAGGCCTTGATTTCCATGAGGTCAACATTAATAGTGTAGCATATGTAATGGGATTGAATTACAGCTGAGGAATTGGTATAGGAAAACCCAACCTAGGGAACTTTCCTGGTGGTCCAGTGGTTAAGAATCCACCTGCCAATGTAGGGGAGGTGGGTTCGATCCCAGATCTGGGAAGATCCCACGTGCCTTGGGGCGACTAAGCCCATGCACCACAACTATTGAGCCTTCCCACTGCAGCTACTGAGCCCTGTCCCGCAACTGCTGAAGCATGCGTGCCCTCGAACCCGTGCCCTGCACCAAGAGAAGAGCCTGCACAGCAACCAAGACCCAGCACAGCCATAGATAAATAAATAATCTTTTTTTTTGAAAGGGAACTGACAGTGAGCCTGACTTACCATTTGCCCCAAAGAGGAACATCTTTATTTACCCATAGAGCAAACAAATCTATGCACTGTCCCAGAGGGTGACCCTGTACCTTTTTCCCCAAAGCTGTTTTTCAGGCAAACAGGAAAAAAACTGTCTATAAGACAGGCCCATACATGAGAAATCCATAATTGTCTTCCAACAATGTCTGTCCCTTGTTTCTTTGCCATATTCACTGCTGGCAAACATTCGCACATGTACACCAGATGGTCGACTGTTCTTTTTTCCTGACACATAAGACCAGATCTATTTGTTTGCCTCAAGCAACATTTGATTAAGTTTAATATCTACAGGATACTATGTATCAGGATGAGGCTTAATTCACCCCAGTACAGCAATGTAGGGGACTTCCCTGGTGGCTCAGACAATAAAGAATATCTGCAATTCAGGAGACCCGCGTTTGATCCCTGGGTCAGGAAGATCCCCTGGAGAATGGAATGGCAACCCACTCCAGTATTCTTGCCTAGAGAATTCCATGGACAGAGGATACTGATGGGCTACAGTCCATAGGGTCATAAAGAGTTGGACACGACTGAGTGACTAATACTTTCACATTTCATAGCGATGTAGGTTCCACACTGAACCAGCTGTAAAGCTCAATACCCATTAGCATGGATTTTATTTTTTAATTAAAAATCTTTTAAAGGATGACTGTTTTAAAAAAGTTAATTACAGATTTTATTAAACCCAAATGGCCATTCACATATAATCAATACACTGTGACTTTTTTTTTGGTCATGCCTTTCAGCTTGCAGGATCTTAGTTCCCTGATAAGGGATCAAACCCGCTGCCTGGCAGTGGAAGTGTGGAGTCTGAACTACTGGACTCCCAGCGAAGTTCCACAAGCATGTCTATTAGAAAGACTTTTGATTTTTCCCTAAGTTTCTGCATTAACATTCTCAAGTGATGAGTGAATAGACAATGGATTATTGTGCAAAAACTAGCAATTTACATAATTCTGACTAAAAGTGACAGCTTTTGTATTCATTATCCACGCAAAGTAGAGCCTGGGTGTCGTGGAGTCAAGTCTCTTGAGCAGAAAGGGGCTAATCGTTGAAAAACACAGAAATTAGGGCAGAAGTTTTCAGGAACCACCAATTGGGATTATGAAAAACAAAGTAAGGAATGTGAAAGATGGAGGAAAGGGTGTAAAAAAAGATACAAAGGTGCTCACAAGAACAAGGATGTTCTGGGTAGCTCTGGACTCAGCAGAGGATCTGGGAGACACTCTCTTCCTAGCAATGTGTTGGACTCATTGTTTGTGTCTGTGTACGATGATAACAATGAAGCCTCTGGTCCAGATTGTGAGCACAAAAAATACAGCTTCAGGGACCACTGTCAGTGCTGCATACACTGAGCCTGTTTCTTTCTCATGATAAGTAATAAAACAGTACTCTATGTCTCTGTGATGTTTGTCATGCTCCATTTGCTTAACATATACAATGTATACATAGGAAAAATTAAATTTACAAACGTGTATTGGGTCCAGAAGAAGAAAACGCAAAAGCCAACATTTTGGGGGGCTTTGACTTTAGGATCCTTTCAACAGGAGTTCATTGGGCTGATGGTAATGGCTTGGAAGACACTCAAGAGGCAGACGGTGCTGATAGACATACCCCTGCCCGCTCTACGAACATACAAAAGAAGCTTCCTGGCAAAATTACTGAAAACACGTTTCAACCTAAAAGGTGCTATTGTCTGCGGAACTCCTTTAGAGAGAATGACCAAGAAGTTGGCTATCGTCAGGTGCTTGTGAATCAAATCCATGGCCCTTATCCTGCATTCAGTGTGGTAAAAGAATAGGTACTGACAAAGAAGGGAGAAATCGCCCAGAATTCCAATCATAGTCTGTGACAGGAAGATGATTCCTATTGCCACATCCCTGAGGGGAGATTCTGTCATTTGACATGTTTTCCTTGAAGTTATGGCAACAAACATTCCTCTGAGCAAAAAGACTCATTGAACTTTTGACACCACGAATAATGGTACTTGTTGGCTCCTGATCAATTGCCAAGACTTCATGAGATGGAAAGAGATGGAGAGATAGCCAGTCTATTTCAGTGGGAAAGTCAGCAGTAAGGATGAAATGAAGTTAACCTGGGGCAAACAGTGACAAGTGATAGAAATGGAACCAAAGTGTAATACAACATGAAAAAACAGAATAGGCTGACATTTGCTAGACATGTTGGAGAAAAGAAAAGCCTCAGGGACTTCCCTGTGGTCCACTGGGTAAGACTTTGCCTTCTAGTGCATGGGGTGCAGGTTCAATCCCTGGTTGGGGAACTAAGCCCACATGCCTCTAGGCCAAAAAACTGAAACAAAACAGAAGCTATGTTGTATGAAATTCCATAAAGACTTTAAAAATGATCCACATCCAAAAAAACTTTAAAAAGTCTCTATCACTACCCACATCACTTAACAAATGAATTCTACATGGATTGCTCATCTCAGTTTTAAAGAGAAATAGTGTTTGTATTGCTATGGTCTTGCAATTAAGATATATCCTAAACAGCTCCAAAAATATTACCCATATAGGTGAAATGACTGTAGCTAATATGAATAAAAACTGATTTTTATCAAAACACACACACTGAGATATGACTTGTAACCAGAACAAAGAAGTCTTGCAGACGACACAACAAGATACACAATGGGCAAATCTTTGCTACAGAAGTTTTGAAAACCAGATTAGTCAGTGCATAGTACCTGTGTAAAATAATTTAATGTCTTTAGTCATCAAAAATTAAAATATAACCACCACCTATCTATTGTCAAACACCAGCAAGAAATCAAAAATAGAAATGACAGTGATAACAAGTTTTGGCTAAGATATGGTCTACCAAGAATCTCATGCACTGGTGGTAGTTGTTACAGCTGGTACCAAAATTTTGGAAAATTGTGGTACCTATTTCAGCAGACCAGATGTAATCCTATATGCCAATAATTCCACTCCCATGAATATACTCAGAAACTTGTACATGTATCACTGAAAGATTAGTTATAGGATTTATATGCCATAATTATGAATTACTCATTCCTCATATTAGTCCTAGACTCATAACTACCCACTTGCCCATTAACAGTAGAATGAATCAATTAATTTACTCATATTCACAATGGTATCCTAAACAGCAGTGTGAATGAATGCTAGCAGTAGGATGCAATGATACAGACAAATTCTCAAAATTATCTGGAATGGAAACAAAGTCAATATGAAAGAGTTCCTGGAGTATAATTCCAATTAAGTAAATTATCAAATGAGCAAAAGTGATCTGATCTCTTAACTGTTAGAATAAATCAAATCTACATCCCAACAATTCCACTTCTACCAATATACATGATAGAGTTATGTTCTTGGAGACAGTTACTCAAGGAGGCATGGGAAGGGTTTTGGAGGGCTGAACATTCTGTTTCTTGATCTAGGTGTTGCCTATGGAAGTTTGGGCATCAAGGAGTTCCACTGAACTGTGCAATTATAATCTTGTGTATATGTCTTGAGTTTTTAAAAAATTCTTATCACACACACAAAAAACTTGGGAGTTGCCGGGAAAAACTTGTCCTGTGAATGTGTTTGATCTGCTGACTGTGCCTGTGCAGGATGAAGCTTAGTTACAGATCTGCAACCCAGATGGTGAAACATCAGACAATAATAACCCTGCTCCATGTAGTGAGTCACTGACTTTGTTAATGAAATTCAGCGGAGCAGTATCGCATTTTTTTGTTCTTTGTGATGGTTTTGTCACTCTATTTGGCAATCATATACACAGCAATAAAATGATATTTACCAGCATATACAGTGTTCAGCAGAGCAAAGTGGGAGCTTTACTTCAAGTTCCACCCACTTGGGTTTCCTAGGGCTGATCCATGATGACTGGAGACACTTAAGGGGCAAGTGGTGTCCACAGACATGCTCTGCCAGCTCTGTAAGGAGAGAAAACAAAATCTGGATGGATAAATCACAGAAGGCATGCTTCAACTAGAGGCTGCCCTTGTCTCTGGGACACCTTCAAAGGGAATGGCCAAGAAGTGACTGTAGTCAGGTGTTTCAGAATTGAATCTGTGGGTCTCAACCTGCATTTGCTGTAGTAAAGGAAGAGATAAAGGTAAAGAAGAGAGAAAATGCCCAGGATTCCAACAATAGTCTGAGATAAATAGACCTTTCTTAATTGCCAAAAATCTGAAGGCCATTCTGCTAGTTCCCAGTGGCTGATATTTGTCTTCAGAGCAGTGTATCCTCTGTGGGAACATATAGTATGGGCTATATTTATGATATCAACTGATAGCCAATATACCCTCTGAGAAATATTTACTTCAAGTTTGGTTTTGTAAAGAGGCTTCCCAGTGTGAATAAGTGCTTACTTAGCACTTATATGAAATTATTGCTATTCTGTCATATATTTGGTTGTTGTTTTTTAGTTGCTAAGTCATGTCTGACTCTTTGCTACCCCTATGGACTGTAGCCCACCAAGTTTTTCTGTCCATGGGACTCTCCAGGCAAGAATACTGGAGTAAGTTGCCGTTTCCTTCTCTAGGGGATCTTCTAGACCCAAGGATCGAACCCCCATCTCCTATGTTGGCAGGCGGATTCTTTACCACCAGGGAAGCCCCGTATATAGGGTACCTTCTTTGATTTTCATAACTGCGTGAGATGGGCACTGGCATTATTTTCATTAAAAAGACAAGGAAGCCTAAGTTACATAGAGTTTAAACAGTTTGTCTAAACTCACCCCAACACTGGTTTGGATCTAATGGTTTAAATATGGCTAGGCTGGTTGCTAATACTATGTCCCAACCAGTGTGATACACTAACTGATCATGTCAGCTGGTTATCTAGTAATCTAGACCTATATTTTAGTTTTGTAGTTATACTTTTATTTCATATAATTTTAATTTAATTTTATAATTTTGGTTGTAAAAAATTTCCTTTTTATTTATTCTATAGGTCATTATCAAATATGAATAACATTTTAGAGATAATAAAGTATAGATGCTGTAATTAGAGGCTAATTCTACAGAGACTTCCACATGTCCAAGTTGCATTGAATGAATATAAGATTTGTTCAATATTAATTTGGCAGCAGAAGGTCTCATTTGCTATCATGCCAGGGACAAAAACACAATGACATCTTCCACATTAATTATCAGATAATACTACCTTGTTCCTACACTGTGATACATGAAATACTAATAGGTGATAAAACAAGGGAGGCTGGAAATAGGGTTATTAATAATTTTAGTCTCAGTGCTCAGTATTTATTAATACTTATATTAAATGAAACTATTTGTAAGGCAAGATTTGTGAAAGATACTAAAGTACAAGAGATGTACAAAGGAGTCGGGAGAATATGGAATCTTGTGCATCATATAAATTGAAATAATAAAATGAGCTGTGAGCTTAGATAGATGTTAGAATACTGTTAAACTTAATTTTTTTTTCAGGTGAACATTTAAAAAATTTATTTATTTTAATTGGAGGCTAATTACTTTACAATATTGTCGTGGTTTTTGCCATACAGTGACATGAATCAGCCGTGGGTGTACATGTGTTCCCCATCCTGAACCCCCCCCCCGCCTCCCTCCCCATCCCATCCCTCAGGGTCATCCCAGTGCACCAGCCCTGAGCACACTGTGTCATGCATTGAACCTGGACTGGCGATCTGTTTCACATATGATAACATACATATTTCAGTGTTACTCTCTCAAATCATCCCACCCTCGCCTTCTACCACAGAGTCTGAAAGTCTGTTCTTTATATCTGTGTCTCTTTTGCTGTCTTGCATATAGAGTTATTGTCACCATCTTTCTAAATTCCATATATATGCGTTAGTATACTGTATTGGTGTTTTTCTTTCTGACTTACTTCAATCTGTATAATAGGCTCCAGTTTCATCCACCTCATTAGAACTGATTCAAATGAGAATACTGTTAAACTTTAGATTAAAGAAAACAAGATAATGTTAGGTCATGACAACTGTTTTCTGAAACACATAATTTTAAAGGGCTTTCCTAGTGGTTCAGTGGTAAAGAAAACACCTGCCAATGCAGGAGACAGGGGTTCCATTCCTGGTCCGGGAAGATCCCACATGCCATGGAGCAACTAAGCTGCACACCAGAACTACTGAGTCTGTGCTCTAGTTCAGTTCAGTTCAGTTCTGACGCTCAGTCGTGTCTGACTCTTTGCGACCCCGTGGACTGCAGCACGCCAGGCCTCCCTGTCCATCACCAACTCCCGGAGTTTACTCAAACTCATGTCCACTGAGTCCGTGACACCATCCAACCATCTCATCCTCTGTCGTCCCCTTCTCCTGTCACCTTCAATCTTTCCCAGCATCAGGGTCTTTTCCAATGAGTCAGCTCTTCGCATCAGGTGGCCAAAGCATTGGAGTTTCTGCTTCAGCATCAGTCATTCCAATGAATATTCAGGACTGATTTCCTTTAGGATGGACTGATTGGGTCTCCTTGCAGTCCAAGGGACTCTCAAGAGTCTTCTCCAACACCATGGTCCAAAAGCATCAATTCTTTGGTGCTCAGCTTTCTTTATAGTCCAACTCTCATGTTCATACATGACTACTGGAAAAACCATAGCCTTGACTCGACAGACCTTCGTTAGCAAAGTAATGTGTTCTAGAGCCTGGGAGCTACAATTACTGAGCCTGCCCTCTGCAACAAGAGACAACACAGCAATGAGAAACCCGTGCACTGCAACTAGAGAAAAGCCTGCATAGCAACGAAGATGCAGCACAGCCGAATAAGTAAATATAAAATAAATAAAAATTTAAAAATCCTACAGTCCTTAAATACCTAATAAATGATCCTTCTTTATCATTGGGATTGTTTATCATTGATCATCCACAATGAGGATTTAATTAGGTTATATTAGGAGCCATCAGGTTTGATGCAAGGGCTAATACCCTAGTTTCTTTTTAAAAGCTCAGCTCACAACTAAGAAATTATTCTGCCTCCCTGTCCTGCTTTGCCACTGGATCTGATCCTTCTCTATCCACCAGAATTCCTTTTCCAGACATGAACACTTGCTCAGATTACCTCCTTTCCTGACTCTGCCTCAGACTGAAGCAGAAAATACCATACCTGACTCCTTCCTTTTTCCAGGGGGGTGGGCTCAGTGTGAAGGTCATGGATGCCAGGAAGTGTGTGAGAATGAGGTGGCCAGACCCTGAGATAATGGGTTTGTGATCTGTGACCTCACCCCCTTGAGAACTGCAATTACCACTTCTCTTGTAGTGGCAATGACAGGGCAGTCTTGGGGAGCTGAGAATGTTTATGATAAAAGTTTTTCCCAGTTGCTAATTACAAAAAACAATTCCAATTTTCTTGTAAGTGTCTCCAAAGAGACTGTTGACATGCTTGGAGAGGCCCTTAACTTTTTCATGATTCACAATGGAGACAGGATCTCTGATGGAAGGAGCAGTAGAAATCGGAGTCTTGACTTGGGAGTGACAGGCAGCAGAATATATGTGCCTCCCAGGATTCCCTGAGAAGTTCTTCCACTAAGTATCCATTTTATTCTTCTTAAGCTTCAGAGTATCTAGCTGCATGGTTAACTTAAGTACTCAGCAGATACATGGAATCAGAGAGAGTTCAAGATGAATTTTTAATGAAATAAGTATAAAAGGAACAATATGTCGATAGTTTACATTAGAAATCGCTGTCCTGGGAGAATGGAGACAGGTATATGTATGACTGAGTCCTTTCCCTGTTCATCTGAAACTATCACAATACTGTTAATTGATTATGTGTGTGCTAAGTTGCTTTGGTCATGTCCGACTCTTTGCATCCTTATGGACTGTAACCTGCCAGGCTCCTCTGTGCATGGGATTCTCCAGGCAAGAATAATGGAGTGGGATGCCATGCCCTTCTCTAGGGGATCTTCCTGATTCAGGGAATGAACCTAAGTCTCCTGCAGGTTCTTTACCTCTAGTGCCACCTGGGAAGCCCCATTAATTGGCTATACTCCAATATAAAATAGAAAGTTAAAAAAAGAGAAATCATTGACCTAATTTGTACCAATTTGTATAAGTGAAAATTAATTTGGAAATGGTGATAATAGACATTTCTAGAACATTGTATTTTATCAATACAGATCCCAACACTGATATGAAGTGCAAACAGAGAAATATCCACAGAAGACAGAGTGGTATTTATAAAAGTGCCCGTCACAAATGAAAACACCAGGAACAGATGGTTTAGCAGACAGTATCAACTATTCTTTTTTTAAAATGTATTTTTGGTTGCACTGGGTCTTCACTGATGCACATGGCCTTTCTCTAGTTGTGGTGAGCAGGGGCTACTCTCTAATTCTGGTGCATGGACTTCTCATTGTGGTGGCTTCTATTCTCCCAGAGCACAGGCTCTAGACCCATGGTCTTGAGTAGTTGTGGTGCACAGGCTTAGTTGTCCCATGGCCTGTGGAATCTTCCTGGACCAGGGATCGAGTCCATGTCCTCTGCATTGACAGGGGGGTTCTAAATCACTGGACACCAGGGAAGTCCTCTGCTATTCTTTTAACCATTCAGCAGTACTGAATGCTTACCAGAGGTCTTTGCACATACTTTCCCTGAATTTCATTAAGGGCCACTCATTGGTTATACAATGAATGATGAGACATGAACTTTAAGGGGCAAAATCACTCCTTTTCATTTTCCAGCAGGCAAACACACAATCTGAACAAAGCCCACTATCCAGTTGCCCTGTGAGAGTTTTCAGTCCAACTGAGAAGTTTGAGAGTGAAACATAATCAGTCAGGCCACACCTATTTTTGACACTAACTGCAAGTGTGCGGGTTCCCAAAACCACACTCAGTTTCAATAATTCTCTAGAAGGACTCAGCACTCACTGAGAGCTGGTCCACTCACTGTAATGCTTGATTACAGGGTAAAGATACATTCCCTGGTGGAACAGATGATAAGGAATTCGACTGCAATGCAGGAGGCCTGGGTTCGATCCCTGTGTTGGAACGATCTCCTGCAGAAGGGAATAGCAAGCCACTCCAGTATTCTTGCCTGGAGAATCCCATGGACTTCTGTGGGCTATAGTCCTTGGGGTCATAAAGAGCTGGACACGACAGAGCGACTAAGAAAATAACATCTGTCAGTGGAGGAGATGCATGGGCCAGAGTTCAGGAAAAATAGTCAAACTGGAGCTGCAGTTTTCCTCTCCCCATGAAGTGATGGTATGTCATTTTCCTGGCATTGATACCTGACTTCACAGGAGTACGGCCACCAGGGAGCGTCACCCAAGCCCAGGTGCCCAGAGTGTTGTACTTGAGCTCCATCAGGATCTGTCTGTGTGGTTGACCTTTAGTCTCCAGTTGTTCTGAGAGTCAGGCTATTCCTGTTATCTCCAGTTCCTCTAGAAGCCAGCCTGATAGCACACAGCCTAAAGCCCCAGCTGACTTATAATGTGAGACAGGCTGGTGTCCACCCCATGAAACAAACTAAACTATTCCTGCTATCAGAAAGGCAATCTACAGAATGGGAAAAAATATTTGCAAATGATGCAACTGATGGGGATTAATCTCCAAAATATACAAACAGCTCATACAACTCAATACCAGAAATTCAAGCAAACCAATCAAAAAGTGGGCAGAAGATCCAAATAGACATTTCTTCAAAGAAAGTGTACAGGTGGCCAACAGGCTCAGGAAAAAATGCTCAACATCACTAATTACCAGAGAATTGCAAATCAAGACTAGTGAGATATCACCTTACCCTGGTCAGAATGGCCATCATCAAAAAAGTCTACAAATAATCAATGGTGGAGAGGGTGTGGAGAAAAGGGAATCCTCGTTCATTGTTGGTGGGAATGTAAATTGGTTCAGCCACTATCAAGAACAGGATGCAGTTTCCTTAAGAAAACTAAAAACAGAGCAATTAATACCATATGATCCTACAATGCCACTCCTGGGCATATATCCAGAGAAAACTATAATTTGGAAAGATACATGCATCCCAGTGTTCACAGCAGCACTCTTTACAGTAGCTAAGATATGGAAACAACCTAAATGTGCATTTCCTGATGAATGGATAAAGAAGATATGGTATATAAACACAATGGAATATCACTCAGCCATTAAAAAGAATGCAATAATGCCATTTGCAGCACCGTGGATGGACATAGGGATTATCATACTAAATAAAGTAAGCCAGATATAGAAAAACAAATAGCATATAAAATCGCTTATATGTGGAATTTTTTTTAAAAAGATGCAAATAAGCTTGTTTACAAAGAGAAAGAGGGGGAAAAAAAAAGAGAAAAAAAAAAGACTCACAGACATAGAAAACAAACTTATGATTATCAAAAAGGAAAAGAGGGAGGAGGGATAAATTAGGAAGTTGGAATCAACTTATACATATTACCATATATAATATAGATAAACAACAGGGACCTAGTGTATAGCACAGGGAATTGCACTCAATATTTTGTAATAACCTATAAGGGAAAAGAATCTGAAAAAGAAAAAAAAAATAACTGAATCACTTTGCTTTCTACACCTGAAAATAACATAACATATACTTCAATTTGTTAAAAATATCTTAATTAAAAAAATATCTTAATTAAAAAACAAAACAAAAACAAACAAACAAAAGCCCTCATTTACCCAGCAATCCCACTCCTGGGCATGCACACTGAGGAAACCAGAAGTGAAAGAGACACGTGCACCCCAATGTTCATCGCAGCACTGTTTACAATAGCCAGGACATGGAAGCAACCTAGATGTCCATCGGCAGACGAATGGATAAGAAAGCTGTGGTACATATACACAATGGACTATTACTCAGCTATTAAAAAGGATGCATTTGAATCAGTTCTAATGAGGTGGATGAAACTGGAGCCTATTATACAGAGCAACATAAGTCAGAAAGAAAAACACCAATACAGTATATTAACACATATATATGGAATTTAGAAAGATGGTAACAATGACCCTATATGTGAGACAGCAAAAGAGACACAGATGTAAAAAACAGACTTTTGGACTCTGTGGGAGAAGGCAAGGGTGGGATGATTTGAGAGAATAGCATTGAAACATGTGTATTATCATATGTGAAAGAGATCATCAGTCCAGGTTTGATGCGTGAGACAGGGCGCTCAGGGCCAGTGCACTGGGATGACCTTGAGAGATGGGATGGGGAGGGATGTGGGAGGGAGGGTCAGGATGGGGAACACATGTACACCCATGGCTGATTCATGTGAATGTATGGCAAAAACCACCACAATATTGTAAAGTAATTAGCCTCCAATTAAAAAAAAAAGCTGTCATTTAAACTGGAGTAAGAACTTGCTCATGGATTGTTTATACATTTGAGCCCATGGTGCAAATATCTTAGGCACATAAACTGTGCCTGGAAAACCTTTACCCTTTATACACTAAAGGAAGGATCACAAGTGGAATTTTATTTATTTAGGCTGTGCTGGGTCTTCTTTGTTGCGTGCGGGCTTTCTCTAGTTGTGGTGGGTGTGGGCTCCTCACTGCAGTGGCTTCCCTTGCAGAGCACAGGCTCTAGGCACACAAGCTCCGTAGTTGAGGTGCATGGGCTCAGTTGCCCTGTGGCATGTGGGATCTTCCTGACCCAGGAATCGAACTGGAGTCTCCTGCATTGCCAGCCGGATTCTTTATCACTGAGTCACCAAGGAAGCCCCAAACATACACTACTAAATATAAAATAGGTAACTAATAAGGGCTTCCCAGGGGGCTCAGATGGTAAAGTGTCTTCCTGCAACGTGGGAGACCCGAGTTCAATCCCTGGGTCAGGATGATCCCCTGGAGAAGGAAATGGCAACCCACTCCAGTACTCTTGCCTGGAAAAGTCCATGGATGGAGTAGCCTGCTAGGCTACAGTCCATGGGGTTTCAAAGAGTCGGACATGACTGAGCAACTTCACTTTAATAAGGACCTAGTGGAGACTTCTTAGATGGTCCAGTGGTTAAGAGTAAGTCCTTTCTAGGCAGGGAGTATGGGTTCAATCCCTGGTCAGGGAACCAAGTCCCCCATGCCCTGAGGCCTGGTTTACAACAAAAAAGAAGGGACCTACTGAATATCATAGGGAATTCTACTCAATCCTTTAAATGGCCTATATGGGAAAAGAATCTAGAAAAAGTAGATATACATATATATCTACAACTGATTCACTTTGATATACACCTGGAACTAATACAGCATGATAAATCAACTATACCTTGATAAAATTTTAAAAACATACAATTTACATTTTTCTGATAAGATTAGGGGATACTGAGTTCTTCATGTACAGAAAGCAGAGACTGGATACAATGGAATCACGGCTCATGAGCAGAAAGGGGTTGATAAAGGGAAAACACACAGAAATCAAGGCAGCTGTATTCACCAACCACCAACTGGGGTTATGATTAAGAGCAAGAGTAACGTTAAAGATGCAGGACAGGGTGTGGAAACACATGAAGGTGCTCACCAGGAGTAGGATGCTTTGGGTGGCTCTGGACTCAGCGGAGGGTCTGGGAGAAACACTAGCCTTGTGAATATACTGGACTCGCCGACTGTGTCTGTACAGGGTGAGAATCATGGAGCCACTGGCCCAGAAGATGAGCACAGAAAATGAAACTTCAGGGAACACTATCAAAGCTGCATATATTGAGCCTGAAATGTTCTCAAGATCTGTGGCAGCACAGTACTCTGAATCTCTTGTATTTGTCATGTTTGTGCTGTACCATTTGTCAGAAACATATAATGCTACAGAGGAAAAATGAGATTTACAAACATGCACTGGATCCAGCAGAAGGAAATGGAGAAGGCAATGTACTTTGGGGCTTTGACTTTAAGATTCTTCCAACAGGAGTTCATGGGGCTGATTGTGATGGTCTGAAACACACTCAAGAGGCAGGTGATGCCAAAGGACACACTCCTGCCCACTCTCTCAACATATAAAATAAGTTTGCAGGCAAAATCACTAGCAAAATGTTTCAACTTCAAAGTTGTAATTGTCTGAGGGACTCCTTTTGAGAGAATGAGCAATATGTTTGCTATAGCCAGGTGCTTGCCAATCAAGTCTGTGACCCTCAACCTACACTGAGTGTGGTAAAGAAAGAGGTAATGGTACAGAAGGGAGAAGTTGCCCCAGATCCCAAGCAGAGTTTGTAAGAAGAAGATTATTCCTACGGCCAGTTGGCTGGAGGCTGTAGTGTCATTCAAGATACTCCCCTTTAAATGATGACAACAGTGACTCCTCAGAGCAGAATGGCTCAGATAAATTTGTGACATCGGGAGCCAACTTTCCTTGTGTGCTTTTGTGAAATTGCCAAGGCTTCTCAAGACAGGAAACGATGATGAGAGAATCAGTATATGTTATGAAAAAGTCAGTAGGAAGGATGAAGTGGTGGTAACCTGGAGGAAGCAATGACAAATGAGAGTAAATTGAAAGAAAGCATACAACAACATTTTAATAAGAAGCTTACTGGAGGAAGAAAAAATATCTCCATCAGTGCCCTCATCTTAAAACAGGTTAATTCTAAATGCATTCCCTTCTAAATTTTAAATAACATATTGTTTTATTGTATGGACAACAAAGCTCCCACATGATGCAGCTAAAACCCAGTGCAGCTAAATAAATAAATATTTTAAAAATATATATATGATAAAGAGCACAGAATATATATGCCATATGTTGAAATAACTTTGCACAGATTAAAATTAAGATTGGTTCTCATCAATACACACATACACACATAGATACAACATAGAACCGCACAAGTATCTCCTGAAAACCACAGAATAAAATAAACAGTGGACAGAGTCTTCAGACAGAAGCTTCGATAAAGAAGTTATTCAGTGGATAAGACATGTGGAAAAATATTCCACATCGTTGGTAATCAGGACAATTAAAATATAACCACTACTTATGTGTCATCAAATACCATCAAGAAATCTGAAACAGAAATGACAAAAATGCCAAGTTTTGGCATAGCTGTGGATCAACCAAGAATCTCATACACTGATGGTGGGTGTTCAAATTGGTACGAACATTTTGGAAAACTGTGGTGTCTACTTAGCAGATCTGATGTAATCCTGTTCTGAGAAATCCACTCCTATGAATATACTCAACAGGATTTTGTACATGTATCACCCAAAGATTAGTTATACTAATAAAATTTATATGAGAACCCTAATCATTACTAGCAAAGGAGAAAGGGAAAGATATACCCATTTGAATGCAGAGTTCCAAAGAATAGCAAGGAGAGATAAGAAAGCCTTCCTTAGTGATCAGTGCAACGAAATAGAGGAAAATAATACAATGGAAAAATCTAGAGATCTCTTCAAGAAAATTAGAGATACCAAGGGAACATTTCATGCAAAGATGGGCTCAATAAAGGACAGAAATGGTAGGGACCTAACAGAAGCAGAAGATATTAAGAAGACGTGGCAAGAATACACAGAAGAACTGTACAGAAAAGATCTTCACGACCCCGAAAATCACAATTGTGTGATCACTCACCTAGAGCCAGACATCCTGGAATGCAAAGTCAAGTGGGCCTTAGAAAGCATCACAAAGAGCAAAACTAGTGGAGGTGATGAAATTCCAGTTGAGCTATTTCAAATCCTGAAAGATGATGCTGTGAAGGTGCTGCACTCAATATGCCAGCAAATTAGGAAAGCTCAGCAGTGGCCATAGGACTGGAAAATGTCAGTTTTCATTCCAATCCCAAAGAAAGGCAATGCCAAAAATGCTCAAACTATTGCACAATTGCACTCATCTCACACACTAGTAAAGTGATGCCTAAAATTCTCCAAGCCAGGCTTCAGCAATATGTGAACCATGAACTTCCAGATGTTCAAGCTGGTTTTAGAAAAGACAGAGGAACCAGAGATCAAATTGCCAACATCTGCTGGATCATCGAAAAAGCAAGAGAGTTCCAGAAATACATCTATTTCTGCCTTATTGGCTATGCCAAAGCCATTGACTGTGTGGATCACAATAAACTGTGGAAAATTCTGAAAGTGATGGGAATACCAGACCACCTGACCTGCCTCTTGAGAAACCTGTATGCAGGTCAGGAAGCAACAGTTAGAACTGGACATGGAACAACAGACTGGTTCCAAATAGAAAAAGGAGCACGTCAAGGCTGTATATTGTCACCCTGCTTATTTAACTAATATGCAGAGTACATCATGAGAAGTGCTGGGCTGGAGGAAGCACAAGCTGGAATCAAGACTGCCGGGAGAAATATCAATAACCTGAGATATGCAGATGACAGCACCCTTATGGCAGAAAGTGAAGAAGAAATAAAGAGCCTCTTGACGAAAGTGAAAGAGGAGAGTGAAAAAGTTGGCTTAAAGCTCAACATTCAGAAAACAAAGATCATGGCATCCAGTCCCATAACTTCATTGGAACTAGATGGGGAAACAGTGGAAAGAGTGACTGACTTTATTTTTCTGGGCTCCAAAATCACTGCAGATGGTGATTGCAGCCATGAAATTAAAAGACGTTTACTCCTTGGAAGGAAAGTTATGACCAACCTAGATGGCATATTAAAAAGCACAGACATTACTTAGTCAACAAAGGTCCATCTCATCAAGGCTATGGTTTTCCAGTGGTCATGTATGGATGTTAGTTGGACTATAAAGAAAGCTGAGCACCAAAGAATTGATGCTTTTAACTGTGATGTTGGAGAAGACTGTTGAGCGTCCCTTGGACGCTAAAGTCCATCTAAAGGAGATCAGTCCTGGGTGTTCATTGGAAGGACTGATGTTGAAGCTGAAACTCCAATACACTGGCCATCTGATGCGAAGAGCTGACTCATTTGAAAAGACCCTGATCCTGGGAAAGACTGAGGGCAGGAGAAGAAGGGGATGACAGAGGATGAGATGGTTGGATGGCATCACCGACTCAATGAACATGGGTTTGGGTGGACTCCGGGAGTTGGTGATGAATAGGGAGGCCTGGCGTGTTCCAGTTCATTCGGTCATAAGAGTCGGACACGACTGAGTGACTGAACTGAACTGAATAGCCCCTAACTCTTAATACCCACCTACCCATTTAACAGTTGAATGATCAATTAATCCTTTGATAGTCACACAGTGAAGTCCTATATGGCAATGATAATGAAAAACAGCAATAATATAAAACAATACAGATAAATTCACAAAGATGTAATGGAATGGTGGACAAAAGTCCAAATGAAATATGCTATATGATTTCTTTCATGTGAAGGCCAAGAGAGGCAAAGTGATCTAATATTAAATGTCATAATACTTGTAAATGTATGCCCAATAATCCAGGCCTACCAATATAACCAACAAAGCTATATCCTTGGAAACAGTCAGTAAGAAGGAGCACAGAAGAGTTTCATGGGAATTGAGAACATTCTCTTTCTTGATCTAGTTGTGATCTCCAGAGGTGCAATCATTCCTGAAATTTCACTGAGCTGCCCACTTATAAACTGCGAACATGTATTTAATTTTTAAAAACACATGTATTATCAAAAAATGTGGAATGAGCTTGTGAAAGGCTGTTTCTGTGAATGTGTCTCATCTGTTGCCAGTGTCTGTGAAGGAGGGGAGCTAAGCTGAGATCATAACTCCAACAATGAAACTTAAGAGAATAGTCACACTGCTGCATACACTGAATCATTGATTTTGTCATAAAATACAGCAGAGCAGTATCCTAAGTCTTCATGTTTTGTGTTGATTTGTTGCTCCATTTGGCATCATATCCATGGTGAAATTAATGTGTACAGAGAGATACGACTTGTGACCACACAATCTTCTCCTAAAGACCAGGAAATATAATGAACAGTAAACATAGTTTTCATACAGTAACTTTGGGAAAGAAGTTACATACTCTCCAGTAGTGCAAAGTGGAGACCCCAATATGCTCGGGAGACTGTTGTTTCAAAAAAGATTTTATTTATTTTGTCTTATTTATTTGGGTGTCCTAAGTCTTAGTTAATGGCATGTAAACACTTAGTTATGGCACGTAAACTCTCAGTTATGGCATGTGGCTTCTAGTTCCCTGACCAGGGGTTGAACCTGGACCTCCCAGCATTGGGAGCACAGCCTTAACCTCCGGACCACAGGGAAGTCCTCTCCTTGGGAGCTTTTGCTTTAAGTTCCACCCAGCTGGATTCCCTGGGGCTGATCATGATGGCTGGAGACACTTAAAGGGCAAGGAGTGCCAATGGACCCACACTATTAGTTCTGGGGGCATAGAGAGCACATTTGCATGGCTAAATCCCTGAAGACAGGTTTCAGTTAAAGGCTGCTGTTGTCATGGAGATGCCTTTAAAGGGAATGACCAAAAAGCAACTACAGTCCTGTGCCTGAAGGTCAAATCTGTGAACCTCAACCCTCATTCATTGTAGTAAAGGAAGAGATTAAGGTAAGAAGAGAAAACGCCCAGGATTCCAACTACAGTCTGAGAGGCCCAACTCCCTGGAGGCCATTCTGTCAGTTGTTTGATGTTCGTAACTGCATGGGGTAGGCACTGGCACTGATTTTGTTGCAAAGATAAGGAGATCCTAGGTACAGAGAAGTCAAGGGATCTGTCTAAATTCACAAGCTGATTACAGGCTGAGTGGTGGTATGAACCTGGAAGGCTGAGTCCAAGACAGTGTCCTAACCACTGAGACGCACCAACCAAACACATCAGCTGTGTTTCTGAATAATCCAGTCTGAAATTTAGTTTTGTTTTTGTATCATATAGCTTCTTCTATCAGTTCAGTTCAGTCACTCAGTCCTGTCCGACTCTTTGCAACCCCATGGGCATCAGCACACCAGGCCTCCCTGTCTAACACCCACTCGCAGAGCTTGCTCAAACTCATGTCCATCGAGTTGGTGATGCCATCCTACCATCTCATCCTCTGTCATTCCCTTCTCCTCCTGCCCTCATTCTTTCCCAGCATCAGGATCTTCTCCAGTGAGTCAGTTCTTCACATCAGGTGGCCAACATATTGGAGTTTATCCCAAAATGTTGATATAATTTTGGTTGTAAAAAGTTTCCGTAACTGCATTGATATTTATTCTGTGGTCAATAACACATCAAGAAGATGCCCTAGATGAGGAAATGGCACCAACCCCAGTATTCTTGCCCGGGAAATCTTAGGAACAGAGGAGCCTGGCGAACTACAGTCAATTGGGTTGCAAACTGAGCCACTAATATGTACAAACACACACACATACACACACACACACACACACACACACACACACACACACACACACACAGAATGCTATAGGAAAGTACCTCGTGTCCATACTGGACATAATGAATGCAAGATTTCCTCAATATAAGTTTTGCAACAGAAAGATGCATTCCCATCATTTCAGGCAAAAATTCACTATAGTATCTATCAAAAAAGACTTGGACAACATTACTTTGTTTAAAAAACTATGAACCATGAAATACTACTATATGATAAACGAGTATAGGATAGAAATGAAATAATTATTTTGATAGATCCTTAGGTATTTTTAAAATTGAGGTTAAGTGAGACTACAATATAACAAGAGTTGTGAAGAATATTAACATACTGCTGCTGCTGCTGCTAAGTCGCTTCAGTCGTGTCCGACTCTGTGAGACCCCATAGACAGAAGCCCATCAGGCTCCCCCATTCCTGGGATTCTCCAGGCAAGAACACTGGAGTGGGTTGCCATTTCCTTCTCCAATGCATGAAAGTGAAAAGTGAAAAGTGAAAGGGAAGTCGCTCAGTCGTGTCCGACTCTTAGCGACCCCATGGACTTCAGCCTACCAGGCTCCTCCATCCATGGGATTCTCCAGGCAAGAGTACTGGAGTGGGGTGCCATTGCCCTCTCCGATTAATGTACTAGACACATGTAAAAGCATAATCTGGAGAATATTGACTCTTGTGTGTTGCAAAAGTGAAACCATAAAGAAATGAATGTGTGCTTGGAACTGGTGTTAGAGTATTATGAGATTAGACAACATATGAGAAGATCCATTTGGTCCTGACAACTATGTTCCAAACCTCAGCATTCCAAAGCTGCCTTTTCCTGAAATGCTGCTTCTCTATCTTGAAGAGGGATAGCAATCTTGCCATTGTCATCAGCCCTCAAATGTTTCACAAAAGACACCGTTACTATGTCCAGTAAGCACATTATATGCTTAGGGTTAGATATATATATATATATATATAATCATTTCTATTCTTCAAATAAAATCATATTCACTATTTCTGTAGAGTTTAAGAAAATCGTTACTTTTTTATCCTAGTCATTATGGAAAGCATAAAGGCATTATGATAACACTTTTAATATAAATTTAAAATTAATCTAGAATTTCTGAAAGGTTACGTTACAGCAGATTGATCTTAAAAATACAACCCTTAAGCTCCTTGAAGATGATCTTCTGGCACTTCCCTGGTGGTCCAGTGGCTAAGACTCTGCCCTCCCAATGCAGGGAACCTGGGTGTGATTCCTGGAGAATTTAGATCCCACATGCTGCAACTAAGAGTTCACATGCTGAAACTAAGACAAATACTTTTAAAAATGATCCCTCATTATCATCACTAGGGTTGTTCCTTGAGTCCTCCACTGTAAGAGTTTCACAAAATAGCTTTAGGAGCCATCAAGTTCGGTGTTACCTGGTGGTAGGAAAGATTGAAGGCCGGAAGAGAAGGGGACAACGGTGGATGAGATGGGTGGATGGCATCAGTGAGTCGATGGTGATGAGTCTGACCAAACTCTGGGAGAGAGTGAAGGTTAGGGAACCCTGGTGTGCTGCAGTCCATGGGGTTGCAAAGAGACAGACCCAACTGAGTGACTGAACAACAACAAAGATGTTGATCTCGCTTTAAGTAAGCTCTCTCCTAAGGAATTATTCTGCCTTCCTGACCTGCTTTGCCACTGGATCTGTTCCCACTCTACCCCTCGCCCCCCAGAATGATCCCTTTTCCAGACATGAACAGTTACTCAGACCTCCTTCCTTACAGACTGTGCCTCTTAGACTGAAATACAAAGTACTCGACTGCTTCTCATTCCTTCTCATGGGAAGGATGCTGGTCTCATGGTGAAGGTCATGGCAGCCAGGACGTGATTGGGAGGGAGGCAGTCAGACCCTGAGATACATGTTTATGAGCTGTGATCTCATCCTCCTTCAGAACTGCAATTATCATTTCACTTGAAGTGGCAATGACAGGGCCAGCTTGAGGAGCTAGTGATCTTTCTGAAAAACTTTTTTTGAGTTGCTAATTACCAAAACCAATTGTGAGTCTCCTGTGAATATCTCCAAAGAGACCACTGATGTGTTTGAGAGAAGCTCATGATTTTTCATGATGAAGGATATTTTGAAATGATTAGCATTTTTATACAACTCTGAAATCTGTTGCCTTTGTAAGCAGGTTGTTTGATCTTAGATTTCTCCCCAGCCACCACCAAACCACTTAACAAAGTCAATTGTTAATCTACCAGGGTTTGTTCTGGAAACAAACAAAAAACACCCGATAAAACTTGAGTATGACACAAGAATTTTTCTTGAGTGTGTTCATTTATTTATTTACTTGGCTATACTGGGTCTTAGTTGTGGCACACAAGCTAAGCAGCATGTGGGATCTAGTTCCCTGATCAGGGATCAAACTTGCACACCCACTGCAAGTTTGTGGGAGTCTAGGAGTCTTAGACACCAGGCCACCAGGGAAGTCCCTATATGGGACCTTCTTTTGTGTATTCAAAACAGCTCTACCTCTTCTTCTCTTTCTTGTATCTCTGATCCTACACTGGACTACACAGATTTAGATCCTGGGTGAAGACTGCAGTTCAGTTCAGTTCAGTCACTCAGTCATGTCTGACTCTTTGCAACCACATGGACTACAGCACACCAGGCCTCCCTGTCCATCACCAACTCCTGGAATTTACCCCAACTCATGTCCATTGAGGTGATGATGCCATCCAAACGTCTCATCTTCTGTCGTCCCCTTCTCCTGGCTTCAATCTTTCCCAGCATCAGGGTCTTTTCAAATGAGACAGCTCTTCACATAAGGTGGCCTAAGTATTGAAGTTTCAGCTTCTCTATCAGTGCTTTAAATGAATAGTCAGGACTGATCTCCTAAGGATGGACTGGTTGGATCTCTTTGCAGTCCAAGGGACTCTCAAGAGACTTCTCCAACACCACAGTTCAAAAGCATAAATTCTTCAGTGCTCAGGTTTCTTTATGGTCCAGCTCTCACATCCATACATGACTACTGGAAAAACCACAGCCTTCACTAGACGGACCTTTGTTGGCAAAGTAATGTCTCTGCTTTTTAATATGCTATCTAGGTTGGTCATAAGTTTCCTTCCAAGGTGTCAGGGAATGTTTGACGGGAGGATTCCTACGTGCTGTCTCTCATGAGTCCTTTGTCCCTCTTCAAGTGGAACAGCACGCTGCTCCCAGGGACTGAGGTCATTGTGTGAAGCAGACTTGGGTCTCCTTTAGTAAACATTCTCTTTAGGACAAAACTGCTTAGTCTCCTTCCCCTTTCTTGAGATAGGGATTGTCTCCTGAACTTGTGACTAACATTACCACTTGTTCCCCTGGTAACAGTTGCTGTACATTTGGTTTTCTGATCTGTATCATTCCCGAAAGAAGTTTCTTGTACCACAGCCTATATATACTCATAGAAAAATCATTAAAGCACCTTTGCTCCATCAGAGCTTAGGTCCCCGCATCTTTTTTGTCTCTCTCTCTCTTTCTCTCTTTTACTTTCTTATCGTCGACTCCGTACCACCAGGTTCCGGTCCATTAAAGGACCCCAACACAAGGAGTAAGCGTCTTTTAATTTCATGGCTGGTATCACCATCTGTATTGATTTTGGAGCCCCCGAAATAAATTCAGTCACTGTTTCCACTGTTTTCCCATCATTTGCCATGAAGTGATGGAAGTGGATGCCATGAACTTAGTTTACGAATCTGAGTTTTAAGCCAACTTTTTCACTCTCCTCTTTCACCTTCATCAAGAAGCTTTTTAGTTCTTCTTTCCTCTCTACCATAAGGGTGGTGTCATCTGCATATCTGAAGTTACTGATGTTTCTCCCAGAAATCTTGATTCTAGCTTGTGCTTCATCCAGCCCAGCATTTCTCATGATGTACTCTGCATATAAGTTATATAATCAGGGTAACAATATAAAGCCTTGATGTTCTCCTTTTCCTATTTGGAACCAGTCTGTTGTTCCCTGTCCAGTTCTACCTGTTGCATCTTGGTTGTCATATAGTCTTCTCAGGTGGTCTGGTATGCCCATCTCTTTCAAAATTTTCCAGTTTATTGTGATCCACACAGCCAAAGGATTTGGCATAGTCAATAAACTAGAAATAGATGTTTTTCTGGAACTGTCTTGCTTTTTTCGATGATCCAGCGGATGTTGGCAATTTGATCTGGCTCCTCTGCCTTTTCTAAAACCAGCCTGAAAATCTGGAAGTTCATGGTTCACATCTTGTTGAAACCTGGCTTGGAGAATTTGAGCATTACTTTACTAGTGTGTGAGATGAGTGGATTTGTGTGGTAGTTTGAGCATTCTCTGGCATTGCCTTTCTTTGGGATTGGAATGAAAACTGACCTTTTCCAGTCCTGTGGCCACTGGTGAATTTTCCAAATTTGCTGGCATACTAAGTGAAGCACTTTTACACCATCATCTTTTAGAATTTGAAATAGCTCAACTAGAATTCCATCACCTCCGCTATCTTTGTTGGTAGTGATGCTTCCTAAGGCCCACTTGACTTCACATTCCAAAATGTCAGGCTCTAGGTGAGTGATCAGACCATTGTGATTATCTGGGTCATGAAGATCTTTTTTGTACAGTTCTTCTGTGTATTCTTGCCACCTCTTCTTAATATCTTCTGCTTCTGTTAGGTCTATACCATTTCTGTCCTTTATTGAGCTCAGGTTTGCATGAAATATTCCCTTGGTATCTCTAATTTTCTTGAAGAGATCTCTATGTTTTTCCATTGTATTATTTTCCTCTATTTCGTTGCAGTGATCACTAAGGAAGGCTTTCTTATCTCTCCTGGCTATTCTTTGGAACTCTGCATTCAAATGGATATATCTTTCCTTTTCTCCTTTGCTTTTCTCTTATCTTCCTTTCACAGCTATCTGAAAGACCTCCTCAGACAGCCATTTTGGTTTTTCACATTTCTTTTTCTTGAGGATGGTCTTGTTCCCTGTCTCCTGTACAATGTCACGAACCTCCGTCCGTAGTTCGTCAGGTTCTCTGTATATCAGATCTAGTCCCTTAAATCTATTTCTCACTCCCACTCTATAATTGTAAGGGATTTGATTTAGGTCATACCTGAATGGTCTAGTGGTTTTCCCTACTTTCTTCAATTTAAGTCTGAATTTGCAATACCGAGTTCATGATCTGAGCCACAGTTGGCTCCTGGTCTTGATTTTGCTGACTGTATAGAGCTTGTCCATCTTTGGCTGCAGAGAATATAACCAATCTGATTTCGGTGTTGACCATCTGGTGATGTCAGTGTGTAGAGTCTTGTGTTGTTGGAAGAGGGTGTTTGCTACGACTAGTGCATTCTTTTGGCAAAACTCTGTTTGCTTTGTCCTGCTTCATTCCGTACTCCAAGGCCAATATTGCCTGTTACTCCAGGTGTTTCCTGACTTCCTACTTTTGCATTCCAGTCCCCTATAATGAAAAGGACATCTTTTTTGGGTGTTAGTTCTAAAAGGTCTTGTCGGTTTTCATAGAACCATTCAATTTTAGCTTCTTCAGCATTACTGGTCAGGGCATAGACTTGGAACACCGTGATATTGAATGGTTTGCCTTGGAAACGAACAGAGACCATTCTGTCATTTTTGAGATTGCATCCAGGTACTGTGTTTCGGACTCTTTTGTTGACTATGAAGGCTACTCCCTTTCTTCTAAGGGATGTTACCTCATTGTGGTGTTGATTTGCATTTCTCTGATAATGAGTGATGTTGTGCATCTTTTAACGTGTTTGTTAGCCACCTGTATGTCTTCTTTGGAGAAATGCCTGTGTAGTTCTATGGCCCATTTTTTGATTGGGTGGTTATTTTTCTGGAATTGAGCTGCATGAGCTGCTGGTATGTTTTTGAAAGTAATTCTTTGTCAGTTGCTTCGTTTGCTGCTATTTTCTCCCATTCCGAAGGTGGTCTTTTCACCTTGGTTATGGTTTCCTTCGTTGTGCAAAAGCTTTTCAGGTTAATCAAGTCCCTTTTGTTTATTTTTGCTTCTATTTCCATTACTCTGGGAGGCGGGTCATAGAGGATCCTGCTGTGATTTATGTCACAGAGTGTTTTGCCTATGTTTTCCTCTAGGAGTTTTACAGTTTCTGGTCTTTCATTTAGATCTTTAATCCATTTCTAGTTTATTTTTGTGTGCAGTGTTAGAAAGTGTTCTAGTTTCATTCTTTTACAAGTGGTTGACCCGTTTTGCCAGCACCACTTGTTAAAGGGATTGTCTTTTCTCTTTCCTTGCCTCTTTTATCAAAGATAAGGTGTCCATAGGTGCATGGATTTTTCTCTGGGCTTTCTGTGTTGTTCCATTTCTTTACTGGAGTTAAATCTCTGAAATATATGCCTGACCATTTTGGAGGAGCTCTCATTTTGATGGCAGAAATGGATGATCCTGCTCACATTTTTTATTGTCTGACTAGGGCAGGAAAACTACCCTCTGGAATGGGAGGTCCCAGTTCTGCATTCTCTCCTTAATGTTTTCCTGATTTCAATCTTGAAGGGTCATCACGTCATTCACAGACAAAGCTTTGGACTTTGGGCTCTAGGGATCCAAGGGTACCTGCCTGTCCCTTATGCCCTGCACATGGCTTTAAGTAGCCCTGGTTTCTTATTTCATATTTCATATTTCTTCGAAGGACAATCTGGATATGGGACAATGAGTCAGACATGAAAAGCCAAGTTTTCTGATACAAGGGTGGTGTGATGGCAACTCTGAAGCTGGTTCTGGAGCTCTACCTCAAATTTAACATTCCACTCAGCGGCAAGATGGGTTTTAAGGAATGGCATCAGCATGCAGAATAGAGGAGAGCATGGAATGTTTACTGGAGCCCTCAGTTGACTTTTCCTCATGTAAATTTTGGGCTGTTTTCCACTATATCTAAAAAGACTTCTCCTAATATTGTTGAGGACCAGAGAACTTCTTAGGATTAACTTTCATCCTTAATCTATGAAATTTCTGTCAGCAGTACTCATTCAGGGGCACTCATTGGTTATGCAATAAATGATGAGACAACAACTTTAAGGGGAAAAATCACTCTTTTCATTTTCCAGCAGGCAAACACACAATCTGAACAAAGCCCACTATCCAGTTGCCCTTTGAGAGTTTTCAGTCCAACTGAGAAGTTTGAGAGTGAAACATAATCAGTCAGGCCACACCTATTTTTGACACTAACTGCAAGTCTGCGGGTTCCCAAAACGACACTCAGTTTCAATAATTCTCTAGAAGGACTCAGAACTCTCTGAGAGCTAGCCCACTCATTGTAATGGTTGATTAGAAGGTAAAGATACATTGGTGTATCAGACCGTCAGGAATTCGCCTGCAATGCAGGATACCCGGGTTCGATCTGGGTTAGGACGATCTCCTGGAGAAGGGAATGGCAACCCACTCCAGTATTCTTGCCTGGAGAATTCCATGGACCTCTGTGGGCTATAGTCCTTGGGGTCATAAAGAGCTGGACACGACAGAGCGACTAATAAAATAACATCTGTCAGTGGAGCAGATGCGTGGGTCAGAGTTCAGGAAAAATAGTCAAACTGGAGCTGCAGTTTTCCTCTCCCCATGAAGTGATGGTATGTCATTTTCCTGGCATTGATACCTGACTTCACAGGAGTACGGCCACCAGGGAGCGTCACCCAAGCCCAGGTGCCCAGAGTGTTGTACTTGAGCTCCATCAGGATCTGTCTGTGTGGTTGACCTTTAGTCTCCAGTTGTTCTGAGAGTCAGGCTATTCCTGTTATCTCCAGTTCCTCTAGAAGCCAGCCTGATAGCACACAGCCTAAAGCCCCAGCTGACTTATAATGTGAGACAGGCTGGTGTCCACCCCATGAAACAAACTAAACTATTCCTGCTATCAGAAGGGCAATCTACAGAATGGGAAAAAATATTTGCAAATGATGCAACTGATGGGGATTAATCTCCAAAATATACAAACAGCTCATACAACTCAATATCAGAAATTCAAACAACCCAATCAAAAAGTGGGGAAAGATCCAAATAGCTATTTCTTCAAAGTATACACGTGGCCAACAGGCTCATGAAAAAATGTTCAACATCAGTAATTATTAGAGAAATGCAAATGAAGACTAATGAGATATCGCCTTAGACTGGTCAGACTAGCCATCATCAAATGTCTACAGATTGTAAATGCTGGGGAGGGTATGGAGAAAAGGGAATCCTCGTTCATGGTTGGTGGGAATGTAAATTGGTTCAGCCACTATCAAGGACAGGCTGCAGTTTCCTGAAAAAATCTAAAAATAGAGCAACTAATACCATATGATCCAGCAATCCCACCCCTGGGCATATATCCAGAGAACAGATACATGCATCCCAATGTTCATAGCAGCACTGTTTACAGTAGCTAAGACATGGAAACAACCTCAATGTCCATCACGTGATTAAAGGATAAAGAAGATATGGTATATAAACACAATTGAATATTACTCAGCCATTAAAAAGCATGAAATAATGCCATTTGCAGCACCATGGATGGACCTAGGGATTATGATACTAAATGAAGTCAGCCGGACAGAGAAAAACAAATAGCATATAATATCGCTTCTATGTGGAATCTTTTTTTCAAAAGAGATACAAATGAGCTTATTTACAAAACAGATAGAGACTCAAACATAGAAGAGAAATTTATGATTATCAAAAGGGAAAAGGGGGAGCAGGGACAATTTAGCAAGTTGGAGTTAACATATACACACTACCATATATAAAATAGATAAGGAACAAAGACCTAGTGTACAACACAGGGCACTGCACTCAATATTTTATGATAATCTATGAGGGAAAGAATCTGAAAAAGAAAAAAAAATATATATATATATAAGTGAGTCACTTTGCTGTGTACACGTGAAACTAACATATACCTCAATTTTTTAGAATATCTAAATTAAAAAAGCAAAACAAAAGACAAACAAAAGCCCTCATTTAAAGTGGGCTAAGTCTTGCTCATGGATGGTTTCTACATTTCAGACCATGGTGCAAATATTTTAGGCATATAAAATATGCCTGGAAAACCTTTACCCTTTATACACTAAAGGATCTCAAGTGGAATTTTATTTATTTATTTATTTAGGCTATACTGGGTCTTGGTTGTTGCATGCGGGCTTTTTCTAGGCGCGCTGAGCATGGGCTCCTCAATGTGGTGGCTTCCCTTGCAGAGCACAGGCTCTAGGCACACAGGCTCAGTAGTTGAGGTGCATGGGCTTAGTTGCCCTGTGGTATGTGGGATCTTCCCGACACAGGAATCAAACTGGCATCTCCTGCATTGCCAGTCGGGTTCTTTCACACCCAGGCACCATGGATGCCCCAAATATACACTACTACATATAAAATAGGTACCTCCTGAGGACCTAGTGGAGACTTCCCAGGTGATCCTGTGGTTAAGACTAAGCCCTGTCTAGGCAGGGAGAAGGGGTTCAATCCCTGGTCAGGGAAACAAGTCCCACATGTCCCGAGGCCTGGTTTACAACAAAAAAGAAGTGGCCTACTGTATAGCCACTCTGCTCAATACTCTGTAATTGCCTACATGAGGAAAGATCTAAAAAGAGTAGATATACACATATACGTATAACGGATTCACTTTTTATATACCTGGAACTAGCACAACACTGTAAATCAACTATAGCTTGATAAAATTTTAAAAACATACAATTTACGCTTTTCTGATAAGATTAGGGGATTCTGAGTTCTTCATGTACAGAAAGCAGAGACTAGATACAATGGAGTCACGGCTCATGAGCAGAAAGGGGCTGATAAAGGGAAAACACACATTAATCAGGCCAGTTGTATACACCAACAACCAACTGGGGTTATGAAAAATAGCAAGAGTAATGTTAAAGATGCAGGACAGGGTGTGGAAACACATGAAGGTGCTCGCCAAAAGCAGGATGCTTTGGGTGGCTTTGGACTCAGCAGGGGTTCTGGGAGACACACTAGCCTTGTGAATATACTGGACTCGCTGACTGTGTCTGTACAGGGTGAGAATCATGGAGCTACTGGCCCATAAGATGAGCGCAGAAAATGAAACTTCAGGGATCACTACCAAAGCTGCATATATTGAGCCTGAGATATTCTCAGCATCTGCGGCAGCACAGTACCCTGAATCTCTTGTATTTGTCGTGTTTCTGAAGCGCCATTTTTTAGAAACATATGCATACATGGGAAAAATGAGATTTACCAACAGGCACTGGATCCAGCAGAAGGAAATGGAGAAGGCAACGTACTTTGGGGCTTTGACTTTAATATTCTTCCAACAGGAGTTCTTCGGGCTGATTGTGATGGTCTGAAACACACTCAGGATGCAGGTGGTGCCAATGGACATACTCCTGCCCACTCTCTCAACATACAAAATGAGTTTGCAGGCAAAATCACTGGCAAAATATTTCAACCTCAAAGTTGTAATTGTCTGAGGGACTCCTTTCGAAAGAATGACGAAAATGTTGGCTATAGTCAGGTGCTTGCAAATCCAGTCTGTGACCCTCAACCTACACTGAGTGTGGTAAAGAAAGAGGTAACGGTACAGAAGGGAGAGGTTGCCCCAGATCCCAAGAACCGTCTGTAACAAGAAGGTTATTCCAATGGCCAGTTGGCTGGAGGCTGTTGTGTCATTCAAGGTACTCCCCTTTATATGATGACAACAGTGACTCCTCACAGCAGACTGGCTCATATCAGTTTGTGACATCGAGAGACAATTCTCCTTGTGTGCTTTTGTGAAATTGCCAAGGCTTCTCGAGACAGGAGATGATGATGAGAGAATCAGTCTATTCTACAAAGAAGTCAGCAGGAAGGATGAAGTGGTGGTGACCTGGAGGAAGCAATGACAAGTGAGAGTAAATTGAAAGATAGCATAAAACCACCTTTTAAGCAGAAGCTTACTGGAGGAAAAAAATATCTCCATCAGAGCCCTCATCATAAAACAGGTCAATTCTAAATGCATTCTCTTCTAAATTTTAAAGAAGATAATATATTATTTTTGGGACTTCCCTGATGGCTCAGTTGGTAAAGAATCTGCATGCAGTGCAGGAGACTCTAGTTCGATTCATGGGTCAGGCAGATCCACTAGAGAAGGGATAATCTTACCCACTCCAAGAATACCCACTTCAGAATTCTTGGGCTTCTCGTGTGGCTCAGCTGGTATTTAAAGAAGATAATGTATTATTTTAGAAAAAAAGACAGGAGTTATTATAGGGTCTTACAATCTAAAATATATGCTGAAGGTTCTTCCCTGGTTGTCTTGTAGTTAAGAAACTGCCTTGCAATGTAGGGGACACAGGTTTGATACCTGATTGGGCAACTAAGACCCTATATATTCCACGGGGTTTCTAAGGCTGGGATCTGCAACTAGAGAGTCTGTGCACCAAAACAGAAGATCCTGCATGATACAACAAAGATACCACATGATCAAGACCCAATGCAGCTAAATAAATAAATATTTGAAATATACTAAAGAGCACAGTATATATAAACCATATGGTGAGATAACTTTTGCACACATTAAAATTAAGACTGGATCTCATCAATACGCACACAGAGACACAAATATAACTTAGAAATACACAAGTATGTCCTAAAAACCACAAGATAGAATATACAGTGGACAGAGTCTTTCAGGAGAATCCTGGAGAAAGAATTTCTTCAACGGATAAGACATGTGGAAAAATATTCCACATCCTTGGCAATCAGGTCAATTAAAATATAACCACTGCCTATATGTCATCAAATACCATCAAGAAATCTGAAACAGAAATGACAGAAATGCTAAGTTTTGGCATAGCTGTGGATGAACCAAGAATCTCATACACTGATGGTGGGTGTTCAAATTGGTACAGACATTTTGGATAACTGTGGTATTTGCTTAGCAGACCAGATGTAATCCTGTTCCTAGAAATCCACTTCTGTGAATATATTCAACAACATTTTGTACATATATCACCCAAAGATTAGTTATATTGATAGAATTTATATGAGAGCCCTAATCATTACTTGTAATAGCCCAAAACTCTTAATACCCATTAACAGCTGAATGATCAGTTAACCCTTTGATAGTCACACAATGAAGTCCTATATAGCAATGATAATGAAAAATAAACAATAATATAAAACAATAAAGATAAATTCACAAAGATGTAATGGAATGGAGGACAAAAGTCCAAATGAAAGATGCTGTATGATATCTTTCATGTGAAGGCCAAGACAGGCAAAGTGATCTAGAATTAAATGTCACAATAGTTGTAAATGTGTACCCAACAATCCAGGCCTACAAATACACCCAAGAAAGCTATAGTCTTGGAAACAGTGAGTTAGAAGGGGTGAAAGGAATTTCATGGGAACTGAGAACATTCTGTTTCTTGATCTAGTTGTGGTCTCCAGAGGTGCAATCATTCCTGAAATGTCACTGAGATATTATGCACTTATAACCTGGGAACATGTCTTTAATTTTTTTTTAAAGAAAACATGTATTTCCAAAAAATGTGGAAGAGGCTTGGGAAAGGCTGTTTCTGTGTGTCTCATCTGCTGCCTGTGTCTGTGAAGGAGGGGAGCTATAAGCTGGGATCATAACTCCATAAATGAAACATCAGAGAATAATAACACTGCTGCCTACAGTGAATCGCTGATTTTGTCATAAAATTCAGCACAGCAGTATCCTAAGTTTTCATGCTTTGTGTTGATGTGTTGCTATGTTTGGCATCATATTCATGGGGAAAATAATGTGTACAGAGAGATATGACTTGTGACCACATAATCTGCTCCTAAAGACCAGGAATTATAATGAACAGTAGACATAGTTTTCATACAGAAACTTTGAGAAAGAATTTATATACTCTCCAGTAATGCAAAGTGGAGACTCTGATATGCTCAGGAAGTTTTTTTGGTTGTTGTTGTTAAATGATTTTATATATTTTGTCTTTTTATTTATCTATTTGCCTGCACCAGGTCTTAGTTAATGGCATGCAGACTCTTAGGTACGGCATGTAAATTCTCGGATATTGCATGTGGCTTCTAGTTCCCTGACCAGGGATTGAACCTGGACCCCCTGCATTGAGAGCACAGTCTTAACCTCTGAACCACAGGGAAGTCGCTTCCTTAGGAGCTTTTGCTTTAAGTTCCACCCACCTGGATTTCCTGGAGCTGATCTTGATGGCTGGAGACACTTAAGGGGCCAGGAGAGTCAATGGACACACCCTGCCAGGTTTGGGTACATAGAGAACACATTTGAATGGCTAAATCACTGAAGACAAGCTTCAGTTAGAGCCTGCCATTGTCACGGAGATGCCTTTAAAGGGAATGACCATAAAGTTAGTACAGTCTGTGCCTGAAGGTCAAATCTGTGAACTTCAACCCACGTTTATTCTAGTAAAGGAAGAGATTAAGGTAAGAGAGGAAGCACCCAGGATTCCAGCTAAAGTCTGAGAGGAGCACGACATTCTTGTTGCCAACTCCCTGGAGGCCATTCTGCCAGGTGTTTGATGTTCATAACTGCATGGGATAGGGACTGGCACTGATTCACTGCAAAGATAAGGAGATCCTAGGTACAGAGAGATGAAGGGATCTGTGTCAATTCACACGCTGATTACGGGCTAAGTGGTGGTAAGAACCTGGTAGGCTGAGTCCAAGACAGTGCCCTAACCACTGTGACGCACCAACCAAACACTTCAGCTGTGTTTTTGAATAATCCATTGTGAAATTTAGTTTTGTGTTTATATCATACAGTTTATTCAGTCAGTTCAGTTTAGTCATTCAGTCGTGTCCGACTCTTTGTGACCCCTGGGACGGCAGCACACCAGGCCTCCCTGCCCATCACCAGCTCCTGGATGTTCCTCAGACTCATGTCCTTTGAGTCAGTGACCCCATCCAACCATCTCATCCTCTGTCGTCCCCTTCTACTCCTGCCTTCAATCTTTCCCAGCATCAGGGTCCTTTCCAATGAGTCAATTCTTCACATCAGGTGGCCAGAGTATTGGAGTTTATTCCATAGTGTTTGTATATCAAAATTTTCATTGCAGAAAGTTTCCATATCTGCATAAGTATTTGTTCTGTAGGTCAATAACGTATCAAAAAGATTCCCTGGATTCAGAAATGGAAACCCCCTCCAACATTCTTGCCTGGGAAATCCTATAAACAGAGGAGCCTGGTGAGCTATAGTCCATGGGGTCACAAACTGAGCCACTAACATGTACACAGACAGAGACACACAGTCCTGTAGGAAAGTACCTCCTGTCCATATTGGATTTAATGAATGCAAGATTTCCTCAATATAAGTTTTGCAAGAGAAAGATGCATTCCTAACATGCCAGGCACAAATTAGCTATGGCATCCATCAAAAAAAAGTCTTGGACAATAGTACTTTAATAAACTATGAACCATGAAATACTAGTATATGATAAATGAGTGTAGGATAGAAATGAAATAATATTTTTGATCTAAATCCTTACGTCTTTTTAAAATCGAGGTTAAGTGAGACTACAATATAACAAGATTTGTGAAGAATATTACCATCCTAGACCCATGTAAAGTACAATCTGGAGAATATTGACTCTTGTGTGTCGCAAAAGTGAAACCATAAAGAAATGAATGTGTCTTTGAAATTGGTATTAGAATATGAGATTAGACAACATATGAGAAGATCCATTTGGTCCTGACGAGGGTATTCTAAAACTCACCATTATAAAGCTGCCTTTTCCTGAAATGCTGCTTCTCTGTCTTGAAGAGGGAAAGCAATCTCACCATCATCATCAGACCACAAATGTTTCAGAAAAGGCACGATTGCTATGTCCAGTAAGCACGTTATAGGCCTAGTGATAGACATAAATATATAAAAAATCATTTCTGTTTTTCAAACAAATTCACATTCATGCTTTCTGTAGAGGATTAGAAAATCATTAGTCTTCTATCCTAGTCTTTCTGGAAAGCATAGAGGCAGGCAGTATGATAACACTTTTAATACAAATTTAAAATTAATCTAGAATTGTTGAAAGGTAACATTACAACACATTGAAGTTAAAAGCACAACACTTAAGCTCCTTGAAGATGATCTTTTGGCATGTTTATGGTTGTCCAGTGGCTGAGACTCTGCCCTCCCAATGCAGGGAGCCTGGGTTTGATTCCTGGTTAGGAAAATAGATCCCACATGGTGCAGGTAAGAGTTCACATGCTGCAAGAAAAACACATGCTCATTAGGGTTGTCCCTGTGAGTCTTCCACAGTCAGAGTTTCACAAAATAGCTTTAGGAGCTGTCAAGTTCACTGTTACCTGATGCTGGGAAAGATTGAAGGCAGGAGAGAAAGGGGAGGACAGAGGATGAGATGGGCGGATGGCATCACTGACTCGATGGACATGAGTCTGAGCAAACTTTGGGAGACAGTGAAGGAAAGGAAAGCCTGGTGTGCTGCAGTCAGTGGGGTTGCAAAGAGTCGGACACACCTGGGGGACTGAACAACAAAGATCTTGATCTTGCTTTACCTAAACTCTCTCCTAAGGAATTGTTCTGCCTTCCTGACCTGCTTTGCCACTGGATCTGTTCCAACTCTACCCCCAGCCCACAGAAAGATCCCTTTTCCAAACATGAACACTCACTCAGACCTCCTTCCTTACGGACGCTCCCTCTTAGACTGAAATACAAAGTACTCGACTCCTTCTCATTGCTTCTCCTGAGAAGGATGCTGGGCTCAGGGTGAAGGTCATGGCAGTCAGGACATGAGTGGGAGGGAGGCAGTCAGACCCCTAGATAAAGGTTTAGGAGCTGTGATGTCATCCTCCTTCAGATCTGCAATTATCATTTCACTTGAAGTGGCTATGACAGGGCCAGCTTGAGGAGCTAATGAACTTACTGAAATACTTTTTTTGAGTTGCTAATTACCTAAACCAATTGTGAGTCTCCTGTGAGTATCTCCAAAGAGACCACTGATGTGTTTGAGAGAAGCTCGTGATTTTTCATGATGAAGGTTATTTTGAAGTGATTAGGATTTCTACACAACTCTGAAATCTGTTGCCTTTGTAAGCAGGTTGTTTGATCTTAGGGATTCCTCCACAACCACACCCAACCCACTTATAAAGTCAGTTGTGAGTCTACCAGGCTTTTATTCTGGAAACAAAGAAAAAACACACAAGAATTAAACTTGAGCACGACATAAGAATTTTTTTGTGTGTGTGTTCATTTATTCATTTACTTGACTGTGCTGGGTCTTGGTTGTGGCATGCACACTACTAGTTGCAGCTAGTGGAATCTAGTTCCATGATCAGGGGTCAAACTTGCACACCCCCTGCAATAGGGGCTTGGAGTCTCAGCCACCAGACCACCAGGGAAGTCCCTGTATGGGACCTTGTTTTATGTATTCAAAACAGCTCTACCTCTTCTTCTCTTTCTTGTATCTCTGATCCTACACTGGACTACACAGATTTAGATCCCGGGTGAAGACTTCAGTTCAATTCAGTTCAGTCACTCAGTCATGTCTGACTCTTTGCAACCACATGGACTGCAGCACGCCAGGCCTCCCTGTCCATCACCAACTCCCGGAATTTACCCAAACTCATGTCCATTGAGGTGATGATGCCATCCAAACGTCTCATCTTCTGCTGTCCCCTTCTCCTGGCTTCAATCTTTCCCAGCATCAGGGTCTTTTCAAATGAGACAGCTCTTCACATAAGGTGGCCAAAGTATTGAAGTTTCAGCTTCTCTATCAGTGCTTTAAATGAACAGTCAGGACTGATCTCCTAAGGATGGACTGGTTGGATCTCTTTGCAGTCCAAGGGACTCTCAAGAGACTTCTCCAACACCACAGTTCAAAAGCATAAATTCTTCAGTGCTCAGGTTTCTTTATGGTCCAGCTCTCACATCCATACATGACTACTGGAAAAACCACAGCCTTCACTAGACGGACCTTTGTTGGCAAAGTAATGTCTCTGCTTTTTAATATGCTATCTAGGTTGGTCATAAGTTTCCTTCCAAGGTGTCAGGGAATGTTTGACGGGAGGATTCCTACGTGCTGTCTCTCATGAGTCCTTTGTCCCTCTTCAAGTGGAACAGCATGCTGCTCCCAGGGACTGAGGTCATTGTGTGAGGCAGACTTGGGTCTCCTTTAGTAAACATTCTCTTTAGGACAAAACTGCTTAGTCTCCTTCCCCTTTCTTGAGATAGGGATTGTCTCCTGAACTTGTGACTAACATTACCACTTGTTCCCCTGGTAACAGTTGCTGTACATTTGGTTTTCTGATCTGTATCATTCCCGAAAGAAGTTTCTTGTACCACAGCCTATATATACTCATAGAAAAATCATTAAAGCACCTTTGCTCCATCAGAGCTTAGGTCCCCGCATCTTTTTTGTCTCTCTCTCTCTCTTTTACTTTCTTATCGTCAACTCCGTACCACCAGGTTCCGGTCCATTAAAGGACCCCAACACAAGGAGTAAGTGTCTTTTAATTTCATGGCTGCTATCACCATCTGTATTGATTTTGGAGCCCCCAAAATAAATTCAGTCACTGTTTCCACTGTTTTCCCATCATTTGCCATGAAGTGATGGAAGTGGATGCCATGAACTTAGTTTTCGAATCTGAGTTTTAAGCCAACTTTTTCACTCTCCTCTTTCACCTTCATCAAGAAGCTTTTTAGTTCTTCTTTCCTCTCTGCCATAAGGGTGGTGTCATCTGCATATCTGAAGTTACTGATATTTCTCCCAGAAATCTTGATTCTAGCTTGTGCTTCATCCAGCCCAGCATTTCTCATGATGTACTCTGCATATAAGTTATATAAGCAGGGTAACAATATAAAGCCTTGACGTTCTCCTTTTCCTATTTGGAACCAGTCTGTTGTTCCCTGTCCAGTTCTAACTGTTGCATCTTGGTTGTCATATAGTCTTCTCAGGTGGTCTGGTATGCCCATCTCTTTCAGAATTTTCCAGTTTCTTGTGATCCACACAGCCAAAGGATTTGGCATAGTCAATAAACTAGAAATAGATGTTTTTCTGGAACTGTCTTGCTTTTTTCGATGATCCAGCGGATGTTGGCAATTTGATCTGGCTCCTCTGCCTTTTCTAAAACCAGCCTGAAAATCTGGAAGTTCATGGTTCACATCTTGTTGAAACCTGGATTGGAGAATTTGAGCATTACTTTACTAGTGTGTGAGATGAGTGGATTTGTGTGGTAGTTTGAGCATTCTCTGGCATTGCCTTTCTTTGGGATTGGAATGAAAACTGACCTTTTCCAGTCCTGTGGCCACAGGTGAATTTTCCAAATTTGCTGGCATATTAAGTGTAGCACTTTTACACCATCATCTTTTAGAATTTGAAATAGCTCAACTAGAATTCCATCACCTCCGCTATCTTTGTTGGTAGTGATGCTTCCTAAGGCCCACTTGACTTCACATTCCAAAATGTCAGGCTCTAGGTGAGTGATCAGACCATTGTGATTATCTGGGTCATGAAGATCTTTTTTGTACAGTTCTTCTGTGTATTCTTGCCACCTCTTCTTAATATCTTCTGCTTCTGTTAGGTCTATACCATTTCTGTCCTTTATTGAGCTCAGGTTTGCATGAAATATTCCCTTGGTATCTCTAATTTTCTTGAAGAGATCTCTATGTTTTTCCATTGTATTATTTTCCTCTATTTCGTTGCAGTGATCACTAAGGAAGGCTTTCTTATCTCTCCTGGCTATTCTTTGGAACTCTGCATTCAAATGGATATATCTTTCCTTTTCTCCTTTGCTTTTCTCTTATCTTCCTTTCACAGCTATCTGAAAGGCCTCCTCAGACAGCCATTTTGGTTTTTCACATTTCTTTTTCTTGAGGATGGTCTTGTTCCCTGTCTCCTGTACAATGTCACGAACCTCCGTCCGTAGTTCGTCAGGTTCTCTGTATATCAGATCTAGTCCCTTAAATCTATTTCTCACTCCCACTCTATAATTGTAAGGGATTTGATTTAGGTCATACCTGAATGGTCTAGTGGTTTTCCCTACTTTCTTCAATTTAAGTCTGAATTTGCAATACCGAGTTCATGATCTGAGCCACAGTTGGCTCCTGGTCTTGATTTTGCTGACTGTATAGAGCTTGTCCATCTTTGGCTGCAGAGAATATAACCAATCTGATTTCGGTGTTGACCATCTGGTGATGTCAGTGTGTAGAGTCTTGTGTTGTTGGAAGAGGGTGTTTGCTACGACTAGTGCATTCTTTTGGCAAAACTCTGTTTGCTTTGTCCTGCTTCATTCCGTACTCCAAGGCCAATATTGCCTGTTACTCCAGGTGTTTCCTGACTTCCTACTTTTGCATTCCAGTCCCCTATAATGAAAAGGACATCTTTTTTGGGTGTTAGTTCTAAAAGGTCTTGTTGGTCTTCATAGAACCATTCAATTTTAGCTTCTTCAGCATTACTGGTCAGGGCATAGACTTGGAACACCATGATATTGAATGGTTTGCCTTGGAAACGAACAGAGACCATTCTGTCATTTTTGAGATTCCATCCAGGTACTGCATTTCGGACTCTTTTGTTGACTATGATGGCTACTCCCTTTCTTCTAAGGGATGGTACCTCGTTGTGGTGTTGATTTGCATTTCTCTGATAATGAGTGATGTTGTGCATCTTTTAACGTGTTTGTTAGCCATCTGTATGTCTTCTTTGGAGAAATGCCTGTGTAGTTCTATGGCCCATTTTTTGATTGGGTGGTTGTTTTTCTGGAATTGAGCTGCATGAGCTGCTGGTATGTTTTTGAAAGTAATTCTTTGTCAGTTGCTTCGTTTGCTGCTATTTTCTCCCATTCCGAAGGTGGTCTTTTCACCTTGGTTATGGTTTCCTTCGTTGTGCAAAAGCTTTTCAGGTTAATCAAGTCCCTTTTGTTTATTTTTGCTTCTATTTCCATTACTCTGGGAGGCGGGTCATAGAGGATCCTGCTGTGATTTATGTCACAGAGTGTTTTGCCTATGTTTTCCTCTAGGAGTTTTACAGTTTCTGGTCTTACATTTAGATCTTTAATCCATTTCTAGTTTATTTTTGTGTGCAGTGTTAGAAAGTGTTCTAGTTTCATTCTTTTACAAGTGGTTGACCCGTTTTGCCAGCACCACTTGTTAAAGGGATTGTCTTTTCTCTTTCCTTGCCTCTTTTATCAAAGATAAGGTGTCCATAGGTGCATGGATTTTTCTCTGGGCTTTCTGTGTTGTTCCATTTCTTTACTGGAGTTAAATCACTGAAGTATATGCCTGACCATTTTGGAGGAGCTTGCATTTTGATGGCAGAATTGGATGATCCTGCTCACATTTTTTATTGTCTGACTAGGGCAGGAAAACTACCCTCTGGAATGGGAGGTCCCAGTTCTGCATTCTCTCCTTAATGTTTTCCTGATTTCAATCTTGAAGGGTCATCACGTCATTCACAGACAAAGCTTTGGACTTTGGGCTCTAGGGATCCAAGGGTACCTGTCTGTCCCTTATGCCCTGCACATGGCTTTTAGTACCCTTGGGTTCTTATTTCATATTTCATATTTCTTCGAAGGACAATCTGGATATGGGACAATGAGTCAGACATGAAAAGCCAAGTTTTCTGATACAAGGGTGGTGTGATGGCAACTCTGAAGCTGGTTCTGGAGCTCTACCTCAAATTTAACATTCCACTCAGCGGCAAGATGGGTTTTAAGGAATGTCATCAGCATGCAGAATAGAGGAGAGCATGGAATGTTTACTGGAGCCCTCAGTTGACTTTTCCTCATGTAAATTTTGGACTGTTTTCCACTGTATCTCAAAACACTTCTCCTAATATTGTTGAGGACCAGAGAACTTCTTAGGCTTAACTTTCATCCTGAATCTATGAAATTTCTGTCAGCAGTACTCATTTAGGAGCACTCATTGGTTATGCAATAAATGATGAGACAACAACTTTAAGGGGAAAAATCACTCTTTTCATTTTCCAGCAGGCAAACACACAATCTGAACAAAGCCCACTATCCAGTTGCCCTGTGAGAGTTTTCAGTCCAACTGAGAAGTTTGAGAGTGAAACATAATCAGTCAGGCCACACCTATTTTTGACACTAACTGCAAGTGTGCGGGTTCCCAAAACGACACTCAGTTTCAATAATTCTCTAGAAGGACTCAGAACTCTCTGAGAGCTAGTCCACTCAATGTAATGGTTGATTAGAAGGTGAAGATACGTTGGTGTATCAGACCGTCAGGAATTCGCCTGCAATGCAGGATACCCGGGTTCGATCTGGGTTAGGACGATCTCCTGGAGAAGGGAATGGCAACCCACTCCAGTATTCTTGCCTGGAGAATTCCATGGACCTCTGTGGGCTATAGTCCTTGGGGTCATAAAGAGCTGGACACGACAGAGCGACTAATAAAATAACATCAGTCAATGGAGGAGATGCGTGGGTCAGAGTTCAGGAAAAATAGTCAAACTGGAGCTGCAGTTTTCCTCTCCCCATGAAATGATGGTGTGTCACTTTCCTGGCATTGATACCTGACTTCACAGGAGTACGGCCACCAGGGAGCGTCTCCCAAGCCCAGGTGCCCAGAGTGTTGTACTTGAGCTCCATCAGGATCTGTCTGTGTGGTTGACCTTTAGTCTTCAGTTGTTCTGAGAGTCAGGCTATTCCTGTTATCTCCAGTTCCTCTAGAAGCCAGCCTGATAGCACACAGCCTAAAGCCCCAGCTGACTTATAATGTGAGACAGGCTGGTGTCCACCCCATGAAACAAACTAAACTATTCCTGCTATCAGAAAGGCAATCTACAGAATGGGAAAAAATATTTGCAAATGATGCAACTGATGGGGATTAATCTCCAAAATATACAAACAGCTCATACAACTCAAAATCAGAAATTCAAACAACCCAATCAAAAAGTGGGGAAAGATCCAAATAGCTATTTCTTCAAAGTATACACGTGGCCAACAGGCTCATGAAAAAATGTTCAACATCAGTAATTATTAGAGAAATGCAAATGAAGACTAATGAGATATCGCCTTAGACTGGTCAGACTAGCCATCATCAAATGTCTACAGATTGTAAATGCTGGGGAGGGTATGGAGAAAAGGGAATCCTCGTTCATGGTTGGTGGGAATGTAAATTGGTTCAGCCACTATCAAGGACAGGCTGCAGTTTCCTGAAAAAATCTAAAAATAGAGCAACTAATACCATATGATCCAGCAATCCCACCCCTGGGCATATATCCAGAGAACAGATACATGCATCCCAATGTTCATAGCAGCACTGTTTACAGTAGCTAAGACATGGAAACAACCTCAATGTCCATCACGTGATTAAAGGATAAAGAAGATATGGTATATAAACACAATTGAATATTACTCAACCATTAAAAAGCATGAAATAATGCCATTTGCAGCACCATGCATGGACCTAGGGATTATGATACTAAATGAAGTCAGCCGGACAGAGAAAAACAAATAGCATATAATATCGCTTCTATGTGGAATCTTTTTTTCAAAAGAGATACAAATGAGCTTATTTACAAAACAGATAGAGACTCAAACATAGAAGAGAAATTTATGATTATCAAAAGGGAAAAGGGGGAGGAGGGACAATTTAGCAAGTTGGAATTAACATATACACACTACCATATATAAAATAGATAAGGAACAAAGACCTAGTGTACAACACAGGGCACTGCACTCAATATTTTATGATAATCTATGAGGGAAAGAATCTGAAAAAGAAAAAAAAAATATATGTATATATATATAAGTGAGTCACTTTGCTGTGTACACGTGAAACTAACATATACCTCAATTTTTTAGAATATCTAAATTAAAAAAGCAAAACAAAAGACAAACAAAAGCCCTCATTTAAAGTGGGCTAAGTCTTGCTCATGGATGGTTTCTACATTTCAGACCATGGTGCAAATATTTTAGGCATATAAAATATGCCTGGAAAACCTTTACCCTTTATACACTAAAGGATCTCAAGTGGAATTTTATTTATTTATTTATTTAGGCTATACTGGGTCTTGGTTGTTGCATGCGGGCTTTTTCTAGGCGCGCTGAGCATGGGCTCCTCAATGTGGTGGCTTCCCTTGCAGAGCACAGGCTCTAGGCACACAGGCTCAGTAGTTGAGGTGCATGGGCTTAGTTGCCCTGTGGTATGTGGGATCTTCCCGACACAGGAATCGAACTGGCATCTCCTGCATTGCCAGTCGGGTTCTTTCACACCCAGGCACCATGGATGCCCCAAATATACACTACTACATATAAAATAGGTACCTCCTGAGGACCTAGTGGAGACTTCCCAGGTGATCCTGTGGTTAAGACTAAGCCCTGTCTAGGCAGGGAGAAGGGGTTCAATCCCTGGTCAGGGAAACAAGTCCCACATGTCCCGAGGCCTGGTTTACAACAAAAAAGAAGTGGCCTACTGTATAGCCACTCTGCTCAATACTCTGTAATTGCCTACATGAGGAAAGATCTAAAAAGAGTAGATATACACATATACGTATAACGGATTCACTTTTTATATACCTGGAACTAGCACAACACTGTAAATCAACTATAGCTTGATAAAATTTTAAAAACATACAATTTACGCTTTTCTGATAAGATTAGGGGATTCTGAGTTCTTCATGTACAGAAAGCAGAGACTAGATACAATGGAGTCACGGCTCATGAGCAGAAAGGGGCTGATAAAGGGAAAACACACATTAATCAGGCCAGTTGTATACACCAACAACCAACTGGGGTTATGAAAAATAGCAAGAGTAATGTTAAAGATGCAGGACAGGGTGTGGAAACACATGAAGGTGCTCGCCAAAAGCAGGATGCTTTGGGTGGCTTTGGACTCAGCAGGGGTTCTGGGAGACACACTAGCCTTGTGAATATACTGGACTCGCTGACTGTGTCTGTACAGGGTGAGAATCATGGAGCTACTGGCCCATAAGATGAGCGCAGAAAATGAAACTTCAGGGATCACTACCAAAGCTGCATATATTGAGCCTGAGATATTCTCAGCATCTGCGGCAGCACAGTACCCTGAATCTCTTGTATTTGTCGTGTTTCTGAAGCGCCATTTTTTAGAAACATATGCATACATGGGAAAAATGAGATTTACCAACAGGCACTGGATCCAGCAGAAGGAAATGGAGAAGGCAACGTACTTTGGGGCTTTGACTTTAATATTCTTCCAACAGGAGTTCTTCGGGCTGATTGTGATGGTCTGAAACACACTCAGGATGCAGGTGGTGCCAATGGACATACTCCTGCCCACTCTCTCAACATACAAAATGAGTTTGCAGGCAAAATCACTGGCAAAATATTTCAACCTCAAAGTTGTAATTGTCTGAGGGACTCCTTTCGAAAGAATGACGAAAATGTTGGCTATAGTCAGGTGCTTGCAAATCCAGTCTGTGACCCTCAACCTACACTGAGTGTGGTAAAGAAAGAGGTAACGGTACAGAAGGGAGAGGTTGCCCCAGATCCCAAGAACCGTCTGTAACAAGAAGGTTATTCCAATGGCCAGTTGGCTGGAGGCTGTTGTGTCATTCAAGGTACTCCCCTTTATATGATGACAACAGTGACTCCTCACAGCAGACTGGCTCATATCAGTTTGTGACATCGAGAGACAATTCTCCTTGTGTGCTTTTGTGAAATTGCCAAGGCTTCTCGAGACAGGAGATGATGATGAGAGAATCAGTCTATTCTACAAAGAAGTCAGCAGGAAGGATGAAGTGGTGGTGACCTGGAGGAAGCAATGACAAGTGAGAGTAAATTGAAAGATAGCATAAAACCACCTTTTAAGCAGAAGCTTACTGGAGGAAAAAAATATCTCCATCAGAGCCCTCATCATAAAACAGGTCAATTCTAAATGCATTCTCTTCTAAATTTTAAAGAAGATAATATATTATTTTTGGGACTTCCCTGATGGCTCAGTTGGTAAAGAATCTGCATGCAGTGCAGGAGACTCTAGTTCGATTCATGGGTCAGGCAGATCCACTAGAGAAGGGATAATCTTACCCACTCCAAGAATACCCACTTCAGAATTCTTGGGCTTCTCGTGTGGCTCAGCTGGTATTTAAAGAAGATAATGTATTATTTTAGAAAAAAAGACAGGAGTTATTATAGGGTCTTACAATCTAAAATATATGCTGAAGGTTCTTCCCTGGTTGTCTTGTAGTTAAGAAACTGCCTTGCAATGTAGGGGACACAGGTTTGATACCTGATTGGGCAACTAAGACCCTATATATTCCACGGGGTTTCTAAGGCTGGGATCTGCAACTAGAGAGTCTGTGCACCAAAACAGAAGATCCTGCATGATACAACAAAGATACCACATGATCAAGACCCAATGCAGCTAAATAAATAAATATTTGAAATATACTAAAGAGCACAGTATATATAAACCATATGGTGAGATAACTTTTGCACACATTAAAATTAAGACTGGATCTCATCAATACGCACACAGAGACACAAATATAACTTAGAAATACACAAGTATGTCCTAAAAACCACAAGATAGAATATACAGTGGACAGAGTCTTTCAGGAGAATCCTGGAGAAAGAATTTCTTCAACGGATAAGACATGTGGAAAAATATTCCACATCCTTGGCAATCAGGTCAATTAAAATATAACCACTGCCTATATGTCATCAAATACCATCAAGAAATCTGAAACAGAAATGACAGAAATGCTAAGTTTTGGCATAGCTGTGGATGAACCAAGAATCTCATACACTGATGGTGGGTGTTCAAATTGGTACAGACATTTTGGATAACTGTGGTATTTGCTTAGCAGACCAGATGTAATCCTGTTCCTAGAAATCCACTTCTATGAATATATTCAACAACATTTTGTACATATATCACCCAAAGATTAGTTATATTGATAGAATTTATATGAGAGCCCTAATCATTACTTGTAATAGCCCAAAACTCTTAATACCCATTAACAGCTGAATGATCAGTTAACCCTTTGATAGTCACACAATGAAGTCCTATATAGCAATGATAATGAAAAATAAACAATAATATAAAACAATAAAGATAAATTCACAAAGATGTAATGGAATGGAGGACAAAAGTCCAAATGAAAGATGCTGTATGATATCTTTCATGTGAAGGCCAAGACAGGCAAAGTGATCTAGAATTAAATGTCACAATAGTTGTAAATGTGTACCCAACAATCCAGGCCTACAAATACACCCAAGAAAGCTATAGTCTTGGAAACAGTGAGTTAGAAGGGGTGAAAGGAATTTCATGGGAACTGAGAACATTCTGTTTCTTGATCTAGTTGTGGTCTCCAGAGGTGCAATCATTCCTGAAATGTCACTGAGATATTATGCACTTATAACCTGGGAACATGTCTTTAATTTTTTTTTAAAGAAAACATGTATTTCCAAAAAATGTGGAAGAGGCTTGGGAAAGGCTGTTTCTGTGTGTCTCATCTGCTTCCTGTGTCTGTGAAGGAGGGGAGCTGTAAGCTGGGATCATAACTCCATAAATGAAACATCAGAGAATAATAACACTGCTGCCTACAGTGAATCGCTGATTTTGTCATAAAATTCAGCACAGCAGTATCCTAAGTTTTCATGCTTTGTGTTGATGTGTTGCTCTGTTTGGCATCAGATTCATGGGGAAATAATGTGTACAGAGAGATATGACTTGTGACCACATAATTTGCTCCTAAAGACCAGGAATTATAATGAGCAGTAGACATAGTTTTCATACAGAAACTTTGAGAAAGAATTTATATACTCTCCAGTAATGCAAAGTGGAGACTCTGATATGCTCAGGAGGTTTTTTGGTTGTTGTTGTTAAATGATTTTATATATTTTGTCTTTTTATTTATCTATTTGCCTGCACCAGGTCTTAGTTAATGGCATGCAGACTCTTAGTTACGGCATGTAAATTCTTGGATATTGCATGTGGCTTCTAGTTCCCTGACCAGGGATTGAACCTGGACCCCCTGCATTGAGAGCACAGTCTTAACCTCTGAACCACAGGGAAGTCGCTTCCTTAGGAGCTTTTGCTTTAAGTTCCACCCACCTGGATTTCCTGGAGCTGATCTTGATGGCTGGAGACACTTAAGGGGCCAGGAGAGTCAATGGACACACCCTGCCAGGTTTGGGTACATAGAGAACACATTTGAATGGCTAAATCACTGAAGACAAGCTTCAGTTAGAGCCTGCCATTGTCACAGAGATGCCTTTAAAGGGAATGACCATAAAGTTAGTACAGTCTGTGCCTGAAGGTCAAATCTGTGAACTTCAACCCACATTTATTCTAGTAAAGGAAGAGATTAAGGTAAGAGAGGAAGCACCCAGGATTCCAGCTAAAGTCTGAGAGGAGCATGACATTCTTGTTGCCAACTCCCTGGAGGCCATTCTGCCAGGTGTTTGATGTTCATTACTGCATGGGGTAGGGACTGGCACTGATTCACTGCAAAGATAAGGAGATCCTAGGTACAGAGAGATCAAGGGATCTGAGTCAATTCACACGCTGATTATGGGCTGAGTGGTGTTAAGAACCTGGTAGGCTGAGTCCAAGACAGTGTCCTAACCACTGTGACGCACCAACCAAACACTTCAGCTGTGTTTGTGAAGAATGCAGTCTGAAATTTAGTTTTGTGTTTATATCATACAGTTTATTTTATCAGCTCAGTTTAGTCATTCAGTTGTGTCCGACTCTTTGTGACCCCTGGGATGGCAGCACACCAGGCCTCCCTGCCCATCACCAGCTCCTGGATGTTCCTCAAACTCATGTCCATTGAGTCAGTGACCCCATCCAACCATCTCATCCTCTGTCGTCCCCTTCTACTCCTGCCTTCAATCTTTCCCAGCATCAGGGTCCTTTCCAATGAGTCAATTCTTCACATCAGGTGGCCAGAGTATTGGAGTTTATTCCATAGTGTTTGTATATTAAAATTTTCATTGCAGAAAGTTTCCATATCTGCATAAGTATTTGTTCTGTAGGTCAATAACGTATCAAAAAGATTCCCTGGATTCAGAAATGGAAACCCCCTCCAATATTCTTGCCTGGGAAATCCTATAAACAGAGGAGCCTGGTGAGCTATAGTCCATGGGGTCACAAACTGAGCCACTAACATGTACACAGACAGAGACACACAGTCCTGTAGGAAAGTACCTCCTGTCCATATTGGATTTAATGAATGCAAGATTTCCTCAATATAAGTTTTGCAAGAGAAAGATGCATTCCTAACATGCCAGGCACAAATTAGCTATGGCATCCATCAAAAAAAGTCTTGGACAATAGTACTTTAATAAACTATGAACCATGAAATACTAGTATATGATAAATGAGTGTAGGATAGAAATGAAATAATATTTTTGATCTAAATCCTTACGTCTTTTTAAAATCGAGGTTAAGTGAGACTACAATATAACAAGATTTGTGAAGAATATTACCATCCTAGACCCATGTAAAGTACAATCTGGAGAATATTGACTCTTGTGTGTTGCAAAAGTGAAACCATAAAGAAATGAATGTGTCTTTGAAATTGGTGTTAGAATATGAGATTAGACAACATATGAGAAGATCCATTTGATCCTGACAAGGGTATTCCAAAACTCACCATTATAAAGCTGCCTTTTCCTGAAATGCTGCTTCTCTATCTTGAAGAGGGAAAGCAATCTCACCATCATCATCAGACCACAAATGTTTCAGAAAAGGCATGATTGCTATGTCCAGTAAGCACTATAGGCCTCGTGATAGACATAAATATATAAAAAATCATTTCTGTTCTTCAAACAAATTCACATTCATGCTTTCTGTAGAGGATTAGAAAATCATTATTCTTCTATCCTAGTCTTTCTGGAAAGCATAGAGGCAGTATGATAACACTTTTAATACAAATTTAAAATTAATCTAGAATTGCTGAAAGGTAACATTACAACAGATTGAAGTTAAAAACACAACACTTAAGCTCCTTGAAGATGATCTTTTGGCATGTCTCTGGTTGTCCAGTGGCTGAGACTCTGCCCTCCCAATGCAGGAAGCCTGGGTTTGATTCCTGGTTAGGAAAATAGATCCCACATGGTGCAGGTAAGAGTTCACATGCTGCAAGAAAAACACATACTTAGAAAAATGATTTCTCATTATTATCACTAGGATTGTTCCTGTGAGTCCTCCACAGTAAGAGTTTCACAAAATAGCTTTAGGAGCTGTCAAGTTCGGTGTTACCTGATGCTGGGAAAGATTGAAGGCAGGAGAGAAAGGGGAGGACAGAGGATGAGATGGGTGGATGGCATCACTGACTCGATGGACATGAGTCTGAGCAAACTTTGGGAGACAGTGAAGGAAACGAAAGCCTGGTGTGCTGCAGTCAATGAGGTTGCAAAGAGTCGGACACACCTGGGGGACTGACCAACAAAGATCTTGATGTTGCTTTACATAAACTCTCTCCTAAGGAATTGTTCTGCCTTCCTGACCTGCTTTGCCACTGGATCTGTTCCAACTCTACCCTCAGCCCAAAGAAAGATCCCTTTTCCAAACATGAACACTTACTCAGACCTCCTTCGTTACGGACTCTGCCTCTTGGACTGAGATACAAAGTACTCGACTCCTTCTCATTCCTTCTCATGAGAAGGATGCTGGGCTCAGGGTGAAGGTCTTGGCAGTCAGGACGTGAGTGGGAGGGAGGCAGTCAGCCCCTGAGATAAAGGTTTAGGAGCTGTGATGTCATCCTCCTTCAGATCTGCAATTATCATTTCAATTGAAGTGGCTATTACAGGGCCAGCTTGAGGAGCTAATGATCTCACTGAAAAACTTTTTTTCAGTTGCTAATTACCAAAACCAATTGCGAGTCTCCTGTGAGTATCTCCAAAGAGACCACTGATGTGTTTGAGAGAAGCTTGTGATTTTTCATGATGAAGGTTATTTTGAAGTGATTAGGATTTCTACACATCTCTGAAATCTGTTGCCTTTGTAAAGTTTGTTTGATCTTAGGGATTCCTCCACAACCACTCACAACCCACTTACAAAGTCAGTTGTGAGTCTACCAGGCGTTTATTCTGGAAACAAGGAAAAAACACACAATTAAACTTGAGTATGACTAAGAATTTTTTTTATGTGTGTGTTCATTTATTCATTTACTTGACTGTGCTGGGTCTTGGTCATGGCATGCACACTATTAGTTGCAGCTAGTGGAATCTAGTTCCATGATCAGGGGTCAAACTTGCACACCCTCTGCAATAGGGTCTTGGAATCTCAGCCACCAGACCACTGAGGAAGTCCCTGTATGGGACCTTCTTTCTTGTACTCAAAATAGCTCTCTACCTCTTATCTTTCCTGCATCTCTGATCCTACACTGAACTATGCAGTTTTAGATCCTGGGTGAAGACTTAGTTGGTCGTTAGAGCTAGAGGAACATAAATGATAGTGAAGGAATATCTTTGGGGCTTAAGCGTGGCTTTTCCGTGTTGGCTGGAGCACTCATCTGTCTTACAGCACTCTCAGGGCCTTTTTTCATGGTACACGGAAGGCTTCTAGTCACGGATATATCCACCATGGCTCCCTTTGGGCCTGGAGCCAAATCCTTGACTTGACCTTTCTCTACCATTTATGGTTCATACCTCAACTCCATTTTCTCACCTGGAAGTAGGCCAATGATTGCCTTCAGTACAGTCACCCCGTCAACTCTTTGCAACCCATGGATCTGCACACCAGGCTTTCCTGTCCATCAGCAACTCATTAACCTTGGTGAAACTCATGTCCATCAAGTCTCGGATGCCATCCAACCATGTCACCCTCTGTCATCCCCTTCTCTTAGTGCCTTCAATCTTTCTGAGCATCTGGGTCTTTTCTGATGAGTCAGTTCTTAGTATCAGGTGGCCAAAGTATTGGAGCTTCAGCTTCAGCATCAGTCCTTCCAGTGAACATTCAGGACTGATTTCCTTTAGAATTGACTGGATTGATCTCCTTCCAGTCCCAGGGACTTTCAAGAGTCTTCTCCAACACCATGGTTCAAAAGCATCAAGTCTTTTGTGCTGAGCTTTCTTGATGGTCCAACTCTCACTTGCATACATGACTACTAGAAAAACCATAGCTTTGACTAGATGGAGCTTGTCAGCTAAGTAATATCTCTGCTTTTTAGTATGCTGTCCTGGTGTGTTATAGCTTTTCTTCCAAGCAGCAAGTGTTTTTTAATTTCATGGCTGAGTCACCATGTACAATGATTTGGGAGCCTAAGAAAATGAAGTCTCTCACTGTTTACATTTTTTCCCCTTCTATTGCCATGACGTCATGGGTCCAGATGCCATGATCTTAGTTTTTTTGAATATTGAGTTTAAGTCAGCATTTTCACTGTTCTCTTTCACTTTCATCAAGAGGCTCTTCAGTTCCTCTTTGCTTTCTGCCATAAGGGTGGTGTCATCTGCATATTTGAGGTTATGGATATTTCTCCCAGCAAGGTTGATTCCAGCTTCTGCTTCCTCCAGCCTGGCATTTGGCTTGATGTACTCTGCATAGAAGTGTAATAAACAGGATGACAACATACAGCCTTGACATACTCCTTTCCCAATTTGGAACCAGTCCATTGTTCCATGTCTGGTTCTAACTGTTGCCTCCTGACCTGGATACAGGTTTCTTAGGAGGCAGGTAAGGTGGTCTGGTGTTCTCATGTGTTGATGAATTTTTCGCAGTTTTTTGTGATCCACACAGTCAAAGGCTTATGCTCCTGAGTCCTGAGTTTCAGTGTCTCTACTGTGCATGAAGAAAGCTCTGGCTGAAAGGGTTTGGAATTAGTCAGAGGCAGTCTGTGTCATAACTTTTTGCAAAGGAATTTCTACTCATGTCTTTACTGGGGTTAAAGCACTGAAATATATGCCTGATCCTGTTGAAGGAGCTTGCCATTTAGGTGGCAGAAATGAATGATCCTGCTCTCATTTTTTATTGTCTGTATAGGGCAGGAAAGCTACCCTCTGGAATGGGAGATCCCAGTTCTTTATTCTGTCCTTAATGTTTTCCTGATTTCAGAGTTCTAGGGTCATTGCTTCTTTCAGAGACAAAGCTTTGGGCTCTGGGCTGTAGCGATTCAAGGACACCTGGCTGTCCCTTCTACCCTCCACATAGCTTTAAGAACCCTTGGGAGGGGGAGGAGCCAAGATGGCGGAGGAGTAGGACGGGGAGACCACTTTCTCTCCTACAAATTAATCAAAAGAATAACTGAACGCAGAGCAAACTTTATAAAACAACTTCTGATCGCTAGCTGAGGTCATCAGGCACCCAGAAAAGCAGCCCATTGTCTTCGAAAGGAGGTAGGACAAAATATAAAAGATAAAAAGGGAGACAAAAGAGCTAAGGACGGAGATCCGTCCCAGGAAGTCATAGGCGGCATTGCTTGGGGTAGGGTCCGGGCCTGAGTGCCCTGAGGACAATCGGAGGGAGCTTCTGTGAGTTGCCAACTTGAACTGTCGGAGACCAAAAGAGAGAGATTAAATTAACTGGCCCGAACACACTGCTGGCCGTTCGCAGAACAAAGAGACCGAGAAAATCCAGAGAAGAGCTCGCAGGCTGCGGACCAGCCCAGCCCGGCCAGAGGCAGGAGGCAGTGGGGAGGGGAAGGTCGCGGCGAGACACAGGGCTCAGGCACCCGAACGGCGCAGGCGGGGACTGGGGCTGGGGATGCGGAGGGCAGAAGGCGCAGGCATCCGACTGGCGCCATTGGAAACTGAGACTGGGACCGTGGAAGGGAGTGGGCGCGCCACACCTGGGGAGAGTGCGCCCACCAAGCCCCTGGCTGCCTGGACCGCTCTGACGGGGAAGGCACTGAGAGCGGGCGCAGCTTTTCGTTCTGCGCTTTTGTGGAACACCCGAGGGCTGGAGCCTCGCGGAGCGCGGGGCGCGCTCCATATAGAACAGCCGGGAGCCTGAGCAGTGCAGACGGAGAAAGCAGTGTCAGCCCCTTCCGGCAGAGCCAGCCCGTCCCCGCGGCGCAAGCGCGTCCCCACAGCGCCAGCCCCTCCCTCAAGTGCCAGCCCCTCCCCGCAGCGCCAGCCCCTCCCCGCAGCGCCAGCCCCTCCCCGCAGAGCAACGGAACTAGCTACCTGAATGAGTCCACCTCCGCCCGCCTGTGTCAGGGCAGAAATGAGGCTCTGAAGAGACCGGCAAACAGAAGCCAAATAAACAAAGGGAACCGCTTCAGAAGGGACTGATGCAACAGATTAAAATCCCTCTAGAAAACACTGACTACACCAGAAGGGGCCTGTAGATATCGAGAAGCGTAAGCTGGAACGAGGAGCTATCTGAAACTGAGCCGAACCCACACTGACCGCAACAGCTCCAGAGAAACTCCTAGATATAATTTTACTTTTTTCTCTCTCTCTTTTTCTTTTTTTCTTTTCTCTTTTTCTTTTTTCTCTTTTATTTTCCTTTAAAATCCCCTATTACTCCCCCATTACTCCTTAACTTTCATTTCCATAGATTTTTACGATTTTTTTTTAATTAGGGAAAAAATTTTTTTTTCTTTCTTTTTTTTTCTTTTTTCTTCTTTTTTTTCTTTCCTTTTTCTCTTCTATTTTCTATTTTTCTTTTTCTCTTATTTCTTTTAAAGTCCTCTAGTACTCCTCTACTACTCCTTAATTTTCATTTTCAATACACTATAACCTTACAAAAAAAAAAAAAAAAAGAAGAGAAGCCCTATTTTTAAACCGAAGATTATTCTCTCCCAATCTTGACTCTCTGTTTTCTACCTCAGAACACCTCTATTTCCTCCTTTCCCCTTCTCTTCCCAATCCAATTCTGTGAATCTTTGTAGGTGACTGGGCTACGGAGAAGACTCTGGGAACAGACAACTGCGTAGATCTGTCTCTCTCCTCTTGAGTCCACCTTTTTCTCCTCTTGCTCATCTCTATCTCCCTCCTCCCTCTCCTCTTCTTCATGTAACTCTATGAACCTCTCTGGGTGTCCCTAACGGGGGAGAATCTTTTAGCCATTAACGTAGAAGTTTTCTTATCAGGGCTGTATAGTTGGAGAAGTCCTGAGACTACAGGAAGAATAAAACTGAAATCCAGAGGCAGGAGACTTAAGCCCAAAACCTGAGAACACCAGAAAACTCCTGACTACATGGAACTTTAAGTAATAAGTGACTGTCCAAAAGCCTTCATACCTACACTGAACCCAACCACCACCCAAGAGCCAATAAGTTTTAGAGCAAGACATACCACGCAAATTCTCCAGCAACGCAGGAACATAGCCCTGAACATCAACATACAGGCTGCCCAAGGTCACACCTAACACATAGACCCATCTCAAAACTCATTACTGAGCACTCCATTGCTCTCCAAAGAGAAGAAATCAAGTTCCACACACCAGAACACTGATGCAAGCTTCCCTAACCAGGAAACCTTGACAAGCCAATCGTCTAACCCCACCCACTCGGTTAATCCTCCACAATAAAAAGGAACCACAGACCTCCAGAATACAGAAAGCCCACTCCAGACACAGCAATCTAAACAAGATGAAAAGGCAAAGAAATACCCAACAGGTAAAGGAACATGAAAAATGCCCACCAAGTCAAACAAAAGAGGAGGAGACAGGGAATCTACATGAAAAAGAATTTAGAATAATGATAATAAAAATGATCCAAAATCTTGAAAACAGAATGGAGTTACAGATAAATAGCCTGGAAACAAAGATTGAAAAGATCCAAGAAATGTTTAATAAAGACATAGAAGAAATAAAAAAGAGTCAATTAAAAATGAATAATGCAATGAATGAGATCAAAAACACTTTGGAGGGAACCAAGAGTAGAATAACAGAGGCAGAAGATAGGATAAGTGAGGTAGAAGATAAAATGGTGGAAATAAATGAAGCAGAGAGGAAAAAAGAAAAAAGGATCAAAAGAAATGAGGACAACCTCAGGGACCTCTGGGACACTGTGAAATGCCCCAACATTCGAATCATAGGAGTTCCAGAAGAAGAAGACAAAAAGAAAGGCCATGAGAAAATACTTGAGGAGATAATAGCTGAAAACTTCCCTAAAATGGGGAAGGAAATAGCCACCCAAGTCCAAGAAACCCAGAGAGTCCCAAACAGGATAAACCCAAGGTGAAACACCCCAAGACACATATTAATCAAATTAGCAAAGATCAAACACAAAGAACAAATATTAAAAGCAGCAAGGGAAAAACAACAAATAACACACAAAGGGATTCCCATAAGGATAACAGCTGATCTATCAATAGAAACCCTCCAGGCCAGAAGGGAATGACAGGACATACTGAAAGTAACGAAAGAGAATAACCTACAACCTAGATTACTATATCCAGCAAGGATCTCATTCAGATATGAAGGAGAATTCAAAAGCTTTACAGATAAGCAAAAGCTGAGAGAATTCAGCACCACCAAACCAGCTCTTCAACAAATGCTAAAGGATCTTCTCTAGACAGGAAATGCAGAAAGGTTGTATAAACGTGAACCCAAAACAACAAAGTAAATGGCAACGGGACCACACCTATCAATAATTACCCTAAATGTAAATGGGTTGAATGCCCCAACCAAAAGACAAAGATTGGCTGAATGGATACAAAAACAAACCCCTATATATGCTGTCCACAAGAGACCCACCTCAAAACAAGAGACACATACAGACTAAAAGTGAAGGGCTGGAAAAAAATATTTCATGCAAACGGAGACCAAAAGAAAGCAGGAGTCACAATACTCATATCAGATAAAATAGACTTTCAAATAAAGGATGTGAAAAGAGACAAAGAAGGACACTACTTAATGATCAAAGGATCAATCGAAGAAGAAGATATAACAATTATAAATATATATATGCACCCAACATAGGAGCACCGCAATATGTATGGCAAACACTAACGAGTATGAAAGAGGAAATTAATAGTAACACAATAATAGTGGGAGACTTTAATACCCCACTCACAACTATGGATAGATCAACTATACAGAAAATTAACAAGGAAACACAAACCTTAAATGACACAATGGACCAGCTAGACCTAATTGATATCTGTAGGACATTTCACCCCAAAACAATCAACTTCACCTTTTTCTCAAGTGCACACGGAACCTTCTCCAGAATAGATCGCATCCTGGGCCATAAATCCGGTCTTGGAAAATTCAAAAAAATTGAAATCATTCCAGTCATCCTTTCTGACCACAATGCAGTAAGATTAGATCTCAATTACAGGAAAAAAATTGTTAAAACTTCAAACATATGGAGGCTAAATAACACGCTTCTGAATAACCAACAAATCATAGAAGAAATCAAAAAAGAAATGAAAATATGTATAGAAATGAATGAAAATGAAAACACAACAACCCAAAACCTATGGGACACTGTAAAAGCAGTGCTAAGGGGAAGCTTCATAGCATTACAGGCTTACATCAAGAAACAAGAAAAAAACCAAATAAATAACCTAACTCTACACCTAAAGCAATTAGAGAAGGAAGAAATGAAGAACCCCAGGGTTAGCAGAAGGAAGGAAATCTTAAAAATCAGGGCAGAAATAAATGCAAAAGAAACTAAAGAGACCACAGCAAAAATCAACAGAGCTAAAAGCTGGTTTTTTGAAAAAATAAACAAAATTGACAAACCATTAGCAAGACTCATTAAGAAACAAAGAGAGAAGAACCAAATTAACAAAATTAGAAATGAACATGGAGAGATCACAACAGACAACACTGAAATACAAAGGATCATAAGAGACTACTACCAGCAGCTCTATGCCAATAAAATGGACAACTTGGATGAAATGGACAAATTCTTAGAAAAGTATAACTTTCCAAAACTGAACCAGGAAGAAATAGAAGATCTTAACAGACCCATCACAAGCAAGGAAATCGAAACTGTAATCAAAAATCTTCCAGCAAACAAAAGCCCAGGACCAGATGGCTTCACAGCTGAATTCTACCAAAAATTTAGAGAAGAGCTAACACCTATCTTACTCAAACTCTTCCAGAAAATTGCAGATGAAGGTAAGCTTCCAAACTCATTCTATGAGGCCACCATCACCCTAATTCCAAAACCAGACAAAGTTGCCACAAAAAAAGAAAACTACAGGCCAATATCACTGATGAACATAGATGCAAAAATCCTTAACAAAATTCTAGCAAACAGAATCCAACAACATATTTAAAAAATCATACACCATGACCAAGTGGGCTTTATCCCAGGAATGCAAGGATTCTTTAATATCCACAAATCAATCAATGTAATATACCACATTAACAAATTGACAGATAAAAACCATATGATTATCTCAATAGATGCAGAGAAAGCCTTTGACAAAATTCAACACTCATTTATGATTAAAACTCTCCAAAAAGCAGGAATAGAAGGAACATACCTCAACATAATAAAAGCTATATATGACAAACCCACAGCAAGCATCACCCTCAATGGTGAAAAATTGAAAGCATTTCCTCTGAAATGAGGAACAAGACAAGGGTGCCCACTCTCACCACTACTATTCAACATAGTGTAGGAAGTTTTGGCCACAGCAATCAGAGCAGAAAAAGAAGTAAAAGGAATCCAGATAGGAAAAGAAGAAGTGAAACTCTCACTGTTTGCAGATGACATGATCCTCTACATAGAAAACCCTAAAGACTCTACCAGAAAATTACTAGAGCTAATCAATGAATATAGTAAAGTTGCAGGATATAAAATTAACACACAGAAATCCCTTGCATTCCTATATACTAACAATGAAAAAACAGAAAGAGAAATTAAGGAAACAATACCATTCACCATTGCAACAAAAAGAATAAAATACTTAGGAGTACATCTACCTAAAGAAACAAAAGACCTATACATAGAAAACTATAAAACACTGATGAAAGAAATCAAAGAGGACACAAACAGATGGAGAAACATACCGTGTTCATGGATTGGAAGAATCAATATTGTCAAAATGGCTATTCTACCCAAAGCAATCTATAGATTCAATGTAATCCCTATCAAGCTACCTACGGTATTTTTCACAGAACTAGACCAAAGAATTTCACAATTTGTATGGAAATACAAAAAACCTCGAATAGCCAAAGTAATCTTGAGAAAGAAGAATGGAGCTGGAGGAATCAACCTGCCTGACTTCAGACTCTACTACAAAGCCACAGTCATCAAGACAGTATGGTACTGGCACAAAGACAGAAATATAGATCAATGGAACAGAATAGAAAGCCCAGAGATAAATCCACGAACTTATGGACACCTTATCTTTGACAAAGGAGGCAAGGATATACAATGGAAAAAAGATAACCTCTTTAACAAGTGGTGTTGGGAAAACTGGTCAACCACTTGTAAAAGAATGAAACTAGAACACTTTCTAACACCATACACAAAAATAAACTCAAAATGGATTAAAGATCTAAATGTAAGACCAGAAACTATAAAACTCCTAGAGGAGAACATAGGCAAAACACTCTCCGACATAAATCACAGCAAGATCCTCTATGACCCACCTCCCAGAATATTGGAAATAAAAGCAAAACTAAACAAATGGGACCTAATGAAACTTAAAAGCTTTTGCACTACAAAGGAAACTATAAGTAAGGTGAAAAGACAGCCCTCAGATTGGGAGAAAATAATAGCAAATGAAGAAAGAGACAAAGGATTAATCTCAAAAATATACAAGCAACTCCTGCAGCTCAATTCCAGAAAAATAAATGACCCAATCAAAAAATGGGCCAAAGAACTAAACAGACACTTCTCGAAAGAAGACATACAGATGGCTGACAAACACATGAAAAGATGCTCAACATCACTCATTATCAGAGAAATGCAAATCAAAACCACAATGAGGTACCATTACACGCCAGTCAGGATGGCTGCTATCCAAAAGTCTACAAGCAATAAATGCTGGAGAGGGTGTGGAGAAAAGGGAACCCTCTTACACTGTTGGTGGGAATGTAAACTAGTACAGCCGCTATGGAAAACAGTGTGGAGATTTCTTAAAAAACTGGAAATAGAACTGCCATATGACCCAGCAATCCCACTTCTGGGCATACACACTGAGGAAACCAGATCTGAAAGAGACACGTGCACCCCAATGTTCATCGCAGCACTGTTTATAATAGCCAGGACATGGAAGCAACCTAGATGCCCATCAGCAGATGAATGGATAAGGAAGCTGTGGTACATATACACCATGGAATATTACTCAGCCATTAAAAAGAATTCATTTGAACCAGTCCTAATGAGATGGATGAAGCTGGAGCCCCTTATACAGAGTGAAGTAAGCCAGAAAGATAAAGAACATTACAGCATACTAACACATATATATGGAATTTAGAAAGGTGGTAACGATAACCCTATATGCAAAACAGAAAAAGAGACACAGAAATACAGAACAGACTTTTGAACTTTGTGGGAGAATGTGAGGGTGGGATATTTCAAAAGAACAGCATGTGTACTATCTATGGTGAAACAGAACACCAGCCCAGGTGGGATGCATGAGACAAGTGCTCGAGCCTGGTGCACTGGGAAGACCCAGAGGAATCGGGTGGAGAGGGAGGTGGGAGGCGGGGATCGGGATGGGGAATACGTGTAAATCCATGGCTGATTTATATCAATGTATGACAAAACCCACTGAAATGATGTGAAGTAATTAGCCTCCAACTAATAAAATAAATAAATAAATAAATAAATAAATATAATAAGAGAAAGCGGAAAAAAAAAAAAAAGAACCCCTGGGAAGCTACCATATGTCTCCCAAGGACAGTCTGGAGATGGGACAATGAGTTGGTCATTAAAAGCCAAGTTTTGTGATACAGGGATGGTGTGATGGCAACTCTGAAGCTTGCTCTGGAGCTCTAGCTCTAGTTTTATACTCCACTCATCAGAAAGATGGGTTTTTTCCTTTTTCTGGAAAATTCTCACTTTATAAAATTTTTATTAATTTAATTGGAGGCTAATTAATTACAGTATTGTAACAGTTTTTGCCACACATTCACATGAATCAGCCATGGGCTTACATTTGTTCCCCATCCTGAACGCCCCTCTCACCTCCCTCCTCACCCATCCCTCTGGGTCATCCCAGAACACTGACCCTGAGTGCCCTGTTTCTTGCATTGAACCTGGAGTGGTGATCTATTTCAAATATGGTAACATACATGTTTTGGTACTATTCTCTCAAATCATCCCACCCTTGCCTTCTCCCACAGAGTCCTAAAGTCTGTTCTTTACATCTGTGTCTCTTTTGCTGTCTTGCATGTAGGGTCATTGTTGCCATCTTTCTAAATTCCATATTTATGAGTTAATATACTGTATTGGTGTTTTTCTTTCTTACTTACTTACCTCTGTATAACAGGCTTCAGTTTCATCTACCTCATTAGAACTGATTCAAATGCATTTTAATAGCTGAGTTATATTCCACTGTGTACCTCTTCCACAGCTTTCTTATCCATTCGTCTGCCAATGGACATCTAGGTTGCTTCCATTTCCTAGCTATTGTAAACAGTGCTGCGATGAACATTCAGGTACATATGTTTCTTTCAATTCTGGTTTCCTCAGTGTATATGCCCAGCAGTGGCATTGCTGGGTCATATGGCAGTTCTATTTCCAGTTTTCTACGGAATCTACACACTGTTATCCATAGTGGCTGTACTAGTTTGCATTCCCACCAACAGTGTAAGAGGGTTCCCTTTTTTCCATGGCCTCTCCAGCATGTATTGTTTGTAGACTTTTGGATGGCAGCCATTTTGAATGGCATGAGATGGTACCTCACTGTGGTTTTGATTTGCATTCTCTGGTAACGAGTGATGTTGAGCATCTTTTCATGTGTTTGTTAGCCATCTGTATGTCTTCTTTGGAGAAATGTCTGTTCTGTTCTTTGGCCCAGTTTTTGATTGGGTCATTCATTTTTCTGGAATTGAGCTGCATAAGCTGCCTGTACGCTTTTGAGATTAATTCTTTGTCAGTTGTTTCATTTGGCATTATTTTCTCCCATTCTGATGGCTGTCTTCTCACCTTGCTTATGGTTTACTTTGTTGTGGAAAAGCTTTTAAGTTTCATTAGGTCTGATTTGTTTATTTTTGCTTTTATTTCCATTACTCTGGGAGGTGGGTCCTAGAGGATCCTGCTGTGATTTATGTTAGAGAGTGTTTTGCCTATGTTTTCCTCTAGGAGATTTATAGTTTGTCTTACATTTAGATCTTTAATCTATGTTGAGTTTATTTCTGTGTGTGGTGTTAGAAAGTGTTCTAGTTTCATTCTTTTACAAATGGTTGACCAGTTTTGCCAGCACCACTTGTTAAAGTGATTGTCTTTTCTCCATTGTATATTCTTGCCTCCTTTGTCAAAGATAAGGTGTCCATTGGTGCATGGATTTATCTCTCGGCTTTCTATTTTGTTCCAATGATCTACATTTCTGTCTTTGTGCCAGTATCATACTGTCTTAATGACTGTAGCTTTGTAGTATAGCCTGAAGTCAGGCAGGTTGATTCCTGCAGTTCCTTTCTGGTGGTATCTTTAGGGTTTTCTATGTAGAGGATCATGTCATCTGCAAACAGTGAGAGTTTCACTTCTTCTTTTCCAGTCCAGATTCCTTTTATTTGTTTTTCTTTTCTGATTGCTGTGGCCAAAACATCCAAAACTATGTTGAATAGTAGTGGTGAGAGTGGGCACCCTTGTCTTGTTCCTGACTTTAGGGGAAAGGCTTTCAATTTTTCACCATTGAAGATAATGTTTGCTGTGGGTTTGTCATATATAGCTTTTATTATGTTGAGGTATGTTCCTTCTATTCCTGCTTTTGGAGGGTTTTTTCATAAATGGGTGTTGAGTTTTGTCAAAGCCTTTCTCCACATCTAAAGATAATCATATGGCTTTTATCTTTCAATTTGTTAATATGGTGTATTGCACTGATTGATTTGCTGATATTGAAGAATACTTTCATCCCTGGGATAAAGGCTGCTTGGTCATAATGTATGGCCTTTTTACTATGTTGTTGGATTCTGTTTGCTAGAATTTTGGTAAGGATTGTTGCATCTATGTTCATCAGTGATATTGTCCTGTAGTTTTCTTTTATTGTGACTTCTTTGTCTGGCGTTGGCTTTACGGTGATGGTGGCCTCATAGAATGAGTTTGGAAGTTTGCCTTCCTCTGCAATTTTCTGGAAGAGTTTGAGTAGGATAGGTGTTCACGCTTCTCAACATTTTTGGTAGAATTCAGCTGTGAAGCCATCTGGCCCTGGGCTTTTGTTTGCTGGAAGATTTCTGATTACAGTTTCGATTTCCATGCTTGTGATGTGTCTGTTAAGATTTTCTATTTCTTCCTGGTTCAGTTTTGGAAAGTTATACTTTCCTAAGAATTCATCTATTTCTTCCAAGTTGTCCATTTTATTGGCATATAGTTGCTGATAGTAGTCTCTTATGATCCTTTGTATTTCTGTGTTGTCTGTAGTGATTTCTCCATTTTCATGTCTAATTTTGTTGATTGATTCTTCTCCCTTTGTTTCTTGATGAGTTTGTCTAATGGGTTGTCAATTTTATTTATATTCTCAAAGAGCCAGCTTTTTGCTTTGATTGTTGCTAAGGTCTCTTTTGTTTCTTTTGCATTTACTTCTGCCCTAATTTTTAAGATTGCTTTCCTTCTGTTAACCCTGGGGTTCTTCATTTCTTCCGTTTCTAGTTGCTTTAGGTATAGAGTTAGGTTATTTATTTGACCTTTTCCTTGTTTCTTGAGGTAAGCCTGTATTGCTATGTACCTTCCCCTTAGCACTGCTTTCACAGTGTCCCGTAGGTTTTGGGTTGTTGTGTTTTCATTTTCATTCATTTCTATGCATATTTTGATTTCTTTTTTGATTTATTCTGTGATTTGTTGGTTATTCAGAAGCGTGTTGTTCAGCCTCCATATGTTGGAATTTTTAATAGTTTTTCTCCTGTAATTGACATCTAATCTTATTTCATTGTGGTCAGAAAAGAAGCTTGGAATGATTTCAATTTTTTTGAATTTACCAAGGCTATATTTATGGCCCAGCATGTGATCTATCCTGGAGAAGGTTCCATGTGCACTTGAGAAAAAGTGCAATTTATTGTTTTGTGGTCAAATGTCCTATAGATATCAATTAGGTCTAACTGGCCCATTGTATCATTTGAAGTTTGTGTTTCCTTGCTAATTTTCTGGTTAGTTGATCTATCCATAGGTGTGAGTGGGGTTTGAAGTCCCCCACTATTATTGTGCTATTGTTAATTTCCCCTTTCATACTTGTTAGCATTTGCCTTACATAATGCGGTGCTCCTATATTGGGTGCATATATGTTTATAATTGTTATATCTTCTTCTTGGACTGATTCTTTGATCATTATGTAGTGTCCTTCTTTGTCTCTTTTCACAGCATTTATTTTAAAGTCTATTTTACCTGATATGAGTGTTACTACTCCTGCTTTCTTTTGGTCTCTATTTGCATGGATTATCTTTTTCCAGCCCTTCACTTTCAGTCTGTATGTGTCCCTTGTTTTGAGGTGAGTCTCTTGTAGACAATATATATAGGGGTCTGGTTTTTGTATCGATTCAGCCAGTCTTTGTCTTTTGGTTGGGGTATTCAACCCATTTACATTTAAGGTAATTATTGATAAGTATGAGCCCATTGGCATTTACTTTGTTGTTTTGGGTTTGAGTTTATACACCCTTTCTGTGTTTCCTGTCTAGAGAAGATCCTTTAGCATTTGTTGAAGAACTGGTTTGGTGGTGCTGAATTCTCTCAGCTTTTGCTTGTCTGTAAAGCTTTTGAGCTCTCCTTCATATCTGAATGAGATCCTTGCTGGGTAAAGTAATCTGGGTTGTAGGTTTTTCTGTTTCATCATGTTAAGTAGGTCCTGCCATTTCCTTCTGGCCTGAAGAATTTCTATTGAAATATCAGCTGTTATCCTTATGGGAATCCCCTTGTATGCTATTTTCTGTTTCTCCCTTGCTGCTTCTAATATTTGCTCTTTGTGCTTGATCTTTGTTAATGTGATTAATGTGTGTCTTGGGTGTTTCACCTTGGATTTATCCTGTTTGGGACTCTCGGGCTTGGGTGACTATTTCCTTCCCCATTTTAGGGAAGTTTTCAACTATTAGCTCCTTAAGTATTTTCTCACGGCCTTTCTTTTTGTCTTCTTCTGGGACTCCTATGATTCGAATGTTGGGGTGTTTAACATTGTCCCAGATGTCTCTGAGGTTGTCCTCATTTCTTTTTATTCTTTTTTCTTTTTCCGTCTCTGCTTCATTTATTTCTACAATTCTATCTTCTACCTCACTTATCCTATCTTCTGCCTCCATTATTCTTCTGTTGGTTTCCTCCAGAGTGTTTTTGATCACATTGATTGCATTATTCATTATTGATTAACTCTTTATTTCTTCTAGGTACTTGTTAAAGATTTCTTGCATCTTCTCAGTGCTTGTCTCCAGGCTATTTATCTCTAACTCCATTTTGTTTTCAAGATTTTGGATCATTTTTACTATCATTATTCTGAATTCTTTTTCAGACTCCCTATCTCCTCCTCTTTAGTTTGGTTTGGTGGGTATTTATCACATTCCTTTACCTTCTGAGTATTTCTCTGCCCTTTCACCTTGTTTAGATTGCTGTGTTTGGGGTGGCCTTTGTGTATTCTGGCAGTTTGTGGTTCCTCTTTATTGTGGAGGTTCCTCACTGTGGGTGGGGATGGACAGGTGGCTTGTCAAGGTTTCCCAGTTAGGGAAGCTTGCGTTGGTGGTCTGGTGGGTGGAACTGGATTTTTTCTCTATAGCGTGCAATGAAGTGTCCAGTAATGAGCTTTGAGATGTGAGTGGATTTGCTGTGACTTTGGGCAGCCTGTATAATGAAGCTCAGGGATATGTCCCTGCATTGCTGGAGAGTTTGTTTGGTATGTCTTGCTCTGGAACTTGTTGGCTCTTGGGTGTTGCTTGCTTTCAGGGTAGGCATGGAGGCTTTTTGGATGAGGTCTTATTGACTAATGTTCCCTGGAATCAGGAGTTCTCTGGTGTTCTCAGGTTTTGGACTTAAGCCTCCTGCCTCTGGTTTTCAGTCTTATTCTTATAGTAGCCTCAAGACTTCTCCATCTATACAGCACCAATGATAAGCCATCTAGTTTAACAAAAAGCTCCTCCATGGTGAGGGACACCTGAAGAGGTTCACAGAGTTACATGGAGAAGAGAAGAGGGAGGAGGGAGATAGAGGTGACCAGGAAGATAAGAGGGGGATTCAAAAGTAGAGCAAGAGCAAGCTAGCCAATAATCCATTCCCTATGTGCTCTCTACAAGTCTGGCCCCCTCAGAGAGGTTCACAGAGTTATATAGAGAAGAGAAGAGGGAGGAGAGAGACAGAGGTGAGCAGGAGGAGAAAAGGGGGAATCAAAAGGAGAGAGACAGATCCAGCCAGTCAGTTCCCTAAGTTTTCTCCATAGCTGGGAACACACATATAGGTTCATAGCATTCGGTAGTGAAGAGAAGGGAGAGGGAAGAAATAGAGGCAGCCTCGTGGAGAAAAAGGAGAGTCAAAAGGGGGAGAGAGCAATCAAGCCAGTAATCACACTCTGAAGTAAAAATGGGTGCTGAAGATTGGGTTCTAAAGGTACAAAATTGATAACAAATATCAAGGTGCAAAGATTAAAAATCTAGAATAGAGGTTAGACTCTCAAAAATACAATATTAAAAAGACAAAGTCACAAAAATTATAAAATATATACATAAAGCTTGCTTTAAAAACAGGGTCTTTTTTTTTTTTTTGCAAGGTAAATGTAGGTTATAAAAATGAAAATTAAAGGAATAATAGAGGACTTAAAAATAAAAATTTTTTTTATTAAAAAATAATAATTGTAAACATATATCTAGGAATTTCTCTGGAGCCATTGCAGGCAGTGTTGGGTCAGTTCAGTTTCAGATAGTTTCTTGACCCAGTTTATACTTCTCAAGACTTATAGGCCCCTTCCAATGTAGTCGGTTCTAACTACAGGGCTGCAATCTGTTGCACCTGTCACTTCCAAAGCGGTTCCCTCTGTTTTAGCTTCTTCTGTTTGCTGGTCTCCTCCGTGTCTAATTTCCGCCCTGACACAAGGGGGCAAAGGTGGTCACTTATTTAGGCTCATTTGTTCAGTCATGCTGTGGGGAGGGAGGAACACCGCGAACAAATATCACTGGCATGTGTGGGGAGTGCTCGCAGTGTCTCGGCCACACTGAGTTTGCTGCCACTCAGGGCAAGTGTGCTTTCCCAGTCTACACTTCTGAGATTCTAGGTTCCTCTGCTGGGGAGCTGTCTGAGGCGGGCCCTGGGTTGCGTACACTTTCCAGGTCGAAGTCGCTGAGATTCAGGTTCTTGGGTATTCCACAAAGGAGCAGAACCAGTTGGGCCTGCATTCTTTGCCCTTCCCGGGGGCGAGCAGCTCAGGTTACCAGGTGCTTGGCTAGCACAGTCTCCCCAGGTGGAGAGTGCGTCTTATCACCTCCCAGGTCCCAGCCGTTTGGTTTCCTAGGTGGCAGCGGGCACGCCTGTCTTAGGTGTGCCCTGTGTCTCTTCTGCGCAGCTGATCTCTGACTGCCACCCTCTCGGTGGATATCAAGCATCCAGAATCCCAAGAAGTCTTGGCTAACAACTGGGGACCTGCTTGCAGTTTGGTAGAGGATGCCTCTCTGTGGCCGAGATTGCCCGTTTCTGGCTCTGGCTGACCCCGCCTGCCTCCCTCCTTTGGCGGGGATTGGGCCTATCTGCAGCTGGCTAGCTCTCCTCTGGTATTTGCTCAGTCCTTTGTTCTGTGAGTGGGCCTGGAAGTGCCTTAGGTTAGGGCTTTCGCAGGATAGTTCTCTGTCTCTCTCTCTTTTTTTCTCTTTCCTTCTGGCTATCCCACAGTTTGGATTACAATCTCACATTAGTTCCCTCAGACTGCCCTCATGGCATTCAGGCCCAGTCCTTACCCTAAGCAATGCAGCCTGCCAGTCCTTGTTCAGCCACTTGCTGGTGGTGGATGTGAGCGCTGGGTGTTGCCATTAGGCACGTAATCTGTGGGTTTGATTTATCTATTTATTTATTTATTTTTCCTCCTGGTTATGTTGCCCTCTGAGATTCCAAAACTCCCCACACACCCGCTGGTGAGAGTGTTTCCTGGTGTTTGGAATCATCTCCTCTTTTAAGACTCCCTTCCCTGGATGGATCTCCATCACTACCACTTTTTTCTCTCTTTTTATCTTTGTATTTTGTCCTACCTCCTTTTGAAGACAATGGGCTGCCTTCTGGGTGCCTGATGTCCTCTACCACCATTCAAAAGTTGTTTTGTGGAATTTGCTCAGCGTTCACATGCTCTTTCCATGAATTTGTCAGGGAGAATGTGGTCTCCTCATCCTATACCTCTGCCATCTTAGCAATGCCCCAGAAATGGTAATGAAACACAATGCAATATTACTCAGCCATTAAAATGAATGAAATAATGCCATTTGCAGCACCATGGATGGACCTAGGGATTATCATACTAAATGAAGTAAGCCAGACAGACAAAAGCAAATAAAATAACATATCACTTTTATGTCGATTTTTTTTTTTTAAAGATCCAAATAAACTTATTTACAAACCAGAAAGAGATTCACAGACATAGAAAACAAACTTATGATTATCAAAAGGGAAAAGGGGGAAGAGGGATAAATTAGGAAATTTGAATTAGCCTGTACACACTACCATATATAAAATAGCTTAACAATAAGGACCTAGTGTACAGAACAGGGAATTGCACTCAATATTTTAAAATAACATATACGGGGAAAGAATCTGAAAAAAAAAAAATAACTGAATCATTTGCTGTGTACACCCAAAACTAACATAACATATAATTCAATCTTTCAAAATATCTTAATTAAAAAAGCAAAACAAAAAACACACAGAAAGCCCTCATTTAAACTGGACTAAGAACTTGCACATGGATTGTTTCTATATTTGAGCCCATGGTGCAAGTGTCATAGGCATATAAAGTATGCCTGGAAAACCTTTACTCTTTATGCACTGAAGGAGCAGAAGTGGAAATTTATTTAGGCTGCCCTGGGTCTTCGTTGTTGCGTGAGGGCTTTCTCTAGTTGCAGTGAGTTTGGGCTCCTCACTGCGGTGGTTTCTCTTGCAGAGCACAGGCTCTAGGCACACAGGCTCAGAAATTGTGGTGCATGGGCTTAGTTACCCTGTGTCATGTGGGATCTTCCCGACCCAGGAATTGAACTGGAGTCTCCTGCATTGGCAGCTGGATTCTTTACCATCAAGTCACCAGGGAAGCCCTAAATACACACTATAATATATAAAATAGGTAACTAATAAGGACCTAGGGGGAATTCCCAGATGGTCCAGTGGTAAAGACTAAGTCCTTTCTAGGCAGGGAGAGGGGTTCAATCCCTGGATGGGGAACCAAGTCCCACATACCCCAAGGCCTGGTTTACAACAAAAATGAAGGGACCTACTGTATAACACAGGGAACTATACTCAATACTCTGTAATGGTCAATATGGGCAAAGAATCTAAGAAGAGTAGATATACATACAAACATTCAACTGGTTCACTTTTTTATACACCTGGAAGTAACACAACACTATAAATCAACTATACCTTGATAAAATTTTAAAAACATACAGTTTACGTTTTTCTGATAAGATTAGGAAATACTGAGTTCTTCATGTACAGGAAGCAGAGACTGGATACAATGGAGTTACGTCTCATGAGCAGAAAGGGGCTGATAAGGGGAAAACACACAGAAATCAGGCCAGTTGTATACACCAACCACGAACCGGGATTATGATAAAGAGCAAAACTAACATTGAAGATGCAGGACAGGGTGTGGAAACACATGAAGGTGCTCACCAAGAGCAGGATGCTTTGGGTGGCTCTGGACTCAGCGGAGGATCTGGGAGAAACACTAGCCTTGTGAATATACTGGACTCGCCGACTGTGTCTGTACAGGGTGAGAATCATGGAGCCACTGGCCCAGAAGATGAGCACAGAAAATGACATTTCAGAGAACACTATCAAAGCTACATATATTGAGCCTGAGATTTTCTCAAGATCTATGTCAGAACAGTACCCTGAGCCTGTTTTTTTGCTCATGTTTGTGCTGTGCCTTTTGCCAGAAACATATAATGCATACAGAGGAAAAATGAGATTTACAAACATGCACTGGATCCAGCAGAAGGAAATGAAGAAGGCGATATACTTCGGGGCTGTGACTTTAAGATTCTTCCAGCAGGAGTTCATGGGGCTGATCGTGACGGTCTGAAACACACTCAAGAGGCAGGTGGTGCCGATGGACATACTCCTGCCCACTCTCTCAACATACAAAATAAGTTTGCAGGCAAAATCACTAGCAAAATATTTCAACCTCAAAGTTGTAATTGTCTGAGGGACTCCTTTCGAGAGAATGACCAAAATGTTGGCAATAGCCAGGTGCTTGCAAATCAAAACTGTGACCCTCATCCTGCACTGAGTGTGGTAGAGAAAGAGGTAACGGTACAGAAGGGAGAAGTTGCCCCAGATCCCAAGCACCGTCTGTAACAAGAAGGTTATTCCTATGGCCAGGTGGCTGGAGGCAGTTGTGTCATTCAAGATACTCCCCTTTATATGATGGCAACAGTGATGCCTTAGAGCAGGATGGTTTATATAAATCTGTGACATTGACAGCCAACTTTCCTTGTGTGATTTGTGAAATTGCCAAGGTTTCACGTGACAGGAAACGATGATGAGAGAATCAGTATATTTTATGAAAAAGTCAGCAGGAAGGATGAAGTGGTGGTGACCTGGAGGAAGCAATGACAACTGAGAGTAAATTGAAAGATAACATGAAAGAAGAGTGTAAGAAGAAGCTTACTGCAGGGAAAAATATCTCCATTACTGCCTTCATCATAAAAGAGGTCAATTCTAAATGCATTCCCTTCTAAATTTTAAAGAAGATTATATATTATTATTGTAGGGGCTTCTGTGATGACTAAGTTGGTAAAGAAAATTTGCCTCCAGTGCAGGAGACTCCCGTTCAATTCCTGCATCAGGAAGGTCTGCTGGAGAAGCCATCGGCTTCCCACTCCAGTATTCTTGGGCTTCCCGTGTGGCTCAGCTGGTATTTTTAAAGAAGATAATGTATTCTTTTAGGAAGAAAGACAGGAGTCTTTCTAGGGTCTTAGAATTTAAAATATATGCTAAAGATCTTCCCTGGTTGTCTGGTAGCTAAGTATCTGCCTCGCAAAGCAGGGAATGCAGTTTTGATTCCTGGTTGGGCTACCTAGACCCTATATGCCACGTGGTAACTAAGCTTGGGATCTTCAGCTAGAGAGTCTGTGCACCACAACAAAAAATCCTGCATGATACAACAAAGGTCCTGTATGATGCAACTAAGACCCAATGCAGATAAATAAATAAATATTTAAAAAAAATATATACGCTAAACAGAAGAGAATATATAAAACGTGGTGAAGTAACTTTTGCACACATGAAAATTAAGACTGGTTCTCATCAATACACATACACACACAAAGATAGAACTTAGAACTATGCAAGCATGTCCTAAAAACCACAAAGTAGAATAAACAGTGGACAGAGTCTTCAAACAGAAACTTTGAAAAGGAAGTTATTCAGTGGATAAGACATTCAAAAAATATCCCACATCCTTGGTAATCAGGACAATCAAAATATAACCACTACCTATATGTCATTGAATACCATCAAGAAGTCTGAAACAGAAATGACAAAAATGCCAAGTTTTGGCATAGCTGTGGATGAATCAAGAATCTCATACACTGATGGTGGGTGTTCAAATTGGTACACACATTTTGGAAAACTGTTGTATCTACTTAGCAGATCAGATGTAATCCTGTTCTGAGTAATCTGCTCCTATGAATGTACTCAATAGGATTTTGTACATATATCACCCAAGGATTAGTTATATTAATAGAATTTAATGAGAGACCTAATTATTACTTGTAATGGCCCCTCTTAAAACCCACCTATCAATTAACAGTTGAATGATCAATTAATCCTTTGATAGTCACAGAATGAAGTCCAATATAACAATGATAATGAAAAAATGACAATAATATAAAACAATACAGATAAAGTCATAAAGATGGAATGGAGGAGAAAGTCCATAAGTGAAACATGCTGTATGATTTTTCATGTGGAGGCCAAGAGAGGCAAAGTGATCCAATATTCAATGTCATAATAGCTGTAATCATATACTGAATCATCCAGGCCTACAAATATAGCTAACAAAACTATAGCCTTGGAAACAGTGAGTTAGAAAGGGCACAAGAGAGTTTCATGGAAACTGAGAATATTCTGTTTCTTGATGTAGTTGTGGTCTCCAGATGTGCAATAATTCCTGAAATTTCACTGAGCTTTGCACGTATAACCTGCGAACATGCCTTTAGTTTTTAAAAACACATGTATTATCAAAAAATGTGGAAGGAGCTTGGGAAAGCCTGTGTCTGTGAATGTGTCTCATCTGTGTCTGCAAGGGAGGGGAGCTGTAAGCCCAGATCAGAACTCCAACAATGAAACATCAGAGAATAGTAACACTGCTGCATACAGTGAATCACTGATTTTGTCATAAAATTCAGCAGATCAATATCCTAAGTCTTCATGCTTTGTGTTGATGTGTTGTTCCATTTGGCATCATATCCATGGGAAAATAATGTTTACACAGAGATTTGATTTCTGACCACACAATCTTCTCCTAAAGACTAGGAAATATAATGGACAGTAGACATAATCCACATACAGAAACTTCGAGAAAGAAGTTACATACTGTCCGGTAGTGCAAAGTGGAGACACCGATATGCCCAGGAACTTTATTTTTTAAGAGGGTTTTATTTACTTCTTCCTATTCATTTATTTATTTGGCTGCACCAGGTCTTAGTTAATGGCATGTAAACTCTCAGATATGGCATGTGGCTTCTAGTTCCCTGACCAGGGTTTGAACCTGGACCCCCTGCATTGGGAGCACAGTCTTAACCTCTGGACCACAGGGAAGCTTTTGCTTTAAGTTCCACCCACCTGCATTTCCTGGGGCTGATCTTGATGGCTGGAGACACTTAAGGGGCAGTGGTGCCAATGGACACACCCTGCCAGCTCTGGGGGCATAGAGATCACATTTGCATGTCTAAATCCCTGAAGACAGGCTTCAGTTAAAGGCTCCTGTTGTCATGGAGATGTCTTTAAAGGGAATGACCAAAAAGTGACTACAGTCCTGTGCCTGAAGGTCAAATCTGGGAACCTCAACCCTCATTCATTGTAGTAAAGGAAGAGATTAAGATAAGGAGAGAAAATGCCCAGGATTCGAACTACAGTCAGAGAGGAGCACACCATTCTTATTGCCAACTCCCTGGAGGCCATTCTGCCAGGTGTTTGATGTTCATAACTGCATGGGGTAAGCACTGGCACTGATTTTATTGCAAAGATAAGGAGATCCTAGGTACAGAGAAGTCAAGGGATCTGTCTAAATTCACACGCTGATTAGAGGCTCAGTGGTGGTATGAACCTGGAAGGCTGAGTCCAAGACAGTGTCCTAACCACTGAGACGCACCAACCAAACACATCAGCCATGTTTCTGAATAATCCAGTGAAATTTAGTTTTGTTTTTGTATCATATAGCTTCTTCTATCATTTCATTTCAGTCACTCAGTCCTGTCCGACTTTTTGCAACCCCATGGACATCAGCACATCAGGCCTCCCTGTCCAACACCCACTCCCAGAGCTTGCTCAAACTCATGTCCATCGAGTTGGTGATGCCATCCTACCATCTCATCCTCTGTCATCCCCTTCTTCTCCTGCCCTCATTCTTTCCCAGCATCAAGGTCTTTTCCAGTGAGTCAGTTTTCTTCACATCAGGTGGCCAACATATTGGAGTTTATTCCAAAATGTTGATACAATTTTGGTTGTAAAAAGTTTCCATAACTGCATTAGTATTTATTCTTTAGGTCAATAACATATCAAGAAGATGCCCTAGATGAGGAAATGGCACCAACCCCAGTATTTTTGCCCAGGAAATATTAGGAACAGAGGAGTCTGGCGAACTATAGTCGATCGGGTTGCAAACTGAGCCTCTAATGTATACAAACAGAGACACACACACAGAAACACACAGAATCCTATAGGAAAGTACCTCCTGTCCATACTGGACATAATGAATGCAACGTTTCCTCAATATAAGTTTTGCAACAGAAAGATGCATTCCCATCATTTCAGGCAAAAGTTCACTATGCTATCTGTCAAAAAAAGACTTGGACAACATTACTTTGTTTAAAAAACTATGAACCATGAAATACTACTATATAATAAATGAGTATAGGATAGAAATCAAATAATTATTTTGATAGATCCTTAGGTATTTTTAAAATTGAGGTTAAGTGAGACTACAATATAACAAGAGTTGTGAAGAATATTAACATACTGCTGCTGCTGCTGCTAAGTCGCTTCAGTCGTGTCCGACTCTGTGTGACCCCATAGACAGAAGCCATTCAGGCTCCCCCGTCCCTGGGATTCTCCAGGCAAGAACACTGGAGTGGGTTGCCATTTCCTTCTCCAATGCATGAAAGTGAAAAGTGAAAGGGAAGTCGCTCAGTCGTGTCCGACTCTTAGCGACCCCATGGACTTCAGCCTACCAGGCTCCTCCATCCATGGGATTCTCCAGGCAAGAGTACTGGAGTGGGGTGCCATTGCCCTCTCCGATTAACGTACTAGACACATGTAAAAGTATAATCTGGAGAATATTGACTCTTGTGTGTTGCAAAAGTGAAACCATAAAGAAATGAATATGTGCTTGGAACTGGTGTTAGAGTATTACAAGATTAGACAACATATGAGAAGATACATTTGGTCCTGACAACTATGTTCCAAACCTCAGCATTCCAAAGCTGCCTTTTCCTGAAATGCTGCTTCTCTATCTTGAAGAGGGATAGCAATCTCGCCATCGTCATCAGCCCTCAAATGTTTCACAAAAGACACCGTTACTATGTCCAGTAAGCACATTATATGCTTAGGGTTAGATATATATATGATCATTTCTATTCTTCAAATAAAATATTATTCATGGTTTCTGTAGAGGATAAGAAAATTTTTGCTTTTCTATCCTAGTCATTATGGAAAACATAAAGGCTTTATGATAACAATTTTAATATAAATTTAAAATTAATCTAGAATTTCTGAAAGGTTACATTAAGCAGATTGAACTTAAAAATACAACCCTTAAGCTCCTTGAAGATGATCTTCTGGCACTTCCCTGGCGGTCCTGTGGCTAAGACTCTGCCCTCCCAATGCAGGGAGACTGGGTGTGATCCCTGGAGAATTTAGATCCCACATGCTGCAACTAAGAGTTCACATGCTGAAACTAAGACAAATACTTTTAAAAATGATCCCTCATTATTATCACTAGGGTTGTTCCTTGAGTCCTTCACAATAAGAGTTTCACAAAATAGCTTTAGGAGCTATCAAGTTCAGTGTTACCTGATGGTAGGAAAGATTGAAGGCCGGAAGAGAAGGGGACAACAGTGGATGAGATGGGTGGATGGCATCAGTGAGTCGATGGTGATGAGTCTGACCAAACTCTGAGAGAGAGTGAAGGTTAGGGAACCCTGGTGTGCTGCAGTCCATGGGGTTGCAAAGAGACGGACCCAACTGAGTGACTGAACAACAACAAAGATGTTGATCTCGCTTTAACTAAGCTCTCTCCTAGGGAATTATTCTGCCTTCCTGACCTGCTTTGCCACTGGATCTGTTCCAGCTCTACCCCTCGCCCCCCAGAATGATCCCTTTTCCAGACATGAACACTTACTCAGACCTCCTTCCTTACAGACTGTGCCTCTTAGACTGAAATACAAAGTACTCGACTGCTTCTCATTCCTTCTCATGGGAAGGATGCTGGTCTCATGGTGAAGGTCATGGCAGCCAGGACGTGATTGGGAGGGAGGCAGTCAGACCCTGAGATATATGTTTATGAGCTGTGATCTCATCCTCCTTCAGATCTTCAATTATCATTTCACTTGAAGTGGCTATGACAGGGCCAGCTTGAGGAGCTAATGATCTTTCTGAAAAACTTTTCTTGAGTTGCTAATTACCAAAACCAATTGTCAGTCTCCTGTAAATATCTCCAAAGAGACCACTGATGTGTTTGAGAGAAGCTCATGATTTTTCATGATGAAGGATATTTTGAAATGATTAGCATTTTTATACAACTCTGAAATCTGTTGCCTTTGTAAGCAGGTTGTTTGATCTTAGCTTTCCCCCCCAGCCACCACCAAACCACTTAACAAAGTCAATTGTTAATCTACCAGGGTTTGTTCTGGAAACAAACAAAAAACACCCGATTAAACTTGAGTATGACATAAGAATTTTTCTTGTGTGTGTTCATTTATTTATTTACTTGGCTATACTGGGTCTTAGTTGTGGCACACAAAGTATTATTTGCAGCATGTGGGATCTAGTTCCCTGATCAGGGATCAAACTTGCACACCCACTGCAAGTTTGTGGGAGGCTTGGAGTGTTAGACACTAGGCCACCATGGAAGTCCCTGTGTCGGACCTTCTTTTGTGTACTCAAAACAGCTCTACCTCTTCTTCTCTTTCTTGTATCTCTGATCCTACACTGGACTACACAGATTTAGATCCCGGGTGAAGACTTCAGTTCAGTTCAGTTCAGTCACTCAGTCATGTCTGACTCTTTGCAACCACATGGGCTGCAGCACGCCAGGCCTCTCTGTCCATCACCAACTCCTGGAATTTACCCAAACTCATGTCCGTTGAGGCGGTGATGCCATCCAAACGTCTCATCTTCTGTCGTCCCCTTCTCCTGGCATCAATCTTTCCCAGCATCAGGGTCTTTTCAAATGAGACAGCTCTTCACATAAGGTGGCCAAAGTATTGAAGATTCAGCTTCTAAATCAGTGCTTCAAATGAACAGTCAGGACTGATCTCCTAAGGATGGACTGGTTGGATCTCTTTGCAGTCCAAGGGACTCTCAAGAGACTTCTCCAACACCACAGTTCAAAAGCATAAATTCTTCAGTGCTCAGGTTTCTTTATGGTCCAGCTCTCACATCCATACATGACTACTGGAAAAACCACAGCCTTCACTAGACGGACCTTTGTTGGCAAAGTAATGTCTCTGCTTTTTAATATGCTATCTAGGTTGGTCACAAGTTTCCTTCCAAGGTGTCAGGGAATGTTTGACGGGAGGATTCCTACGTGCTGTCTCTCATGAGTCCTTTGTCCCTCTTCAAGTGGAACAGCATGCTGCTCCCAGGGACTGAGGTCATTGTGTGAGGCAGACTTGGGTCTCCTTTAGTAAACATTCTCTTTAGGACAAAACTGCTTAGTCTCCTTCCCCTTTCTTGAGATAGGGATTGTCTCCTGAACTTGTGACTAACATGACCCCTTGTTCCCCTGGTAACAGTTGCTGTACATTTGGTTTTCTGATCTGTATCATTCCCGAAAGAAGTTTCTTGTACCACAGCCTATATATACTCATAGAAAAATCATTAAAGCACCTTTGCTCCATCAGAGCTTAGGTCCCCGCATCTTTTTTGTCTCTCTCTCTCTTTCTCTCTTTTACTTTCTTATCGTCGACTCCGTACCACCAGGTTCCGGTCCATTAAAGGACCCCAACACAAGGAGTAAGCGTCTTTTAATTTCATGGCTGCTATCACCATCTGTATTGATTTTGGAGCCCCCGAAATAAATTCAGTCACTGTTTCCACTGTTTTCCAATCATTTGCCATGAAGTGATGGAACTGGATGCCATGAACTTAGTTTTCGAATCTGAGTTTTAAGCCAACTTTTTCACTCTCCTCTTTCACCTTCATCAAGAAGCGTGTTAGTTCTTCTTTCCTCTCTACCATAAGGGTGGTGTCTTCTGCATATCTGAAGTTACTGATGTTTCTCCCAGAAATCTTGATTCTAGCTTGTGCTTCATCCAGCCCAGCATTTCTCATGATGTACTCTGCATATAAGTTATATAATCAGGGTAACAATATAAAGCCTTGATGTTCTCCTTTTCCTATTTGGAACCAGTCTGTTGTTCCCTGTCCAGTTCTACCTGTTGCATCTTGGTTGTCATATAGTCTTCTCAGGTGGTCTGGTATGCCCATCTCTTTCAAAATTTTCCAGTTTATTGTGATCCACACAGCCAAAGGATTTGGCATAGTCAATAAACTAGAAATAGATGTTTTTCTGGAACTGTCTTGCTTTTTTCGATGATCCAGCGGATGTTGGCAATTTGATCTGGCTCCTCTGCCTTTTCTAAAACCAGCCTGAAAATCTTGAAGTTCATGGTTCACATCTTGTTGAAACCTGGCTTGGAGAATTTTGAGCATTACTTTACTAGTGTGTGAGATGAGTGGATTTGTGTGGTAGTTTGAGCATTCTCTGGCATTGCCTTTCTTTGGGATTGGAATGAAAACTGACCTTTTCCAGTCCTGTGGCCACTGGTGAATTTTCCAAATTTGCTGGCATACTAAGTGAAGCACTTTTACACCATCATCTTTTAGAATTTGAAATAGCTCAACTAGAATTCCATCACCTCCGCTATCTTTGTTGGTAGTGATGCTTCCTAAGGCCCACTTGACTTCACATTCCAAAATGTCAGGCTCTAGGTGAGTGATCACACCATTGTGATTATCTGGGTCATGAAGATCTTTTTTGTACAGTTCTTCTGTGTATTCTTGCCACCTCTTCTTAATATCTTCTGCTTCTGTTAGGTCTATACCATTTCTGTCCTTTATTGAGCTCAGGTTTGCACGAAATATTCCCTTGGTATCTCTAATTTTCTTGAAGAGATCTCTAGATTTTTCCATTGTATTATTTTCCTCTATTTCGTTGCACTGATCACTAAGGAAGGCTTTCTTGTCTCTCCTGGCTATTCTTTGGAACTCTGCATTCAAATGGGTATATCTTTCCTTTTCTCCTTTGCTTTTCTCTTCTTTTCTTTTCACAGCTATCTGAAAGGCCTACTCAGACAGCCATTTTGGTTTTTCACATTTCTTTTTCTTGAGGATGGTCTTGTTCCCTGTCTCCTGTACAATGTCACGAACCTCCGTCCATAGTTTGTTAGGTACTCTGTATATCAGATCTAGTCCCTTAAATCTATTTCTCACTCCCACTTTATAATTGTAAGGGATTTGATTTAGGTCGTACCTGAATGGTCTAGTGGTTTTCCCTACTTTCTTCAATTTAAGTCTGAATTTGCAATATGGAGTTCATGATCTAAGCCACAGTTGACTCCTGGTCTTGTTTTTGCTGACTGTATAGAGCTTGTCCATCTTTGGCTGCAGAGAATATAACCAATCTGATTTCGGTGTTGACCATCTGGTGATGTCCACGTGTAGAGTCTTGTGTTGTTGGAAGAGGGTGTTTGCTACGACTAGAGCGTTCTCTTGACAAAACTCCGTTTGCTTTGTCCTGCTTCATTCCGTACTCCCAAGGCCAATATTGCCTGTTACTCCAGGTGTTTCCTGACTTCCTACTTTTGCATTCCAGTCCCCTATAATGAAAAGGACATCTTTTTTGGGTGTTAGTTCTAAAAGGTCTTGTCGGTTTTTATAGAACCACTCAATTTTAGCTTCTTCAGCATTACTGGTCAGGGCATAGACTTGGAACACCGTGATATTGAATGGTTTGCCTTGGAAACGAACAGAGACCATTCTGTCATTTTTGAGATTGCATCCAGGTACTGCATTTCAGACTCTTTTGTTGACTATGATGGTTCCGCCCTTTCTTCTAAGGGATGTTACCTCATTGTGGTGTTGATTTGCATTTCTCTGATAATGAGTGATATTGTGCATCTTTTCACATGTTTGTTAGCCACCTGTATGTCTTCTTTGGAGAAATGCCTGTTTAGTTCTATGGCCCACTTTTTGATTGGGTGGTTATTTTTCTGGAATTGAGCTGCATGAGCTGCTTGTATGTCTTTGAAAGTAATTCTTTGTCAGTTGCTTCGTTTGCTCCTATTTTCTCCCATTCTGAAGGCGGTCTTTTCTCCTTGCTTACGCTTTCCTTTGTTGTGCAAAAGCTTTTCAGGTTAATCAAGTCCCTTTTGTTTATTTTTGCTTCTATTTCCATTACTCTGGGAGGCGGGTCATAGAGGATCCTGCTGTGACTTATGTCACAGTGTGTTTTGTCTATGTTTTCCTCTAGGAGTTTTACAGTTTCTGGTCTTTCATTTAGATCTTTAATCCATTTTTATTTTATTTTTGTGTACAGTGTTAGAAAGTGTTCTAGTTTCATTCTTTTACAAATGGTTGACCCGTTTTGCTAGCACCACTTGTTAAAGGGATTGTCTTTTCTCTTTCCTTGCCTCTTTTATCAAAGATAAGGTGTCCATAGGTGCATGGATTTTTCTCTGGGCTTTCTGTGTTGTTCCATTTCTTTACTGGAGTTAAATCACTGAAGTATATGCCTGACCATTTTGGAGGAGCTTGCATTTTGATGGCAGAAATGGATGATCCTGCTCACATTTTTTATTGTCTGAAGAGGGCAAGAAAACTACCCTCTGGAATGGGAGGTCCCAGTTCTGCATTCTCTCCTTAATGTTTTCCTGATTTCAATCTTGTAGGGTCATCACTTCTTTCAGAGACAAAGCTTTGGACTTTGGGCTCTAGGGATCCAAGAATACCCGGCTGTCCCTTATGCCCTCCACATGGCTTTAAGAACCCCTGGATTCTTATTTCATATTTCATATGTCTCCAAAGGACAGTCTGGATATGGGACAATGAGTCAGACATGAAAACCAAGTTTTCTGATACAAGGATGGTGTGACGGCAGGTCTGAAGCTGGCTCTGGAGCTCTACCTCAAATTTAACATTCCACTCAGTGGCAAGATGGGTTTTAAGGAATGGCATCAGCATGCAGGGTAGAGGAGAGCACGGCGAGCTTAGTGGAGCCCTCAGTTGACTTTTCCTCATGTAAATTTTGGACTGTTTTCCACTATATCTCAAAAGACTTCTCCTAATATTGTTGAGGACCAGAGAACTTCAGCTTAACTTTCATCCTGAATCTGTGAAATTTCTGTCAGCAGCTACTCTTTGCTGGAGTCCCTAAGTTTCCTGTATACCAAAGAAGCAGTCCTCTTCGAACTTCCCAGGTGGTCCAGAGGTTATGACTCTGCACTCCCAATGCAGGGGCTCTAGGTTCCATCCCCTGAATGGGGAACTAGACCAACCAGGTGCATCTAAGAGTTCGCCTGCAGAGTAGGACCATCAGGAAAGCTGTGCACCAAAGAACTGATGCTTTTGAACTGTGGTGTTGGAGAAGACTCCTGGGAATGCCTTGTACTGGAAGGAGATCCAACTAGTCCATCCTAAAGAAATCAGTCCTGAATATTCATTGGAAGGACTGATCCTGAAGCTGAAACTCCAATACTTTGGCCACCTGATGGGAAGAACTGACTCATTTGAGAAGACCCTGATGGTGGGAAAGATTGAAGGTGGGAGGAGAAGGGGAAAACACAGGATGAGATGGTTGATGGCATCACTGACTCAACAGACATGAGTTTGAGTAAACTCTTGGGGTTGGTGATGGACAGGAAGGCCTGGTGTGGTGCAGTCCATGTGGTTGCAAAGAGTCGGACAGGACTGAGTGACTGAACTGAACTGAAATGTTAAAGGAGGAACATGTCAGTAGTTTACATTAGAATTCACTGTCCTGGAGGAATGGAGACATGTATGTGTATGACTGAGTCCCCCCACTGTTCGTCTGAAAGTATTACAAAACTGTTAATTGTTTATGTGTGGGCTAAGTCACTTCAGTTGTGTCCGACTCTTTGCAACCCTATGGACTATAGCCTGCCAGGCTCCTCTGTCCATGGGATTCTCCAGGCAAGAATACTGCAGTGGGATGCCATGCCCTCCTCCAGAGAATCTCCCTGACTTAGGGATTGAACCAGTCTCCTGCATTGGCAGGCAGGTTCTTTACCACTAGTACCACCTGGGAAGCTCCATTAACTGGCCATACTCCAATATAAAATTAAAAGTGAAAAGAAATCATTGACCTAATTTGTACAAATTTGTTTTAATGAAAATTAAAATGGATATGGTGATAATAGACATTTTCTAGGATATTTTACTTTATCAATACAGATCCCAAGACTGATATGTAGTGCAAACTAAGAATTATCCACAGAAGACAGAGTGGTGGTTATAAACGTGCCCGTCACAAAGAAAACACTAGGGTCAGATGGTTTAGCAGGCAGTATCAATTTTTTTTTAACGTATTTTTGGTTGCACTGGGTCTTCACTGATGCACATGGCCTTTCTCTAGTCACGGTGAGTGGGGGCTTCTCTCTAATTGTGTTATGTGGACTTTTCATTGTGGTGGCTTCTATTCTCCCAGCGCAGAGGCTCTAGACCCATGGTCTTGAGTAGTTGTGGTGCACAGGCTTAGTTGTCCCATGGCCTGTGGAAAATTCCTGGACCAGGGATGGGCCCATGTCCTCTGCATTGACAGGTGGATTCTAAACCACTGGACACCAAGGAAGTCCTCTCCTAGTCTTTTAACTATAGACAATGCTGCTTTCTCCATTCAGCAATACTGAATGGTTACCAGAGGTCTTTGTACATACTTTTGCTGAATTTCCTTAAGGAGCACTCATTGGTTATGCAATGAATGATGAGACATGAACTTTACTGGGCAAAATCACTCCTTTTCATTTTCCAGCAGGCAAACACACAATCTGAACACAGCCCACCATCCATTTCCCCTGTGAGTTTCAGTGCAACTGAGAAGTTTAAGAGTGAAACATAATCAGTCAGGCCATGCCTGTTTTAAAACTACCTGCAAGTGTGGGGTTTCTAAAACCAACTTAGTTTCAACTTAGTCCTTCTCTAGAAGGACTCAGCACTCACTGAGAGCTGGTCTACTCACTGTAATGATTGATTACAGGGTACTGATACATTCCCTGGTGGTTCAGATGGTAAGGAATTCTGCTGCAAGCAGGAGACCTGGGTTTGATCCCTGATTTAGGAAGATCCCTTGAGAAGGGAGTGGCAACCCACTCCAGTATTCTTGCCTGAAGAATTCCATGGACAGTGGAGCTTGGTGGGCTATAGTCCTTGGGGTCACAAAGAGTTTGACACGACAGAGCAGCTAAAAAAGACATCAGTCAATGGAAGAGATGCATGGGTCAGAGTTCAGAAACAAATAGTTAAATGGGAGCTCCCGTTTTCCTCTCCCCATGAAGCCTTGGTGTGTCGTTTTCCTGGCGTTGATACCTGATGACTCAGGGAGCACTGCCGCCAGGGAGCGTCACCCAAGCCCAGGCGCCCAGAGGGTTGTACTCGAGCTCCATCAGGGTCTGTCTGTGTGGCTGAGCTTTAGTCTCCAGTCGTTCTGAGAGTCAGGCTAATCTTGTTATTACCAATTCCTCCAGAATCCAGTCTGACACTATGTAGCCTAAAGCCCCAACAAACTTAGCCTGTGAGAGAGGTTTGTGGCGCTGCCATCAAACAAAAAAATACTTCTTATACCAGAACGACAACCTACAGAATGGGAGAAAATATTTGCAAGTGATGCAACTGACAAAGGATTAATCTCCAAAATATACAAACAGCTTATACATCTCAATATCAGAAATTCCAGCAAACCAATCAAAAAGTGGGCAGAAGATCCAAATAGACATTTCTTCAAAGAAAGTATAAAGGTGGCCAACAGGCTCAGGAAAAAATGCTCAGCATCGCTAATTATCAGAGAAATGCAAATCAAACCTAGTAAGATATCACCTATCACTGGTCAGAATGGCCATCATCAAAAAGTATAAAAAAATAAATGCTGGAGAGTGCATTGAGAAAAGGGAATCCTCCTTCATTGTTGGTGGGAGTGCAAATTGGTTTAGCCACTATCAAGAACAGAATGCAGTTTCCTCAAAAAAAAACAAAAAACAAACAAACAAAAAAAACAAAACAAAAAACAAAACAAAAAAAAAACCTAAAAATAGAGCAATTAATACCATATGATTCCACAATTACACTCCTGGGCATATATCCAGAGAAAATTATAATTTGAGCATACACACACATCCCAATGTTCACAGCAGCATTATTTACAATGGTTAAACCATGGAAACATCATAAATGTGCATCACCTGAAAAATGGATAAAGGAGAGATGATATGAAACACAACAGAATATTACTCAGCCATTAAAAAGAATGAAAAATGCCATTTGCAGTGCCACGGATGGACCTAGGGTTTATCATACTAAATGAAGTAAGCTGGACAGAGAGGAACAAATAGCATATAATATCACTTATATATGGAATCTTTTTGTAAAAAAAGATACAAATAAATTATTTACAAAATAGAAAGAGACTCACATACATAGAAAACAAACTTATGATTACCCAAGGTGAAATAGGGGAGGAGGGATAAATTCAGTTCAGTTCAGTTCAGTCACTCAGTCGTGTCTGACTCTGTGTGACCCCATGGACAGCAGCCCACCAGGCTCCTCTGTCCACAGGACTCTCCAGGCAAGAATACTGGAGTGGGTTGCCATTTCCTTCTCTGATAGGATCAGAAGTGAAATTTTATTTATTTAGGCTGTGCTGGATCTTTGTTATTGCACTCGGGCTTTCTCTAGATGCGGTGAGCATGGGCTCCTCTCTGTGGTGGCTTCTCTTGCAAAGCACAGGCTCTAGGCACACAGGCTCAGAAATTGTGGTGCATGGGCTCAGTTGCCCTGTGGCATGTGGGATCTTCCTGACCTGGGAATCGAACTAGAGTCTCCTGCATTGGCAGCCGGATTCTATCCCACCCAGTCACCATGGAAGCCCCAAATACACACTACTATATATAAAATAGGTAACTAAGTAGGACTTAGGGGGATTCCCAGATGGTCCCATGGTTAAGACAAAGTCTTTTCCAGGCAGGGGTTCAACCCCTGGTCGGGGAACCAAGTCCCACATGCCTCAAGGCCTGGTTTACAACAAAAAGAAGGGACCTACTATATAGCACAGGGAACCCTACTCAATCCTCTAAATGGCCTTATGGGAAAAGAATCTAAGAAGAGTAGATATACATGTATATGTATAGCTTTTATATACATCCGGAAGTAACACAACATATAAATCAACCACAGCTTAATAAAATTTTAGAAACAGACAATTTATGCTTTTCTGATAAGATTAGGGGATACTGAGTTCTTCAGTTACAGAAAGCAGAGACTGGGTTCAATGGCATCATGGCTCATGAGCAGAAAGGGGCTGATAAAGGGAAAACACACAGAAATTAGTCCAGTTGTGTACACCAACCAGCAACTGGGATTCTGATAAAGAGCAAGAGTAACGTTAAAGATGCAGGACAGGGTGTGGAAACACATGAAGGTGCTCACCAGGAGTAGGATGCTTTGGGTGGCTCTGGACTCAGCGGAGGGTCTGGGAGACACACTAGTCTTGTGAATATACTGGACTCGCCGACCATGTCTGTACCGGGTGAGAACCATGGAGCCACTGGCCCAGAAGATGAGCACAGAAAATGACATTTTAGGGAACACTATCAAAGCTGCATATATTGAGCCTGAGATTTTCTCAAGATCTGTGGCAGCACAGTACCCTGAATCTCTTGTATTTGTCATGTTTGTGCTGGGCCATTTGTCAGAAACATATAATGCACACAGAGGTAAAATGAGATTTACAAACAGGCACTGGATCCAGCAGAAGGAAATGGAGAAGGCAATGTACTTTGGGGCTTTGACTTTAAGATTCTTCCAGCAGGAGATCATGGGGCTGATCGTGACGGTCTGAAACACACTCAAGAGGCAGGTGGTGCCGATGGACATACTCCTGCCCACTCTCTCAACATACAAAGTAAGTTTGCAGGCAAAATCACTGGCAAAATGTTTCAACCTCAAAGTTGTAATTGTCTGAGGGACTCCTTTCCAGAGAATCACCAAAATGTTGGCAATAGCCAGGTGCTTGCAAATCAAAACTGTGACCCTCATCCTGCACTGAGTGTGGTAAAGAAAGAGGTAATGGTACAGAAGGGAGAAGTTGCCCCAGATCCCAAGCACTGTCTGTACCAAGAAGGTTATTCCTACGGCCAGGTGGCTGGAGGCTGTTTTGTCATTTAAGATACTCCCCTTTAAATGATGGCAACAGTGATGCCTTAGAGCAGGATGGTTTATATAAATCTGTGACATTGACAGCCAACTTGCCTTGTGTGATTTGTGAAATTGCCAAGGGTTCACGTGATGGGAAACAATGATGAGACAATCATTATATTTTATGAAAATGTCCGTAGGAAGGATAAAATGGTGGTGACCTGGAGGAAGCAATGACAAATCAGAGTCAATTGAAGAAAGCATGAATTAACGCTTTAGTACCAAGCTTACTGGAGGAAAAAAACATCTCCATCACTGCCCTCATCATAAAAGAGGTCAATTCTAAATTCATTCCCTTCTAAATTTTAGAGAAGATAAAGTACTATTGTAGGGACGTCCCTGATGGCTCAGTTGGTAAAGAAAATCTGCCTGTAATGCAGGAAATCCCAGTTCGATACCTGTATTGGGAAGATCCACTGGAGAAGAGATATGCTACCCACTCCAGTATTCTTGGGCTTCCTGTGTGGCTCAGCTGGTAGTTTAAAGAAGATGATGCAGTATTTCAGAAAAAAGACAAGAGTTATTCTAGGGTTTTACAATTTCAGATATATGCTACAGGTACTTCCCTGGTTGTCTGGTAGCTAAGAATCTGCCTCGCAAAGCAGGGGACACATGTTTGATCCCTGGTTGGGCAACTAAGACCCTATATGCCACAGGGACTAAGCCTGGTATCTGGAACTAGAGAATCTTTGCACCACAACCAAACATCCTAGTTGATACAACAAAGCTCCCATATCATGCAACTAAGACCCAATGCAGCTAAATAAATAAATATTAAAAAAAATATATACGCTAAAGAGAATAGAATATATAAACCATATGGTGAAGTAACTTTTGCACACATGAAAATTAAGACTGGTTCTCATCAACACACACAAAGATACAACTTAGAACCACACAAGCATATCCTAAAAACCACAAAATAGAATAAATAGTGGACAGAATCTTCAGACAGAAACTTTGATAAAGAAGTTATTCAGTGGATAAGACATGTGGAAAAATACTCCACATCCTTGGTGATCAGGACAATTGAAATATAACCATTAGCTATATGTCATCAAATACCATTAAGAAATCTGAAACAGAAATGACAAGAATGCCAAGTTTTAGCATAGCTGTGGATCAACCAAGAATCTCATACACTGATGGTGGGTGTTCAAATTAATAGAAACATTTTGGAAGACTATGGCATCTACTTAGCAGACCTGATGTAATCCAGTTCTAAGAAATCTACTCCCATGAATATACTCAACAGGAGTTTGTACATGTGTCACCCAAAGAGTAGTTATATTAATAGAATTTATATGAGAGCCCAATTATACTTGTAATAGACCCTAACTCTTAATACCCACCTACCATTTACAGGTGAATGATCAATTAGGGATTTGATAGTCACGCAATGAAGTCCTGTATAGCAATGATAATGAAAAAACCACAACAAGAGAAAACAATACAGAAAAAGTCACAAAGATGTACTGGATGGAGGAACAAGTCAAAATGAAAGATGCTGTATGATTTCTTTCATGTGAAGGCCAAGAGAGGCAACGTGATCTATTATTAAATGCAATAATAGTTGTAAACATAATCCGAATAATCCAGGCCTACAAATATACCCCACAAAGCTATAGTCTTGGAAACAGTGAGTTTAAGGGGCACAATAAAGTTTCATGGGCACTGAGAACATTCTGTTTCTTGATGTAGTTGTGGTCTCCAGAGGTGCAATCATTCCTGAAATTTCACTGAGATATTATGCACTTATAACCTGGGAACATGTCTCTAATTTTTAAAAATCATGTATTATCAAAAAATGTGGAAGGAGCTTGGGAAAGGCTGGGTTTGTGAATGTGTCTCATCTGCTGTCTGTGTCTGCAAAGGACGGGAGCTGTAAGCCCAGATCAGAACTCCAACAATGAAACATCAGAGAATAGTAACACTGCTGCATACAGTGAATCACTGATTTTGTCATAAAATTCAGCAGATCAGTATCCTAAGTCTTCATGCTTTGTGTTGATGTGTTGCTCCATTTGGCATCATATCCATGGGAAAATAATGTTTACACAGAGATTTGATTTCTGACCACACAATCTTCTCCTAAAGACCAGGAAATATAATGAACAGTAGACATAGTCTTCATACAGAAACTTTGAGAAAGAAGTTACATACTGTTCAGTAGTGCAAAGTGGAGACCCCAATATGCTCAGGAGCTTTTTTTAAAAGAGGATTTTATTTATTTCATCCTATTCATTTATTTATTTGGCTCCACCAGGTCTTAGTTAATGGTATTTACATGTACTCTCAGTTATGGCATGCGGCTTCTAGTTCCCTGACCAGGGTTTGAACCTGGATCCCTTGCATTGGGAGCACAGTCTTAAATTATAGACCACATGGAAGTCCCCTTCTTGGGAGCTTTTGCTTTAAGTTCCACCCACCTGGATTTCCTGGGGCTGATCTTGATGGCTGGAGACACTTAAGGGGCAGTGCTGCCAATGGACACACCCTACCAGCTCTGGGGGCGTAGAGAACACATTTCCATGGCTAAAACCCTGAGGACATTCTTCAGTTAAAAGCTGCCATTGTCATGGAGATGCCTTTAAAGGGAATCACCAAAAAGCGACAGTCCTGTGCCTGAAGGTCAGATCTGTGACCCTCAACTCACATTCATGGTAGTAAAAGGAAGAGATTAAGATAAAGAGAGAAAATGCCCAGGCTTCCAACTATAGTCTGAGATGATCATTCCATTCTTATTGCCAACTCCCTGGAGGCTATTCTGCCAGGTGTTTGATGGTCCTAACTGCATGGGGTAGGCACTGGCACTGATTTTATTGTTGGGGTCCTTCAATGGACCGGAACCTTGTGGTACGGAGTCGATGATAAGAAAGTGAAAGAGAGAAAGAGGCTGATATCCCTTGGTTTATGCAGAGGACCAATAAAGTCCTTGACACAGGACTTGCATCGCTCACAAAGGCACCAGGCGCCCTCTTGAGGGGGTCTTAGAAGCCCGGGCAGAAAAGTGAGCACGACGGGTCTCCACACTCCCGAGAGTCAGCCAGAAAAAGAGAGAGAGAGAGAGAGAGAGAGAGAGAGAAAAGACCCAGGGACCTAAGCTCTGATGGGGCAAAGGTGTTTTAATGATTTTTCTATGAGTATATATAGGCTGCAGTACAAGAAACTTCTTTCGGGAATGACAGAGATCAGAAAACCAAATGTACAGCAACCGTTACCAAGGGAACAAGTGGTAATGTTAGTCACAAGGTCAGGACACAATCCATATCTCAAGAAAGGGGAAGGAGATTAAGCTGTTTTGTTCTAAGGAGAATGTTTACTAAAGGAGACTCATGCTTGCCTCACACAATGACCTCAGTCCCTGGGAGCAGCGTGCTGTTCCGCTTGAAGAGGGACAAGGACTCATGAGAGACAGCACGTAGGAATCCTCCCGTCAAACATTCCCTGACAATTTTATTACAAAGATAAAGAGATCCAATGTACAGAGAAGTCAAGGGATCTGTCTAAATTCACATGCTGATTACAGGCTTAGTGGTGGTATGAACCTGGTAGACTGAGTCCAAGACAGTGTCCTAACCACTGTGACGCACCACCAAACACATCAGCTGTTTTTGAATAATCCAGTCTGAAGTTTATTATTATTTTTTAATATCATATAGTTTATTCTATCAGTTCAGTCTAGTCACTCAGTCGTGTCTGACTATTTGCAACCCCATGGACTTCCCTGTCCATCACCAAATCCTAGAGCATGCTAAACTGGTGTCCATTCAGCCGGTGATGCCATCCAACCATCTCATCCTCTGTCATCCCCTTCTCCTCCTGCCTTCAATCTTTCCCAGCTCAGGGTCTTTTGCAATGGGTCAGTTCTTCTCAAGTGGCCCCAAAGTGTTGGAGTTTATTCCATACCTTTTATATATTATAATTTTGGTTATAAAAAGTTTCCATATCTGCATAAGTATTATTCTGTACATCAATAACATTACAAGAAGACTCCCTGGATTGGAAATGGCAACCCACTCCAGTTTCTTACCTGGGAAATCCTAAGAACAGAGGAACCTGGCCAGCTACTGTCCATGGGGTCATGAACTGAGCCACTAACATGTATACACACACACACACAAACTTATAGGAAAGTACTTCCTGTCCATATTGGATATAATGAATGCAAGATTTCCTCAATATAAGTTTTGCAACATAAAGGTGCATTCCTATCATGCCAGGCACAAATTCACTATGTTATCTATCAAAAAAAGACTTGGACAATATTATTTTGTTTATTAAACTAGGAACCATGAAATACTACTATATGATAAATGAGTATAGGCTAGAAATGAAAGAATTATTTATGTCTAAATCCTTAGGTCTTTTTAAAATTGAGGTTAAGTGAGACTATGATATAACAAGATTTGTGAAGAATATTAACATACTAGACCCATGTAAAGTACAATCTAGGGAATATTGACTCTTGTGTGTTGCAGAAGTGAAACCATAAGAAATGAATGTGTGCTTGGAATTGACTTTAGAATATTATGAGACTAGACAACATATGAGATGATACATTTGGTCCTGACAACTATATTCCAAACCTCACCATTCCAAAGCTGCCTTTTCCTGAAATGCTGCTTCTCTATCTTGAAGAGGGATAGCAATCTCTCCATTGTCATCAGACCTCAAATGTTTCAGAAAAGACACAACTGCTATGTCCAGTAAGCACGTTATAGCCTAGAGTTATATATATGTGAAATACATCATTTCTGTTCTTCAAACAAATTCATATTCATGCTTTCTGTAGAGGATTAGAAAATCATTACTTTTCTATCATAGTCTTTATTGAAAGCATAAAGGCGTTATCATAAGACTTGTAATACAAATTTAAACTTAGTCTAGAATTTCTGAAAGGTAATGGTACAGCAGATTGAACTTAAAAATACAACCCTTAAAGTCCTTGAAGATGATCTTATGGCAGTTCCCAGTGTCCAGTGGCTAAGACTCTGCACTCCCAATGCAGGGAGCCCGGGTTTGATTCCTGGTCAGGAAAATAGACCCCGCATGCTGCAGCTAAGAGTTCACATGCTGCAACTAAGATAAATACTTTTAAAAAATGATTCCTCATTATTACCACTAGATTGTTCCTGTGTGTCCTCTATGGTAAGAGTTTCAGAAAATAGCTTGAGGAGCCGTCAAGTTCAGTGTTGCCTGATGTCAGGAAAGACTGAAGGCAGGAGGAGAAGCGGATGATGAAGGAAGAAATGGGTGGATGGCATCACCGACTTGATGGACATCAGTCTGACCAAACTCTGGGAGATAGTGAAGGATAGAGAAGCCTGATGTGCTGCAGTCCATGGGGCTGCAAAGAGTCCGACCCAACGGAGCAACTGAGCAACCACAAAGATCTTGATCTCTCTTTACCTAAACTCTCTCCTAAGGAAATATTCTGCCTTCCTGACCTGCTTTGCCACTGGATCTGTTCCCACTCTACCCACCGCCCCCCAGATAGATCCCTTTTCCAAACATGAACACTTACTCAGACCTCCTTCCTTATGGACTCTGCCTCTTAGACTGAAATACAAAGTACTCGACTCTGTCTCATTCCTTCTCATGAGAAGGATGCTGGGCTCAGGGTGAAGATCATGGCAGCCAGGATGTGAGTGGGAGGGAGGCAGTCAGCCCCTGAGATAAAGGTTTAGGAGCTGTGATCTCATCCTCCTTCAGATCTGCAATTATCACGTCACTTGAATTGGCAATGAAGGGCCAGCTTGAGGAGCTAATGATCTTTCTGAAAAACTTTTCTTGAGTTGCTAATTACCAAAACCAATTGTGAGTCTCCTGTGAGTATCTCCAAAGAGACCACTGATGTGTTTGAGAGAAGCTCGTGATTTTTCCTAATGAAGGTTATTTTGAAATGATGAGGATTTTTACACAACTCTGAAATCTGTTGCCGTCATAAACCAGTTGTTTGATCTTAGGGATTCCCCCACCACCACAACCAACACACTTAACAAAATCAGTTGTGAGTCTACCAGGGTTTGTTCTTGAAACAAAGAAAAAACACCCAATTAAACTTGAGCATGACATAAGAATTTGTGTGTGTGTTCATTTATTTACTTCCTGGGTGTTAATTGAGGCAGGCAAACTATTAATTGCAGCATGTGGGATCTATTTCCCTGATCAAAGATCAAGCTTGCACACCCCCAGCAATGGGAGCTTGGAGTCTTAGCCAGCAGACCACCAAGGAAGTCCCTGTATGGGACCTTCTTTCTTTCTTTCTTTTTTTTTTTTTTTATTAGTTGGAGGCCAATCACTTCACAACATTTCAGTGGGTTTTGTCATACATTGATGTGACTCAGCCATGGATTTACACGTATTCCCCATCCCGATCCCCGCTCCCACCTCCCTCTCCACCCGATTCCCCCGGGTCCTCCCAGTGCACCAGGCTGGAGCACTTCTGGGACCTTCTTTCTTGTGCTCAAAACAGCTCTACCTCTTCTCTGTCCTGCATCTCTGATCCGACACTGGGCTGCACTGTTTTAGATTCTGGGTGAAGCCTTAGGTTGATGTTGGAGCTAGAGGAACACAAATGATAGTGAAGGAATATCTTTGGGTCTTGTAGGTGGCTTTTCAATGTTGGCTGCAGCAGTCTCACGGCCTTTGCTCATGGTACACAGAAGACTTCTAGTCACTGACACATCCACCATGGCTGCCTTTGGGAGCCAAATCCTTGAGTTGACCTTTCTCCATAATTTAGGGTTCACACCTCAACTCCATTTTCTCCCCCAGACATTACCTGTTGATTGCCTTCAGTTCAGTCACTCAGTTGAGTCTTTGTGACCCATGGACTTCTGCACACCAGGTTTTCCAACTCCCACTCCTGTTGAAAGTCATATCTATCAAGTCGTTGATGCCATCCAAACATCTCATTCTCTGTCGTCCCCTTCTCCTCCTGCCTTCAATCTTTTCCAGCATCTGGATCTTTTCCAGTGAGTCAGTTCTTAGCATCAGGTGGCCAAAGTATTGGAGCTTTAGTTTAAGCATCAGTCCTTCCAATGAATATTCAGGACTGATTTCCTTTAGAATTGACTGGTTTGATCTCCTTGCAGTCCAAGGAACTCTGAAGAGTCTTCTCCAACTCCATGGTTCAAAAGCATCAATTCTTTAGCGCTCAGCTTTCTTTATGGTCCAACTCTCACATCCATTCACGACTAGTGGAAAAACCATAGCTTAATTATGGAAGTTTGTTGGTAAAGTAATGTCTCTGCTTTTTAATATGCTGTCCTGGTGTGTTATAGCTTTACTTTCAAGGACCAAGTGTGTTTTAATTTCATGGCTGCAGTCACCATGTACAGTGATTTTGGAGCCTAAGAAAATAAAGTCTGTCACTGTTTCCATCGTTTCCTCCTTAATTTGCCATGAAGTGATGGGACTGGATGCCATGATCTTCGTATTTTGAATGTTGAGTTTTAAGCCAGCTTTTCACTCTCCTCTTTCACTTTCATCAAGAGGCTCTTCAGTTCTTCTTTGCTTTCTGCCACAAGGGTGGTGTCATCTGCATATCTGAGGTTATTGATATTTCTCCTGGTAATCTTGACACCAGCTTGTGCTTCATCCAGCCTGGCATTTCACAAGACGTACTCTGCATAGAAGTTCAATAAACAGGGTGACAATATACAGCTTTGACATACTCCTTTCCTAATTTGGAACCACTTCATTGTTTCATGTCTTGTTCTAACTGTTGCTTCTTGACCAGCATACAGATTTCTCAGGAGGCAGGTAAGTTGGTCTGGTATTCCCATGTGTTGATGAATTTTCTGCAGTTTGTAGTGATCCACACAGTCAAAAGCTTATGCTCCTGAGTCCTGAGTTTCAGTGTCTCTACTGTGTATGAAGAAATCTCTGGTTTTAAAGGATTTGGAATTAGTCAAAGACAAGCTGTGTCACACCTTTTTACAAAGGAATTTCCACTCATTTCTTTTCTCTTCTTTTTTTTCTTTTCTTTCTTTCTTTTTTTTTTTTTTTTACTAATTTGGAATTGTTTTTCTTTCTTTTCTTTTTTTTTTTTATTGTAGTGGTTTTACTCATACTTTGACATGAATCAGCCATGGATTTACATGTATTCCCCATCCCAATCCCCCCTCCCACCTCCCTCTCTACCCGATCCCTCTGGGTTTTCCCAGTGAACCAGGCCTGAGCACTTGTCTCATGCATCCAACCTGGGCTGGTGATCTATTTCACCCTAGATAATATACATGTTTTGATGCTGTTCTCTCGAAACATCCCACCCTTACCTTCTCCCACAGAGTCCAAAAGTCTGTTCTGTACATCTGTGTCTCTTTTTGTGTTTTGCATATAGGGTTATCTTTACCATCTTTCTAAATGCCATATATATGTGTTAGTATACTCATTTCATTATTGGGGTTAAAGCACTGAAATATATGCCTGACCCTGTTGAAGGAGTTTGCCATTTTGGTGGCAGAAATGGATGACCCTGCTCACATTTTTTATTGTCTGAATAGGGCAGGAAAACTACCCTCTTTAATGGGAGATCCCAGGTCTTCCTTCTGTCCTTGTTTTCCTGATTTCAATCTTCTAGGCTCATTGCTTCTTTCAGAGGCGGAGCTTTGGGCTTTAGGCTCTAGGGATCCAAGGACACCTGGCTGTCCTTTCTGCTTCCACATGGCTTTAAGAAACCATGTTTCTCCCAAGGACAGTCTGGAGATGGGACAATGAGTCAGTCATGAAAGCCACGTTTTCTGATACAAGGATGGTGTGACGGCAACTCTGAAGATGGCTCTGGAGCTCTACCTTCAGTTTTACACTGCGCTCACTAGCAGATGGGTTTTAAGGAATGGCATCAGCATGCAGGGTAGAGGAGAGCATGGCGAGCATAGTGGAGCCCTCAGGTGAGTTCTCCTTATGTAAATTTTGGACTGTTTTCCGCTATGTCTCAAAACACTTCTCTTAATATTGGTTGAGGACCAGAGAACTTCTCAGGCTTAACTTTCGTCCTGAATCTATGACATTTCTGTCACTTGCTACTCTTTGCTGGAGATGCTAATTTCCTGTATACCAAAGAAGCAGCCCTCTGGGGACTTCCCTGGCGGTCTAGTGGTTAAGACTCTGCACTCCCAATCAAGGGGTCTAGGTTCGATCTCCTGGTTGGGGAACTAGATCCCACAAGACACAACTAAGTGTTGGCCTGCAGCTATGGAGTATAAAGAAAGCTGAGCACTGAAGAATTGATGGTTTTGAACTGTGGTGTTGGAGAAGACTCTTGAGAGTATTTTGGACTGCAAGGAGATCTAACCAGTTCATCCTAAAGGAAATCAGTCCTGAATATTCATTGGAAGGACTGATGCTGAAGCTGAAACTCCAATACTTGGGCCACCTGATGGGAAGAACTGACTCATTTGAGAAGACCCTGATGCTGGGAAAGATTGAAGGCAGGAGGAGAAGGAGACAACAGAGAATGAGATGGTTGGATGGCATCACCAACTCAATGGACATGAGTTTGAGTAAACCCTGGGAGTTGGTGATGGACAGGGAGGCCTGGGGTGCTGCGGTTCATGGCTCGCAAAGAGTCAGACTCGACTGCGGAACTTATTGAACTGAAGTATAAAAGGAAGAACATGTCAATAGCTTACATTACAAATCACTGTCTTGGGAGAATGGAGACATGTATGTGTATGGCTGAGTCCCTCCACTGTTCATCTGAAAGTATCACAACACTGTTAATTGGTTATGTGTGTGCTAAGTCACTTCAGTTGTGTCCGACTCTTTGCACCCCTATGGACTATAGCCTGCCAGGCTCTTCTGTCCATGGGTTTCTCTGCCGGAGCCTGCCGGCAAACGAACTGGTCGAGAACGCAATTACCAGAGTACCTAGGAAAAAAAAGACTCAGAAAGAGAAAGATGGGGTTGAGAGGGACGGAGTCTGCTTGCGTCCGACTCCGCCAACTTTATTGAAGAATACCACGCCTATATATACGCTAACAGGAGTTACTAAGAATAGATCAAGGGTTTGAATACGTGCAGAGCTACAGATGTTTTAAATTCCCACACTTAAGATCAGTAAAGCATTAATTACCCTAGCGCCCAACATGATTAAGATCAATAGAACATTAGATAGAAAACAGGCTTCATCAATAGAACATTATCTAGATGGAAAACAGGTTTCGAGCATGATGAGTTTATCAGCACCAGAAAAACAGGCAAAAGGTCACCAGTGTGTTTTTTCCCTGAAGGAGACAAATGACAGTCTATACTTTAACAAGAAGGGGTGGCAGGACAAAGAGAGACACTTTGTTCTCTCTTAGGGCCGAAGGGGCCTGTACGTTCAGGCCGGCTCCCTGCAATTCTCCAGGCAAGAATACTGCAGTGGGTTTCCATGCCCTCCTCCAGCGAGTCTTCCTGACTCAGGGATTGAACCAAGTGTCCTGCTTTGGCAGGCAGGTTCTTTACCACTAGTGCGACCCAGGAAGCCCCATTAATTGGCTATACTCCAATGTAAAATTAAAAGTTAAAAAAAAAGAAATCATTGACCTAATTTGGACAAATTTTTATTAATGAAAATTAAAATGGATATGGTGATAATTGACATTTTCTAGGATATTTTACTTTACCAATACAAATCCCAATGCTGATATGAAGGGCAAACAGATAAATAGCCACAGAAGATGGAGCGGTGTTTATAAAAGTGCCCATCACAAATGAAAACACCAGAATCAGATGATTTAGCAGGCAGTATCAACTATTCTTTTTTTTTTTAAGTGTATTTTTGGTTGCACTGGGTCTTCACTGATGCATAGGGCCTTTCTCTAGTCATGGTGGGTGGTGGCTCCTCTCTAATTGTGGTGTGTGGCCTTCTCATTGTGGTGGCTTCTGTTTCCCAGAGCACAGGCTCTAGACCCATGGTCTTGAGTAGTTGTGGTGCACAGGCTTAGTTGTCCCATGGCCTGTGGAATCTTCCTGGACCAGAGATCCAGCCCTTGTTCCCTGCATTGACAGTGGGATTCTAAACCACTGGATACCAGGGAAGTCCTCTGCTATTCTTTTAACTATAGCCAGGGCTGCTCTCTGCATTCAGCAGTACTGAATGCTTACCAGAGATCTTTGCGCATACTTTCCCTGAATTTCATTCAGGAGCACTCCCTGGTTATGCAATAAATGATGAGACAACAGCTTTAAGGGGAAAAATCACTCTTTTAATTTTCCAGCAGGCAAACACACAATCTGAACAAAGCCCACTGTCCAATTGCCCTTTGAGAGTTTCCAGTCCAACTGAGAAGTTTAAGAGTGAAACATAATCAGTCAGGCCACACCTATTTTTGACACTAACTGCAAGTGTGTGGGTTCCCAAAACCACACTCATTTTCAATAATTCTCTAGAAGGACTCAGAACTCTCTGAGAGCTAGTCCACTCACTGTAATGGTTGAATAGAAGGTAAAGATATATTGGTGTATCAGGCCGTCAGGAATTCGCCTGCAATGCAGGATACCCGGGTTCGATCCCTGGGTTAGGAAGATCTCCTGGAGAAGGTAATGGCAACCCATTCCAGTATTCTTGTCTGGAGAATCCCATGGACCTCTGTGGGCTATAGTCCTTGGGGTCATAAAGAGCTGGACACGACAGAGCGACTAATAAAATAACATCTGCCAGTGGAGGAGATGCATGGGTCAGAGTTCAGAAACAATAGTCAAACTGGAACTCCAGTTTTCCTCTCCCCATGAAGTGATGGTATGTCATTTTCCTGGCATTGATACCTGACTTCACAAGAGTACGGCCACCAGGGAGCGTCACCCAAGCCCAGGTGCCCAGAGTGTTGTACTTGAGCTCCATCAGGATCTGTCTGTGTGGCTGAGCTTTAGTCTCCAGTTGTTCTGAGAGTCAGGCTAATCCTGTTATCTCCAGTTCCTCTAGACGCCAGCCTGATAGCACACAGCCTAAAGCCCCAGCTGACTTATAATGTGAGACAGGCTGGTGTTCACCCCATGAAACAAACAAAAATAGTCCTGCTATCAGAAAGGCAATCTACAGAATGGGAAAAAATATTTGCAAATGATGCAACTGATGGGGATTAATCTCCAAAATATACAAACAGCTCATACGACTCAATATCAGAAATTCAAACAACCCAATCAAAAAGTGGGGAAAGATCCAAATAGCTATTTCTTCAAAGTATACACGTGGCCAACAGGCTCATGAGAAAATGTTCAACATCAGTAATTTTTAGAGAAATGCAAATGAAGACTAGTGAGACATCACCTTGCACTGGTCAGAATAGCCATCATCAAATGTCTACAGATTGTAAATGCTGGAGAGGGTATGGAGAAAAGGGAATCCTCCTTCATTGTTGGTGGGAATGTAAATTGGTTCAACCACTATCAAGAACAGGCTGCAGTTTCCTTAAAAAATCTAAAAATAGAGCAACTAATACCATATGATCCAGCAATCCCACCCCTGGGCATATATCCAGAGAACAGATACATGCATCCCAATGTTCATAGCAGCACTGTTTACTGCAGCTAAGACGTGGAAACAACCTCAATGTCCATCACGTGATTAATGGATAAAGAAGATATGGTATATAAACACAATTGAATATTACTCAGCCATTAAAAAGCATGAAATAATGCCGTTTGCAGCACCATGGATGGACCTAGGGATTATCATACTAAATGAAGTCAGCCGGACAGAGAAAAGCAAATAGCATATAATATCGCTTCTATGTGGAATCTCTTTTTCAAAAGAGATACAAATGAGCTTATTTACAAAACAGATAGAGACTCAAACATAGAAGAGAAATTTATGATTATCAAAAGGGAAAAGGGGGAGGAGGGACAATTTAGCAAGTTGGAGTTAACATATACACACTACCATATATAAAATAGATACACAACAAACACCTAGCGTACAACACAGGGCACTGCACTCAATATTTTGTGATAATCTATAAGGGAAAGAATCTGAAAAAGAATATATATATATATATAAGTAAGTCACTTTGCTGTCTACACCTGACGCTAACATAATATATACTTCAATTTTTAAAGAATACCTAAATTAAAAAAGCAAAACAAAAACCAAACCAAAGCCCTCATTTAAACTGGGCTAAGTCTTGCTCATGGATTGTTTCTACATTTGAGACCATGGTGCAAATATCTTAGGCATATAAAGTATGCCTGGAAAATCTTTACCCTTTATACACTAAAGGATCTCAAGTGGAATTTTATTTATTTATTTATTTAGGCTATACTGGGTCTTGGTTGTTGCATGCGGGCTTTTTCTAGGTGCGGTGAGCATGGGCTCCTCAATGTGGTGGCTTCCCTTGCAGAGCACAGGCTCTAGGGACACAGGCTCAGTAGGTGAGGTGCATGGGCTTAGTTGCCCTGTGGTATGTGGGATCTTCCCGACCCAGGAATCGAACTGGAGCCTCCTGCATTGCCAGCCAGATTCTTTCACACCCAGGCACCATGGAAGCCCCAAATATACACTACTACATATAAAATAGGTACCTCCTGAGGACCTAGTGGAGACTTCCCAGGTGGTCCTGTGGTTGACTAAGCCCTCTCTAGGCAGGGAGAAGGGGTTCAATCCCTGGTCAGGGAAACAAGCCCCACATGTCCCGAGGCCTGGTTTACAACAAAGAAGAAGTGGCCTACTGTATAGCCACTCTGCTCAATACTCTGTAATTGCCTACATGAGAAAGGATCTAAAAAGAGTAGATATACACATATACGTATAACGGATTCACTTTTTTATATACTCGGAACTAACACAACACTGTAAATCAACTACACCTTGATAAAATTTTAAAAACATACAATTTATGCTTTTCTGATAAGATTAGGGGATTCTGAGTTCTTCATGTACAGAAAGCAGAGACTGAATAGAATGGAGTCACGGCTCATGAGCAGAAAGGGGCTGATAAAGGGAAAACACACATTAATCAGGCCAGTTGTATACAACAACAACCGACTTGGATTATGAAAAATAGCAAGAGTAATGTTAAAGATGCAGGACAGGGTGTGGAAACACATGAAGGTGCTCGCCAAGAGCAGGATGCTTTGGGTGGCTTTGGACTCAGCAGGGGTTCTGGGAGACACACTAGCCTTGTGAATATACTGGACTCGCTGACTGTGTCTGTACAGGGTGAGAATCATGGAGCTACTGGCCCATAAGACGAGCGCAGAAAATGAAACTTCAGGGATCACTACCAAAGCTGCATATATTGAGCCTGAGATATTCTCAACATCTGCGGCAGCACAGTACCCTGAATCTCTTGTATTTGTCATGTTTGTGCTGTGCCATTTTATAGACACATATAGTGCATACAGAGGAAAAATGAGATTTACAAACAGGCACTGGATCCAGCAGAAGGAAATGGAGAAGGCAACGTACTTTGGGGCTTTGACTTTAATATACTTCCAACAGGAGTTCTTCGGGCTGATTGTGATGGTCTGAAACACACTCAAAATGCAGGTGGTGCCAATGGACATACTCCTGCCCACTCTCTCAACATACAAAATAAATTTGCAGGCAAAATCACTGGCAAAATATTTCAACCTCAAAGTTGTAATTGTCTGAGGGACTCCTTTCGAAAGAATGACCAAAATGTTGGCTATAGTCAGGTGCTTGCAAATCCAGTCTGTGACCCTCAACCTACACTGAGTGTGGTAAAGAAAGAGGTAACGGTACAGAAGGGAGAGGTTGCCCCAGATCCCAAGCATTGTCTGTAAGAGGAAGGTTATTCCAATGGCCAGTTGGCTGGAGGCTCTTGTGTCATTCAAGATACTCCCCTTTATATGATGACAACAGTGATTCCTCACAGCAGAGTGGCTCATATCAGTTTGTGACATCGAGAGACAATTCTCCTTGTGTGCTTTTGTGAAATTGCCAAGGCTTCTCAAGACAGGAGATGATGATGAGAGAATCAGTCTATTCTACAAAGAAGTCAGCAGGAAGGATGAAGTGGTGGTGACCTGGAGGAAGCAATGACAAGTGAGAGTAAATTGAAAGATAGCATAAAACCACCTTTTAAGCAGAAGCTTACTGGAGGAAAAAAATATCTCCATCAGAGCCCTCATCATAAAACAGGTCAATTCTAAATGCATTCTCTTCTAAATTTTGAAGAAGATAATATATTATTTTTGGGACTTCCCTGATGGCTCAGTTGGTAAAAAATCTGCATGCAGTGCAGGAGACTCTAGTTCGATTCGTGGGTCAGGAAGATCCACTGGAGAATGGATAATCTTACCCACTTCAAGAATACCCACCTCAGAATTCTTGGGCTTCTTGTTTGGCTCAGCTGGCATGTAAAGAGGATAATGTATTATTTTAGAAAAAAAGACAGGAGTTATTCTAGTGTCATACAAACTAAAATATATGATAAAGGTACTTCCCTGGTTGTCTGGTATTTAAGAAACTGCCTTGCAATGTAGGGGACACAGGTTTGATACCTGATTGGGCAACTAATACCCTATATGCCATGGGGTTTCTAAGCCTGGGATCTGCAACTAGAGAATCTATGCACCACAACAGAAGATCCTGTATGATACAACAAAGATACCACATGATCAAGACCCAATGCAGCTAAATAAATAAATATTTGAAATACCTATATATATATACACTAAAGAGCACAGTATATACAAACCATATGGTGAGATAACTTTTGCACACATTAAAATTAAGACCGGATCTCATCAATACGCACACAGAGACACAAATATAACTTAGAATCACACAAGCATGTCCTAAAAGCCACAAGATAGAATATACAGTGGACAGAGTCTTTCAGGAGAATCCTCGAGAAAGAATTTATTCAATGGATAAGACCTGTGGAAAAATATTCCGCATCCTTGGCAATCAGGTCAATTAAAATATAACCGCTGCCTATATGTCATCAAATACCATCAAGAAATCTGAAACAGAAATGACAAAAATGTTAAGTTTTGGCGTAGCTGTGGATGAACCAAGAATCTCATACACTGATGGTGGGTGTTCAAATTGGTACAGACATTTTGGATAACCGTGGTATCTGCTTAGCAGACCAGATGTAATCCTGTTCCTAGAAATCCACTTCTATTTATATATTCAACAACATTTTGTACATATATCACCCAAAGATTATTTATATTAATAGAATTTATGAGAGCCCTAATCATTACTTGTAATAGCCCATAACTCTTAATACCCCTTAACAGTTGAATGATCAGTTAACCCTTTGATAGTCACACAATGAAGTCCTATATAGCAATGATAATGAAAAATAAACAATAATATAAAACAATAAAGATAAATTCACAAAGATGTAATGGAATGGAGGACAAAAGTCCAAATGAAAGATGCTGTATGATATCTTTCATGTGAAGGCCAAGACAGGCAAAGTGATCTAGAATTAAATGTCACAATAGCTGTAAATGTGTACCCAATAATCCAGGCCTACAAATACACCCAACAAAGCTATAGTTTTGGAGGCAGTATGTTAGAAGGGGCAAAAAGAATTTCATGGGAACTGAGAATATTCTCTTTCTTGATCTAGTTATCTCCAGAGGTGCAGTCATTCCTGAAATGTCACTGAGATATTATGCATTTATAACCTGGGAACATGTCTTTAATTTTTTTTTAAGAAAACATGTATTTCCAAAAAATGTGGAAGAGGCTTGGGAAAGGCTGTTTCTGTGTGTCTCATCTGCTGCCTGTGTCTGTGAAGGAGGGGAGCTGTAAGCTGGGATCATAACTCCATAAATGAAACATCAGAGAATAATAACACTGCTGCCTACAGTGAATCGCTGATTTTGTCATAAAATTCAGCACAGCAGTATCCTAAGTTTTCATGCTTTGTGTTGATGTGTTGCTCTGTTTGGCATCAGATTCATGGGGAAAATAATGTGTACAGAGAGATACGACTTGTGACCACATAATCTGCTCCTAAAGACCAGGAAATGTAATGAACAGTAGACATAGTTTTCATATAGAAACTTTGAGAAAGAAGTTACATACTCTCCAGTAGTGCAAAGTTGGGACTCCGATAGCCTCGGGAGGTATTTTTTTGTTGTTGTTGTTAAATAATTGTATATATTTGTCTTGTTATTTGTCTATTTGCCTGCACCAGGTCTTAGTTAATGGCATGCAGACTCTTAGTTATGGCATGTAAATTCTCGGATATTGCATGTGGCTTCTAGTTCCCTTACCAGGGATTGAATCTGGACCCCCTGCATTGAGAGCTCAGTCTTAACCTCTGGACCACAGGGAAGTCCCTTCCTTAGGAGCTTTTGCTTTAAGTTGCACCCACCTGGATTTCCTGGAGCTGATCTTGATGGCTGGAGACACTTAAGGGGCCAGGAGGGTCAATGGACACACCCTGCCAGGTTTGGGTACATAGAGAACACATTTGAATGGCTAAATCACTGAAGACAAGCTTCAGTTAGAGCCTGCAGTTGTCACAGAGATGCCTTTAAAGGGAATGACCATAAAATTAGTACAGTCTGTGCCTGAAGGTCAAATCTGTGAACTTCAACCCACATTTATTCTAGTAAAGGAAGAGATTAAGGTAAGAGAGGAAGCACCCAGGATTCTAGCTAAAGTCTGAGAGGAGCACAGCATTCTTGTTGCCAACTCCCTGAGGCCATTCTGCCAGTTGTTTGATGTTCATAACTGCATGGGGTAGGGACTGGCAATGATTCACTGCAAAGATAAGGAGATCCTAGGTACAGAGAGATCAAGGGATGTGTGTCAGTTCACACGCTGATTACGGGCTGAGTGGTGGTAAGAACCTGGTAGGCTGAGTCCAAGACAGTGCCCTAACCACTGTGACGCACCAACCAAACACTTCAGCTGTGTTTGTGAAGAATGCAGTCTGAAATTTAGTTTTGTTTTTGTATCATACAGTTTATTCTATCAGTTCAGTTTAGTCATTCAGTCGTGTCCGACTCTTTGTGACCCCTGGGACGGCAGCACACCAGGCCTCCCTGCCCATCACCACCTCCTGGATGTTCCTCAAACTCGTGTCCATTGAGTCAGTGACCCCATCCAACCATCTCATCCTCTGTCGTCCCCTTCTACTCCTGCCTTCAATCTTTCCCAGCATCAGGGTCTTTGCCAATGAGTCAGTTCTTCACATCAGGTGGCCAGAGTATTGGAGTTTATTCCATAGTGTTTATATATTAAAATTTTCATTGCAGAAAGTTTCCATATCTGCATAATTATTTATTCTGTAGGTCAATAACGTATCAAAATGATTCCCTGGATTCAGAAATGGAAACCCCCTCCAATATTCTTGCCTGGGAAATCCTATAAACAGAGGAGCCTGGTGAGCTATAGTCCATGGGGTCACAAACTGAGCCACTAACATATACACAGACAGAGACACACAGTCCTGTAGGAAAGTACCTCCTGTCCATATTGGATTTAATGAATGCAAGATTTCCTCAATATAAGTTTTGCAAGAGAAAGATGCATTCCTAACATGCCAGGCACAAATTAGCTATGGTATCTATCAAAAAAAGTCTTGGACAATATTACTTTAGTAAACTATGTACCATGAAATACTAGTATATGATAAATGAGTGTAGGATAGAAATGAAATAATATTTTTGATCTAAATCCTTACGTCTTTTTAAAATCGAGGTTAAGTGAGACTACAATATAACAAGAGTTGTGAAGAATATTACCATCCTAGACCCATGTAAAGTACAATCTGGAGAATATTGACTCTTGTGTGTTGCAAAAGTGAAACCATAAAGAAATGAATGTGTCTTTGAAATTGGTGTTAGAATATGAGATTAGACAACATATGAGAAGATCCATTTGGTCCTGACAAGGGTATTCCAAAACTCACCATTATAAAGCTGTCTTTTCCTGAAATGCTGCTTCTCTATCTTGAAGAGGGAAAGCAATCTCATCATCATCATCAGACCACAAATGTTTCAGATAAGGCACGATTGCTATGTCCAGTAAGCACGTTATAGGCCTAGTGATAGACATAAATATATAAAAAATTCTTTCTGTTCTTCAAACAAATTCACATTCATGCTTTCTGTAGAGGATTAAAAAATCATTCCTTTTCTATCCTAGTCTTTCTGGAAAGCATAGAGGCAGTATGATAACACTTTTAATATAAATTTAAAATTAATCTAGAATTGTTGAAAGGAAACATTACAACAGATTGAAGTTAAAAACACAACACTTAAGCTCCTTGAAGATGATCTTTTGGCATGTTTATGGTTGTCCAGTGGCTGAGACTCTGCCCTCCCAATGCAGGGAGCCTGGGTTTGATTCCTGGTTAGGAAAAAAATCCCACATGGTGCAGGTAAGAGTTCACATGCTGCAAGAAAAACACATGCTTTTTAAAATGATTCCTCCTTATGATCATTAGGGTTGTTTCTGTGAGTCCTCCACAGTAAGAGTTTCACAAAATAGCTTTAGGAGCTGTCAAGTTCAGTGTTACCTGATGTTGGGAAAGATTGAAGGCAGGAGAGAAAGGGGAGGACAGAGGATGAGATGGGCGGATGGCATCACTGACTCGATGGACATGAGTCTGAGCAAACTTTGGGAGACAGTGAAGGAAAGGAAAGCCTGGTGTGCTGCAGTCAGTGGGGTTGCAAAGAGTCGGACACACCTGGGGGACTGAACAACAAAGATCTTGATGTAGCTTTACCTAAACTCTCTCCTAAGGAATTGTTCTGCCTTCCTGACCTGCTTTGCCACTGGATCTGTTCCAACTCTACCCCCAGCCCACAGAAAGATCCCTTTTCCAAACATGAACACTTACTCAGACCTCCTTCCTTACAGACTCTGCCTCTTAGACTGAAGTACAAAGCACTCGACTCCTTCTCATTGCTTCTCCTGAGAAGGATGCTGGGCTCAGGGTGAAGGTCATGGCAGTCAGGACATGAGTGGGAGGGAGGCAGTCAGACCCCTAGATAAAGGTTTATGAGTTGTGATCTCATCCTCCTTCAGATCTGCAATTATCATTTCACTTGAAGTGGCTATGACAGGGCCAGCTTGAGAAGCTAATGATCTTACTGAAAAACTTTTTTTGAGTTGCTAATTACCAAAACCAATTGTGAGTCTCCTGTGAGTATCTCCAAAGAGACCACTGATGTGTTTGAGAGAAGCTCATGATTTTGCATGATGAAGGTTATTTTGAAGTGATTAGGATTTCTACACAACTCTGAAATCTGTTGCCTTTGTAAACAGTTTGTTTGATCTTAGGGATTCCTCCACAACCACACCCAACCCACTTACAAAGTCAATTGTGAGTCTACCAGACTTTTATTCTGGAAACAAAGAAAAAACACCCAATTAAACTTGAGCACGACATAAGAATTTTTTTGTGTGTGTGTTCATTTATTCATTTACTTGACTGTGCTGGGTCTTGGTTGTGGCATGCACACTATTAGTTGCAGCTAGTGGAATCTAGTTCCATGATCAGGGGTCAAACTTGCACACCCCCTGCAATAGGGGCTTGGAGTCTCAGCCACCAGACCACTAGGGACGTCCCTGTATGGGACCTTCTTTCTTGTACTCAAAATATCTCTACCTCTTATCTTTCCTGCATCTCTGATCCTACACTGAACTACGCAGTTTTAGATCCTGGGTGGAGACTTAGGTGGTCGTTAGAGCTAGAGGAACATAAATGATAGTGAAGGAGTATTTTTGAGTCTTGAGGGTGGCTTTTCAGTGTTGACTGGAGCACTCATCTGTCTTTACAGCACTCTCAGGGCCTTTTTTCATGGTACACAGAAGGCTTCTAGTCACTGACATACCCACCATGGCTCTCTTTGGGCCTGGAGCCAAATCCTTGACTTGACCTTTCTCTACCATTTATGGTTCACACCTCAACTCCATTTTCTCACCTGGAAGTAGGGCAATGATTGCCTTCAGTTCAGTCACCCCGTCAACTCTTTGCAACCCATGGACTTCTGCACACCAGGCTTCCCTGTCCATCAGCAACTCATTAAACTTCGTGAAACCTATATCCATCAAGTCTCGGATGCCATCCAACCATGTCACCCTCTGTCGTCTCCTTCTCCTACTACCTTCAAACTTTCTGAGCATCTGGGTCTTTTCCAATGAGTCAGTTCTTAGTATCAGGTGGCCAAAGTATTGGAGCTTCAGCTTCAGCATCAGTCCTTCCAGTGAACATTCAGGACTGATTTCCTTTAGAATTGACTGGATTGATCTCCTTTCAGTCCCAGGGACTTTCAAGAATCCTCTCCAACACCATGTTTCAGAAGCATCAATCTTTGGCACTGAGCTTTCTTGATAGTCCAACTGTCTCATCTGTACATGACTACTAGAATAACCATAGCTTTGACTAGATGGAGCTTGTCAGCAAGGTAATGTCTCTGCTTTTTATTTTATTTATTTATTTATTTTATGCCTCTGCTTTTTAACATGCTGTCCTGGTGTGTTATAGCTTTTCTTCCAAGCAGCAAGTGTTTTTTAATTTCATGACTGAGTCACCATGTACAATGATTTTGGAGCCTAAGAAAATGAAATCTGTCACTGTTTCCATTTTTCCCCCTTCTATTGCCATGAAGTCATGGGTCCAGATGCCATGATCTTTGTTTTTTGAATACTGAATTTTAAGCCAGCTGTTTCACTGTTCTCTTTCACTTTCATCAAGAGGCTCTTCAGTTCCTCTTTGCTTTCTGCCATAAGGGTGGTGTCATCTGCATATTTGAGGTTATGGATATTTCTCCCAGCAAGCTTGATTCCAGCTTCTGCTTCCTCCAGCCTGGCATTTGGCTTGACGTATTCTGCATAGAAGTGAAATAAACAGGGTGACAATATATCGCCTTGACATACTCCCCAATTTGGAACCAGTCCATTGTTCCATGTCTGGTTCTAACTGTTGCCTTCTGACCTGGATACAAATTTCTTAGGAGGCAGGTAAGGTGGTCTGGTATTCTCATGTGTTGATGAATTTTCCACAGTTTGTTGTGATCCACACAGTCAAAGGTTTATGCTCCTGAGTCCTGAGTTTCCGTGTCTCTACTGTGCATGAAGAAAGCTCTGGTTGAAACGATTTGGAATTAGTCAGAGGCAGACTGCGTCATACCTTTTTGCAAAGGAATTTCTACTCATGTCTTTACTGGGATTAAAGCACTGAAATATATGCCTGACACTGTTGAAGGAGCCTGCCATTTAGGTGGCAGAAATGGATGATCCTGCTCTCATTTTTTATTGTCTGTATAGGGCAGGAAATCTACCCTCTGGAATGGGAGATCCCAGTTCTTCATTCTGTCCTTAATGTTTTCCTGATTTCAGACTTCTAGGCTCATTGCTTCTTTCAGAGACGATGCTTTGGGGTCTGGGCTGTAGGGATTTGAGGACACCTGTCTGTCCCTTCTACCCTCCACATAGCTTTAAGAACCCCTGGGCAGCTACCATGTTTCTGCCAAGGACAGTCTGGAGATGGAACAATGAGTTGGTCATTAAAAGCCAAGTTTTCTGATACAAGGATGGTGTGACGGCAACTCTGAAGCTTCCTCTGGAGCTCTACCTCTAGTTTTATACTCCACTCATCAGAAAGATGGGTTTTTTCCTTTTTCTGGAAAATTCTCACTTTATAAAATTTTAATTAATTTAATTCGAGGCTAATTAATTACAGCATTGTAAGTAATTTTTTAATTAATTAAGTTTTCTCAATGCATTCACATGAATCAGCCATGGGCTTACATTTGTTCCCCATCCTGAAACCCCTCTCACCTCCCTCCCGATCCCATCCCTCTGGGTCATCCCAGAACACTGACCCTGAGTGCCCTGTACCATGCATTGAACCTGGACTGGTGATCTATTACAAATATGGTAATATACATGTTTCAGTACTATTCTCTCAAATCATCCCACCCTTGCCTTCTCCCACAGAGTCCTAAAGTCTGTTCTTTACATCTGTGTCTCTTTTGCTGTCTTGCATATAGGGTTATTTTTGCCATCTTTCTAAATTCCATATATATGAGTTAATATAATATATTGGTGTTTTTCTTTCTCACTTACTTACCTCTGTATAACAGGCTCCAGTTTCATCTACCTCATTAGAACTGATTCAAATGCATTTTAATAGCTGAGTAATATTCCACTGTGTACATCTTCCACAGCTTCCTTATCCATTCGTCTGCCAATGGACATCTAGGTTGCTTCCATGTCCTAGCTATTGTAAACAGTGCTGCGATGAACATTCAGGTACACATGTTTCTTTCAATTCTGGTTTCCTCAGTGTGTATGCCCAGCAGTGGCATTGCTGGGTTGTATGGCAGTTCTATTTCCAGTTTTCTATGGAATCTCCACACTGTTATCCATAGTGGCTGTACTAGTTTGCATTCCCACCAACAGTGTAAGAGGGTTCCCTTGTCTCCATGGCCTCTCCAGCATGTATTGTTTGTAGACTTTTGGGTGGTAGCCATTCTGACTGGCGTGAGATGGTACCTCACTGTGGTTTTGATTTGCATTCTCTGGTAACGAGTGATGTTGAGCATCTTTTCATGTGTTTGTTAGCCATCTGTATGTCTTCTTTGGAGAAATGTCTGTTCTGTTCTTTGGCCCAGTTTTTGATTTGGTCATTCATTTTTCTGGAATTGAGCTGCATAAGCTGCCTATATGCTTTTGAGATTAATTCTTTATCAGTTGTTTCATTTGGTATTATTTTCTCCCATTCTGATGGCTGTCTTCTCACCTTGCTTATGGTTTACTTTTTGTGGAAAAGCTTTTAAGTTTCATTAGGTCTGATTTGTTTATTTTTGCTTTTATTTCCATTACTCTGGGAGGTGGGTCCTAGAGGATCCTGTTGTGATTTATGTTAGAGAGTGTTTTGCCTATGTTTTCCTCTAGGAGATTTATAGTTTGTCTTACATTTAGATCTTTAATCCATGTTGAGTTTATTTCTGTGTGTGGTGTTAGAAGTGTTCTAGTTTCATTCTTTTACAAGTGGTTGGCCAGTTTTGCCAGCACCACTTGTCAAAGAGATTGTCTTTTCTCCATTGTATATTCTTGCCTCCTTTGTCAAAGATAAGGTGTCCATAGGTGCATGGATTTATCTCTGGGCTTTCTATTTTGTTCCATTGATCTATATTTCTGTCTTTGTTCCAGTACCATACTGTCTTAATGACTGTAGCTTTGTAGTATAGCCTGACGTCAGGCAGATTGATTCCTCCAGTTCCTTTCAGGCGGAATCTTTAGGGTTTTCTATGTAGAGGATCATGTCATCTGCAAACAGTGAGAGTTTTACTTCTTCTTTTCCAATCTGGATTCCTTTTATTTGTTTTCCTTTTCTGATTGCTGTGGCCAAAACTTCCAAAACTATGTTGAGTAGTCGTGGTGAGAGTGGGCACCCTTGTCTTGTTCCTGACTTTAGGGGAAAGGCTTTCAATTTTTCACCATTGAAGATAATGTTTGCTGTGGGTTTGTCATATATAGCTTTTATTATGTTGAGGTATGTTCCTTCTATTCCTGCTTTCTGGAGGGTTTTTTCATAAATGGATGTTGAGTTTTGTTAAAGGCTTTCTCCACATCTAAAGATAATCATATGGCTTTTATCTTTCAATTTGTTAATATGGTGTATTGCACTGATTGATTTGCTGATATTGAAGAATCCTTTCATCCCTGGGATAAAGCCTGCTTGGTCATAATGTCTGGCCTTTTGACTATGTTGTTGGGTTCTGTTTGCTGGAATGTTGGTAAGGATTTTTGCATCTATGTTCATCAGTGATATTGGCCTGTAGTTTTCCTTTTTTGTGGCATCTTTGTCTGGTTTTGGCATTAGGGTGATGGTGGCCTCTTAGAATGAGTTTGGAAGTTTGCCTTCCTCTGCAATTTTCTGGAAGAGTTTGAGTAGGATAGGTGTTCACGCTTCTCTACATTTTTGGTAGAATTCAGCTGTGAAGCCATCTGGCCCTCGGCTTATGTTTGCTGGAAGATTTCTGATTACAGTTTCAATTTCCATACTTGTGATGGGTCTGTTAAGATTTTCTGTTTCTTACTGGTTCAGTTTTGGAAAGTTATACTTTCTTAAGAATTCATCTATTTCTCCCAAGTTGTCCATTTTATTGGCATATAGTTACTGATAGTAGTCTCTTATGATCCTTTATATTTCTGTGTGGTCTGTTGTGATTTCTCCATTTTCATGTCTAATTTTGTTGATTGATTCTTCTCCCTTTGTTTCTTGGTGAGTTTGGCTAATAGTTTGTCAATTTTATTTATCTTCTCAAAGAACCAGCTTTTTGCTTTGATTTTTGCTCCAGTTTCTTTTGTTTTTGTTTTGTTTTTTGCATTTATTTCTGCCCTGATTTTGAAGATTTCTTCCCTTCTATTAACCCTGGAGTTCTTCATTTCTTCCTTTTCTAGTTGCTTTAAGTGTAGAGTTCGGTTATTTATTTGACCTTTTCCTTGTTTCTTGAGGTAAGCCTGTATTTCTGTGCACCTTCCCCTTAGCACTGCTTTCACAGTGTCCCATAGGTTTGGGGTAGTTGTGTTTTCATTTTCATTCATTTCTGTGCATATTTTGATTTCTTTTTTGATTTCTTCTGTGATTTGTTGGTTATTCAGTAATGGGCAGTGGGCACGCCCGTCTTAGGTGTGCCCTGTGTCTCTTCTGCGCAGCTGATCTCTGACTGCAACCCTCCCGGTGGATATCAAGCATCCAGAATCCCAAGAAGTCTTGGCTAACAACTGGGGACCTGCTTGGAATTTGGTAGAGGATGCCTCTCTGGGGCGGAGATTGCCCCTTTCTGGCTCTGGCTGACCCTGCCTGCCTCCCTCCTTTGGCGGGGGCTGGGCCGATCTGCAGCTGGCTAGCTCTCCTCTGGTATTTGCTCAGTCCTTTGTTCTGTGAGTGGGCCTGGAAGTGCCTTAGGTTAGGGCTTTCGCAGGATAGTTCTCTGTCTCTCTCTCTCTTTTTTTCTCTTTCCTTCTGGCTATCCCACAGTTTGGGTTGCTAACTCACATTAGTTCCCTCAGATTGCCCTCATGGCATTCAGGCCCAGTCCTTACCCTAAGCAATGCAGCCTGCCAGTCCTTGTTCAGCCACTTGCTGGTGGTGGATGTGAGCGCTGGGAGTTGCCATTAGGCACGTAATCTGTGGGTTTAATTTATCTATTTATTTATTTATTTTTCCTGCTGGTTATGTTGCCCTCTGAGATTCCAAAACTCCCCACAGACCCGCTGGTGAGAGTGTTTCCTGGTGTTTGGAATCTTCTCCTCTTTTAAGACTCCCTTCCCGGGATGTATCTCCACCCCGACCTCTTTTTTTCTCTCTTTTTATCTTTGTATTTTGTCCTACCTCCTTTTGAAGACAATGGGCTGCCTTCTGGGTGCCTGATGTCCTCTACCACCATTCAAAAGTTGTTTTGTGGAATTTGCTCAGCGTTCAAATGTTCTTTCCATGAATTTGTCGGGGAGAATGTGGTCTCCTCATCCTATACCTCTGCCATCTTAGCACTGCCCCCAGAAATGGTAATGAAAGACAATGCAATATTACTCAGCCTTTAAAATGAATGAAATAATGCCATTTGCAGCACCATGGATGGACCTAGGTATTATCATACTGAATGAAGTAAACCAGACAGACAAAAGCAAATAAAATACAATATCGCTTTTATGTGGAATCTCTTTTTTACAAAAGATCCAAATAAACTTATTTACAAACCAGAAAGAGACTCACAGACATAGAAAACAAACTTATGATTATCAAAAGGGAAAAGGGGGAAGAGGGATAATTTAGGAAGTTTGAATTAACATGTACACACTACCATATATAAAATAGCTAAACAATAAGGACCTAGTGTACAGAACAAGGAACTGCACTGAATATTTTGAAATAACATATAAGAGGAAAGAATCTGAAAAAGAAAAAATAATAACTGAAACACTTTGATTTGTACACCTGAAACTAACATAACATATTATTCAATCTTTCAAAATATCTTAATTAAAAGAGCAAAACAAAAAACAAACAGAAAGCCCTCATTTAAACTGAACTAAGAACTCACACGTGGATTGGTTCTACATTTGAGCCCGTGGTGCAAGTATCATAGGCATATGAATTATGCCTGGAAAACCTTTACCCTTTATACACTGAAGGATCAGAAGTGGAATTTATTTAGGCTGTGCTGGGTCTTCGTTGTTGTGTGAGGGCTTTCTCTAGTTGCAGTGAGTTTGGGCTCCTCACTGCAGTGGTTTCTCTTGCAAAGCACAGGCTCTAGGCACACAGGCTCAGAAATTGTGGTGCATGAGTTTAGTTGCCCTGTGTCATGTGGGATCTTCCTGACCCAGGAATCGAACTGGAGTCTCCTGCGTTGACAGCTGGATTCTTTATCATCATGTCACCAGGGAAGCCCTAAATATACACTACTATATATAAAATAGGTAACTAATAAGGACGTAGGGGGAATTCCCAGGTGGTCCAGTGGTCAAGACTAAGTCCTTTCTAGGCAGGGAGAAGGGTTCAATCCCTGGATGGGGAACCAAGTCCCACATACCCCGAGGCCTGGTTTACAACAAAAATGAAGGGACCTACTGTATAGCACAGGAACTCTACTCAATACTCTGTAATGGCCGATATGGGCAAAGAATCTGAGAAGAGTAGATATACATACAAATGTATAACTGATTCACTTTTTTTATACACCTGGAAGTAACACAACACTATAAATCAACTATACCTTGATAAAAATTTAAAAATATACAGTTTATATTTTTCTGATAAGATTAGGGGATACTGAGTTCTTCATGTACAGAGAGCAGAGACTGGATACAATGGAGTCACAGCTCATGAGCAGAAAGGGGTTGATAAAGGGAAAACACACAGAAATCGGGCCAGTTGTATACACCAACCATGAACGGGGATTATGATAAAGAGGAAAACTAACATTAAAGATGCAGGACAGGGTGTGGAAACACATGAAGGTGCTCGCCAAGAGCAGGATGCTTTGGGTTGCTCTGGACTCAGCAGAGGATCTGGGAGAAACACTAGCCTTGTGAATATACTGGACTCACTGACTGTGTCTGTACAGGGTGAGAATCATAGAGCCACTGGCCCAGAAGATGAGCACAGAAAATGACATTTCAAGGAACACTATCAAAGCTGTATATTTTGAGCCTGAGATTTTCTCAAGATATATGTCAGAACAGTACCCTGAATCTGTTTTTTTTGCTCATGTTTGTGCTGTGCCTTTTGCCAGAAACATATAATGCATACAGAGGGAAAATGAGATTTACAAACCTGCACTGGATCCAGCAGACAGAAATGAAGAAGGCGATGTACTTTGGGGCTTTGACTTTAATATTCTTCCAACAGGAGTTCATGGGGCTGATCGTGATGGTCTGAAACACACTCAAGAGGCAGGTGGTGCCGATGGACATACTCCTGCCCACTCTCTCAACATACAAAGTAAGTTTGCAGGCAAAATCACTAGCAAAGTGTTTCAACCTCAAAGTTGTAATTGTCTGAGGGACTCCTTTCGAGAGAATGACCAAAATGTTGGCAATAGCCAGGTGCTTGCAAATCAAAACTGTGACCCTCATCCTGCACTTAGTGTGGTAAAGAAAGAGGTGATGGTACAGAAGGGAGAAGTTGCCCCAGATTCCAAGCACCATCTGTAACAAGAAGGTTATTCCTCCGGCCAGGTGGCTGGAGGCTGTTTTGTCATTCAAGATACTCTCCTTTATATGATGGCAACAGTGATGCCTTAGAGCAGGATGGTTTATGTAAATCTGTGACATTGACAGCCAACTTGCCTTGTGTGATTTGTGAAATTGCCAAGGCTTCATGTGACAGGAAATGATGATGAGAGGATCAGTATATTTTATGAAAAAGTCAGCAGGAAGGATGAAGTGGTGGTGACCTGGAGGAAGCAATGACAACTGAGAGAAAATTGAAAGATAACATGAAACAAGAGTTTAAGAAGAAGCTTACTGCAGGGAAAAATATCTCCATCACTGCCCTCATCATAAAAGAGGTCAATTCTAAATTCATTCCCTTCTAAATTTTAGAGAAGATTATGTATTGTTATTGTAGGTGTTTCCGTGATGACTCAGTTGGTAAAGAAAATCTGCCTCCAGTGCAGGAGACCACGGTTCAATTCCTGCATTGGGAAGATCTGCTGGAGAAGCCATCGGCTTCCCACTCCAGTATTCTTGGGCTTCCCGTGTAAATTGTAAATTATATACTTGTCTTAACTCCTCTATTTCCTTAAAAAATGACCCCCTTTTGATTCTTCGATCTTCACATAATCTATGGTTACCAATAAATCTCCAATGGCCCTGGGAAGAAGGTCCCAAGGCTAGACTTGCTTCCCAGTTATTTACTAAATTGCTCTAGTGATCTAAATGATTCATTGGATGGCTGATTTTTGGCATTATAGGATTAATAACTATTTGCACCATTGCTGCCATCACTAGCGTTACTTTACAAACCTCAACTCAAACACATAATTTTATCCAAAATTGGACTAAAGATGCTCATACTATGTGGGCCACTAAGGCTCAAATAGATGAGGATATTCAAAAAAAAAATACAGGAACTGAGAACAGCCATCAAATGGGTTGGGGATCAGTGAACAGATGTACAAAAACAGATGATGCTAAAATATGATTGAAATTCTACTCAATTTCATGTTACTCCTGTTCATTTCTATAATAGTGGCTACAACTGGAAGCAAATCAAGTTTCATTTACAAGACATATATGATAATGCTTTTCTGAATGTACAGTTGTTACAAAAAAGAAATATGTGAAACCTTTTCTAATAATCTGCCCTCTTCCACTAGTATGGGAACTTTAGCTAAACAATTAGCTGATCAATTTTCTGGGCTAGACCCACATGGATGGTTTCAAAGCCTTACTCATAGCATTGGGTCTAGAACTATAATTTTGGTGATTGTTTTAACAATTATATTTGTTGTCTACCATTGCCTTTATGCAAAGATTGTCAAAACTGAACAAACTCTGATGGTCAGAACTCTTCTTACAAATATTATAAATAAATAAGGGGAAATTGTCAGGGAATGTTTGACGGGAGGATTCCTACGTGCTGTCTCTCATGAGCCCTTTGTCCCTCTTCAAGCGGAACAGCACGCTGCTCCCAGGGACCGAGGTCATTGTGTGAGGCAGACTTGGGTCTCCTTTAGTAAACATTCTCTTTAGGACAAAACTGCTTAGTCTCCTTCCCCTTTCTTGAGATATGGATTGTCTCCTGACCTTGTGACTAACATGACCCCTTGTTCCCTTGGTAACGGTTGCTGTACGTTTGGTTTTCTGATCTCTATCATTCCCGAAAGAAGTTTCTTGTACCACAGCCTATATATACTCATAGAAAAATCATTAAAGCACCTTTGCTCCATCAGAGCTTAGGTCCCAGGTCTTTTTTGCCTCTCTCTCTCTTTCTCTCTTTTACTTTCTTATCATCGGTTCCGTACCACCAGGTTCCGGTCCATTAAAGGACCCCAACACAAGGAGTAAGCGTCTTTTAATTTCATGGCTGCTATCACCATCTGTATTGATTTTGGAGCCCCCAAAATAAATTCAGTCACTGTTTCCACTGTTTTCCAATCATTTGCCATGAAGTGATGGAAGTAGATGCCATGAACTTAGTTTTCAAATCTGAGTTTTAAGCCAACTTTTTCACTCTCCTCTTTCACCTTCATCAAGAAGCTTTTTAGTTCTTCTTTCCTCTCTACCATAAGGGTGGTGTCATCTGCATATCTGAAGTTACTGATGTTTCTCCCAGAAATCTTGATTCTAGCTTGTGCTTCATCCAGCCCAGCATTTCTCATGATGTACTCTGCATATAAGTTATATAATCAGGGTAACAATATAAAGCCTTGATGTTCTCCTTTTCCTATTTGGAACCAGTCTGTTGTTCCCTGTCCAGTTCTACCTGTTGCATCTTGGTTGTCATATAGTCTTCTCAGGTGGTCTGGTATGCCCATCTCTTTCAGAATTTTCTAGTTTATTGTGATCCACACAGCCAAAGGATTTGGCATAGTCAATAAACTAGAAATAGATGTTTTTCTGGAACTGTCTTGCTTTTTTCGATGATCCAGCGGATGTTGGCAATTTGATCTGGCTCCTCTGCCTTTTCTAAAACCAGCCTGAAAATCTGGAAGTTCATGGTTCACATCTTGTTGACATCTGGCTTGGAGAATTTTGAGCATTACTTTACTCAATGTAAGTAAAGTGTGAGATGAGTGGATTTGTGTGGTAGTTTGAGCATTCTCTGGCATTGCCTTTCTTTGGGATTGGAATGAAAACTGACCTTTTCCAGTCCTGTGGCCACTGGTGAATTTTCCAAATTTGCTGGCATACTAAGTGAAGCACTTTTACACCATCATCTTTTAGAATTTGAAATAGCTCAACTAGAATTCCATCACCTCTGCTAGTTTTGTTAGCAGTGATGCTTCCTAAGGCCCACTTAACTTCACATTCCAAGATGTCCAGCTCTAGGTGAGTGATCACACCATTGTGATAATCTGGGTCATGAAGATCTTTTTTGTACAGTTCTTCTGTGTATTCTTGCCACCTCTTCTTAATATCTTCTGCTTCTGTTAGGTCTATACCATTTCTGTCCTTTATTGAGCTCAGGTTTGCATGAAATATTCCCTTGGTATCTCTAATTTTCTTGAAGAGATCTCTATGTTTTTCCATTGTATTATTTTCCTCCATTTCTTTGCACTGATCACTAAGGAAGGCTTTCTTATCTCTCCTGGCTATTCTTTGGAACTCTGCATTCAAATGGGTATATCTTTCCTTTTCTCCTTTGCTTTTCTCTTCTCTTCTTTTCACAACTATCTGAAAGGCCTCCTCAGACAGCCATTTTGCTTTTTTGCATTTCTTTTTCTTGAGGATGGTCTTGTTCCCTGTCTCCTGTACAATGTCATGAACCTCCGTCCATAGTTCGTCAGGTACTCTGTCTATCAGATATAGTCCCTTAAATCTATTTCTCACTTCCACTGTATAATTGTAAGGGATATGATTTAGGTCATACCTGAATGGTCTAGTGGTTTTCCCTACTTTCTTCAATTTAAGTCTGAATTTGCAATATGGAGTTCATGATCTGAGCCACAGTTTGCTCCTGGTCTTGTTTTTGCTGACTGTATAGAGCTTGTCCATCTTTGGCTGCAGAGAATATAATCAATCTGATTTCAGTGTTGACCGTCTGGTGATGTCAATGTGTAGGGTCTTGTGTTGTTGGAAGAGGCTGTTTGCTACGACTAGTGCATTCTTTTGGCAAAACTCTGTTTGCTTTGTCCTGCTTCATTCCGTACTCCAAGTCCAATATTGCCTGTTACTCAAGATGTTTCCTGACTTCCTACTTTTGCATTCCAGTCCCCTATAATGAAAAAGACATCTTTTTGGGTGTTAGTTCTAAAACGTCTTGTTGGTCTTCATAGAACCACTCAATTTTAGCTTCTTCAGCATTACTAGTCAGGGCATAGACTTGGAACACCGTGATATTGAATGGTTTGCCTTGGAAACGAATAGAGACCATTCTGTCAATTTTGAGATTGCATCCAGGTACTGCATTTCGGACTCTTTTGTTGACTACGATGGCTACTCCCTTTCTTCTAAGGGATGGTACCTCATTGTGGTGTTGATTTGCATTTCTCTGATAGTGAGTGATGTTGTGCATCTTTTAACGTGTTTGTTAGCCACCTGTATGTCTTCTTTGGAGAAATGCCTGTTTAGTTCTATGGCCCATTTTTTGATTGGGTGGTTATTTTTCTGGAATTGAGCTGCATGAGCTGCTGATATGTTTTTGAAAGTAATTCTTTGTCAGTTGCTTTGTTTGATCCTATTTTCTCCCATTCTGAAGGCAGTCTTTTCTCCTTGCTTATGGTTTCCTTCGTTGTGCAAAAGCTTTTCAGGTTAATCAAGTCTCTTTTGTTTATTTTTGCTTCTATTTCCATTACTCTGGGAGGCGGGTCATAGAGGATCCTGCTGTGACTTATGTCACAGAGTGCTTTGCCTATGTTTTCCTCTAGGAGTTTTACAGTTTCTGGTCTTTCATTTAGATCTTTAATCCATTTTTATTTTATTTTTGTGTGCAGTGTTAGAAAGTGTTCTAGTTTCATTCTTTTACAAGTGGTTGACCAGTTTTGCCAGCACCACTTGTTAAAGAGATTGTCTTTTCTCTATTGTATATCCTTGCCTCTTTTATCAAAGATAAGTTGTCCATAGGTGCATGGATTTTTCTCTGGGCTTTCTCTTTTGATCCATTTCTTTACTGGAGTTAAATCACTGAAGTATATGCCTGCCCATTTTGGAGGAGCTTGCATTTTGATGGCAGAAATGGATGATACTACTCACATATTTTTATTGTCCGAATAGGGCAGGAAAACTACCCTCTGGAATGGGAGGTCTCATTTCTACATTCTCTCCTTAATGTTTTCCTGATTTCAATCTTGTAGGGTCATCACGTCATTCAGAGACAAAGCTTTGGACTTTGGGCTCTAGGGATCCAAGGATACCTGGCTGTCCCTTATGCCCTCCACATGGCTTTAAGAGCCTCTGGATTCTTATTTCATATTTCATATGTCTCCAAAGGACAGTCTGGATATGGGACAATGAGTCAGACATGAAAAGCCAAGTTTTCTGACACAAGGGTGGTGTGACGGCAGGTCTGAAGCTGGCTCTGGAGCTCTACCTCAAATTTAACATTCCACTGAGTGGCAAGATGGGTTTTAAGGAACGGCATCAGCATGCAGAGTAGAGGAGAGCATTGAATGTTTACTGGAGCCCTCAGTTGACTTTTCCTCATGTAAATTTTGGGCTGTTTTCCACTATGTCCCAAAACACTTCGCCTAATATTGCTGAGGACCAGAGAACTTCAGCTTAACTTTCATCCTGAATCTATGAAATTTCTGTCAGCAGCTACTCTTTGCTGGAGCCCCTAATTTTCCTGTATACCAAAGAAGCAGTCCTCTTCGAACTTCCCAGGTGGTCCAGACGTTATGACTCTGCACTCCCATAGGAGGAGCTCTAGGTTCCATCCCCTGAATGGGGAACTAGGCCAACAAGGTGCAACTAAGAGTTGGCCTGCAGAGTAGGAAATCTGTGCACTGAAGAATTGATGCTTTTGAACTGTGGTGTTGGAGAAGACTCCTGAGAATGCCTTGAAATGGAAGTAGATCCAACTAGTCCATCCTAAAGGAAATCAGCCCTGAATATTCATTGGAAGGACTGATCGTGAAGCTGAAACTCCAATACTTTGGCCACCTGATGGGAAGAACTGACTCATTTGAGAAGACCCTGATGGTGGGAAAGATTGAAGGTGGGAGGAGAAGGGGACAACACAGGATGAGATGGTTGATGGCATCACTGACTCAACAGAGATGAGTTTGAGTAAACTCTTGGGGTTGGTGATGGACAGGAAGGCCTGGTGTGGTGCAGTCCATGTGGTTGCAAAGAGTCGGACAGGACTGAGTGACTGAACTGAACTGAAATGTAAAAGGAGGAACATGTCAGTAGTTTACATTAGAAATCACTTTCCTGGAGGAATGGAGACATGTATGTGTATGACTGAGTCCCCCCACTGTTCATGTGAAAGTATCACAACACTGTTAATTGGTTATGTGTGGGCTAAGTCACTTCAGTTGTGTCCGACTCTTTGCAACCCTATGGACTATAGCCTGCCAGGCTCCTCTGTCCATGGGATTCTCCAGGCAAGAATACTGCAGTGGGATGCCATGCCCTCCTCCAGAGAATCTCCCTGACTTAGGGATTGAACCAGTCTCCTGCATTGGCAGGCCGGTTCTTTACCACTAGTGCCCCCTGGGAAGCTCCATTAACTGGCTATACTCCAATATAAAAATAAAAGTGAAAAGAAATCATTGACCTAATTTGTACAAATTTCTATTAATGAAAATTAAAATGGGTTTGGTGATAATAGACATTTTCTAGGATATTTTACTTTATCAATACAGATCCCAAGACTGATATGAAGTGCAAACTAAGAATTATCCACAGAAGACAGAGTGGTGGTTATAAATGTGCCCGTCACAAATGTAAACACCAGGATCAGATGGTTTAGCAGGCAGTATCAATTTTTTTTTAACGTATTTTTGGTTGCACTGGGTCTTCACTGATGCACATGGCCTTTCTCTCGTCACGGTGAGTGGGACTTCTCTCTAATTGTGTTATATGGACTTCTCATTGTGGTGGCTTCTATTCTCCCAGCGCAGAGGCTCTAGACCCATGGTCTTGAGTAGTTGTGGTGCACAGGCTTAGTTGTCCCATGGCCTGTGGAAAATTCCTGGACCAGGGATGGGCCCATGTCCTCTACATTGACAGGTGGATTCTAAACCACTGGACACCAAGGAAGTCCTCTCCTAGTCTTTTAACTATAGACAATGCTGCTTTCTCCATTCAGCAATACTGAATGGTTACCAGAGGTCTTTGTACATACTTTCGCTGAATTTCATTAAGGAGCACTCGTTGGTTATGCAATGAATGATGAGACATGAACTTTACTGGGCAAAATCACTCCTTTTCATTTTCCAGCAGGCAAACACACAATCTGAACACAGCCCACCATCCATTTCCCCTGTGAGTTTCAGTGCAACTGAGAAGTTTAAGAGTGAAACATAATCAGTCAGGCCATGCCTGTTTTAAAACTACCTGCAAGTGTGGGGTTTCTAAAACCAACTTAGTTTCAACTTAGTCATTCTCTAGAAGGACTCAGCACTCACTGAGAGCTGGTCTACTCACTGTAATGATTGATTACAGGGTACTGATACATTACCTGGTGGTTCAGATGGTAAGGAATTCTGCTGCAAGCAGGGGACCTGGGTTTGATCCCTGATTTAGGAAGATCCCTTGAGAAGGGAATGGCAACCCACTCCAGTATTATTGCCTGAAGAATTCCATGGACAGTGGAGCCTGGTGGGCTATAGTCCTTGGGGTCACAAAGAGTTTGACACGACAGAGCAGCTAAAAAAGACATCAGTCAATGGAAGAGATGCATGGGTCAGAGTTCAGAAACAAATAGTTAAATGGGAGCTCCCGTTTCCCTCTCCCCATGAAGCCTTGGTGTGTCGTTTTCCTGGCGTTGATACCTGATGACTCAGGGAGTAGGGCCGCCAGGGAGCGTCACCCAAGCCCAGGCGCCCAGAGGGTTGTACTCGAGCTCCATCAGGGTCTGTCTGTGTGGCTGAGCTTTAGTCTCCAGTCGTTCTGAGAGTCAGGCTAATCTTGTTATCATCAGTTCCTCCAGAATCCAGTCTGACACTATGTAGCCTAAAGCCCCAACAAACTTAGCCTGTGAGAGAAGCTTGTGGCAATGCCATCAAACCAAAAAATACTTCTTATACCAGAAAGACAACCTACAGAATGGGAGAAAATATTTGCAAGTGATGCAACTGACAAAGGATTAATCTCCAAAACATACAAACAGCTTATACAACTCAATATCAGAAATTCCAGCAAACCAAGCAAAAAGTGGGCAGAAGATCCAAATAGACATTTCTTCAAAGAAAGTATAAAGGTGGCCAACAGGCTCAGGATAAAATGCTCAACATCGCTAATCATCAGAGAAATGCAAATCAAACCTAGTAAGATATCACCTATCACTGGTCAGAATGGCCATCATCAAAAAGTTTACAAAAAATAAATGCTGGAGAGGGCATTGAGAAAAAGAATCCTCCTTAATTGTTGGTGGGAGTGCAAATCGGTTTAGCCGCTATCAAGAATAGAATGCAGTTTCCTTAAAAAAAAAAAAAAAACAACTAAAAATAGAGCAATTAATACCATATGATCCCGCAATTACCCTCCTGGGCATATATCCAGAGAAAATTATAATTTGAGCATACACACACATCCAAATGTTCACAGCAGCATTATTTACAATGGGTAAACCATGGAAACATCATAAATGTGCATCACCTGAAAAATGGATAAAGGAGAGATGATATGAAACACAACAGAATATTACTCAGCCATTAAAAAGAATGAAATAATGCCATTTGCAGTGCCGTGGTTGGACCTAGGGATTATCATACTAAATGAAGTAAGCTGGACAGAGAGAAACAAATAGCATATAATATCACTTATATATGGAATCTTTTTGTAAAAAAAGATACAAATAAATTATTTACAAAATAGAAAGAGACTCACATACATAGAAAACAAACTTATGATTACCCAAGGTGAAATGGGGGAGGAGGGATAAATTCAGTTCAGTTCAGTTCAGTCACTCAGTCGTGTCTGACTCTGTGCGACCCCATGGACAGCAGCCCACCAGGCTCCTCTGTCCACAGGACTCTCCAGGCAAGAATACTGGAGTGGGTTGCCATTTCCTTCTCTGATAGGATCAGAAGTGGAATTTTATTTATTTAGGCTGTGCTGGGTCTTTGTTATTGCACTCGGGCTTTCTCTAGATGCGGTGAGCATGGGCTCCTCTCTGTGGTGGCTTCTCTTGCAAAGCACAGGCTCTAGGCACACAGGCTCAGAAATTGTGGTGAGTGGTCTCAGTTGCCCCGAGGCATGTGGGATCTTCCTGACCTAGGACACGGACTAGAGTCTCCTGCATTGGCAGCCGGATTCTATCCCACCCAGTCACCATGGAAGCCCCAAATATACACTACTATATATGAAAGAGGTAACTAATTAAGCCCTAGGGGGATTCCCAGATGGTCCCATGGTTAAGACAAAATCCTTTCTAGGCAGGGGTTCAACCCCTGGTCGGGGAACCAAGTCCCACATGCCTCAAGGCCTGGTTTACAACAAAAAGAAGGGACCTACTATATAGCAAAGGGAACCCTACTCAATCCTCTAAATGGCCTATATGGGAAAAGAATCTAAAAAGAGTAGATATACATATATATGTATAGCTTTTATATACACCCAGAAGTAACACAATACTATAAATCAACCATAGCTTAATAAAATTTTAGAAACAGACAATTTATGCTTTTCTGATAAGATTAGGGGATACTGAGTTCTTCATGTACAGAAAGCAGAGACTGGATTCAATGGCGTCATGGCTCATGAGCAGAAAGGGGCTGATAAAGGGAAAACACACAGAAATCAGGCCAGTTGTGTACACCAACCAGCAACTGGGATTCTGATAAAGAGCAGGAGTAATGTTAAAGATGCAGTACAGGGTGTGGAAACACATGAAGGTACTCGCCAGGAGTAGGATGCTTTGGGTGGCTCTGGACTCAGCGGAGGGTCTGGGAGACACACTAGTCTTGTGAATATACTGGACTCGCCGACCATGTCTGTACAGGGTGAGAATCATGGAGCTACTGGCCCAGAAGATGAGCACAGAAAATGACATTTCAGGGAATGCTATCAAAGCTGCATATATTGAGCCTGAGATTTTCTCAAGATCTGCGGCAGCACAGTACCCTAAATCTCTTGTATTTGTCATGTTTGTGCTGCACCATTTGTCAGAAACATATAATACACACAGAGGAAAATGAGATTTACAAACAGGCACTGGATCCAGAAGAAGGAAATGGAGAAGGCAATGTACTTCGGGGCTTTGACTTTAAGATTCTTCCAGCAGGAGTTCATGGGGCTGATCGTGACGGTCTGAAACACACTCAAGAGGCAGGTGGTGCCGATGGACATACTCCTGCCCACTCTCTCAACATACAAAATAAGTTTGCAGCCAAAATCACTGGCAAAATGTTTCAACCTCAAAGTTGTAATTGTCTGAGGGACTCCTTTTGAGAGGATGACCAAAATGTTGGCTATAGCCAGGTGCTTGCAAATCAAAACTGTGACCCTCATCCTGCACTGCGTGTGGTAGAGAAAGAGCTGATGGTACAGAAGGGAGAAGTTGCCCCAGATCCCAAGCACCGTCTGTAACAAGAAGGTTATTCCTTTGGCCAGGTGGCTGGAGGCTGTTGTGTCATTCAAGATACTCCCGTTTAAATGATGGCAACAGTGATGCCTTAGAGTAGGATGGTTTATATAAATCTGTGACATTGACAGCCAACTTTCCCTGTGTGATTTGTGAAATTGCCAAGGCTTCATGTGACAGGAAATGATGATGAGAGGATCAGTATATTTTATGAAAAAGTCAGCAGGAAGGATGAAGTGGTGGTGACCTGGAGGAAGCAATGACAACTGAGAGTAAATTGAAAGATAACATGAGACAAGAGTTTAAGAAGAAGCTTACTGGAGGTAAAAATATCTCTATCACTGCCTTCATCAAAAAGAGGTCAATTCTAAATGCATTCCCTTCTAAATTTTAAAGAAGATTATGTATTATTATTGTAGCGGCTTCCGTGATGACTCACTTGGTAAAGAAAATCTGCTTCCAATGTAGGAGACCCCGGTTCAATTCTTCCATTGGAAAGATCTGCTGGAGAAGGCATAGGCTTCCCACTCCAGTATTCTTGGGATTCCTGTGTGGCTCAGCTGGCATTTTAAAGAAGATAATGTATTATTTTAGAAAAAAAAGACAGGAGTTATTCTAGGGTCTTAGAAATTAAAATATATGCTAAAGGTACTTCCCTGGTTGTCTGGTAGCTAAGAATCTGCCTCGCAAAGCAGGGAACACAGATCTGATTCCTGGTTGGGCAACTTAGACCCTATATGCCACGGGGTAACTAAGCCTGGGATCTGCAACTAGAGAGTCTGTGCACCACAAGAAAAAATTCTGCATGATACAACAAAGCTCCCGTATGATACAACTAAGACCCAGTGCAGCTACATAAATAAATATTTACAAAATATATATACACTAAACAGAACAGAATATATAAAACATATGGTGAAGTAAGTTTTCCACACATGAAAATTAAGACTGTTTCTCATCAATACACATACACACACAAAGATAGAACTTAGAACTACACAAGCATGTCCTAAAAACCACAAAATATAATAAACAGTGGACAGAGTCTTCAAACAGAAACTTTGAGAATGAAGTTATTCAGTGGATAAGACATGTCGAAAAATATCCCACATCCTTGGTAATTTGGACAATCGAAATATAACCTCTACCTATATGTCATTGAATACCATCAAAAAGCGTGAAAGAGAAATGACAAAAATGCCAAATTTTGGCATAGCTGTGGATGAACCAAGAATCTCATACACTGATGGTGGGTGTTCAAATTGGTACACACATTTTGGAAAACTGTTGTATCTACTTAGCAGATCAGATGTAATCCTGTTGTGAGAAATCTGCTCCTATGAGTATACTCAATAGGATTTTGTACATGTATCACCCAAGGATTAGTTATATTAATAGAATTTAATGAGAGCCCTAATTATTAGTTGTAATAGCCTCTAACTCTTAAAATCCACCTACCGATTAACAGTTGAATGATCAATTAATCCTTTGATAGTCACAGAACGAAGTCCAATATAGCAACAATAATGAAAAAATGACAATAATATAAAACACTACAGATAAAGTCACAAAGATGGAATGGAGGAGAAAGTCCAAGTGAAAGATGCTGTATGATTTCTTTCATGTGGAGTCCAAGAGAGGCAAAGTGATACAATATTAAGTGTCATAATAGTTGTAATCATATACTGAATCATCCAGGCCTACAAATATAGCTAACAAAGCTATAGCCTTGGAAACAGTGAGTTAAAAAGGGCACAAGAGAGTTTCATGGAAACTGAGAATATTCTGTTTCTTGATCTAGTTGTAGTCTCCAGATGTGCAATAATTCCTGAAATTTCACTGAGCTTTGCACGTATAACCTGAGAACATGCCTTTAATATTTAAAAACACATGTATTATGAGAAAATGTGGAAGGAGCTTGGGAAAGCCTGTGTCTCTGAATGTGTCTCATCTGCTGCCTCTGTCTGCAAAGGAGGGGAGCTGTAAGCCCAGATCAGAACTCCAACAATGAAAGATCAGAAAATAGTAACACTGCTGCATACAGTGAATCACTGATTTTGTCATAAAATTCAGCAGATCAGTATCCTAAGTCTTCCTGCTTTGTTTTGATGTGTTGTTCCATTTGGCATCATATCCATGGGGAAAATAATGTTTACACAGAGATATGACTTGTGACCACACAATCTTCTCCTAAAGACCAGGAAATATAATGGACAGTAGACATAATCTTCAAACAGAAACTTCAAGAAAGAAGTTACATACTGTCCAGTAGTGCAGAGTCGAGAGCCCGATATGCTCAGGAGCTTTATTTTTTAAGAGGATTTTATTTATTTCATCCTATTCATTTATTTATTTGGCTGCACCAGGTCTTAGTTAATGGTATGTAAACTCTCAGTTATGGCATGCGGCTTCTAGTTCCCTGACCAGGGTTTGAACCTGGACCCCCTGCATTGGGAGTACAGTCTTAACCTGTGGACCACAGGGAAGCTTTTGCTTTAAGTTCCACCCACCTGGATTTCCTGGGTCCGATCCTGATGGCTGGAGACTCTTAAGGGCAGTGGTCCCAATGGACACACCCTGCCAGCTCTGGGGGCATAGAGACCACATGTGCATGGCTAAATCCCTGAAGACAGGCTTCAGTTAAAGGCTGCTGTTGTCATGGAGATGCCTTTAAAGGGAATGACCAAAAAGCGACTACAATCCTGTGCCTGAAGGTCAAATCTGTGAACCTCAACCCTCATTCAATGTAGCATAGGAAGAAATTAAGATAAAGACAAAAAATGCTCAGGATTCCAACTATAGTTTGAGATGGGCACACCGTTCTTAATGCCAACTCCCATTCTGCCAGTTGTTTGATGTACATAACTGCATGGGGTAGGTACTGGCACTGATTTATTGCAAAGATAAGGAGATCCTAGGTATAGAAATGTCAGGTGATCTGTCTAAATTCACACGCTGATTACAGGTTGAGTTGTATGAGCCTTGTAGGCTGACCCAAGACAGTGGCCTAACTACTGTGATGCACCAACCAAGCACGTCAGCTGTTTTTGAAGAATCCAGTGTGAAATTTAGTTTTGTTTTTATATCATACAGTTAATTCTATCAGTTCAGTCCAGTCACTCAGTTGGTCCGACTATTTGCAACCCCATGGACGGCAGCACACGAGGGTTCCCTATCCATCACCAACTCCTGGAGCTTGCTCAAACTCATGTGCATTGAGTCCATGATGCCATCCAACCGTCTCATCCTCTGTCATCCCCTTGTCCTCCTGCATTCAATCTTTCCCAGCTTCAGGCAACATCGAACCTGACAGCTCCTAAAGCTATTTGTGAAACTCTTACTGTGGAGGACTCAAGGAACAATCCTATTGATAATAATGAGGATTATTTTTAAAAGTACTTATTTTACTTGCAGCATGTGAACTCTCAGTTGCAGCATGTGGGATCTATTTTCCTCACCAGGAATCAAACCCAGGCTCCCTGCACTGGGAGCGCTGAGTCTTGGCCACTGGACACCGGCAAGTACTAAAACATCATGTTGACGCAGCTTAAGGGTTGTATTTTTAAGTTTAATCTACTGTAACATTACCTTTCAGAAATTCTAGACTAATTTTAAATTTGTATTAGAAGTGTTATCATAATGCCTTTATGCTTTCCATAAAGACCAGGATAGAAAAGCATTGATTTTCAGTGTGGGCTGGAGCACTCATCTGTCTTTGAAGCACTCTCATGGCCTTTGCTCATGGTACACGGAAGGCTTCTAGTCACTGACATATCCGCCAAAGCTCACTTTGGGCTTAGACCCAAATCCTTGAGTTTACCTTTCTCCACCATTGACAGTTCACACCTCAACTCCATTTTCTCCCCTGGAAATAAGCCGCTGATTGCCTTCAGCTCAGTCACTCAGTCATGTCCAACTGTTTGCGACCCATGGACTTCTGCACACCAGGCTTCCCTGTCCATTACCAACTTCCAGAGCTTGCTGAAACTCATGTCCATCAAGTTGGTGATGCCATCCAACCATCTCATCCTCTGTCATCCCCTTCTCTTCCCGCCTTCAGTCTTCCCCAACCTCAAGGTCTTTTCCAGTGAGTCAGTTCTCAGCATCAGGTGGCCAAAGTATTGGAGCTTCAGCTTCAGCATCAGTCCTTCTAATGAATATACAGGACTGATATCCTTTAGGATGGACTGGTTGGATCTGCTCGCAGTCCAAGGGACTCTCAAGAGTCTTCTCCAACACCACAGTTCAAAAGCCTCAATTCTTTGGCACTCAGCTTTCTTGATGGTCCAAGTCTCACATCCATACACGACTACTGGAAACACCATAGCTTTGAGTAGATCGACCTTTGGCAGCAAAGTAATGTTTCTGCTTTTTCATATGCTGTCCTGGTTGGTTATAGCTTTACTTCCAAGGAGCAAGTGTCTTTTAATTTCATGGCTACAGCCACCATCTGCAGTGATTTTGGAGCCCAAGAAAATGAAGTCTGTCACTGTTTCCATTGTTTCCCCTTCCATTTGCTATGAAGTGATGGGACTGGATGCCATGATCTTTGTTTTTTGAATGTTTAGTTTTAAACCAGCTTTTCAGTTTCCTATTTTACTTTCATCAAGAGGCTCTTCAGTTCCTCTTTGCTTTCTGCCATAAGTGCGGTGTCACCTGCGTATCTGAGGATATTGATATTTCTCCCGGCAATCTTGATTCCAGGTTGTGCTTCATCGAGCCCAGCTTTTCGCATGATGTACTCTGCATATCAGTTAAATAAACAGGGTGACACTACACAGCCTTGACGTACTCCTTTCCCAATGTGGAACCAGTCCGGTTTTTCATGTCTTGTTCTAACTGTTGCTTCTTTACCTGCATACAGATTTCTCTGGAGGCAGGTAAGTTGTTCTGGTATTCCCATCTCTTGAGAAATTTCCCACAGTTTTTTTGTGATCCACAAAGTCAGAGGCTTATGCTCCTGAATCCTGAGTTTCAGTGTCTCTACTGTGCATGATGAAAGCTCTGGATTTAAAGGATTTGGAATTAGTCAGAGATAGACTGTGTCATATCTTTTTGCAAAGGAATTTCCACTCATTTCTTTACTGGGGGGTAAATCAGTGAAATATATGCCTGATCCTTTTGGGGGATCTTGCCATGTAGGTGGCAGAAATGGATGATCCTGCTCACATTTTTATTGTCTGAATATGGCAGGAAAATCACCCACTGGAATGGGAGATCCTAGGTCTTCCTTCTGTCCTTAATGTTTTCCTGATTTCAGACTTCTAGGCTCATTGCTTCTTTCAGAGGTGAAACTTTGGACTTTGGGCTCTAGGGATCCAAGGACACCTTGCTGTCCCTTCTGCCTTCCACATGGCTTTAAGAACCCCTGGGAAGCTACCATATTTCTCCCAAGGACAGTCTGGAGATGGGACAATGAGTCATTCATGAAAAGCCAAGTTTTCTGATACAACGTTGGTGTGACGGCCACTCTGAAGCTTGCTCTGGAGCTCTACCTTCAGTTTTACACTGCGCTCACTAGCAGATGGGTTTTAAGGAATGGCATCAGCATGCAGCATAGAGAAGAGCACGGTGAGCTTAGTGGAGCCCTCAGGTGACTTCTCCTCATGTAAATTTTGGACTGTTTTCCACTATGTCTCAAAACACTTCTCCTAATATTGGTTGAGGACCAGAGAAATTCTCAGGCTTAACTTTCGTCCTAAATCTATGAAATTTCTGTCACTTGCTACTCTTTGCTAGAGCTGCTAATTTCCTGTATACCGAAGAAGCAGTCCTCTGGGGACTTCCCTGGTGGTCTAGTGGTTAAGACTCTGCACTCCCAATCAGGGGGTCTAGGTTCGATCTCCTGGTTGGGGAACTAGATCCCACAAGACACAACTAAGTGTTGTCCTGCAGCTATGGAGTATAAAGAAAGCTGAGCACTGAAGAATTGATGCTTTTGAACTGTGGTGTTGGAGAAGACTCTTGAGAGTACTTTGGACTGCAAGGAAATCTAACCAGTTCATCCTAAAGGAAATCAGTCCTGAATATTCATTGGAAGGACTGATGCTGAAGCTGAAACTCCAATACTGGGGCCCCCTGATGGGAAGAACTGACCCTGATGCTGGGAAAGATTGAAGGCAGGAGGAGAAGGAGACGACAGAGAATGAGATGGTTGGATGGCATCATCAACTCAATGGACATGCGTTTGAGTAAACCCTGGGAGTTGGTGATGGACAGGGAGGCCTGGCGTGCTGTGGTTCATGGCTCGCAAAGAGTCAGACACGACTGAGGAACTTAACTTAACTGAAGTATAAAAGGAAGAACATGTCAATAGCTTACATTACAAATCACTGTCTTGGGAGAATGGAGACATGTATGTGTATGGCTGAGTCCCTCCACTGTTCATCTGAAAGTATCACAACACTGTTAATTGGTTATGTGTGTGCTAAGTCACTTCAGTTGTGTTCGACTCTTTGCAACCCTATGGACTATGGCCTGCCAGGCTCTTCTGTCCATGGGATTCTCCAGGCAAGAATACTGCAGTGGGTTGCCATGCCCTCCTCCAGAGAATCTTCCTGACTCAGGGAATGAACCAAGTGTCCTGCATTGGCAGGCAAGTTCTTTACCACTAGTGCCACCTAGGAAGCCCCATTAATTGGCTATACTCCAGTATAAAATTAAACGTTAAAAGAAAATAAATCATTGAGCTAAGTTGTACAAATTTTTATTAATGAAAATTAAAATGGATATGGTGATAATCGACATTTTCTAGGATATTTTACTTTATCAATACAAATCCCAATGCTGATATGAAGGGCAAACATATAAATATCCACAGAAGACAGAGCGGTGTTTATAAACGTGCTTGTCACAAATGAAAACACCAGAATCAGATGATTTAGCAGGCAGTATCAACTATTCTTTTTTTTTTAAGTTTATTTTTGGTTGCACTGGGTCTTCACTGATGACGCATATGTCCTTTCTCTAGGCATGGTGGGTGGTGGCTCCTCTCTAATTGTGGTGTGTGGCCTTCTCATTGTGGTGGCTTCTATTCTCCCAGAGCACAGGCTCTAGACCCATGGTCTTGAGTAGTTGTGGTCCACAGGCTTAGTTGTCCCATGGCCTGTGGAATCTTCCTGGACCAGAGATCCAGCCCTTGTCCCCTGCATTGACAGGGGGATTCTAAACCACTTGATACCAGGGAAGTCCTCCGCTATTCTTTTAACTATAGCCAGGGCTGCTCTCTGCATTCAGCAGTACTGAATGCTTACCAGAGATCTTTGTGCATAGTTTCCCTGAATTTCATTCAGGAGCACTCACTGGTTATGCAATTAAATGATGAGACAACAACTTTAAGGGGAAAAATCACTCTTTTCATTTTCCAGCAGGGAAACACACAATCTGAAAAAGGCCCACTATCCAATTGCCCTTTGAGAGTTTTCAGTCCAACTGAGAAGTTTAAGAGTGAAACATAATCAGTCAGGCCACATCTATTATTGACACTAACTGCAAGTGTGTGTGTTCCCAAAACCACACTCATTTTCAATAATTCCCTAGAAGGACTCAGAACTCTCTGAGAGCTAGTCCGCTCATTGTAATGGTTGATTAGAACGTAAAGATACGTTGGTGTATCAGACCGTCAGGAATTCGCCTGTGATGCAGGATACCCGGGTTCGATCCCTGGGTTGGGAAGATCTCCTGGAGAAGGGAATGGCAACCCACTCCAATATTCTTACCTGGAGAATTCCATGGACCTCTGTGGGCTATAGTCCTTGGGGTCATAAAGAGCTGGACATGACAGAGCGACTAATAAAATAACATCTGTCAATGGAGGAGATGCATGGGTCAGAGTTCAGAAACAATAGTCAAACTGGAACTCCAGTTTTCCTCTCCCCATGAAGTGATGGTGTGTCATTTTCCCGGTATTGATACCTGACTTCACAGGAGTACGGCCACCAGGGAGCGTCACCCAAGCCCAGGTGCCCAGAGTGTTGTACTTGAGCTCCATCAGGATCTGTCTGTGTGGTTGACCTTTAGTCTCCAGTTGTTCTGAGAGTCAGGCTAATCCTGTTATCTCCAGTTCCTCTAGAAGCCAGCAGTTACCACATAGCCTAAAGCTCCAGCTGATTTATAATGTGAGACAGGCTGGTGTCCACCCCATGAAACAAACTAAACTATTCCTGCTATCAGAAAGGCAATCAACAAAATGGGAAAAAATATCTGCAAATGATGCAACTGACAGGGATTAATCTCCAAAATGTACAAACAGCTCATGCAACTCAATATCATAAATTCAAACAACCCAATCAAAAAGTGGGGAAAGATCCAAATAGCTATTTCTTCAAAGTATACACGTGGCCAACAGGCTCATGAAAAAATGTTCAACATCAGTAATTATTAGAGAAATGCAAATGAAGACTAGTGAGATATCACCTTACACTGGTCAGAATAGCCATCATCAAATGTCTACAGATTGTAAATGCTGGAGAGGGTATGGAGAAAAGGGAATCCTCGTTCATGGTTGGTGGGAATGTAAATTGGTTCAGCCACTATCAAGAACAGGCTGCAGTTTCCTTAAAAAATCTAAAAATAGAGCAATTAACACCATATGATCCAGCAATCCCACCCCTGGGCATATATCCAGAGAAAAGATAAATGAATTCCAATGTTCATAGCAGCACTGTTTACAGTAGCTAAGACATGGAAACAACCTCAACGTCCATCACGTGATTAATGGATAAAGAAGATATGGTATATAAGCACAATCGAATATTACTCAGCCATTAAAAAGCATGAAATAATGCCATTTGCAGCACCATGGATGGACCTAGGGATTATGATACTAAATGAAGTCAGCCGGACAGAGAAAAACAAATAGCATATAATATCGCTTCTATGTGGAATCTTTTTTTCAAAAGAGATACAAATGAGCTTATTTACAAAACAGATAGAGACTCAAACATAGAAGAGAAATTTATGATTATCAAAAGGGAAAAGGGGGAGGAGGGACAATTTAGCAAGTTGGAGTTAACGTATACACACAACCATGTATAAAATATATAAGGAACAAAGACCTAGCGTACAACACAGGGCACTGCACTCAATATTTTGTGATAATCTATGAGGGAAAGAATCTGAAAAAGAATATATATATATATATATATATATATATATATATATATATATATATATAAGTGAGTCACTTTGCTGTGTACACGTGAAACTAACATAACATAAAATTCAATTTTTTTAGAATATCTAAATGATAAAAGAGAACAAAAAAAAAAAACAAAAGCACTCATTTAAACTGGGCTAAGTCTTGCTCATGGATTGTTTCTACATTTGAGACCATGGTGCAAATATCTTAGGCATATAAAGTATGCCTGGAAAACCTTTAGCCTTTATACACTAAAGGATTACAAGTGGAATTTTATTTATTTATTTATTTATTTATGGTATACTTGGTCTTGGTTGTTGCATGCGGGCTTTTTCTAGGTGCGGTGAGCATGGGCTCCTCAATGTGGTGGCTTCCTTTGCAGAGCACAGGCTCTAGGGACACAGGCTCAGTAGTTGAGGTGCATGGGCTTAGTTGCCCTGTGGTATGTGGGATCTTCCCGACCCAGGTATCGAACTGGAGTCTCCTGAATTGCCAGCCGGATTCTTTCATACCCAGGCACCATGGAAGCCCCAAGTATACACTACTACGTATAAAATAGGTACCTCCTGAGGACCTAGTGGAGACTTCCCAGGTGGTCCTGTGGTTGACTAAGCACTCTCTAGGCAGGGAGAAGGGGTTCAATCCCTGGTCAGGGAAACAAGTCCTACATGCCCCGAGGCCTGGTTTACAACAAAAAAGAAGTGGCCTACTGTATAGCCACTCTGCTCAGTACTCTGTAATTGCCTACATGTGAAAGGATCTAAAAAGAGCAGATATACACATATACGTATAACGGATTCACTTTTTATATACTCGTAGCTAACACAACACTGTAAATCAACTAAACCTTGATAAAATTTTAAAAACATACAATTTACGCTTTTCTGATAAGATTAGGGGATTCTGAGTTCTTCATGTACAGAAAGCAGAGACTAGATACAATGGAGTCACGGCTCATGAGCAGAAAGGGGCTGATAAAGGGAAAACACACATTAATCAGGCCAGTTGTATACATCAACAACCAACTCGGATTATGAAAAATAGCAAGAGTAATGTTAAAGATGCAGGACAGGGTGTGGAAAGACATGAAGGTGCTCGCCAAGAGCAGGATGCTTTGGGTGGCTTTGGACTCAGCAGGGGTTCTGGGAGACACACTAGCCTTGTGAATATACTGGACTCGCTGACTGTGTCTGTAAAGAGTGAGAATCATGGAGCCACTGGCCCAGAAGATGAGCACAGAAAATGAAACTTCAGGGATCACTACCAAAGCTACATATATTGAGCCTGAGATATTCTCAGCATCTGCGGCAGCACAGTACCCTAAATCTCTTGTATTTGTCATGTTTGTGCTGCGCCATTTTTTAGAAACATATGCATACAGAGGAAAAATGAGATTTACCAACAGGCACTGGATCCAGCAGAAGAAAATGGAGAAGGCAACATACTTTGGGGCTTTGACTTTAATATTTCAACAACAGGAGTACTTCGGGCTGATTGTGATGGTCTGAAACACACTCAGAATGCAGGTGGTGCCAATGGACATACTCCTGCCCACTCTCTCAACATACAAAATAAATTTGCAGGCAAAATCACTGGCAAAATATTTCAACCTCAAAGTTGTAATTGTCTGAGGGACTCCTTTCGAAAGAATGACCAGAATGTTGGCTATAGTCAGGTGCTGGCAAGTCCAATCTGTGACCCTCAACCTACACTGAGTGTGGTAAAGAAAGAGGTAATGGTACAGAAGGGAGAGGTTGCCCCAGATCCCAAGCACCGTCTGTAACAAGAAGGTAATTCCAATGGCCAGTTGGCTGGAGGCTGCTGTGTCCTTCAAGATACTCCCCTTTATATGATGACAACAGTGATTCCTCACAGCAGAGTGGCTCATATCAGTTTGTGACATCGAGAGACAACTTTCCCCTATGTGCTTTTGTGAAATTGCCAAGGCTTCTTGAGACAGGAAGCGATGATGAGAGAATCAGTCTATTTTACAAAGAAGTCAGCAGGAAGGATGAAGTGGTGGTGACCTGGAGGAAGCAATGACAAGTGAGAGTAAATTGAAAGATAGCATAAAACCACCTTTTAAGAAGAAGCTTACTGGAGGAAAAAAATAACTCCATCAGTGCCCTCATCATAAAACAGGTCTATTCTAAATGCATTCTCTTCTAAAATTTAAAGAAGATAATATATTATTTTCGGGACTTCCTTGATGGCTCAGTTGGTAAAGAATCTGCATGCAATGCAGGGGACTCTAGTTCGATTCGTGGGTCAGGAAGATCCAGTAGAGAAGGGATAATCTTACCCATTCCAAGAATACCCACTTCAGAATTCTTGGGCTTCTCATGTGGCTCAGCTGGTATTTAAAGAAGATAATATATTATTTATAAAAAAAGACAGGAGTTATTCTAGGGTCTTACAATCTAAAATATATGCTAAAGGTACTTCCCTGGTTGTGTGGTAGTTAAGAAACTGCCTTGCAATGTAGGGGACACAGGTTTGATACCTGATTGGGCAACTAATACCCTATATGCCACGGGGTTTCTAAGCCTGGGATCTGCAACTAGAGAGTCTGTGCACCACAACAGAAGATCCTGCATGATACAACAAGGATACCACATGATGCAATCAAGACCCAATGCAGCTAAATAAATAAATATTTGAGATACATATAGAAATATATACACTAAAGAGCACAGTATATATAAACCATATGGTGAAATAACTTTTGCACACATTAAAGTTAAGCCTGAATCTCATCAACACACACACAGAAACACAAATATAACTTAGAATCACACAAGCATGTCCTAAAACCCAGAAGATAGAATATATAGTGGACAGAGTCTTTCAAGAGAATCCTCGAGAAAGAATTTATTCAACAGATAAGACATGTGGAAAAATATTCCACATCCTTGGCAATCAGGTCAATTAAAATATAACCACTGCCTATATGTCATCAAATACCATCAAGAAGTCTGAAACAGAAATGACAGAAATGCTAAGTTTTGGCATAGCTGTGGATGAACCAAGAATCTCATACACTGATGGTGGGTGTTCAAATTGGTACACACATTTTGGAAAACTGTGGTATCTGCTTAGCAGACCAGATGTAATCCTGTTCCTAGAAATCCATTTCTATGAATATATTCAACAACATTTTGTACATATATCACCCAAAGATTAGTTATATTAATAGAATTTATGAGAGCCCTAATCATTACTTGTAATAGCCCATAACTCTTAAAACCCACCTACCCATTAACAGCTGAATGATCAGTTAACCCTTTGATAGTCACACAATGAAGTCCTATATTGTAATGATAATGAAAAATCACCAATAATATAAAACAATAAAGATAAATTCACAAAGATGTAATGGAATGGAGGACAAAAGTCAAGATGAAGGTGCTGTATGATATCTTTCACGTGAAGGCCAAGACAGACAAAGTGATCTAGAATTAAATGTCATAATAGTTGTAAATGTGTACCCAATAATCCAGGCCTAGAAATACACCCAACGAAGCTATAGTCTTGGAAACAGTGAGTTAGAACGGGCAAAAAGAATTTCATGGGAACTGAGAACATTCTGTTTCTTGATCTAGTTGTGGTCTCCAGAGGTGCAATCATTCCTGAAATGTCACTGAGATATTATGCACTTACAACCTGGGAACATGTGTTTAATTTTTTTAAAAGAAAACATGTATTTTAAAAAAATGTGGACAAGGCTTGGGAAAGGCTGTTTCTGTGAATGTGTCTCATCTGCTGCCTGTGTCTGTGAAGGAGGGGACCTGTAAGCCCAGATCAGAACTCCAACAATGAAACGCCAGAGAATAGTAACACTGCTGCATACAGTGAATCGCTGATTTTGTCATAAAATTCAGCACAGTAGTATCCTAAGTTTTCATGCTTTGTGTTGATGTGTTGCTCTGTTTGGCATCATATTCATGGGGAAAATAATGTGTACAGAGAGATACGACTTGCGACCACAGAATCTGCTCCTAAAGACCAGGAAATATAATGAACAGTAGACATATTTATCATACAGAAACTTTGAGAAAGAAGTAGTGCAAAGTGGAGACCCTGATATGCTCGGGAGTTTTTTTTTTTTTGAATGATTTTATATATTTCGTTTTATTATTTACCTATTTGTCTGCACCAGGTCTTAGTTAATGGCATGCAGACTCTTAGTTATGGCATGTAAATTCTCAGATATTGCATGTGGCTTCTAGTTCCCTGACCAGGGATTGAACCTGGACCCCTGCATTGGGTTAAGACCTCTGGACCACAGGGAAGTCCCTTCCTTAGGAGCTTTTGCTTTAAGTTCCACCCACCTGGATTTCCTGGGGCTGATCTTGATGGCTGGAGACACTTAAGGGGCCAGGAGGGTCAATGGACACACCCTGCCAGGTTTGGGTACATAGAGAACATATTTCAATGGCTAAATCACTGAAGACAAGCTTCAGTTAGAGCCTGCAGTTGTCATGGAGATGCCTTTAAAGGGAATGACCATAAAGTTAGTACAGTCTGTGCCTGAAGGTCAAATCTGTGAACTTCAACCCACATTTGTTCTAGTAAAGGAAGAGATTAAGGTAAGAGAGGAAGCACCCAGGATTCTAGCTAAAGTCTGAGAGGAGCACAACATTCTTGTTGCCAACTCCCTGAGGCCATTCTGCCAGTTGTTTGATGTTCATAACTGCATGGGGTAGGGACTGGCACTGATTTACTGCAAAGATAAGGAGATCCTAGGTACAGAGAGATCAAGGGATCTGTGTAAATTCACATGCTGATTACAGGCTGAGTGCTGGTAAGAACCTGGTAGGCTGAGTCCAAGACAGTGTCCTAAGCACTGTGACGCACCAACCAAACACTTCAGCTGTGTTTTTGAATAATCCATTGTGAAATTTAGTTTTGTGTTTATATCATACAGTTTATTCTATCAGTTCAGTTTAGTCATTCAGTCGTGTCCGATTCTTTGTGACCCCTGGGACGGCAGCACACCAGGCCTCCCTGCCCATCACCAGCTCCTGGACCTTCTTCAAACTCATGTCCGTTGATTCGGTGACGCCATCCAACCAGCTCATCCTCTGTCGTCCCCTTCTACTCCTGCCTTCAATCTTTCCCAGCATCAGGGTCTTTGCCAATGAGTCAGTTCTTCACATCAGGTGGCCAGAGTATTGGAGTTTATTCCATAGTGTTTATATATTAAAATTTTCATTGTAGAAATTTTCCATATCTCCATAAGTATTTATTCTGTAGGTCAATAATGTATCAAAAATATTCCCTGGATTCAGAAATGGAAACCCCCTCCAATATTCTTGCCTGGGAAATCCTATAAACAGAGGAGCCTGGTGAGCTATAGGCCATGGGGTCACCAACTGAGCCACTAACATGTACACAGACAGAGACACACAGTCCTGTAGGAAAGTATCTACTGTCCATATTGGATTTAATGAATGCAAGATTTCCTCAATATAAGGTTTGCAAGAGAAAGATGCATTCCTAACATGCCAGGCACAAATTAGCTATGGTATCTATCAAAAAACGTCTTGCACAATATTACCTTAATAAACTATGAACCGTGAAATACTAGTAGATGATAAATGAGTGTAAGATAGAAATGAAATAATATTTTTGATCTAAATCCTTAGGTCTTTTTAAAATCGAGGTTAAGTGAGACTACAATATAACAAGATTTGTGAAGAATATTACCATCCTAGACCCATGTAAAGTACAATCTGGAGAATATTGACTCTTGTGTGTTGCAAAAGTGAAACCATAAAGAAATGAATGTGTCTTTGGAATTGGTGTTAGAATATTATGAGATTAGACATCATATGAGAAGATCCATTTGGTCCTAACAAGTGTATTCCCAAACTCACCATTATAAAGCTGCCTTTTCCTGAAATGCTGCTTCTCTATCTTGAAGAGGGAAAGCAATCTCACCATCATCATCAGACCACAAATGTTTCAGAAAAGACATGATTGCTACATCCAGTAAGCACGTTATATGCCTAGTGATATATATATATATATATATATATATATAATCATTTCTGTTTTTCAAACAAATTCACATTTATGCTTTCCATAGAGGATTAGAAAACCATTACTTTTCTATCCTAGTCTTTCTGGAAAGCATAGAGGCAGTATGATAACACTTTTAATACAAATTTAAAATTAACCTAGAATTTCTGAAAGGTAACATTACAACAGATTGAGGTTAAAAACAGAACCCTTAAGCTCCTTGAAGATGATCTTTTGGCATGTCCCTGGTTGTCCAGTGGCTGAGACTCTCCCCTCCCAAAGCAGGGAGCCTGGGTTTGATTCCTGATTAGGAAAATAGATCCCACATGCTGCAGCTAAGAGTTCACATGCTGCAAGAAAAACACATGCTTTTTAAAATGATTCCTCATTATGATCATTAGGGTTGTTCCTGTGAGTCCTCCACAGTAAGAGTTTCACAAAATAGCTTTAGGAGCTGTCAAGTTCAGTGTTACCTGATGCTGGGAAAGATTGAAGGCAAGAGAGAAAGGGGAGGACAGAGGATGAGATGGGCGGATGGCATCACTGACTCAATGGACATGAGTCTGAGCAAACTTTGGGAGACAGTGAAGGAAAGGAAAGCCTGGTGTGCTGCAGTCAGTGGGGTTGCAAAGAGTCGGACACACCTGGGGGACTGAACAACAAAGATCTTGATGTAGCTTTACCTAAACTCTCTCCTAAGGAATTGTTCTGCCTTCCTGACCTGCTTTGCCACTGGATCTGTTCCAACTCTACCCCCAGCCCACAGAAAGATCCCTTTTCCAAACATGAACACTTACTCAGACCTCCTTCCTTATGGACTCTGCCTCTTAGACTGAGATACAAAGTACTCGACTCCTTCTGATTGCTTCTCATGAGAAGGATGCTGGGCTCAGTGTGAAGGTCATGGCAGCCAGGACATGAGTGGGAGGGAGGCAGTCAGACCCCTAGATAAAGGTTTATGAGTTGTGATCTCATTCTCCTTCAGATCTGCAATTATCATTTCACTTGAAGTGGCTATGACAGGGCCAGCTTGAGGAGCTAATGATCTTACTGAAAAACTTTTTTTGAGTTGCTAATTACCAAAACCAATTGTGAGTCTCCTGTGAGTATCTCCAAAGAGACCACTGATGTGTTTGAGAGAAGCTCGTGATTTTTCATGATGAAGGTTATTTTGAAGTGATTAGGATTTCTACACAACTCTGAAATCTGTTGCCTTTGTAAACAAGTTGTTTGATCTTAGGGATTCCTCCACAACCACACCCAACCCACTTACAAAGTCAATTGTGAGTCTACCAGACTTTTATTCTGGAAACAAAGAAAAAACACCCAATTAAACTTGAGCACGACATAAGAATTTTTTTGTGTGTGTGTTCATTTATTCATTTACTTGACTGTGCTGGGTCTTGGTTGTGGCATGCACACTATTAGTTGCAGCTAGTGGAATCTAGTTCCATGATCAGGGGTCAAACTTGCACACCCCCTGCAATAGGGGCTTGGAGTCTCAGCCACCAGACCACTAGAGAAGTCCCTGTCTGGGACCTTCTTTCTTGTACTCAAAATAGCTCTCTACCTCTTATCTTTCCTGCATCTCTGATCCTACACTGAACTATGCAGTTTTAGATCCTGGGTGGAGACTTAGGTGGTCGTTAGAGCTAGAGGAACATAAATGATAGTGAAGGAATATTTTTGAGTCTTGAGGGTGGCTTTTCAGTGTTGGCTGAAGCACTCATCTGTCTTTACAGCACTCTCAGGGCCTTTTTTCATGGTACACGGAAGGCTTCTAGTCACTGACATACCCACCATGGCTCTCTTTGGGCCTGGAGCCAAATCCTTGACTTGACCTTTCTCTACCATTTATGGTTCACACCTCAACTCCATTTTCTCACCTGGAAGTAGGGCAATGATTGCCTTCAGTTCAGTCACCCCGTCAACTCTTTGCAACCCATGGACTTCTGCACACCAGGCTTCCCTGTTCATCAGCAACTCATTAACCTTGGTGAAACTCATGTCCATCAAGTCTCGGATGCCATCCAACCATGTCACCCTCTGTCATCCGCTTCTCCTACTGCCTTCAATCTTTCTGAGCATGTGGGTCTTTTCTGATGAGTCAGTTCTTAGTATCAGGTGGCCAAAGTATTGGAGCTTCAGCTTCAGCATCAGTCCTTCCCGTGAACATTCAGGACTGATTTCCTTTAGAATTGACTGGATTGATCTCTTTCCAGTCCTAGGGACTTTCAAAAGTCTTCTCCAACACCTTGGTTTAAAAGCATCAAATCTTTGGTGCTCAGCTTTCTTGATGGTCCAACTCTCACATCCGTACATGACTACTAGAAAAACCATAGCTTTGACTAGAAGGAGCTTGTCAGCAAGGTAATGTCTCTGCTTTTTATTTTATTTTATTTATTTATTTATTTTATGTCTCTGCTTTTTAATATGCTGTCCTGGTGTGTTATAGCTTTTCTTCCAAGCAGCAAGTGTTTTTTAATTTCATGGCTGAGTCACCATGTACAATGATTTTGGAGCCTAAGAAAATGAAGTCTGTCACTGTTTCCATTTTTTCCCCTTCTATTGCCATGAAGTCATGGGTCCAGATGCCATGATCTTTGTTTTTTGAATATTGAGTTTTAAGCCAGCTTTTTCACTGTTCTCTTTCACTTTCATCAAGAGGCTCTTTAGTTCCTCTTTGTTTTCTGCCATAAGGGTGGTGTCATCTGCATATCTGAGGTTATTGATATTTCTCCCAGCAAGCTTGATTCCATCTTCTGCTTCCTCCAGCCTGGCATTTGGCTTGACGTACTCTGCATAGAAGTGAAATAAAGAGGGTGACAATATACAGCCTTGACATACTCCCCAATTTGGAACCAGTCCGTTGTTCCATGTCTGGTTCTAACTGTTGCCTCCTGAACTGGATACAAGTTTCTTAGGAGGCAGGTAAGGTGGTCTGGTATTCCCATGTGTTGATGAATTTTCCGCAGTTCGTTGTGATCCCCACAGTCAAAGGCTTATGCTCCTGAGTCCTGAGTTTCAGTGTCTCTACTGTGCATGAAGAAAGCTCTGGCTGAAAGGATTTGGAATTAGTCAGAGGCAGACTGTGTCATAACTTTTTGCAAAGGAATTTCCACTCATTTCTCACTGGGGTTAAAGCACTGAAATATATGCCTGATCCTGTTGAAGGAGCTTGCCATTTAGGTGGCAGAAATGGATGATCCTGCTGTCATTTTTTATTGTCTGTATAGGGCAGGAAATCTACCCTCTGGAATGGGAGATCCCAGTTCTTCATTCTGTCCTTAATGTTTTCCTGATTTCAGACTTCTAGGCTCATTGCTTCTTTCAGAGATGAAGCTTCGGGCTCTGGGCTGTAGGGATTCGAGGACACCTGGCTGTCCCTTCTATCCTCCACACAGCTTAAAGAACCCCTGGGAAGCTACCATATTTCTCCCAAGGACAGTCTGGAGATGGAACAATGAGTTGGTCATTAAAAGCTAAGTTTTCTGATACAAGGATGGTGTGACGGCAGCTCTGAAGCTTGCTCTGGAGCTCTACCTCTAGTTTTATACTCCAATCATCAGAAAGATGGTTTTTTTTCCTTTTTCTGGAAAATTCTCGTTTTATAAAATTTTAATTAATTTAATTGGAGGCTAATTAATTACAGTATTGTAACAGTTTTTGCCACACATTCACATGAATCAGCCATGGGCTTACATTTTTTCACCCCCTGAACCCCCTCCTCACCTCCCTCCCCATCCCATCCCTGTGGGTCATCCCAGAACACTGACCCTGAGTGCCCTGTCTCATGCATTGAACCTGGACTGGTGATCTATTTCAAATATGGTAATATATATGTTTCAGTACTATTCTCTCAAATCATCCCACCCTTGCCTTCTCCCACAGAGTCCTAAAGTCTGTTCTTTACATCTGTGTCTCTTTTGCTGTCTTGCATGTAGGGTCATTGTTGCCATCTTTCTAAATTCCATATTTATGAGTTAATATACTGTATTGGTGTTTTTCTTTCTCACTTATTTAGCTCTGTATAACAGGCTCCAGTTTCATCTACCTCATTAGAACTGATTCAAATGCATTTTAATAGCTGAGTAATATTCCACTGTGTACATCTTCCACAGCTTCCTTATCCATTCGTCTGCCAATGGACATCTAGGTTGCTTCCATGTCCTAGCTATTGTAAACAGTGCTGCGATGAACATTCAGGTACACATGTCTCTTTCAATTCTGGTTTCCTCAGTGTGTATGCCCAGGAGTGGGATTGCTGGGTCATATGGCAGTTCTATTTCCAGTTTTCTAAGGAATCTCCACACTGTTCTCCATAGTGGCTGTACTAGTTTGCATTCCCACCAACAGTGTAAGAGGGTTCCCTTTTCTCCACACCCTCTCCAGCTTTTATTGCTTGTAGACTTTTGGATGGCAGCCATTCTGACTGGTGTGAGATGGTACCTCACTGTGGTTTTGATTTGCATTCTCTGGTAACGAGTGATGTTGAGCATCGTTTCATGTGTTTGTTAGCCATCTGTATGTCTTCTTTGGAGAAATGTCTGTTCTGTTCTTTGGCCCAGTTTTTGATTGGGTCATTTATTTTTCTGGAATTGAGCTGCATAAGCTGCCTATATGCTTTTGAGATTAATTCTTTATCAGTTGTTTCATTTGGTATTATTTTCTCCCATTCTGATGGCTGTCTTCTCACCTTGCTTATGGTTTACTTTTTGTGGAAAAGCTTTTAAGTTTCATTAGGTCTGATTTGTTTATTTTTGCTTTTATTTCCATTACTCTGGGAGGTGGGTCCTAGAGGATCCTGCTGTGATTTATGTTAGAGAGTGTTTTGCCTATGTTTTCCTCTAGGAGATTTATAGTTTGTCTTACATTTATATCTTTAATCCATGTTGAGTTTATTTCTGTGTGTGGTGTTAGAAGTGTTCTCCTTTCATTCTTTTACAAGTGGTTGACCAGTTTTGCCAGCACCACTTGTCAAAGAGATTGTCTTTTCTCCATTGTATATTCTTGCCTCCTTTGTCAAAGATAAGGTGTCCATAGGTGCATGGATTTATCTCTGGGCTTTCTATTTTGTTCCATTGATCTATATTTCTGTCTTTGTTCCAGTACCATACTGTCTTAATGACTGTAGCTTTGTAGTATAGCCTGAAGTCAGGCAGGTTGATTCCTCCAGTTCCTTTCTGGCGGAATCTTTAGGGTTTTCTATGTAGAGGATCATGTTATCTGCAAACAGTGAGAGTTTCACTTCTTCTTTTCCAATCCGGATTCCTTTTATTTGTTTTTCTTTTCTGATTGCTGTGGCCAAAACTTCCAAAACTATGTTGAGTAGTAGTGGTGAGAGTGGGCACCCTTGTCTTGTTCCTGACTTTAGGGCAAAGGCTTTCAATTTTTCACCATTGAGAATAATGTTTGCTGTGGGTTGGTCATATGTAGCTTTTATTATGTTGAGGTATGTTCCTTCTATTCCTGCTTTCTGGAGGGTTTTTTTCATAAATGGATGTTGAGTTTTGTCAAAGGCTTTCTCTGCATCTAAAGATAATCATATGGCTTTTATCTTTCAGTTTGTTAATATGGTGTATTGCACTGATTGATTTGCTGATATTGAAGAATCCTTTCATCCCTGGGATAAAGCCTGCTGGAATAAAGGAAAGCCCTGGGATAAAGGTCATAATGTATAGCCTTTTTACTATGTTGTTGGGTTCTGTTTGCTGGAATTTTGGTAAGGATTTTTGCATCTATGTTCATCAGTGATATTGGCCTGTAGTTTTCTTTTTTTGTGGCATCTTTGTCTGGTTTTGGCATTAGGGTGATGGTGGCCTCATAGAATGAGTTTGGAAGTTTGCCTTCCTCTGCAATTTTCTGGAAGAGTTGGAGTAGGATAGGTGTTCACACTTCTCTAAATTTTTGCTAGAATTCAGCTGTGAAGCCATCTGGCCCTGGGCTTTTGTTTGCTGGAAGATTTCTGGCTACAGTTTCGATTTCCATGCTTCTGATGAGTCTGTTAAGATTTTCTATTTCTTCCTGGTTCAGTTTTGGAAAATTATACTTTTCTAAAAATTCATCGATTTCTCTCAAGTTGTCCATTTTATTGGCATAGAGCTGCTGGTAGTAGTCTCTTATGATCCTTTGTATTTCAGTGTTGTCTGTAGTGATTTCTCCATTTTCATGTCTAATTTTGTTGATTGATTCTTCTCCCTTTGTTTCTTGATGAGTTTGGCTAATGGGTTGTCAATTTTATTTATCTTCTCAAATAGCCAGCTTTTTACTTTGATTTTTGCTATGGTCTCTTTTGTTTCTTTTGCATTTATTTCTGCCTTATTTTTTAAGGTTACTTTCCTTCTGTTAACCCTGGAGTTCTTCATTTCTTCCTTTTCTAGTTGCTTTAGGTGTAGAGTTGGGTTATTTATTTGACCTTTTCCTTGTTTCTTGATGTAAGCCTGTACTGCTATGCACCTTCCCCTTAGCACTGCTTTCACAGTGTCCCATAGGTTTTGGGTTGTTGTGTTTTCATTTTCATTCATTTCTATGCATATTTTGATTTCTTTTTTTGATTTTTTCTGTGATATGTTGGTTATTCAGAAGCGTGTTGTTCAGCCTCCATATGTTGGAATTTTTAATAGTTTTTCTCCTGTAATTGACATCTAATTTTATTTCACTGTGGTCAGAAAAGAAGCTTGGAATGATTTCAATTTTTTGAATTTACCAAGGCTATATTTATGGCCCAGCATGTGATCTATCCTGGAGAAGGTTCCATGTGCACTTGAGAAAAATGTGCAATTGATTGTTTAGTGGTGAAATGTCCTATAGATATCAATTAGGTCTAACTGGCCCATTGTATCATTTGAAATTTGTGTTTCCTTGTTAATTTTCTGTTTAGTTGATCTATCCATAGGTGTGAATGGGGTTTGAAGTCTCCCACTATTATTGTGCTATTGTTAATTCCCCCTTTCATACTTGTTAGCATTTGTCTTACATAATGCGGTGCTCCTATGTTGGGTGCATATATGTTTATAATTGTTATAGCTTCTTCTTGGACTGATTCTTTGATCATTATGTAGTGTCCTTCTTTGTCTCTTTTCACAGCATTTATTTTAAAGTCTAGTTTACCTGATAAGAGTATTACTACTCCTGCTTTCTTTTGGTCTCTATTTGCATGAAGTATCTTTTTCCAGCCCTTCACTTTCAGTCTGTATGTGTCCCTTGTTTTGAGGTGGGTCTCTTGTAGACAATATATATAGGGGTTTTGTTTTTGTATCGATTCAGCCAGTCTTTGTCTTTTGGTTGGGGTATTCAACCCATTTACATTTAAGGTAATTATTGATAAGTATGATCCCGTTGGCATTTACTTTGTTGTTTTGGGTTTGAGTTTATACACCCTTTCTGTGTTTCCTGTCTAGAGAAGATCCTTTAGCATTTGTTGAAGAACTGGTTTGGTGGTGCTGAATTCTCTCAGCTTTTGCTTGTCTGTAAACTTTTGAGCTCTCCTTCATATCTGAATGAGATCCTTGCTGGGTACAGTAACCTGGGTTGTAGGTTTTTCTGTTTCATCATGTTAAGTAGGTCCTGCCATTTCCGTCTGGCCTGAAGAATTTCTATTGAAATATCAGCTGTTATCCTTAGGGGAATCCCCTTGTATGTTTATTTTTGTTTTTCCCTTGCTGCTTTTAATATTTGTTCTTTTTGGTTGATCTTTGTTAATTTGATTAATGTGTGTCTTGGGGTGTTTCGCCTTGGATTTATCCTGTTTGAGACTCTCGGGCTTGGGTGACTATTTCCTTCCCCATTTTAGGGAAGTTTTCAACTATTAGCTCCTTAGGTTTTTTCTCACAGCCTTTCTTTTTGTCTTCTTCTTCTGGGACTCCTATGATTTGAATGTTGGGGTGTTTAACATTGTCCCAGAGGTCTCTGAGGTTGTCCTCATTTCTTTTTATTCTGTTTTCTTTTTTCCTCCCTGCTTCATTTATTTCTATGATTCTATCTTCCACCTCACTTATTCTATCTTCTGCCTCCGTTATTCTACTGTTGGTTCCCTCCAGAGTGTTTTTGATCACATTGATTGCATTATTCATTATTGATTAACTCTTTATTTCTTCTAAAATAAACCTTTTTATTTAAAACTTTCTTGCATGTTAAACCTTTATTTAAACCTTTCTTGCATGTTGAACCTTTATTTAAACCTTTCTTGCATGTTAAAGGTTATGTTAAACCTTTCTTGCATCTTCTCAGTGCTTGTCTCCAGGCTATTTATCTGTAACTCCATTTTGTTTTCAAGATTTTGGATCATTTTTACTATCATTATTCTGAATTCTTTTTCAGACTCCCTATCTCCTCCTTTTTTGTTTGGTTTGGTGGGCATTTATCACGTTCCTTTACCTTCTGAGTATTTCTCTGCCCTTTCACCTTGTGTAGATTCCTGTGTTTGGGGTGGCCTTTCTGTATTCTGGCAGTTTGTGGTTCCTCTTTATTGTGGAGGTTCTTCACTGTGGGTGGGGATGGACAGGTGGCTTGTCAAGGTTTCCCGGTTAGGGAAGCTTGTGTTGGTGTTCTGGTGGGTGGAACTGGATTTCTTCTCTGTAGCGTGCAATGAAGTGTCCAGTAATGAGTTTTGAGATGTGAGTGGATTTGCTGTGACTTTGGGCAGCCTGTATAATGAAGCTCAGGGCTATGCCCCTGCATTGCTGGAGAGTTTGCATGGTATGTCTTGCTCTGGAACTTGTTGGCTCTTGGGTGGTGTTTGCTTTCAGTGTAGGTATGGAGGCTTTTGGATGAGGTCTTATTGATTAATGTTCCCTGGAGACAGGAGCTCTCTGGTGTTCTCAGGGTTTGGACTTAAGCCTCCTGCCTCTGGTTTTCAGTCTTATTCTTATAGTAGCCTCAAGACTTCTCCATCTATACAGCACCAATGATAAGCCATCTAGGTTAATGATGAAAAGCTCCTCCACAGTGAGGGACACCCGAAGAGGTTCACAGAGTTACATGGAGAAGAGAAGAGGGAGGAAGGAGATAGAGGTGAGCAGGAGGAGAAGAGGGGAAATCAAAAGGAGATTGAGAGCAAGCTAGCCAGTAATCAATTACCTATGTGCTCTCTACAGTCTGGACCCCTCAGAGAGGTTCACAGAGTTATATAGAGAAGAGAAGAGGGAGGAGAGAGACAGAGGTGAGCAGGAGGAGAAAAGAGGGAATCAAAAGGAGAGAGACAGATCCAGCCAGTAATCAGTTCCCTAAGTGTTCTCCACAGCCGGGAACACACATATAGGTTCACAGCTTTCGGTAGAGAAGAGAAGGGAGAGGGAAGAGATAGAGGCAACCTGGTGGATAAAAAGGAGAGTCAAAAGGGGGAGAGAGCAATCAAGCCAGCAATCACACTCCCAAGTAAAAATGGGTGCTGAAAATTGGGTTCTTAAAGGTAGAAAATTGATAACAAATACCAAAAAGCAAAGATTAAAAATCTAGACTATAGGTTAGACTCTTAAAAATACAATATTAAAAAAACAAAGTCACAAAAATTATAAAATATATACATAAAGTTTGCTTTAAAAACAGGGTCTTTTTTTTTTTGCAAGGTAAATGTAGGTTATAAAAATGAAAATTAAAGGAGTAATAGTGAACTTAAAAATAAAAATCTTTTAATTAAAAAATAATAATTGTAAAAATATATCTAGGAATTTCTCTGGAGCCATTGCAGGCAGTGTTGGGTCAGTTCAGTTTCAGATAGTTTCTTGACCCAGTTTATACTTCTCAAGACTTATAGGCCCCTTCCAATGTAGTCAGTGCTAACTACAGGACTTCAATCTGTTGCACCTTTCACTTCCAAAGCGGTTCCCTCTGTTTTAGCTTCTTCTGTTTGCTGGTCTCCTCCGTGTCTAATTTCTGCCCTGACACAAGGGGGCAAAGGTGGTCACTTATTTAGGCTCACTTGTTCAGTCATGCTGTGGGGAGGGAGGAACACCGCGAACAAATATCACTGGCATGTGTGGGGAGTGCGCGCAGTGTCTCGGCCACACTGAGTTTGCTGCCACTCAGGGCAAGTGTGCTTTCCCAGTCTACACTTCTGAGATTCTAGGTTCCTCTGCTGGGGAGCTGTCTGAGGCGGGCCCTGGGGTGCGTGCACTTCCCAGGTCTGAGCCACTCAGGTTCAGGTTCTTGGGTATTCCACAAAGGAGCAGAATCAGTTGGCCTGCAATTTTGCCCTTCCCGGGGGCGAGCAGCTCAGGTGACCAGGTGCTTGGCTAGCACAGTCTCCCCAGGTGGGGAGTGCATCTTATCACTTCCGAGGTCCCAGCCGCTTGGTTTCCTGGGTTGCAGTGGGCACACCCATCATAGGTGTGCGGTGTGTCTCTTCTGCGCAGCTGATCTCTGACTGCGACCATCCCGGTGGATGTCAACTCCAGAATCCGAAGAAGTCTTGACTAACAACTGAGGACCTGCTTGCAGTTTGGTAGAGGATGCCTCTCCGGGGTGGAGATTGCCCCTTTCTGGCTCTGGCTGACCCCGTCTGCCTCCCTGTCTCTGGCGGGGGATGGGCCGATCTGCAGCTGGCTAGCTCTCCTCTGGTATTTGCTCAGTCCTTTGTTCTGTGAGTGGGCCTGGCAGTGCCTTAGGTTAGGGCTTTCGCAGGATAGTTCTCTCTCTCTCTCTCTCTCTCTCTCTCTCTCTCTCTCTCTCGCTCTCTTTCTCTCTCCTTCTGGGTATCCCACAGTTTGGGTTGCTATCTCACATTAGTTCCCTCAGATTGCCCTCAGGGCATTAGGCCCAGTCCTTTCCCTAAGTAATGCAGCCTGCATGTCCTTGTTCAACCACTTGCTGGTGGTGGATGTGAGCGCTGGGAGTTGCCATTAGGCACGTAATCTGTGGGTTTTATTTCTCTATTTATTTATTTATTTTTCCTCCTGATTATGTTGCCCTCTGAGATTCCAAAACTCCCCACAGACCCACTGGTGAGAGTGTTTCCTGGTGTTCGGAAACTTCTCCTCTTTTAAGACTCCCTTCCCTGGATGGATCTCCATCACTACCACTTTTTTCTCTCTTTTTATCTTTGTATTTTGTCCTACCTCCTTTTGAAGACAATGGGCTGCCTTCTGGGTGCCTGATGTCCTCTACCAGCATTCAGAAGTTGTTTTGTGGAATTTGCTCAGCGTTCAAATGTTCTTTCCATTAATTTGTCAGAGAGAATGTGGTCTCCCCATCCTATAGCTCCGCCATCTTAAGACTGCCCCCAGAAATGGTAATGAGACACAATGCAATATTACTCAGCCTTTGAAATGAATGAAATAATGCCATTTGCAGCACCATGGATGGACCTAGGTATTATCATACTAAATGAAGTAAGCCAGACAGAGAAAAGCAAATCAAATACAATATCGCTTTTATGTGGAATCTTTTTTTTTTTTTTTTTTTAAAGATCCAAATAAACTTACTTACAAACCAGAAAGAGACTCACTGGCATAGAAACAAACATGGTTATCAAAAGGGAAAAGGAGGAAGAGGGATAAATAAATAAGTTTGAATTAACATATACACACTACCATATATAAAATAGCTAAAGAATAAGGATCTAGTGTACAGAACAGGGAATTGCACTCAATAGTTTGAAATAACATATAAGGGAAAAGAATGTGAAAAAGAAAAAAAAAATAACTGAATCACTTTGTGTGTACACCTGAGACTAACATGACATATAATTCAATTTTTAAAAATATCTTAATTAAAAAAGCAAAACAAAAAACAAACAAAAAGCCCTCATTTAAACTGGACTAGGAACTTGCATGTGGATTGCTTCTACATTTGAGCCCATGGTGCAAGTATCATAGGCATATAAAGTATGCCTGGAAAACCTTTACCCTTTATACACTGAAGGATCAGAAGTGGAATTTTATTTAGGCTGTGCTGGGTCTTTGTTGTTGCCTGAGGGCTTTCTCTAGTTGCAGTGAGTTTGGGCTCCTCACTGCGGTGGTTTCTCTTGCAGAGCACAGGCTCTAGGGACACAGGCTCAGAAATTGTGGTGCATGGGCTTAGTTACCCTGTGTTATGTGGGATCTTCCTGACCCAGGAATCGAACTGGAGTCTCCTGCATTGACAGCTGGATTCTTTACCATCAAGTCACCAGGGAAGCCCTAAATATACACTACTATATATAAAATAGTTAACTAATAAGGACGTAGGGGGAATTCCCAGGTGGTCCAGTGGTCAAGACTAAGTCCTTTCTAGGCAGGGAGAAGGGTTCAATCCCTGGGCGGGGAACCAAGTCCCACATACCCCGAGGCCTGGTTTACAACAAAAATGAAGGGACCTACTGTATAGCACAGGAACTCTACTCAATACTCTGTAATGGCCGATATGGGCAAAGAATCTGAGAAGAGTAGATATACATACAAATGTATAACTGATTCACTTTTTTTATACACCTGGAAGTAACACAACACTATAAATCAACTATACCTTGATAAAAATTTAAAAACATACAGTTTACATTTTTCTGATAAGATTAGGGGATACTGAGTTCTTCATGTACAGAGAGCAGAGACTGGATACAATGGAGTTACGTCTCATGAGCAGGAAGGGGCTGATAAAGGGAAAACACACAGAAATCAGGCCAGTTGTATACACCAACCACGAACCAGGATTATGATAAAGAGCAAAACTAACATTAAAGATGCAGGACAGGGTGTGGAAACACATGAAGGTGCTCGCCAGGAGTAGGATGCTTTGGGTGGCTCTGGACTCAGTGGAGGATCTGGGAGAAACACTAGCCTTGTGAATATACTGGACTCACCGACTGTGTCTGTACAGGGTGAGACTCATAGAGCCACTGGCCCAGAAGATGAGTACAGAAAATGACATTTCAGGGAACACTATCAAAGCTACATATATTGAGCCTGAGATTTTCTCAAGATCTGTATCAGAACAGTAGCCTGAATGTCTTGTATTTCTCATGTGTGTGCTGCGCCTTTTGTCAGAAACATATAACGCATACAGAGGAAAAAAGAGATGTACAAACATGCACTGGATCCAGCAGAAGGAAATGAAGAAGACAATGTACTTTGGGGCTTTGACTTTAAGATTCTTCCAACAGGAGTTCATGGGGCTGATCGTGACGGTCTGAAACACACTCAAGAAGCAGGTGGTGCCGATGGACATACTCCTGCCCACTCTCTCAACATATAAAATAAGTTTGCAGGCAAAATCACTAGCAAAATATTTCAACCTCAAAGTTGTAATTGCCTGAGGGACTCCTTTCGAGAGAATGACCAAAATGTTGGCTATAGCCAGGTGCTTGCAAATCAAAACTGTGACCCTCATCCTGCACTGAGTGTGGTAGAGAAAGAGCTGATGGTACAGAAGGGAGAAGTTGCCCCAGATCCCAAGCACCGTCTGTAACAAGAAGGTTATTCCTATGGCCAGGTGGCTGGAGGCTGTTGTGTCATTCAAGATACTCCCCTTTATATGATGGCAACAGTGATGCCTTAGAGCAGGATGGTTTATATAAATCTGTGACATTGACAGCCAACTTTCCTTGTGTGATTTGTGAATTTGCCAAGGCTTCACGTGACAGGAAACGATGATGAGAGGATCAGTATATTTTATGGAAAAATTAGCAGGAAGGATGAAGTGGTGGTGACCTGGAGGAAGCAATGACAACTGAGAGTAAATTGAAAGATAACATGAAACAACACTTTAAGAAGAAGCTTACTGGAGGAAAAAATATCTCCATCACCACCTTCATCATAAAAGAGGTTAATTCTAAGTGCATTCCCTTCTAAGTTTTCAAGAAAATTATGTATTATTATTGTAGGGGCTTCTGTGATAACTCATTTGGTAAAGAAAATCAGCCTCCAATGCAGGAGACCCTGGTTCAATTCCTGCATCGGGAAGATCTGCTGGAGAAGCCATAGGCTTCCTACTCCAGTATTCTTGGGCTTCCTGTGTGGCTCAGCTGGTATTTTAAAGAAGATAATGTATTATTTTAGAAAAAAAAGACAGGAGTTATTCTAGAGTCTTAGAAATTAAAATATATGCTAAAGGTACTTCCCTGGTTGTCTGGTAGCTAAGAATCTGCCTCACAAACCAGGAAACACAGATTTGATTCCTGGTTGGGCAACTTAGACCCTATATGCCACGGGGTAACTGAGCCTGGGATCTGCAACTAGAGAGTCTGTGCACCACAACAAATAATCCTGCATGATACAACAAAGCTCCCGTATGATGCAACTAAGACCCAGTGCAGTTAAATAAATAAATATTTAAAAAATATATGTACACTAAACAGAACAGAATATATAAAACATATGGTGAAGTAAGTTTTGCACACATGAAAATTAAGACTGGTTTTCTCATCAATACACACACACACACAAAGATACAACTTAGAACCACACAAGCATGTCCTGAAAACCACAAAATAGAATATACAGTGGATAGAGTCTTCAAACAGAAACTTTGAGAATGAAGTTATTCAGTGGATAAGACATTCGACAAATATCCCACATTCTTGGTAATCAGGACAATCAAAATATAACCATTACCTATATGTCATTGAATACCATCAAGAAGTGTGAAACAGAAATGACAAAAATGCCAAATTTTGGCATAGCTGTGGATGAACCAAGAATCTCATACACTGATGGTGGGTGTTCAAATTGGTACACACAGTTTGGAAAACTGTTGTTATCTACTTAGCAGATCAGATGTAATCCTGTTCTGAGAAATCTGCTCGTATGAGTATACTCAATAGGATTTTGTACATGTATCACCCAAGGATTAGTTATATTAATAGAATTTAAAGAGAGCCCTAATTATTACTTGTAATAGCCCCTAACTCTTAAAATCCACCTACCGATTAACAGTTGAATGATCATTTAATCCTTTGATAGTCACAGAACGAAGTCCAATATAGCAATGATAGTGAAAAAAACGACAATATAAAACACTACAGATAAAGTCACAAAGGTGGAATGGAGGAGAAAGTCCAAGTGAAAGATGCTGTATGATTTCTTTCATGTGGAGGCCCAGAGAGGCAAAGTGATCCAGTATTAAGTGACATAATAGTTGTAATCGTATACTGAATCATCCAGGCCTACAAATATAGCTAACAAAGCTATAGCCTTGGAAACAGTGAGTTAGAAAGGGCACAAGAGAGTTTCATGGAAACTGAGAACATTCTGTTTCTTGATGTAGTTGTGGTCTCCAGACATGCAATAATTCCTGAAATTTCACTGAGTTTCGCACATATAACCTGCAAACATGCCTTTAATTTTTAAAAAGACCTGTATTATGAAAAATGTGGAAGGAGCTTGGGAAAGCCTGTGTCTGTGAATGTGTCTCATCTGCTGCCTCTGTCTGCAAAGGAGGGGAGCTGTAAGCCCAGATCAGAACTCCAACAATGAAAGATCAGAAAATAGTAACACTGCTGCATACAGTGAATCACTGATTTTGTCATAAAATTCAGCAGATCTGTATCCTAAGTCTTCATGCTTTGTTTTGATGTGTTGTTCCATTTGGCATCATATCCATGGGGAAAATAATGTTTACACAGAGATATGACTTGTGACCACACAATCTTCTCCTAAAGACCAGGAAATATAATGGACAGTAGACATAATCTTCATACAGTAACTTCAAGAAAGAAGTTACATACTGTCCAGTAGTGCAAGATGGAGACCCCAATATGCTCAGGAGCTTTATTTTCTAAGAGGATTTTATTTATTTCATCCTATTCATTTATTTATTTGGCTGCACCAGGTCTTAGTTAATGGCATGTAAACTCTCAGTTATGGCATGGGACTTCTAGTTCCCTGACCAGCGTTTGAACCCAGACCCCCTGCATTGGGAGTACAGTCTTAACCCCTGGACCACAGGGAAGCTTTTGCTTTAAGTTCCACCCACCTGGATTTCCTGGGGCCGATCTTGATGGCTGGAGACTCTTAAGGGCAGTGGTGCCAATGGACACACCCTGCCAGCTCTGGGGGTATAGAGATCACATGTGCACGGCTAAATCCCTGAAGACACGCTTCAGTTAAAGGCTGCTGTTGTCATGGAGATGCCTTTAAAGGTAATGACTAAAAAGCGACTACAGTCCTGTGCCTGAAGGTCAAATCTGTGAACCTCAACGCTCATTTATTGTAGTAAAGGAAGAGATTACAGTAACGAGAGAAACCGCCCAGGATTCCAACTACAGTCTGAGATTAGCACACCGTTCTTAATGCCAACTCCCATTCTGCCTGTTGTTTGATGTACCTAACTGCATGGGGTAGGTACTGGCACTGATTTATTGCAAAGATAAGGAGATCCTAGGTACAGAGAGGTCAGGTGATCTGTCTAAATTCATATGCTGATTACAGGCTGAGTTGTGGTATGAACCTTGTAGGCTGATCCAAGACAGTGGCCTAACTACTGTGATGCACCAACCAAGCACATCAGCTGTTTTTGAATAATCCAGTGTGAAATTTTGTTTTGTTTTTATATCATACAGTTAATTCTATCAGTTCTGTCCAGTCACTCAGTTGGTTCTGACTATTTGCAACCCCATGGTTGGTAGCACACAAGGGTTCCCTGTCCATCACCAAGTCCTGGAGCTTGCTCAAACTCATGTCCATTGAGTCCATGATGCCATCCAACCGTCTCATCCTCTGTCATCCCCTTCTCTTTGTGCATTCAGTCTTTCCCAGCTCAGGGTCTTTTGCAATGTGTCAGTTCTTCTCATCAAGTGGCTAAAGTATTGGAGTTTATTCCATACATTTTATACATTATAATTTTGGTTGTAAATAGTTTCCATATCTGCATAAGTATTTATTCTGTAGGTAAATAACATATCAAGAAGATTCCCTGGATTGGACATGGCAACCCACTCCAGTATTCTTGCCTGGAAATCCTAAGAACAGAGGAACCTGGCGAGCTACGGTCCGTGGGGTCACAAACTGAGCCACTAACACGTATACACACAAACACACACAGACATATAGAAAAGTACTTCCTGCCCATATTGGATATAATGAATGCAAGATTTCCTCAATGTAAGTTTTGCAACAGCAAGGTGCATTACTGTCATGCCAGGCACAAATTCACTATGGTATCTATCAAAAAAAGTCTTGACAATATTACTTTATTTAAAAAACTATGAACCATGAATTACTACTAAATGATAAATGAGTGTAGGATAGAAATGAAATAATTATTTTTGTCTAAACCCTTAGGTATTTTTAAAATCAAGGTTAAGTGAGACAACAATATAACTTGATTTGTGAAGTATACTAACATATCAGGCACATGTAAAAGTATAATTTGGAAAATATTGACTCATGTGTTGCAAATGAGGAAGCATAAAGAAATGAAGGTGTGTTTGGAATTGGTGTTAGAATATGAGATTAGACAACATATGAGAAGATCCATTTGGTCCTGACAACTATATTCCAAACCTCACCATTATAAAGCTGCCTTTTCCTGAAATGCTGCTTCTCTATCTTGAAGAGGGATAGCAATCTTGCCATTGTCATCAGACCTCAAGTGTTTCAGATAAGACACCATTGCTATGTCCAGTGAACATGTTATATGCCTAGAGTTAGATATATATATATAAAATCCCTTCTGTTCTTCAAACATATTCATATTTATGCTTTCTGTAGAGGATTAGAAAATCATTGCTTTTCTATCCGAGTCTTTATGGAAAGCAAAAAGGCATTATAATAACGCTTCTAATACAAATTTAAAATTAGTCTAGAATTTCTGAAAGGTAATGTTACAGCAGATTAAACTTAAAAATACAACCCTTAAGCTGTGTCAACATGATGTTTTAGCACTTGCTGGTGTCCAGTGGCCAAGACTCAGCGCTCCCAATGCAGGGAGCCTGGGTTTGATTCCTGGTGAGGAAAATAGATCCCACATGCTGCAACTAAGAGTTCACATGCTGCAAGTAAAATAAGTACTTTTAAAAATAATCCTCATTATTATCAATAGGATTGTTCCTTGAGACCTCACAGTAAGAGCTGTCCGATTCGACGTTGCCTGATGCTGGGAAAGATTGAAGGCAGGAGGAGAAGGGGACGACGAAGGAAGAGATGGGTGGATGGCATCACCGACTCAATGGACATGAGTCTGAGCAATCTCTGAGAGATAATGAAGAACAGAGAAGTCTGGCGTGCTGCAGTCCATGGGGATGCAAAGAGTCGGACCCAACTGAGCAACTGAACAACATCAAAGACCTGATCTCGCTTTACCTAAACCCTCTCCTAAGGAATTGTTCTATCTTCCTGACTCTACCCCCAGCCCAAAGAAAGATCCCTTTTCGAAACATGAACACTTACTCAGACCTCCTTCCTTACAGACTCTGCCTCTTAGACTGAAATACAAAGTACTTGACTCCTTCTCACTCCTTCTCATGGAAGGATGCTGGTCTCAGGATGAAGGTCATGGCAGCCAGGACATGAGTGGGAGGGAGGCAGTCACACCCTGAGATATATGTTTATGAGCTGTGATCTCATCCTCCTTCAGAACTGCAATTATCATTTCACTTGAAGTGGCAATGACAGGGCCGGCTTGAGAAGCTAATGATCTTTCTGAAAAACTTTTTCTGAGTTGGTAATTACTCCCTGTGACTATCTCCAAAGAGACCACTGATGTGTTTGAAAGAAGCTCATGATTTTTCATGATGAGGGTTATTTTGAAATGATGAGGATTGTTACACAACTCTGAAATCTGTTGCCTTCATAAACAGTTTGTTTGATCTTAGGGATACCCCCACAACCTCCCCCAACCCATTTAAGAAAGAAAGTCAATTGTGAGTCTGCCAGGCTTTGTTCTGGAAACAAACAAACAAACAAAAAAACACCCAATTAAAGTTGAACAGAACATAAGAATTTTATATGTGTGTGTTCTTTTATTCATTTATTGGCTGTGCTGGGTTTTAGTTGGCATGTACACTATTAGTTTCAGCATGTGGGATCTAGTTCCCTGATCAGGGATCAAACTTGCACATCCCCTGCAATGGGAGCTTGGTGTCTCAGCCACTAGACCACTAGGGAAGTCCTTGTATGTGTCCTTCTTTCTTGTACTCAAAACAGCTCTACGTCTTCTTCTCTTTCCTGCATCTCTGATCCTACACTGGACTATGCAGTTTTAGATCCTGGGTAAGGACTTAGATTCATGTTAGAGGTAGAATAAGAGAAATGATAATGAAGGAATATCTTTGGGTCTTGGAGGTGGTTTTTCAGTGTTGGTTGGAGCACTCATCTGTCTTTGAAGCACTCTCATGGCCTTTGCTCATGGTACACGGAAGGCTTCTAGTCACCGACATATCCACCGTGGCTCACTTTGGGCTTAGACCCAAATCCTTGAGTTTACCTTTCTCCACCATTGACAGTTCACACCTCAAGTACATTTTCTCTCCTGGACATAGGCCGATGATTGCCTTCAGCTCAGTCACTCTGTCATGTCCAACTGTTTGCGACCCATGGACTTCTGCACACCAGGCTTCCCTGTCCATTACCAACTTCCAGAGCTTGCTGAAACTCATGTTCATCAAGTTGGTGATGCCATCCAACCATCTCATCCTCTGTCATCCCCTTCTCTTCCCGCCTTCAGTCTTCCCCAACCTCAAGGTCTTTTCCAGTGAGTCAGTTCTCAGCATCAGGTGGCCAAAGTATTGGAGCTTCAGCTTCAGCATCAGTCCTTCTAATGAATATACAGGACTGATATCTTTTAGGATGGACTGGTTGGATCTGCTTGCAGTCCAAGGGACTCTCAAGAGTCTTCTCCAACACCACAATTCAAAAGCATCAATTCTTTGGCACTCAGCTTTCTTGTTGGCCCAAGTCTCACATCCATATACGACTACTGGAAACACCATAGCTTTGAGTAGATCGACTTTTGGCAGCAAAGTAATGTTTCTGCTTTTTCATATGCTGTCCTGGTTGGTTATAACTTTACTTCCAAGGAGCAAGTGTCTTTTAATTTCATGGCTACAGCCACCATCTGCAGTGATTTTGGAGCCCAAGAAAATGAAGTCTGTCACTGTTTCCATTGTTTCCCCTTCCATTTGCCATGAAGTGATGGGACTGGATGCCATGATCTTTGTTTTTTGAATGTTTAGTTTTAAGCCAGCTTTTCACTCTCCTATTTCACTTTCATCAAGAGGCTGTTCAGTTCCTCTTTGCTTTCTGCCATAAGTGTGGTGTCATCTGCGTATCTAAGGTTATTGATATTTCTCCCGGCAATCTTGATTCCAGGTTGTGCTTCATCGAGCCCAGCTTTTCGCATGATGTACTCTGCATATAAATTAAATAAACAGGGTGGCAATACACAGCCTTGACGTACTCCTTTCCCAATTTGGAACCAGTCCGATTTTTCATGTCTTGTTCTAACTGTTGCTTCTTGACCGGCATACAGATTTCTCTGGAGGCAGGTAAGGTGTTCTGGTATTCCCATCTCTTGAGGAATTTCCCACAGTTTGTTGTGATCCACAAAGTCAGAGGCTTATGCACCTGAGTTCTGAGTTTCAGTGTCTCTACTGTGCATGAAGAAAGCTCTGGTTTTAAAGGATTTGGAATTAGTCAGAGACAGACTGTGTCATACCTTTTTGCAAAGGAATTTCTACTCATTTCTTTACTGGGGTGGGGGGCGGGTAAATCAGTGAAATATATGCCTGATTCTTTTGGGGGATCTTGCCATTTAGGTGACAGAAATGGATGATCCTCCTCACATGTTTATTGTCTGAATAGGGCAGGAAATTACCCACTGCAATGGGAGATCCCAGGTCTTCCTTCTGTCCTTAATGTTTTTCCTGATTTCAATCTTCTAGGCTCATTGCTTCTTTCAGAGGTGAAGCTTTTGGCTTTGGGCTCTAGGGATCCAAGGACACCTGGCTGTCACTTCTGCCCTCCCCATGGCTTTAAGAACCCCTGGGAAGCTACCATATTTCTCCCAAGGACAGTCTGGGGATGGGACAATGAGTCAGTCATGAAAAGCCAGGTTTTCTGATACAAGGATGGTGTGACGGCCACTCTGAAGCTTGCTCTGGAGCTCTACCTTCAGTTTTACACTGCGCTCACTAGCAGATGGGTTTTAAGGAATGGCATCAGCATGCAGGGTAGAGGAGAGCATGGCGAGCATAGTGGAGCCCTCAGTTGAGTCCTTCTCATGTAAATTTTGGACTGTTTTCTACTGTGTCTCAGGACACTTCTTCTAATATCGGTTGAGGACCAGAGAACTCCTCAGGCTTAACTTTCGTCCTGAATCTATGAAATTTCTGTCACTTGCTACTCTCTGCTGGAGCTGCTAATTTTCCTGTATACCAAAGTAGCAGCCCTCTGTGGTCTTCCCTGGTGGTCTAGTGGTTAAGGCTCTGCACTCCAAATGCAGGATTCTAGGTTCAGTCCCCTGGTTGGGAACTCGTCCCCTCAAGATGCAGCTAAGTGTTGGCGTGCAGCTACTAGTGAACCCGCATGCTGCAACTATGACCTGGAATAGCTAAATAAATAAATGAAAATTTTAAAAACGTGCCCTCTGTCCCAAATATGATACTATACCCATCTTATGAGATTCTTCTTTTTTTTTTTTTTAAACACAAACATATCAGCAAAAATCTGGAATAAGTTCTCACAACTCCATACTAAGTAAAGTAAGTCAGACAGAGAAAGACAAATGTATGATATCACTCATATGTGGAATCTAATGAATTATTATTTTTTAGAATCTAATTTAAGAATGATACAAATGAACTTATTTACAAAACAGAAAGAGACTCACAGACTTAGATAACAAAATGGTTGTCTAAGTTGGGGGGAAGATTGAGGGAAAGGGATAGTTAGAGAATTTGGGATGAACATGTACACACTGCTATATTAAAAATGGATAACCAACAAGGAGTTACTATTTATTAGAGGGAACTCTGCTCAATGTTATGTGGCAGAATGGATGGGAGGGGAGTTTGAGGGAGAATGGATACACATATATGTATGTTTGAGTCCCTTTGCTATCTCCCTGAAACTATCACAACATTGTTAATCGATGATACTCCAATACAGAATTAAAATTTTTTTTTTTTTTAAAAAGGACTATGACACTCAGGTTACTAGGCATTAGAAAGAAGCAGAGCTCTTTATTCCTCTCCACTCTGCCCATGTAGGTTCTGTATTCACCAATGATGAAAATACCCACACTCATTACTTTGAAAGACATGTGGCTTCCTTGTATACTGTCCATTGGCCTTATGCTCATGAGTGAATGAATACCCGACAGTTGTGGAAAAATGACATTATGGACCTAGAGATTGTCATACTAAGTGAAGTAAGTCAGACAGAGAAAGACAAATATATTACATCACTCATATGTGGAACCTAATTTATTATTATTTTTTGGGATCGAATTAAAGAATGACACAAATAACTTATTCAGAAAAGAGGAGGAGACTCAGATTTCAAAAACAAGCTTATGGTTACCAAAGGGGAAACGTGGGAGGGAGAGATAAATAAGGAGTTTGGGATTAACACAGTACTATATATAAAATAAATAACCAAGAAGGGCCTGCTGTATAGCATAGGGAATTTTACTCAATATTCTGTAGTAAATTAATGGGAAAATAATCTGAAAACGAAAGAATATATGTACATCTGAATCACTTTGCTCTACACCTGAAACTATCACAATGTTATAGACCAATTATACCCCAATAAATATTTAAAGACACGTAATTTACATTTTTCTGATATTAGGGATACTGTACTGAGTTCCTCATCAATGAATGCAGAGAATGGATACAGTGGAGTCACGGCTCATGAGCAGAAAGGGGCTGATAAAGGGAAAACACATGGAAATCAGGCTGGCTGCATTCACCAACCACCAACTAGGATTATGAAAAATAGCAAGAGTAACATTAAAGATGCAGGACAGGGTGTGGAAACACATGAAGGTGCTCGCCAGGAGTAGGATGCTTTGGGTGGCTCTGGACTCAGCGGAGGGTCTGGGAGACACACTAGCCTTGTGAATATACTGGACTTGCCGACTGTGTCTGTACAGGGTGAGAATCATGGAGCCACTGGCCCAGAAGATAAGCACAGAAAATGACATTTCAGGGAACACTATCAAAGCTACATATATTGAGCCTGAAATGTTCTCAAGATCTGTGGCAGCACAGTACCCGAAATCTCTTGTATTTGTCATGTTTGTGCTGCGCCATTTGTCAGAAACATATAATGTATGCAGAGGAAAAATGAGATTTACAAACATGCCCTGGATCCAGCAGAAGGAAATGGAGAAGGCAATGTACTTCGGGGCTTTGACTTTAAGATTCTTCCAACAGGAGTTCATGGGGCTGATTGTGACGGTCTGGAAGATAACCAAGAGGCAGGTGGTGCTGATGGACATACTCCTGCCCACTCTGTCAACATACAAAAGAAGTTTGCAGGCAAATTCACTGAAAACATGTTTCCACCCCAAAGCTGTAATTGTCTGAGGGGCTCCTTTCGAGAGAATGATCAAGGAGTTGGCTATAGTCAGTTGTTTTAGAATCATAACCGTGGCTCTCACCCTGCATTGAGTGTGGTAAAGAAATAGGTAACGGTAAAGAAGGGAGAAATTGCCCAGAATTCCAATCATAATCTGTGATATGAATATTATTCCTAGGGCAAGATCTCTGGGGGTTATTTTTTCATTCAATATTTTTAAATATTTAAAACCTTTAAAAAAAGGGTTTTTATCTTTATTATTTATTTATTAGGCTGCACCAGATCTTTGATCTTCAATGTGGCATATGGGATCTAGTTCCCTGATCAGGGATTGAACCCAGGCCCCCTGCATTGGGAGCACTGAGTCTCAGCTACTGGAATACCACAGATGCTCCCAAAATATTTTCCATTAAATAGTGACAGTTGTTCTTCTGAGTTAAATGTCTCATTGATGTTTTTTGACAGCAAGTGTAATGTTACTTTTGTGCTCCTATTGGTTTGCCAATGTTTCATGAGACAGGAAGAGATGGAGAGATAGCTGGTGTATTCCAAGGAAAAGTCAGCAATAAGGATGAAGAAGAGTTAACCTGGAGGAAGCAATGACAAGTGAGAGTAATTGGAAAGAGAGCTTATTACAACATTTCAAGAGTAAGCTGAAATTTGCTAGCCAGATTAGAGAAAAGTAACACTTCAATCACAGCCCATATCATCAGACAAATCTATTCTGAGTAGATTCCATTTCTAATTTTAAAAATTATGCAATTTTTAGAAAAACAATTTCAAAATTTTAAATTAAAAATATACCTGAAACACCATAAAACATATAAACCATATGGCAAAATGACTTTATCTTATCTTTAGCTTCTATTAAGACTGGCTCACATCAACACACACACACACACACACACACACACACACATACAAGATTTGTCACCAACACAAAGAACTCCTAAAGGCCATATAGTAGAATAAAACATGACCAAACTGTTTTCAACAGAAACTTCAATAGTTATTCAGTGGATAATACATATGTAAACAATATTCAATGTCCTTAGGAATCAGGAAAAGGAAAATATAACCATTACCTACACATCAAACACCATCCAGAAAACTAGAATGGAAATGACAGAAATACAACGTTTTGGCAAAGATGTGGGTCAACCAAGAATCTCAATCAGATATTAAAATTGGAACAAAGATTTTGGAGACTAGATGTAATCTTATGTTTCAACAGTTCCTCTCCTATGTGTATCATCAAGAATAGTAGAATTTATATGCTAGCACTTACTCAGTACTCATGTGTGTGTGCATGCTCAGTCACTTCAGTCATGTCTGACAACTTGAGACCCTATGGACTGTAGCCCGCCAGGGATTCTCCAGGCAAGAATATTGGAGTGGGTTGCCATGCCCTCTTCCAGGGGATCTTCCCAAAGCAGGAATAAGATCTGTGTCTTCTGAATTGCTGGCAGATATTTACCCACTGAACCACCTGGGAAGCCAACACATTACTTATAATAGCCCTAAAATAAAAACTACCCAGTTGTCCATGAACAGTAGAATAAATCAGTAGAATTAATCCTTTGATAATCACACAGTGAAGACCTATATAGCAATGCTAATGTATACTAAAAATTAAATGCAATAATACAAAGAGTAGTCATGTGTGGATGTGAAAGTTGGACCAGAAAGAAAGCTGAGTGCCAAAGAATAGATGCTTTCAAATTTTGGTGCTAGAGAAGTCTCTTGAGAGTCCCTTGGACTGAAAGGAGATCAAACCCATCAATCCTATAGGAAATCAACCCTGAGTATTCATTGGAAGGACTGATGCTGAAGCTCCAATACTTTGGCCACCTGATGTGAAGAGATGACTCACTGGAAAAGACCCTGATGCTGGGAAAGACAGGGCAGGAGAAGGGGAACCAGAGGATGAGACAGTTAGGTAGCATCACTAACTCAATGAACATGAGCTTGAGCAAACTCCAGGAGATAGGGAAGGGCAGGAAGCCCAGAGTGCTACAGTTCATGGGATTGCAAACAGTCAGACACAAGTTAATGACTAGAACAACAACATACAAATAGATTCCCCAAAATCATATGCAACTGGGAGAAAAGGCCGATATGAAGGTTTTCAGACCCTATGATGCCATTTAAGTATAAAGCAGGTGAAAGTGATCTAATCTCTTAAATGTTAGAATAGTTGTAAAGCTCTTACCAAAAATCCTGACCTACAAATAGATTCAAGAAAACTATAGTCTTGGGAATAGAGACTTGGAGTATAGAGGGCTTCTAGGTGACCCATAACATTCAGTTTCATTCATATACATATATATATATATATAATTTTTTTATTGAGCTTTGGCTGTGTTGGGTCTTCATTGTTGCACAGGCATTTCTCTAGTTTCAGAGAGCAGGGTCTACTCTCTAGTTGCGGTGCTCGGGCTTCTCATTGCAGTGGCTTCTCTTGTTGTGGAGCTCAAGCTCTAGGGTGTTCAGGCTTCATTCATTGCAGCATGTGAGCTCAGTATTTGTGGCTCCCGGGCTCTAGAGCATAGGCTCAATAGTTGGTGCATGAGCTTTATTGCTCTGCAGTGTGTGGAATCTTCCCAGATCAGGGATCGAACCCACATCTCCTGCATTGGCAGGCTGACTCCTTACCACTGAGCCACCAGGGAAGCTCAACAGTCTGTTTTTTGATCCAATCATTGCCTACAGAGATGTGGTCATTCCTGAAACTCCACTAGGCTGTGTACTTATAACCTGTGCATATGTTTTTAACTTAAAAAAAATCTATTACAAAAAACAGATTTTAAAGAGACTGGGAAAAAGCTGTTTCTTTGAATGGTGGATCTGCTGATTGTGTCTGTAAAGTATGAGCCTTTGAGAGCCACAGGTCCTGATCATAAGCCCAACAATGAACTTCAGACAATAACAACATGGCTGCATACAGTGAGTCACTGATTTTATAATTCAGAAGAGTGGTGTCCCAGATCTTTGTTCTTTGTGTTCATCTATTGCTTCTTTTGGCAAGTCTATGCACTGGGAATTGATATACACCAGCTTATACAAGGTCCAGCAGAGGAATGTGAAATCTCCACTCCTTTGGAGCTTTTCAGTTCTACCCAACTCTAGTTCCTGGGGAGGATCATGATGGCTGGAGACACATAAGAGGCAGAAAACTGGATATGTCATTGAAGACATGCTTTAACTAACAACTGCCAGTGTGATGAGGATGCCTTAAAGAGAATGATCAACAAGCAACTGTGCACACGTGCTTGAGGATCAAATGTGTGGATCTCAACCTTTAGGAAGAGGTAATGGTAAAGGAAGAAAATGCTAGGATTCCTCCTGTAGCCTGTAATGAGCAGACCCTTCTTTGCAAATCCCCAGAGGCCGTTCTGCCAGTTGCTGGTGACTGGTGTTTTGTCTTCAGAATGAGAGGATCCTGTTTTGGAATATATGCTGTGGGCTACAGTCATCAGATCAGTGGAAATCCCATATTTGCTTTGATAAAGTAAATTATCTTATCTAAAGATTATCTTATCTCTTACCTAAAGTAAAAGGCCTCACACAGTTGAATATGTAACCTTTAAATAGTGTTTATGATGGATGCATCACTATCATACTATATCACATGAGGTGCCTTCTTTGATTTTTGTACCTGCCAGAGGTACATTATTTTCCTGAGGGCATTATTTCCAGTATTTTCAGCATTATTTCAATAAGGAGACCTGAGGTGCAGAGAGTTGAATGACCTGTGTAAATTCATATGCTGCTATGGGGCTGAGTGATAGGAACCTGGTAGGATAGTTTCAAAGACAGTGCCCTGATTACCGTGTTACACTAATGAATCATGTTAGCTCTGTTTTCAAATGATCCAGAGCTGAATTTCATTTTGTTTTTATACTTTTCTACCTAATTCACATCATTTTTAAATTTTATTATATACTTATGGCTGTAAACAGTTTCTATTTTTAGGAACTTTAAAAAATTATTTTTTTAAGGGGGGGTGAAATTGCTTTTATTTGTTTTAATATAAATTTATTTAATTGGAGGCTAATTACTTTACAATATTGTAGTGGTTTTTGCCATACATTCATATGAATCAGCCATGGGTGTACATATGTTCCCCATCCTGAACCCCCCTCCCAACTCTCTCCCCTCAGGATCATCCCAGTGCACCAATCCTGAGCACCCTGGCTCATGCATTGAACCTGGATTGGCCATCTATTTCACATATGATGATATACATGTTTCAATACTATTAGGAACTATTTTTTAGTCTAAGAATTTACCATATGGTCACTATCAAATATAAATGATTTTCTGAGGTCATAATAAAGTACAGATGCAGTTTCACAGACTACTGTTACAGTAAATGTGCTAATTGGATTTAACGATGCAAGATTTGTTTAGCGTTAGTTGGCCAAAGAAAGGCTCATTTGCTCATTCCAGGATCAAAACACAATGGTATCTATCAAATAAATTATTGGATGATAAATCCTTCTCCACTAAACTGTAATGCATGAAGTACTGCTATGTGATAAAAAAGAGTGTAGCTCTTTTACCTGTTATTAATAATTTTGGTCTAAATGCCAAATGCTTACAATGAATAAAACTGTTAACAATGAAGCAAGATTTGTGAAAGATGTTAAAATACAAGAGACATGTATTTTATGCACATCTTAAATGCAACACAGTTAAATGCAACAAAATGAATCTGGAACCCTGTGTATTGTTTAAGTTGAAATCATAAAGATATGAGTTGTGAGCTTGGAATTGATGTTAAAATATTATCAAGCCATACAAGACAAGACAAGATACATTTGGTCCTGACTATATCTTAACACTCATAATAAAAAGTTATCTTTCCCTTAAATTTGACTTCCCTAACTTGAGTAGGGAAAGCATCTCTCCACAGTTGTTAGACCTCAAATGTTTTCAATGGAGATAATCACTGTATCTAGTAAATGTATCATATTCCTAGAGCTTGATTAAAAAAACATTTTTATCCAAAAATAAATTTATATTCCCAATGTATGCAGGGGATTAGAAAAGTGTTACTGTGCTATCCTGGCTTCCCTGGTGGCTCAACAGTAAAGAATCTGCCTGCAATGAAAGAGATGTGGGTTCAATCCCTGGGTTGGGAAGATCCCCTGGAGGAGGAAATGGCAATTCACTCCAGTATTCTTGCCTGGAAAATTCTATGGACAGAAGAGGCTGGCAGGCTATAGTCCTTAGAGTCTTAAAGAGTCAGACATGACTGAAGTGACTGAGCATGCACACACAGTGCTATCTTACTCTGTACTATAGGCACAAAGGCATTATAAATGTACCTCTAATTATAAAGAAAATTTAATCTTTAAATCCTGTAAAGTAATATAAAGGTGGCTCAGTGGTAAAGAATCCACCTGTAATGTAGGAGATGCAGGTTCAATCCCTGGGTTGGGAAGATTCTCTGGAGAAGGAAATGGCAACCCACTCCAATATTCTTGCCTGGAAAATTCCATGGACAGAGGAACCCGGTGGGCTACAGTCCACGGGGTCATCAAGAGTTGGACACAACTGAGCCCTCAAGCATTCAAGGTAACATCAGAATGATTTCAAAACAAAAAGCCTTAAGACCTTAAAAAAATGATTCTTCATCCGCACTACAATGATTCAACATTGATCACCCACAGTGAAGATTTCATTCAATGACACCAGGAGGCATTAGGCAGGGTTTAGGATCCTCATGTCTCTTTACAAGCTCAGCTCATACCTGCAGCCTTATTCTGCTTCACTGTCTAGCTTTGCCACTGAATCTGTTCTTACCCCCAAAATCCCTTTTCCAGACATGAACACTTACAGACTTCCTTCTATAAACTCTGTCTCTTGGGCTGAAATAGAAAATACTCACCTGACTCCTTCTCACTGCCAGAATGGTGGGCTCAGGGTGAAGGTCATGACAGTCAGGACGTGAGCGGAAGGGAGGCGGTCAGACCCTGAGATATAGGTTTATGTTCTGTGACCTCATCTTCCCTCAGAATGCAATTATCATTTCATTTGAAGTAGTAATGACAGGGCAGGTTTGAGGAGCTAATGATCTTTCTGAAAAACTTTTTTTGAGTTGCTAATTACTAAAACCAATTATGACTTTCCGGTGAGTATCCCCAAAGAGACCACTGATGTGTTTGGGAAGAGGCTTGTAATTTTTCATGATCCCTGATGGCACAGAAGCTCACCTGTGGAAGGAAGAGTCATGCTGATGTGTGAGTGACTGGTAGTGAGTTATGTGTGTCTCAGGATTCCCTGATTCCCTGAGAAGCTCTTACACTAAACATCTAGTTCATCCTTCATCTCCAGACTTCCAAGCTGCACTACTATGAGACTTGGATTTAGAAGTAGTACAAGAAGAATATCTGGGATAGGGCTAAAAGGAAGAACATGCATGATGTTACTTTTTCATTTGTATAATTAAAAACAGGTTAATTTGAGACTTCCACGGTGGTACAGTGGATAAGAATCTGCCTGCGAATGCAGGTGGACATAGGTCCAAGCCCTGGTCCTGGAAGATCCCACATGGTGTGGGGCAACTAAGCCGGGGTGCCATAACTATGAGCCTGTGCTCGAGAGCCTGGGAGCCGCAACCACAGAAGCCACCGCGACAAGAAGGCCATGAACTGCTACAAAGACCCAGCACAACCACCAAATTAAATAATTAAATTTAGAAATGAAAATTCGGAAAAGTTTCTAAGAGATGGTACTTTACAGATAGGGTACTTTTCTGTGTCATATGAAATCCATATAATCTATTTTTAAAGATTTTATTTGTTTTAAAACCACTTCTTAAAAATCAAGCAGTTCAAAAGGAAATCCCAGTAAGGCATTTTCCTTAATGGTACTGGGTTTAAAGAAGTGAACGTTAATTTAAAGATGTTTTATCATAATGCCCTCAAGCACAAAACAAGACCAGGAGCTGACTGTGGCTCAGATCATGAACTCCTTGTTGCAAAATTCAGACTTAAATTGAACAAAGTAGAGAAAACTACTAGACCATTCAGGTATGACCTAAATCAAATCCCAAATGATTATGCAGTGGAAGTGACAAATAGATTCAAGGGATTACATCTGATAGACAGAGTGCCTGAAGAACTATGGACAGAGGTTCGTGACACTGTACAGGAGGCAAAGTTCAAGACCATCCCAAAGAAAAAGAAATGCAAAAAGACAAAATGGTTGTCTGAGGAGGCCTTACAAATAGCTGAGAAAAGAAGAGAAGCAAACAGCAAAGGAGAAAAGGAAAGATATACCCATTTGAATGCAGAGTTCCAAAGAATAGCAAGGAGAGATAAGAAAGCCTTCCTCAGTGATCAATGCAAAGAAATACAGAAAAACAGTAGAATTGGAAAGACTAGAGATCTCTTCAAGAGAATTAGAGATACCAAGGGAACATTTCATGCAAAGGTGGGCACAATAAAGGACAGAAATGGTAGGGGCCTAACAGAAGCAGAAGATATTAAGAAGAGGTGGCAAAAATACACAGAAGAACTATACGAAAAAGATCTTCATGACCCAGATAACCATGATGGTGTGATCACTCACCTAGAGCCAGACATCCTGGAATATGAAGTCAAGGGGGCTTAGGAAGCATGACTACAAACAAAGCTAGTGGAGGTGATGGAATTCCAGCTGAGCTATTTCAATACCTAAAAGATGATGCTGTGAAAGTGCTGCATTCAATATGCCAGCAAATTTGGAAAACTCAGCAGTGGCTGCAGGACTGGAAAAGGTCAGTTTTCATTCCAATCCCAAAGAAAGGTAATGCCAAAGAATGCTCAAACTACCGCACAAATGCACACATCTCACATGCTAGCAAAGTAATGCCCAAAATTTTCCAAGCCAGGCTTCAACAGGACGTGAACTGTGAACTTCCTGATGTTCAACTGGATTTAGAAAAGGTAAAGGAATCAGAGATCAAATTGCCAACATCAATTGGATCATCGAAAAAACAAGAGTTCCAGAAAAACATCTACTTCTGTTTTATTGACTACACCAAAGCCTTTGTGGAAATCACAACAAACTGTGGAAAATCCTTCAAGAGATGGGAATACCAGACCACCTGACCTGCCTCTTGAGAAACCTGTATGCAGGTCAGGAAGCAACAGTTAGAACTGGACATGGAACAACAGACTGGTTCGAAATTGGGAAAGGAGTATGTCAAGGCTGTATATTGTCACCCTGCTTATTTAACTTATATGCAGAGTACATCATGCAAAATGCCAGGCTGGAGGAAGCACAAGCTGGAATCAAGATTTCTGGGAGAAATATCAATAACCTCAGATATGCAGATGACACCACCCTTATGGCAGAAAGTGAAGAAGAATTACAGACCCTCTTGATTAAAGTGAAAGTGGAGAGTGAAAAATTTGCCTTAAAATTCAATGTTCAAAAAACGAAGATCATGGTATCCAGTCCCATCACTTCATGGCAAATAGATGGGGAAACAATGGAAACAGTGAGATACTTTATTTTGGGGGGCTCCAAAATCACTGCAGATGGTGACTGCAGCCATGAAATTAAAAGACGCTTGCTCCTTGGAAGAAAATTTATGACCTACCTAGAGACCATATTAAAAAGCATAGACATTACTTAGCTGACAAAGCTCCATCCAGTCAAAGCTATGGTTTTTCCAGTAGTCATGTATGGATGTGAGAGTTGGACTCTCACATTGACCGCCAAAGAATTGATGCTTCTGAACTGTGGTGTTGAAGACTCTTGAGAGTCCCTTGGACTGCAAGGAGATCAAACGGGTCAATCCTAAAGGAAATCAGTCCTGAATATTCATTGGAAGGACTGATGCTGAAGCTGAAACTCCAATACTTTGGCCACCTGATGCAAAGAACTGACTCATCTGAGAAGATCCTGATGCTGGGAAAGATTGAAGGGAGGAAGAGAAGGGGATGACAGAGAATGAGATTGTTGGATGGCATCACCGACTCTATGGATATGAGTTTGGGCAAGGTTCGGGAGTTGGTGATGGACAGGGAAGCCTGGCTTGCTGCAGTCTGTGGGGTTGCAAAGAGTCGGACATGACTGAGTGACTGAACTGACTGACTGACGCTAACAGTGACATTAAGTGCAAATAGGCATATACGCACAGAAAACAGAGCATTTTGAAAAGCATCCTTTATAATCAAAGGCGCAAGGATCAGGTGGTATAACAGATTGTTTTTACAATTCTTTTAAGCATCAGACAAGCCAGTGCCGCTTTCTCAAATCAACAGCATTGGATTGTTACCAGAGGTCTTTACACTTGTGCTGAAATTTCATTAAGGAGCACTCATTGGTTATGGGATTGATGAAGACACACAAAATAAGAGCCTCCATCACTGCTTTGGATTTTCCAACAGACACACTCACAGTCTGAACAAGGTCCACTCTCTAGTCCCCATGGGTGGTTTTGGTCCTGATGGGAAGTTAAAGGAAACACAGTTCACACAAAAGCACATCCACTTCTGATTCCAACTACAAGTGTGGGCTTTCCCAAATCCATGCCCATTTCGGTAATTCTCTTGAAGGACCCAGAACTAACTGGTGCTGTTTTCCTCACAGTTATGGTTTATTATATGGCAAGATAGAGATTAGCACCAGACAAGGAAGAGATACAAGGGGTACAGCAGCCTAGGACGCCAGACCGCTCACTGTTCTCTGCACAGGGCATCTCCTGGTCTCTGGCCGCAGCTCTCAGCAAAATGCACATATTTGTCTGAGCATCTGTATTTAGTACATTTCCTATAGAGTTCACAAGACAGATGGCAATAGTATCTCTGAATTCAGTATCTCTGAATTCAAATCTCTAACATTTGAAGAGGCAGTATGAGGTAAATAGAGATTTAATGAGACAGTCACTCCATCCTACAAAGCTATTACATGCATTTTCACAGATTTCTACTAATTCAAGTTTTCTTTCCCCTTTGCTCTACTCACTATGGGTAAGGCTTATTCTTCACCACATGACCCTCTGTTTCCAAGTCAGTGAATGCAATCATATCTGGACAGCACATACTCCAAACACACAGATACACATACATAGACAGTCTGACACACATGTGTTTTCACACTCAAATATATACTTAGTCACCCCATACTCCACACTCACCCTGCACTCACAAATGTTCATGACACATGGAACCACACTCACGTTATTGCACACCCTTCACTCACATATCAACATAAATGACACTATCACACTCACTTTCACAGAATCATTTATTTGGTCATCAAGAGGGTTATTATATCCATCACATATTTGTATAAGGAAAGTCTGCATCTTTTCTGGGGAGTGAAGGCCAGAAAAAGGGCAGAAATGTATGCACCTTACCCTCTATCTATCCTGTCAAACACTCAAGGATAATATACTAGAGATACATCTTTTAAAAATTTCTGAGAGCTTTGCCACTTGAGGTGGGGAGTATGGTATAAATGCTGGAATGCCTGTGGGTATGACTGGGAGTGGGTGTGATGGAGAGAGATAAGCAAGAGGACATGGGGGGCAGGTCAGAGGTTAAGGTGAGGGAAAGGGGTTCTGGGGTGCAGAGTAGGAGGAAAGAGGGTGCAAGAGTAAACAGCACATGGATTTGAAGGCTGCAGTGGGTTTCAAGTCCACCGCGGGATTTAAGGGAACTCAGAGGTTAAGCAAAAACGTTAAGGTCACCTCACATATTTGCATTGTGGGGAATAAGGGTTACAGGAGGCATGGGAACATAAAAGAGAGTCCACTGAATATGTAGGTTATATTGGTGGTATGTTCATTTTTACAATTCTAATTCCTCCAAACCATGAATCTGGTATATCTCTCCACCTGTTTGTGTTGTAATTTCTTTCCTCAGTGTCTTACAGGTTTCCAAGCACATGTCTTTTACTTCCTTTGTTACTTTCTGAGGAAATGGATGCCTTTACTATGTTTTTAAAGCATTTTACTAGCTTTGAACACGGTTGATTTACTACCTTTACCAATGAGATTTTTTCCCTTTGTAATGTTCATGCTTCTAGTGTGGCCTTTTTTCTGCTTAGAGAAGTCCCTCTAACATTTCTTTTACAGCTGGTTTCACAGTGCTGAATTCTTATCTTTTGCTTGCCTGTAAAACTTTTAACCTCCCCATCAAATCTAAATGAAAGCCTTGCTGAGTAATCTTGGTTACAGATATTGGTTGGGTCAAAAAGTTCATTTGGGTTTTTCCATAAGATCTTACAGAAAAACTCAAATGAACTTTTTGGCCAATCCAGTGTTTTCCTTTCATCTTTTAAGTAATACTGTTCACACCCCTTGGCCTGCAGAGTTTCTGCTGAAAAGTCAGTTGATAGCCTTATGGGTGTGCCCTCATAGGTAACTTATTCCTTTTCTCTTGTTGCTTTTGATATTCTTTATTTTTAAAGAGTTACTTTGTAGCATAGGGAAATATATTCAATATCTTGTAATAACCTAAAGTGGCATATAATCTGAAGAAAAAACCCAAGTCACTTTGCTGTACACTGAGGCTAACACACTATTGTAAATCAATTATAACTCTAATGAAAAAAAAGAGAGAGTGGAGTCTCTATTTCCCACAGCCTTCTGGTTCTCCTGAAAGAAAGCCTTGCTGGCTTTTTTGTTTGTTTGTTTGTTTTATTCTTTATTTTATTTATTTATTTATTTTTTATTAGTTGGAGGCTAATTACTTCACAACATTTCAGTGGGTTTTGTCATACATTGATATGAATCAGCCATAGAGTTACACGTATTCCCCATCCCGATCCCCCCTCCCACTTCCCTCGAACTCTGTGGGAGAAGGTGAGGGTGGGATGTTTCAAAAGAACAGCATGTATATTATCTATGGTGAAACAGATCACCAGCCCAGGTGGGATGCATGAGACAAGTGCTCGGGCCTGGTGCACTGGGAAGCCCTGCTGGCTTTTAAAGCTAAATGTTCTGGGTGCTCATCTTCTCCATGTTGGAGCCCCATGTGGGGCTCAGAATCCTCACCCCTTGAGGAGAATCTCTGTAGTTGTATTATTATTGTCCTGTATGTAGGTCATGCACCCAGTGCTATGGTTCTTGACTCTACAGAGATTCCAACCCTTCTACTGTGAGGCTGCGCCATGGCAGGGAGCCTAGATTAAGAGTAGGCCTGGTTTTCCAGGGTAACATGATTATCAGGCCACCTGGAGCCAGCCAATCAATATGAGCCCGGTAAGGAAAAGGGAACCTATCAGGGGAAATCTGAAAAGCCCGCGAAGGCCCAACTTTGAAAAAAGCCCATGAAGGTTTGAGCCAATAAGATTACCTTGCAAACATGTAACCAATCCGCTTAAGCCAGCTACCAACTGCTTATGCACACCTTATAAATTGGGTAGCAGCTCAGGCTCAGCGCTCTCTGACCCCGTACCACTGTGTTGGACGCGCGGCAGGAGCCCTGACTCGAGTCAGCAATAAACTTCCCTTTTTTGCGAGTTGCATTGTCTTGGAATCCTTCTCTCTTCCCGCTCAGGGATTTGGACATCGGGCATAACACTACCTGCCTCGTTGTGGATCCTTCTGCATTTTTTGAGTTGTAGCCGACCTTTTCTGGTAGCTTCCAGTCTTCCTCATCAATATTTGCTCTGTATACAGTTGTAATTTTGGTGTGTTAGTGAGAAGTGAAGAGCTCACAGTCCTGCTCCACCATTTTGGAGCAGTCGCCTGGGGTATTCTTGGTATAGCAGCCCCCAGCTGACTAAAACAGATTTTTCTGGTTAAGGAAAGTGGATTGATTATACTCACCTGAACTTTAGAAGTCAAATAGAGATAATTGAAAGACAGGCTGAAAACAGGAGATGGGGGGAACTCAATTTGCCAATACAGGCATGGTAGATGGAGAGAATTCAAATGTAAGTCTATTAAAGGAAACAAATTCTACCAACAACATAAATCAGACTGGAAGCAATTCTTATCTAGGTTCCACTTCAAAAATTCTCTTTGGACACTGAAAGTGAAAGAATGAGTGGATTGGCAACTGTGCACTGTGGAAATACATACAATTCACATATATCAGATAATTGTAGGGGATTTTCTTATTTCTTATCCAGGCAAAGTAGAGCCTGTGTACACTGGAGTCACAGCTCATGAGCAGAAAGGGACTGACAGTATGGAAGCACGCTGCTATGATTACAGTCTTGCTCACAAGGAAACCGCTCAGATAATCAAAAAGAGCCACAACAATTTGAAAGATGGAGGAAAGAATATAAAAATAGACAAAAGTGCTCACCAGGAGAAGGATGGTTTTGGTATCTCTGGACTCAGGGAAGGACCTGGGGAAGGGGTTGTTCCCCCGAATGTGCTGGACCTGCGGTTTATGTCTGTAGAGGATGAGAACCATGGAGCCGCTGGCCCAGAGTGTGAGCCCCAAACATAAAACATCAGGGAACAACAGCAATGCTGCAGACAATGCCTCTCTGGTTTTGTCAGTAAGAATAGAAGAACAGTATCCAAAATCTATTTTCTTTGTGATGTTTTTGTCACTCCATTTTCCAGTTGTATATATATGTATATATATGAAAAATGACATTTACCAGTATTTGCAGGATCCAACTGGAGAAGGCAATGGCAACCCACTCCAGTACTCTTGCCTGGGAAATCCCATGGACGGAGTAGCCTGTTGGGCTACAGTCCGTGGGGTCTCGAAGAGTCGGACACGACTGAGCGACTTCACTTTCACTTTTCACTTTCATGCACCGGAGAAGGAAATGGCAACCCACTCCAGTATTCTTGCCTGGAGAATCCCATGGATGGAGGAGCCTGGTGGGCTACAGTCCACCTGGTGGCAAAGAGTCGGACACAACTGAGCGACTTCACTTTACTACTCATCCTGAACACCGAGTCTATGTTTACCCTAAGGTAGATTCAACAATAAACTGATTTTACATCTGCAGTTTTTATTTATTTTATTTTTTATTTTTTTTATTAGTTGGAGGCTAATCACTTCACAACATTTCAGTGGGTTTTTTCATACATTGATATGAATCAGCCATGGATTTACACGTATTCCCTATCCCGATCCCCACTCCCACCTCCCTCTCCACCTGATTCCTCTGGGTCTTCCCAGTGCACCAGGCCCGAGCACTTGTCTCATGCATCCCACCTGGGCTGGTGATCTGTTTCACCATAGATAGTATACATGCTGTTCTCTTGAAACATCCCACCCTTGCCTTCTCCCTCAAAGTCCAAAAGTCTGTTCTGTACATCTGTGTCTCTTTTTCTGTTTTGCATATAGGGTTATCATTACCATCTTTCTAAATTCCATATATATGTGTTAGTATGCTATAATGATCTTTATCTTTCTGGCTTACTTCACTCTGTATAATGGGCTCCAGTTTCATCCATCTCATTAGAACTGGTTCAAATGAATTCTTTTTAATGGCTGAGTAATATTCCATGGTGTATATGTACCACAGCTTCCTTATCCATTCATCTGCTGATGGGCATCTAGGTTGCCTCCATGTCCTGGCTATTATAAACAGTGCTGCAATGAACATTGGGGTGCACGTGTCTCTTTCAGATCTGGTTTCCTCAGTGTGTATGCCCAGAAGTGGGATTGCTGGGTCATATGGCAGTTCTATTTGCAGTTTTTAAAGAAATCTCCACACTGTTTTCCATAGTGGCTGTACTAGTTTGCATTCCCACCAACAGTGTAAGAGGGTTCCCTTTTCTCCACACCCTCTCCAGCATTTATTGCTTGTAGACTTTTGGATAGCAGCCATCCTGACTGGCGTGTAATGGTACCTCATTGTGGTTTTGATTTGCATTTCTCTAATAATGAGTGATGTTGAGCATCTTTTCATGTGTTTGTTAGCCATCTGTATGTCTTCTTTGGAGAAATGTCTGTTTAGTTCTTTGCCCCATTTTTTGATTGGGTCATTTATTTTTCTGGAATTGAGCTGCAGGAGTTGCTTGTATATTTTTGAGATTAATCCTTTGTCTGTTGCTTCATTTGCTATTATTTTCTCCCAATCTGAGGGCTGTCTTTTCACCTTACTTATAGTTTCCTTTGTTGTGCAAAAGCTTTTAAGTTTTATTAGGTCCCATTTGTTTATTTTTGCTTTTATTTCCAATATTCTGGGAGGTGGGTCATAGAGGATCTTGCTGTGGTTTATGTCGGAGAGTGTTTTGCCTATGTTCTCCTCTAGGAGTTTTATAGTTTCTGGTCTTACATTTAGATCTTTAATCCATTTTGAGTTTATTTTTGTGTATGGTGTTAGAAAGTGTTCTAGTTTCATTCTTTTACAAGTGGTTGACCAGCTTTCCCAACACCACTTGTTAAAGAGGTTGTCTTTTTTCTATTGTATATCCTTGCCTCCTTTGTCAAAGATAAGGTGTCCATAAGTTCGTAGATTTATCTCTGGGCTTTCTATTTTGTTCCATTGATCTATATTTCTGTCTTTGTGCCAGTACCATACTGTCTTGATGACTGTGGCTTTGTAGTATAGTCTGAAGTCAGGCAGGTTGATTCCTCCAGTTCCATTCTTCTTTCTCAAGATTACTTTGGCTATTCGAGGTTTTTTGTATTTACATACAAATTGTGAAATTATTTGTTCTAGTTCTGTGAAAATTATTGGAGTATTCTTTTGTTTTTGTGTTTCTTTTTGGAAAGTGCATTTCACTTCAGTCTGGTCATTTCTGCATGAAAGTATTTAAATGTTTCAATCTCAGTTCCAAACAACATATTTCTAATAAGTACTACCACCTCTCTAGGCATGTTATCTGTAAAACTCATAATGGACTGCCAAAGTCTCTACTGAAGGAGATGGATTTTAAATTCCAACTACACACCAGGTCACTCTTTATTCTGTGAGGACGTTAACTTGTTCTGTTTCATTAATGACTATTGCACATATTAACCCATAGTCATGCATACCTTTCTCTATAAGTTCATGCCTGTATAACTTCTAGGAAACTTGTTGTTGCAGGCTGAAAACTACACACCTGAATAGCTTATAATATGCAGATTGGGGAATACATGTAACTCCATGGCTGATTCATGTCAATGTATGACAAAACCCACTGCAATGTTGTGAAGTAATTAGCCTCCAACTAATAAAAATAAATGGAAAAAAATGCAGATTGTTTCAAGACTTGATTTTATTATCACATAAATTCTGAACTAATTTTCTGAAAGTATTAGAAAAATTCAATCATATAATTTCTTTACAAGATAACTGTATGTCATGACAATACTATTACAATTGTTTATTTGAAGAAGACGCTCAGCATGTCCCATTTACCATTCTCTTGAGATTCAAAATTTTAGCTGGGTCTCTGAGGTGAAGCCATAAGGAAGGCTGACCACTGAAGAATTGATAATTTGGACTGTGGTGTTGGAAAAAACTCTTGAGAGTCCCTTGGACTCCAAGGAGATCAAACCAGTTAATTCTAAAGGAAGTCAATCCTGAATATTCATTAGAAGGACTAATACTGAAGCTCCAATACTTTGACCACCTTATGCAAAGAAATGACTTATTAGAAAAGACCCTGAGGCTGGGAAAGATTTAAGGCAGGAAAAGAGGATGACAGAAGAAGAGATGGTTGGATGATATCATCAACTCAATGGACATGAGTCTGAGAAAACTCCAGGAGATGTTGAAGGACAGGGCAGCCTGGCGTGTTGCAGTCCAAAGAGTCAGATATGACTGAAGGTCTGAACAACAACTGAGGTGAACTGATGAATGGTCAACTCTACACTTCAGAAATACACCCAATTCACATATTTCTCATAATAGTAGGGGACTTTGTATTCCTTATCCAGGCAAAATAGAGTCTGTGTACATTGGAGTCACAGCTCTTGAGCAGAAAGGGACCAACAGTTGGGACACAAAATGCCAATATTACAGTGATGTTCACAAGGAACCAGCTGGGATAATCAAAAAGGGCCATCATCAGTTGAAAAATGGAGGAAAGAGTATAAAAATAGACAAAAGTGTTCACCAGGAGAAGGATGGTTTTGGTAGCTCTGGACTCAGGGGAGAATTTGGAGGGGTATCGGTCCTACGAATGTGTTGGGCACGATGCTTATGTCTGTACAGGATGAAAACCATGAAGCTGCTGGCCCAGAGCGTGAGCCTCAAACACAGAACATCAGGAGTGATAGCAATGCTGCAGACGATGACTGTTGGATTTTGTCATGATGAACAGAACAGTATCCAAAATCCTTCCTGTTTGTGTTGCTTTTGTCATTCCATTTGCCATTTATATGTAGAGGAAAAATGAAACTTACCAGCATTTGCAGGATCCAACACAGGAAAATAGAGAGAACCACGTACTTGGGAGCTGTTACTTTCAGCGCTGCCCACCTGGAGTTCCAGGGACTGATCGTGATCACCTGAAAGACACTCAAGAGGCAGATGCTACCGATGGACACTCCCCTCCCCACTCTGTGCAGAAAGAAGAGAAGTTTGCAGTCAAAATCACTGTGAATATGCTTCCACCCAAACACTGCCATTGCCTGGGGGACCCCTTTAGAGAGGAGGACCAAGGAGTTGGCCACAATCAGGTGCTTAAGGGTCAAATCCGTGGACCTTAACCTGGAGCCAGTGAAGTGACGGATGATATGATGGCAAAGGAGTGAGAAAATTCCCCAGGATTCCAACCACAGTCTGTGTTAAGAAGATAACACAGATAAGATATTTGATAAGATATTGTCAAATCGCTGCTGGCCATCCTCTCAGTTCGCTCACTGATGCTTGTCTTGTGAGTTAGAATGTCCTGCATGGGAACATGAGGTGTGGGTTACATGCATCATGTCAGCTGAAATCCAGTATTCTCCATTTACCCTTAGTTCCCACTAAGAAATATTTACTTTATGTTTTTCAGTTACCAGCAGCTTTAAAAAGTTGCATATATGATATTTAAAGAGCATTAATATGTAAAGTTAGAAGCTGTAGACTCTACACATGATCACATCTTCATTCTTCAACAGTCTGTGAGGCAGGTAATTATGTGACCTTAATGACACAGAGGAGGGTGACATAAGCACAGAGTGATTGAATATTTGTCAAAATCTGCTCTTAGGACAGAGTAAGGACTTGAAACCCTCTGGACTGGTAAAGATAGTGCATTGAACCCCAACTTTTCCAAAAAGTTAGTTAATTGTTCATATAATAATTCAGATTGATATTTAGTTTTGTTTTCAGAACTTGTTCTTTGATATTTGATTGCTGCTATTTCATAATTTTTATCAAGACAAGATTCCAATTTTGAAAAGTTTTCATCTGTAAGGCACTTTGTATTATAAATGAGGCTTCAGGTTTCTTAGTATATGTGCATGTACTGCTGCCTGCCAGGAGAATATGGGAAGAGCCTGCCCCAGGACCAGGTAATGTCATGAAGATGAGGATGGCTCAGAATGAGGATGGAAACAGGAAGTCTTTTGCTTTTATTTCAGAAAAGCAGTGATAATGCAAGTACTCCAGAAATTGTTAAATAATCCCATATAATGTCATTAACTTGGGACATAAAATAGTCATACATGATGAAGTAGTACAAAAGGAAAAAGTAAATTATTATTACTTTCCAGTGATACAGATATCTATTCATTAATAGCAGAATTAATTGAATATATGGCAATGAATTAGACTTTTCAAATGACATACCAGAGATAGATACAAATCAGCACCTGCAAGGGATCTATTCTTATGCATTTTATAAATTAAAATAGTAGGTATTTAGATTCATATTGAAATACCTTTTAAATGGGCAGAAACAATACGATATATGGCTGAGAGCTGCTGCCTGAAACTTGGCATTATGTGAAGTTTCTTTAACTGCTCATTTCATAACATGAAGAGTGAAGACAACCTCACCATAATCAATGGACTCTGGATGTTTTCAGTGAGGACACAATTACTGTCTCCATTAACATCCAGAGTCAGAGAAAACATTTCCCTTCAAGCCATTTCCAGTTGTATTCGTTTTCTGTACAGAATTACATGATTTTTGCATACTCATCATACTGTTTACTGCCACCCTGGAGTTACTATTGTGGCCTCTCTAGTCATCCTGAACATTTAGTCTATGATTCCTCTGAGGCAGACTCAAGAGAAAATTGATTTTATATCTACATTTTTAAACACCTCAAAGAAAATCAGATTTTGTTATCACTTGGACTAAGTCACAACAGCCACTGTCAGTGAGGATTAAATTAAACTCCAGGAAGAGCCAGCAGGAATTGGTTTAGGGTTAGGACCCCATCTCTCTTTGCCATCTTGGCTCATGATTCAGGATTTTACTACCTTATGCATGGTGTTGCACTGAATCCAGTGACTACACAGAAGACTGCCCCTTTCTGATATGATCACTCAGCATCTTGATCTGTCTCTCTTTTACACACTCTGCCTCTCAGACTGAAATAGAACATCCTTATCTGACACCTTCCTTCAGCCAGGAGAGTGGGCTCCCTGATGGTCATTATACCCAGTTTGTGTGTGGGAGGCAGGCAGTCTGTCCCTGATATGTAGGTTTGAGATGCTGTGTCTTCCCCTCCTCTCCCATCAAAGCTGCAATGACCATTTCACTACCAGCAGTGACGGGAGTGCAGGCTTGGGAGCCAAGAACATTTCTGAAAACTTTTCTCTCAGTTGTTAATTACTGGAAGCAATTACAAGTTTCTAGTTGGCACACTTATGAGACAACTGGATATATTTGAGAGGCATTTTCTTTTTCATGATCACTGACGGCAACAGGGTCTCATGAGGAGGAAAGCAGGAAATGCTGAAATCCCACACATTAGGGACTGACATAAGCCATGTGTGTCCCTCTGGATTCATTACTTCCTTGTGATGTGTTTCTGCTCTGAAACTAGTACTTTCCTCACCTTCAACCACTGGACCAAACCATCAACAAAAGTACTGGTAGAGAAATGGAATTAGACAAAATACCTGGGAAGTATATTCGAAGAGACAAAAGGAAAAGGAGGAATATGATTAAACACTCATTATATGGACTACTGGCACAAATCAAATCAATTTAGACTCATTATCATAACTCGATGCCAATTATTATGGAAATCTTGTAGGAAAATATAATTTATTATCATCAACCTCTGTTATAAGGAATGGATGTGGGACATATACACAGTAAAAAAGGGATAGGGGTTGAAAAGTGTATGCCATAAAATAAAATCACCTAGATATGATGGCTCAGTGATTTTGACAATTACCTAATGCAAGAGGATCAAACCTGGACACTAAACAACAGGCTATTAATAACCAATGGATCCATGTGAAATCAGAAGAAAATGAGGAATTACCTTGAAGCAAATAAAAATAAAAACAGAAAATTTCAAAATCTGTAAAACACAGCAAAAGCAGTTCTAGAGGGAAATTGATATGGATAAAAGCCTATCTCAAGAAGCAAGAGAAATCTCAAATAAACAGTCTAACCTACCAAATAAAGAAATTAGAAAAAGAACTACACATAATGTCAAAGATATCAGAGAGTGGAAGTGATATAGATGAAAGAGAAAATTTTAAAATCAGACATCAAAAGACCAATAGGACAAGTCAATGAAAGCAAGAGCTGGTTTTTTGAAAAGATGCACAAAACTGATAAGCCTCTACTGGGGGAATCAGGGAAAAAAAGAAGAAAAAGAGAACCTAGGACTTTCCTGGTGGTCCAGAGGTTAAGACTTTCAACGCAGGGTGTGCAGGTTTGATCCCTGGTCATGGAGCTAAAATTTTGCTGTCTAAATCAAAACATAAAACAGAAGGGATACTGTAACATATTCTATAAAGACTTTAAAAACGGTTCACATCAAAAAATCTTTTTAAAAAAGAAGTACATTTACAGTCAAGTGTTACCCTTCTTATATTCCTTATGTTGTTTGTGAATTTAAGATTAGCATGAAGTTGTATAGCACTCATTGTCATTGCTGCATATGCCAATCTGTCCATGGGAGAAACACTGCAAGAATACTGGAGTGGGTTGTCGTTTCCTTCTCCAGGGGATCTTCCTTGACCCAGGGATCGAACCCCCATCTCCTGCGACTCCTGCACTGCCAGGCAGATTCTTTCCCACTGAGCCAGCTGGGAAGTGTATGTAATATACAATATACGATATACAATTACAATGTACAATGTACAATATACAAGATTTCATTTTATGAATTTCAAATAATGCCATGAGTCTGTTGTTATGAGGAGTCATTCTAGGGAACTGGTATTTAAGGGAGAGTTTTTCATCAGTTCCTGTTTTTGGAAATGGCTTTCTAATCTAATTAGAAGTAAAAACACCAACGAGCTTATTTCCAGCAGTAAAGAGAGCACAGATAGTCCATGTCCTGATTCAGCAGCGCAGATTCCCAACACATCTGCCTGTTAGAAGAAGTGAGTATCTGGGTGACTCTCTTTATAATACTTTTGAACATTTAAGAAACTAATGAATGTAGTACCATTGGCTGCTTGCTCCTAATGTTGCTAGATTAAGAGGTGAGTGAAAATGTTGATCTCAGGTATTGGAATGCCCCATCCAAACACCATATAAAGGACCCAAGGCTTCTATGTGTGTCCTGAAGGAGACACTTACCTCCTCCCACCTCTTAGCTGAGATTGCTGAAAATCAGGCAGGGAATATCACCCTCTTGGTATTTATTCCAAGGGAAGACTCAGGAGAAAAGACTGTGCAGTTAACTCAATTATGTTTTGGGAATTCTAGTCATGTTTTTTAGAAGGATTTTATTTTAGAACAACTTTTGATTTACAAGAATGGCAAGACTGTACAGAGTTCACATGTATCTCACACTCAATGCATTGACTCTTAAAATCCTCTATTTGGTGTATAAAGTTGTCATAATTAACAAACCAATAGTGATGCATGTGTTAACTAAAGTCAACACTTTATTCAGATTTTCTCAATTTTCCCTTTTTATCCATTTTCTTTTCCAAGAACTGATCCAGATACCAAATCTTGCACTGTAGTCACCTCTCTCTAGGCTCCTCTTTGCCAAGACAATTAGTCAGACGTTTCTCAGATTTAATGATGTGACAGATTTGAGGAGAACTATTCCAGTATTTTCTGGAATGACATTTAACTGATATTAATGTGACACTTCTCTCATCATTATACTTGGGTTCTCTGTTTTGGGGAGGAAGACTGCAAAGGTGTAAGAGCCATTTTCATTACATCATATCATGGGTCCATACAATCAACATAATTTATCACTGTTGATATTAACTTCAGTCTCCTGGATGAGGTAGGGTGCCTCTGATTTGTTCATGAAAAGTTATTTTTACCCCTTTTCATGGTGTACTCTTGAAAGGAAAACACTCTATGCAGACCACACTTAACAATGGGATGTTAGAAAGTGATCTAGTTTCATTCTTTTACAAGTGGTTGACCAATTTTCCCAGCACCACTTGTTAAAGAGATTGTCTTTTCTCCATTGTATATTCTTGCCTCCTTTGTCAAAGATAAGGTGTCCATAGGTGCATAGATTTATCTCTTGGCTTTCTATTTTGTTCCATTGATCTATATTTCTGTCTTTGTGCCAGTACCAAATTGTCTTGATGACTGTGGCTTTGTAGTAGGGACTGAAGTCAGGCAGGTTGATTCCTCCAGTTCCATTCTTCTTTCTTAAGATTGTTTTGGCTATTTGAGGTTTTTTGTATTTCCATACAAATTGTGAAATTATTTGTTCTAGTTCTGTGAAAAATACCGTTGGTAGCTTGATAAGGATTGCATTGAATCTATAGATAGCTTTGAGTAGTATACTCTTTTTCCCTATATTGATTCTTCTGATCGATGAACACGGTATATTTCTCCATCTATTTATGTCCTCTTTGATTTCTTTTACCAGTGTTTTATAGTTTTCTATATATAGGTCTTTAGTTTCTTTAGGTAGATATATTCCTAAGTCTTTTATTCTTTTCGTTGCAATGGTGAATGGACTTGTTTCCTTAATTTCTCTTTCTGTTTTCTCATTGTTAGTCGTATACACCATACACAAAAATAAACTCAAAATGGATTAAAGATCTAAATGTAAGGCCAGAAACTGTAAAACTCCTAGAGGAAAACGTAGGCAAAACACTCTCTGACATAAACCACATCAGGATCCTCTATGACCCACGTCCCAGAATACTGGAAATAGAAGCAAAAACAAACAAATGGGACCTAATTAAAAGCTTCTGCACAACAAAAGAAACTATAAGCAGGGAGACAGCCTTCAGAATGGGAGAAAATAATAGCAAACGAAGCAACAGACAAAGAATTAATCTCAAAAATATACAAGCAACTCCTGAAGCTCAATTCCAGAAAAATAAAAGACCCAATCAAAAAGTGGGCCAAACAGCTAAACAGACATTTCTCCAAAGAAGACATACAGATGGCTAACAAACACATGAAAAGATGCTCAACATCACTCATTATCAGAGAAACGCACATCAAAACCAGAATGAGGTACCACTACACGCCAGTCAGAATGGCTGCTATCCAAAAGTCTACAAGCAATAAATGCTGGAGAGGGTGTGGAGAAAAGGGAACCCTCTTACACTGTTGGTGGGAGTGCAAACTAGTACAGCCACTATGGAAAACAGTGTGGAGATTTCTTAAAAAACTGGAAATAGAACTGTCATATGACCCAGCAATCCCACTGCTGGGCATACACACCGAGGAAACCAGAATTGAAAGAGACACATGTACCCCAATGTTCATTGCAGCACTGTTTATAACAGTCAGGACATGGAAGCAACCTAGATGTCCATCAGCAGATGAATGGATAAGAAAGCTGTGGTACATATACACAATGGAATATTACTCAGCCATTAAAAAGAATACATTTGAATTAGTTCTAATGAGGTGGATGAAACTGGAGCCTATTATACAGAGTGAAGTAAGCCAGAAAGGAAAACACCAATACAGTATACTAACATATATATATGGAATTTAAAAAGATGGTAATGATAAACCTGTATGTGAGACAGCAAAAGAGACACAGATGTATAGAACAGTCTTTTGGACTCTGTGGGAGAAGGTGAGGGCGGGATGATTTGGGAGAATGGCATCGAAACATGTAAATTATCTTACATGAGATGAATCACCAGTCCAGGTTTGATGCATGATACAGGGTGCTCGGGACTGGTGCACTGGGATGACCCAGAGGGAAGGGATGAGGAGGGAGGTGGGAGGGGGGTTCTGGATGGGGAACACATGTACACCCATGGTGGATTCATGTAAATGTATGGCAAAACCAGTCCAATATTGTAAAGCAAAAAAAAAAAAAAAAATTAATTAATTAGTTAATTAATTTAAAAAAAAATGGATTGTTATGTTCCACATTTTTCATGATATACTTTCAACACAATTATGTGGAATATTTCTGAAAAAGAGTTCTGTTTACTGAATAAATTATTTCTTCAATTGTATTCATTATCAATTTAGACTGATGCACATTTCTTTTATACTGTGAGTTATAATCCAAAACTACTTTCTTCGAAATAAAATTGTTCAACTTGGTCATTGGGAGGTCTTTTAGGTGACTCCTGTGTGTCTTTGCTATAGACCATCATTATGTTTTTTCTTTCTTCTTATTTAAAGCATTTTTCTGTTTTCTAGCAGGTTTGCCTGCTGGCTCAGTGGTAAAGAATCTGCCTGCCAATGCAGGAGATGCAGGTTCAATCCCTGGACTGGGAAGATCCCCTGGAGAAGAAAATGGCAAGCCACTCCAGTATTCTTGCCTGAGACATCCCATAGACAGGGGAGCCTGGTGGCTACAGTCCATGGGTTCTCAGAGTTGGACATGACTTAGTGACTAAATAACAAGACAACACATTTTTCTAGTACTAAATGAACCTCCAGGAGTTTACACACACACACACACACACACACACACACACATCCTATTCTGTTCTGGTCCAAGCTTCAATAACTACTCCACAGAGCAATAGCTGCTTTGATCAGTGAATGGTGTGATGAATCAATATATGCACAGTAGATGAGCCCATGGCTACTGGTGTCATAAAGGTGGCCTTGAGACAGGCAGTCCAGAGGACAGAACATCCAGACAAACAGGATAGTTCTCAAACTTTAACATCTGATGGAATTTACTGTCCTAGGATTTTTACCTGCTTTAGGGAGGTGACTTGTTTCTACTCTGATTTCTTGTTTTTGGAATGACAATGTCCATCCTAGGCAGTCCCACCATTGTAATTTGGTAAGCATATTATTTTTCTGCTTTTGAAAAAAGAGGAAAATGGAGGAAACTTGTTCCTTGACTTCAGACTATACTACGAAGCTACAGTCATGAACACAGTATCCAGCAAGCACAAAAACAGACACACAGATAATTGGAATAGAATGGAGAGGCCAGAAACAAACCCATGCACTGTTGGTCAATTAATACGTGACCAAAGGCAGGACTATATAATGGAGTTAAGAAATTCTCTTCAAAAAGTGTTGCTGGGAAAACTGGACAGCTACATGTGAAAGAATGAGATGATTTGAATATTTTCTCATAACATATGCAGAAATAAACTCAAAATAGATTAAAGGCCCCAATATAAGACTGGAAACCATAAAACCCCAACAAGAAAACACAGGCAGAACACTCTCTGACACAAGTAGTGGCAATATTTTGCTGGTTCTATCTTCTAAAGTGAAGGTAACAAAAGCAAAAATAAACAAATGAGACTTAATTAAATTTAAAACCTTTGCACATCAAAGAAAGCCACGGACAAAAGGATAAGATAACCTATTGAATTAGAGAAATTATTTTCCAAGAATATGACTGATAAGTTCATATCCCAAAAGTATACACACCTCATGCAACACAGTCTTAAAAAGAAAACATGATATAAAACGGGTAGAAAACCTGACTAAAGATTATTTCAAAGAAGATGTACAGATGGCCCTCAGGCACATGAAAAGATACTCAACATTGTTATTCATTAGAGAAATGCAAGTCAAAACCACACTTAACACCCATCAGAATAGATATCATCAAAGAGACCACAAATAACAAACGCTGGTGAGGATGTGGAGAAAGGAAAACTCTAGTACACTGTGGAAGGGAATGGAAATCGGTGCAGCCACTTATGGAAAACAGTATGGAGTGCCTCAAAAACCTAAAAAAGAACTACCATGTGATGTAGCAATTATACACCTGAGTATACACCCAAAGAAAATGAAAATACTAATTCATTAACAGGTGAGTGGTTAAAGGTGTTTTATAAACACACACACACACACACACACACACACACACACACACACACTGGTATAACAGTCAGGTGGTTCAGTGGCAAAGAATCCAAGGAGACATGGGTTTGTTCCCTGGGTCATGCAGATCCCATGAATAAGGAAATGACAGCCCACTCCAGTAATCTTGCCTGGGAAATCTCATGGACAGAGGAGACTGATGGGCTTAGCCCATTGGGTCACAAGGGGTCAGACACAATTGAGCAGGCACGCACACAAAAATGAATTAAATTTTCCATTTACAACAACATGAATAGACCAGAAGGTCTTATGCTTAGTGAAATAAGGCAAAGACAAATACTGTATACCATCACTTATTTGTGGTACCTAAAATATATAAAAAATTAATGAATGGAACCAAACAGAAATGAACTCTGATATACAGAGAAGAAACTAGTGGTTACCAGTGGGGAGAGAAAAAGAGGGTGGAATGAGATATGGTAAGGTTTCAGAATTTAGAATCTATGTAAACATTGACTCACTATGATGCATTTGCAATACTAATACTGTAAATCAACTGGATTTGATAGAAAAGTTAAATTTAAAAGGATACATATTTTATCATGTTGATATGTGGCAGAAAACAACACAATTCTGTAAAGCAATTATCCTTCAATTAAAAAATGAACAAATTCTTAAAAATGATGAAAAAAAGGATATATATTTTGTAATTGAGGTGCTAATTATGTGTACAATAGCAATCATGTTACAATATACAAGTATATCACCAGCTTGTATATGTTAAACTGTGTTATATATCAAATGCATTTTAATTTAAACAATCAGCTGAAACATACATTTTTGTTGTTTTGCTAGCATTTTTATTGGAGCATTCTTTTTGTGCTCCTTGTGCTGCACTTCACTTCAATCTGGTCATTGCTACATGAAAATAGTTAAATGTACTAATTTCCATATAAAACAATATTTCCAATAAATACTGCCGTGTCTCTAGGCATGTTATCGATAAAACTCATCACTGGCTCCCAAAGTCTCTACAGCTGGAGACTGAGTTTAAACTCTAACTCCACAGCAGACCACTCTTTATTCTGTGAGGTCATTAACTTGTCTTTCATTAAGGACTATCCCAATGCTAATCCATGTTCACGCAAACCTTGCTCTATAGTTCATGTCGATTTAATTTCAGTGAGACATCTGCTGTAGATTGAAAATTACACATTTGAATAGTAAATAATATGAAGGTGGTTTCAAGACGTGTTTATTATTGTATAAATTCTGAACCCCTTTTCTGAAAATATTAGAAAATCTTCAAGCACACAATTCTTTACAAGATAACTATATGTCATGACAATTCTGTTACAACTGTTTATTCGGAATAAGATGCTCAGCATGTCCTTTTTAGTATTCTCTTGAGATTCAAAATTTTAGTTATGTCTCTGAGGTGAATAAACAGTCACTTGTACATTGTGGAAAAATAGCCAAGTCACAGATTTCTCATAATAGTAAAGGATTCTGTATTTCTCATCCAGTCAAAGTAAAGCCTGCATACAGTGAAGTCACAGCTCATGAGCAGAAAGGGGCTGACAGCTGGGAAGCATGCTGCTATGATTACAGTCATGTTCACAAGGAACCAGCTGGACTGATCAAAAAGAGCCAGAAGAATTTGAAAGATGGAGGAAAGAGTAGAAAAGTAGACAAAGGTGCTCCCCAGGAGAAGGATGGTTTCAGTAGCTCTGGACTCAGGGGAAGATCTGGAGGAGGCGTTGGTTCTACAAATCTGCTGGACCTGCTGCTTATGTCTGTACAGGATGAGAACCATGGAGCCGCCGGCCCAGGCGTGAGCCCCAAACATAAAACATCAGGGAACGACAGCAATGCTGCATACGAGGCGTCTCTGGTTTTTCTATTCTTCTGGTCAGTAAGAATAGTAGAACAGCAACCATAATCTCTTTCCTCTGTGATGTTATTGTCACTCCATTTGCCAGTTATATAAATAGGAAAAATGACATTTACCAGCATTTGCAGGATCCAACACAGGAAGATAGAGGGAACGGTGTACTTAGAAGCTGTTACTTTCAGCGCTGCCCACCTGGAGTTCCAGGGACTGATCGTGATCACCTGAAAGACACTCGAGAGGCAGATGCTACCGATGGGCACTCCCCTCCCCACTCTGTGCAGAAGGAAGAGAAGTTTGCAGCCAAAATCACTGTGGATCTGCTTCCACCCAAACACTGCCACTGTGTGTGGGACCCCTTTAGAGAGGAGGACCAAGGAGTTGGCCACAATCAGGTGCTTAAGGATCAAGTCTGTGGACCTTAACCTGTAACCCATGAAGTGAAGGATGATATAACTGCAAAGGAGTGAGAAATTCCCCAGGAGCCCAACCACAGTCCGTGTTAAGATGATCATGCCTATTACGAAAAAGATGACGGCCATCCTCTCAGTTCACAGTCACTGCTACTTGTGAGTTAGAATGTCCGCATGGGAATATGAGGTGTGGGCTACATGCATCGTGTCAACTGAAATCCAGTATTCTCCACTTAGCAATAGTCCCCACTTGGAAATATTTGCTTCTTGTGTTTCTCTTACCAGCAGCCTTTAAAGGGTTCCATATATAACATTTAAGGAGAACTAATATGTTAAATTAATCACTGAAGATACTTATGTGATCACATCTTCATTCTTCACAAATTTATTAGGCAGGAACAGAAGGGACCTTAGTTATACAGAGGAGTGTAACCTACCCCCAGACAGGTTAAGTATTTGCCAAACCTGCTTCTTAGTGCAGAGTGAGAACTGAATCCCATTGGGCTGCTCAAGACAGTGGTTTGAGGAACCCCCCAGGTGCTTAAATGATTAAGACTCTGCCTTCCATCGCAGAGGGTCCAGGTTAAATCCCTGGTCCAGGATCCAAGATCTCCTGAACTTCGATGCATGGCCAAAACAAAAAAAGAGAGTGCACTGATCACTAGCCATGTCAAACAGCTAGTTAGTTGCAGGCATATAATAAACCAGATCTATATTTGATTATAATTTCACAACATTTCTGTTTGTAGACCTGTGGTATTTTTAGATTTTCAATTAACATGATTCCATTTATGTGTAAATCTTTATTCTATGGAACCACATATTATGAATAAAGTCTTAGCATCTTAACACATGAACATCACTGCTGGCAGTAGAATACAGCAGGAGCCTGCCTCAGGACGAGGCAATGTCATGAATGAGAATGATGCACTGTGAGGATGGCAACAGAAAGACTCTTTTGTTCCCGTGACAGAAACACAACTAAAAAAACATGTATTATAGAAATGTTTGAATAATCATATGTAGGCAATAAACATTAGGGCATAAAACACTAGCATGTGATAAAATAGTTTAAGACAAAACAAAACTATTATTGTCCAATCATACACTGAATCCGTATGCTATTGTCTGAGCCCAGTGAATATATTAGTAATGAATTAATATTTGCAGTTGACATTAACATACAAGACACAGAGGCAAAATTTGGCACTTGTAAAGCATGGATTCTCATGTCTCTCATAAACTGATGTATTAGATTTGCTAGAATGTCAACAAATTGGTGTTGGTGTCAGTTTCTGATGTGATCACTTACCCAGAATTTTGATATGCCTTTCTCTCACAGACTCTGCTGCTCAGAGGAAAGTACAACGAACATACCTTCCAGCTGCCAGGACAAGGGCTCGGTGGGATGGTCATTATACCCAGTATGTGTGTGGGAGGGAGGCAGTCAGATCCTGATAAATGGGTTTGAGACGCTGTCCTCCCCTCCCCTCCCGTCAAAACTGCAATTATCATTTCACCTGCAACAGCAATGGGAGTGCAGGCTTGGGAGCTGAGAACATTTCTGGAAACTTTTCTCTCAGTTGTTAATTACTGGAAACAATTACAAGTTTCTATTTAGCAGCCTTAGGAGACAACTGGCTGTACTTGACAGGCAATTTCTTTTCCATGATCCCTGAAGGGGATGGTCTCATGAGGAAGAAATGCCGAACTCACACACATTAGGGATTGACACAAACCATGTGCGTCCCTCTGGATTCTTCACTTCCCTGAGATGAGTCTCTGCCCTAATACTAGTACTTTCCTCACCTTCACCCATTGAATGGAACCGTCAATGAAAGTATTGGTAAAGAAATGGAATGAGACAAAATACCTGGGATGTATATTTGAAGAGACAAAAGGAAAAGGAGGAACGTCATCAAGAACTCATGATAGGAACCACCGGCACAACTTATATCAATTTAGACACATTTTCATAATTCAATGCCAACTCTTATGGAAATTTTGTAGGAAATATACTTTATTTTTATTGAACCCTGTGAAAAGAATTGGGTGCAGAAGAAATAAATAGAAAAAAGAGTGAGGGTTTGAAAACAGTTATAAATAAAAGCACGTAGATCTGATGGCTCGATTATTTTATCAAGTACTTAATTCAGGAGCATCCTGGAGAGGAAACAATATGCCACTAAAACTCAGTGCATCAGTGCAAAATTAAAAGAAAATCTGAAATGCAAGTAGGAGGCTTCACAAAAAGCAAACACACTGATAACTTGATCATGTACTTCTAGCGTCCAGAACTGTGAAAAACTGGGAAAACTATCTATGTTTAAACCTCCCAGGCTGTTGTATATGAAGGCAAACCTAAATGTAATAGAAACTGTAAGAGTCTGTCTGTTTGATCCTGGGACTTCCAAGGGTGATCCTGCAATTTATGTCACAGAAAGTGTTGCCTATGTTCTCTTCTAGCAGTTTTATGGTGTCATGTCCTCTATTTAACTCTTGGAGCCATGTGGAGTTTATTTTTGTGTATGGTGTGAGGGTGTGATTTGACTTCACGGATTTACATGAGGCTATCCAGCTCCCAGAGAAGAGTGAGAAGAAATAACTCGATAAAGAACGAAGAGACGGAGCCAAAGTGAAAACAATGCCCAGCTGTGGATGTGACTGGTGATGGAAGTAAAGTACGATGCTGCAAAGAACAATATTGCATAGGAACCTGGAATGTTAGATCCATGAATCAAGGTACACTGGAAGTGGTCAAATAGGAGATGGGAGGAGTGAACATTGACATTTTAGGAGTCAGTGAACTAAAATGGGCTGGAACAGGCGAATTTAATTCAGTTGACCATTATATGTACTACTATGTGCAAGAATCTCTTAGAAGAAATGGAGTAACCCTCATAGTTAACAAAAGATTCCAAAGCGCAGTATTTGGGTGTAATCTCAAAAATGACAGAATGATCTCTGTTCGTTTCCAAGGCAAAGCATTCAATATCACAGTAATCCAGGTCAATGCCCCAACCATCAATGCTGAGGAAGCTCAAGTTGAATGGTTCAATGAAGACCTACAAGACCTTCTAGAACTAACACCAAAAAAGATGTCCTTTTTATCATAGGGGACTGGAATACAAGGGTAGGAAATCAAGAGATACCTGGAGTAACAGGCAACTTTTGCCTTGGTGTACAGAATGAAGCAGGGCAAAGGCTAACAAGAGTTTTGCCAAGAGAACACACTGGTTATAGCAAACACCCACTTTCAACAACACAAGAGACAACTCTACACCAGATGGACATCACCAGATGGTCAACACCAAAATCAGATTGATTATATTCTTTGCAGCCAAAGATGGAGAGGCTCTATACAGTCAGCAAAACAAGACCAGGAGCTGACTGTGGTTCAGGTCATGAACCCCTTATTGCCAAATTCAGACTGAAATTGAAGAAAGTAGTGGAAACCACTAACCATTCAGGTATGACCTCAATCAAATCCGTTACAATTATACAGTGGAAGTGGCAAACAGGTTCAAGTGATTAGATCTGATAGACAGAGTGCCTGAAGAACTGTGGACAGAGGTTGGTGACATTGTACAGTAGAGAGTGTTCAAGACCACCCCCAAGAAAATGAAATGCAAAAAGACAAATAGTTGTCTAAGGAGGCCTTACAATTAGCTGAGAAAAAAAGGGATGAGAAAGGAAAAGGAGAAAAGCACAGATATACCCATCTGAATGCAGACTTCCAGGGAATAACAAGGAGAGATAAAAAGCCTTCCTCAGCTACCAATGCAAAGAAATAGAGGAAACCAATAGAGTGAGAAAGGCTAGATATCTCTTCAAGAAAATTGGAGATACCGAGGGAACATTTCATGCAGAGATGGGCACAGTAAAGGACAGAAATGGTATGGACCTAACAGAAGCAGAAGATATTAAGAAGAGGTGGCAAGAATACACAGAAGACTATACAAAAAAATCTCATGACCCAGATAACCATGATGGTGTAATCACTCACACTCACCTAGAGCCAGACATCCTGGAGTCTGAAGTCAAATGGGCCTTAAGAAGCATCAGAAGCAAGAAAGCTAGTGGAGGTAATGGAATTCCAGATGAGCTATTGAGAGGGTAACAGGCAGGAAGGCCAGGGGTCTCCAAATGGAGGAAATAGGCTGCAAGTGCCAGACATTTTTAATCTCTCTTAAGAGGTAGGAGGAAACATCCTGGTGATATTTTTTTCCTTCTCTATAAAAATTTAAAAGGCAGTTTCTCTTAAAATGCTGTGTGCCATGACACCTGGTTTCACCTGAAACTAACTATTCTCAAACCTTGAGTCAACCAATACATTTTTCTTATGGAAATGTTTGTCTCAAGCTATGTTAATGTACCCCAGACTCTGTCTTCAATCCGCAAGTGGCTCAGAACCTACTTGACAAACCAGTATGTTATACTCAGATATTGTTCCCCTAATCTATGTAAATAAAACTCTTTGTATGGTAATCTGCCCTTCTACAAGATTCAAGTCAATCCTTTTATGGCCTGGGATGAATTATCTGGTGCCAAGATTATCACAAAATGCAGTTTATGGATGAGGGGCCTGGTGCCATTCTGAGTTTTAAGACATTCCTTTCTTTTCACTAAAAGACTGCTAGTGACTATATAACATCCAGCTGAAGACTAGTAGGGGGGTACTATTTCTGCCCCCTTCTGATGCCTGTGTCAGAAGCTTTCTCTATCTCCTTTATACTTTAATAAAACTTATTACACAAAAGCTCTGAGTGATCCAGCCTCATCTCTGGCCCTGGATTGAATTAATCTCCTCTGGAGGCCAAGAATCCTGGGGTCTTATCATTCAGCAACAACTTATCACTATTTCAAGTCGTAAAAGATGACGCTGTGAACATGTTGCACTCAATACGCCAGCAAATTTGGAAAACTCAGCAAGGCCACAGGACTGGAAAAGGTCTGTTTTCATTCCAATCCCAAAGAAAGACAATGCCAAAGAGTGTTCAAACTACCACACGATTGCACTCATTTCACATGCTAGCAAAGTAATGATCAAAATTCTCCAAGCCAAGCTTCAACAGTATGTGAACCCAGAACTTCCAGATGTACAAGCTGGATTTAGAAAAGGCAGAGGAGCTAGAGATCAAATTACCAACATCCACTGGATCATCAAAAGAGCAAGATAGTTCTAGAAAAACATCTACTTATGCCTTATTGGCTACAACAAAGCCTTTGTGTGGATTGCAATAAACTGTGGAAAATTATTCAAGAGATAAGAGTACCAGACCACCTGAACTGCCTGCTGTGAAATCTGCATGCAGGTCAAGAACTGTTAGAATGGACATGGAACCATGGACTGGTTCCAAATTGGGAAAGGAGTACGTCAAGGCTGTATATTGTTGCTCTGCTTATTTAACTTATATGCGGAGTACATCATGCGAAATGCCAGGCTGGATGAAGCACAAGCTGGTATCAAGATTGCCAGGAGAAATGTCAGCAACTTCAGATATGCAGATGACACCACCCTTATGGCAGAAAGTGAAGAGTAACTACAGAACCTCTGCATGAATGTGAAAGACGAGAGTGAAAAAACTGGCTTAAAACTCAAGATTTGAAACACAAAGATCATGGCATCTGGTCCTATGATTTCATGTAAAATAGATGGGGAAACAATGGAAACAGTGACAGAATTTATTTCCTTGGTCTCCAAAATCACTGCAGATGGTCATGCAGCCATGAAATTAAAAAATGCTTGCTCCTTTGAAGAAAAGTTATGATCAACTTAGATAGCATATTAAAAAGCAGAGATATTACTTTGCTGACAACAGTCCATCTAGTCAAGGATATGGTTTTTCCTGTAATGTATGAATGTGAGAGTTGGACCACAAAAAACAGAGCGCAGAAGAATTGATACTTATGGACTGTGGTGTTGGAGAGGACTCTTGAGAGTCCCTTTAACTGCATGGAGATTAGACCAGTCATTCCTAATGGAAATCAGTCCTGAATATTCACCAGAAGGCCTGATGCTGAAGCTGAAGCACCAATACATTGGACACTTGATGAAGAATGGACTCATTGGAAAAGACTCTGATGCTGCGAAGGATTGAAGGCAGAAGGAGACGACAGGATGAGATGCTTGGATGGCATCACTGACTTGATGGACATGAGTTTGAGCAAGCTCCGGCAGTTGGTGCTGGACAGGGAAGCCTGGCATGCTGCAGTCCGTGGGCCCACAAGGAGTTGGATGTGACTGAGCAACTGAACTGAACTAATTACATTTGGCCCACAGATAACTTCTTGATGAATATGGTTGAGAAAGTTTTCAAGAAAATATTAGCAGACAGAATTCAACAATCTATAAAGGGTATCATAAATGATTATCACATAGCATTTTTCCAGAGATGCAAGGATGGTTAAAAATCCACAAATCAGTCCACGTGATACACCACATTAAAAAAAAGGAAGAGAAACACAAGATTGTGTCAGTAGATGTAGAAAAAGCATTGACAAAATTTAGCATGAATTCATGGTAAATACTCTCAGAAAAATGGGCATAGAGAAAATACATCTCAACATAATAAAGGCCATTTATGACAAATCCAGAGGTGGATATCTGAAAGCTCTTTTCTCTAAAATCAGGCCCTAGAGAAGGATGCTCACTCTTGCCACTCTGGTTTAACAGTGTGGAGGTCCTGGCCACAACATTTGGAAAAAAATATAATAAGAGACATCCAACACCTAAAAGAAGAAACAACACTGTCACTACTATAGAGAAATGATACTTTATATAGAAAACCCCAAAGTATCCACCAGAAAACTAACTAATGAATTCAGTACACACACACACACACACACACACACACACACACACACAAAATGGAATATTTCTCACCCCTTAAGAATAAAGTTTTGCTGCTTCTAACATAGATGGACCTGGATATCATTCTGTTTAGTGAATTAAGACAGAGAAAGACAAATACTGTATATTATCACTTGACGTATGCAATCTAAAACTAGTACAAATGGATGAAAATAATGGAGTAGAAAAAGACTGTTGCACATAGAAAATAAGCTAGTGTTTACCAGTGGGGAGACAAAGTGGGAAGGGGCAAGACAGAGTAAAGATTCAGAAGTACACACTACTATGTATAAAATAAATAAACTACAAGAACATACTTTACAGCACAGGGAATAGAGCCAATAGTTTATAATAGCTTTAAAGAAAGTATAACCTATATACTGAACCACAATGTTGTACCTCTGCCACTACTATAATACTGTAAATCAACTATAATTCAATGAAAAACTTAACATAAAAGAAGAGTTCTACATTATGATATGTGGTTGTAATGGCAGTCATATTACAATATTTACATGTAACAAATTACCAAATCTTACACTTTAAATTTACACAATGTTATATGTCAAATATATTTCAGTTTGAAAAATCTGCTGAAATATCGTTTTTTTTCCGTGTGTTTTTTTATTGTACTTCACTTCAAACTGCTCATTTCTACATGAAAATATTTTAATGTGCTAATCTCCCTGCAAGACTCTTTCTAATAAATACTGCCATCTCTCTTAACAATGTTAACTATAAACTTGTAACTGGCTACCAAACTCTTACCAGATTTTACCTTCGAATGCTAACCAGGGAATTCTTTACTCTGTGAGAACATTAATTTCTTCAGTTTTATTTCTGATGACTGTACATACTAGACCATTTTCTTGTATACTTTTATGTATAATTCCATACCTACTTCATTTCTGGGAAATTCGTTTTGTTAGACTGAAAGTGACACATTTGAACACTTTATAATATGCATATCATTTCCAGACTTGTTGTTTATTGTATAAATCTGAACTCCTTTTCTACAAGAAAATTTCATTGATATATTCATACTTCATGACAATATATTTCAATTGGTCTTTATATTGAAGAAAATGCTTGGCATGTCTGGTATAATACAATCTTGAGATTCAAAATTTAAATTAGGATTCTGAGGGTGAATAAATGAACTGGCAATGGATAATTACAGGAATAAGTAAAATTCACACTTTCCTCATAATAGTAGAGAACTTTGCATTTCTAAACCAGGCCAAACAGAGCCCGTGTACACTGGAGTTATGGCTCATGAGCAGAAAGGGGTTGACAGTTGGGAAACACGCTGCAATGATTATAGTGATGTCCACAAGGAACCGGCTGGGCTGATCAAAAACAGCCAAAAGAACTTGACAGATGGAGGAAAGAATATAAAAGCAGACAAAGGTGCTCCTGAGGAGAAGGATGGATTTAGTAGCTCTGGACTCAGGGGAAGACCTGAAGGAGGCATCAGTCCTACGAATGTGCTGGACCTGCTGCTTATGTCTGTACAGGATGAGAACCATGGAGCTGCCGGCCCAGAGCGTGAGCCCCAAACATAAAACATCAGGGAATAATAGCAATGCTGCATACATGGCGTCGTCAGTTTTGTCAGTAAGAATAGAAATACAATAGCCAAAATCTCTTTCCTCTGTGGTGTTTTTGTCACTCCTTTTCCCAGTCATATTGAAAGGAAAAATGACATTTACCAGCATTTGCAGGATCCAACACAGGAAAATAGAGGGACCCATGTACTTGGGAGCTGTTACTTTCAGCGCTGCCCACCTTGAGTTCCAGGGACTGATCGTGATCACCTGAAAGACACTCAAGAGGCAGATGCTACTGATGGACACTCCCCTCCACACTCTGTGCAGAAGGAAGAGAAGTTTGCAGCCAACATCACTGTGGATATGCTTCGACCCAAAGACTGCCATTGTCTGGGGGACCCCTTTACAGAGGAGGACCAAGGAGTTGGCCACAATCAGGTGCTTAAGGATCAAATCTGTGGACATTAACCTGTAACCCATGAAGTGAAGGACGATATAACTGCAAAGGAGTGAGAAATTCCCCAGAATTCCAACCACGGTCTGTGTTAAGATGATCATGCCTATCATGAAAAAGCTGCTGGCCATCCTTTCAGTTCACAGTCACTGCCACTTGTGAGTTAGAATGTCCTGCATGGGAATATGAGGCATGGCTTACATGACTCATGTCAACTGAAATCCAATATTCTCCATTTAACAATAGTTCCCACTTGGAAATATTTGCTTCTTGTGTTTCTGTTACCAGCAGCCTTTAAAGGGTTCCATGTATAATATTTAAAGAGAACTAATATGTAAAATTAATCACTGAAGATACTCATGTGATCACATCTTCATTCTTCACAAATTTATTAGGCAGGAACTGAAGGCACCTTAGTTATACAGAGGAGTGTTACCTACCCCCACACAGGTTAAGTATTTGTCAAACCTGCTTCTTAGTGCAGAGTGAGGACTGAATCCCATTGGGCTACTCAAGACAGTGGTTTGAGGAACCTCCCAGGTGCTTCAATGATTAAGACCCTGCCTTCGACCACAGATGGTCCAAGTTCAATCCCTGGTCCATTGTCTAAGATCTCATGAACTTTGATGCAAGGCCAAAACAAAAAAAGGGAGTGCACTGATCACCAGCCATGCCAAGCAACTAGTTAGTTGCAGGCATATAATAAACCAGATCTGTATTGGATTTTGATTTCACAGCTTTTCTCTTTGTAGACCTGTGGTATCTTTTAATTTTCAATTAACATGATACCGTTTATGTGTAAAGCTTTATTCTATGGAACCACTTATTATGAATAAAATCTTAGCATCTTAACACATGAACATCACTGCTGGCAGTAGAATAAAGCAGAAGCCTGCCTCAGGACAAAGCAATGTCATGAATGAGAATGATCCACTGTGAGGATGGCAACAGAAAGACTATTTTGTTCACATGTCAGAAACACAACTAAAATAACATGTATTATTGAAATGTTTGAATAATCATATGTAGGCAATAAACATTAGGGCATAAAACACTAGCATGTGATAAAATAGTTTAAGACAAAAAAAGATAATTATTGACCAATCATACACTGAATCAATATGATATTATCTGAGCCCAGTGAATATATTAGCAATGAATTAATATTTGCCATTGACATTAACATACAAGACAAAGAGAAACAACTTGGCACTTGCAAAGCATGGATTCTCGTGTCTCTCATAAACTGATGTACTAGATTTGTTAGAATGTCAACAAATTGGTGTTGGTGTCAGTTTCTGATGTGATCACTTACCCAGAATCTTGATATGTCTTTCTTTCACAGACTCTGCTGCTCAGAGGAAAGTACAACGAACATACCTTCCAGCTGCCAGGACAAGGGCTCGGTGGGATGGTAATTATACCCAGTATGTGTGTGGGAGGGAGGCAGCCAGATCCTGATAAATGGGTTTGAGACGCTGTCCTCCCCTCCCCTCCCGTCAAAACTGCAATTATCATTTCACCTGCAGCAGCGATGGGAGTGCAGGCTTGGGAGCTGAGAACATTTCTGGAAACTTTTCTCTCAGTTGTTAATTACTGGAAACAATTACAAGTTTCTAGTTAGCAGCCTTAGGAGACAACTGGCTGTACTTGATAGGTAATTTCTTTTCCATGATCCCTGAAGGTGATGGTCTCACAAGGAAGAAATGCTGAACTCACACACATTAGGGACTGACACAAACCATGTGCATCCCTCTGGATTCTTCACTTCCCTGAAATGAGTCTCTGTCCTAATACTAGTACTTTCCTCACCTTCAACCTTTGAATGTAACAGTCAAAGAAAGTATTGGTAAAGAAATGGAATGAGACAAAATACCTAGGAAGTATATTGGAAGAGACAAAAGGAATAGGAGGAACATCATAAGAACTCATGATAGAAACCACCAGCACAACTTAAATCAATTTAGACTCAGTTTCATAATTCAATGCCAATTATTATGGAAATTTTGTAGGTAATAAACTTTACTATTATTGAACCCACTGATAGGAATCGGGTCCAGCACAAATAAATAGAAAAAAGATTGAGGGTTTCAAAATAGCTATAATATAAAAGCACTTAGAACTGATATCTCGATTATTTTATCAAGTACTTCATTCAGGAGCATCCTGGAGAGGAAACAATATGCCACTAAAACCCAGTGCATCAGTGCAAAATTAAAAGAAAATCTGAACTGCAAGTAGGAGGCTTCACAAAAAGCAAACACACTGACATCTTGATCATATACTTCTAACCTCCAGAACTGTGAAAAACTGGGAAAACTATGTTCAAACCTCCCAGGCTGTTGTGTTTTATGAAGGCAAACCTAAATGTAATACAAGCTGTAAGAATCTGTCTGTGTGATCCTCGGACTTCCAAGGGTGATCCTGCAATTTATGTCGAGAAAGTGTTGCCTATGTTCTCTTCTAGCAGTTTTATGGTGTCATATCTTCTGTTTAACTCTTGGAGCTGTGTTGAGTTTATTTTTGTGCATGGTGTGAGGGTGTGATTAGACTTCACGGATTTACATGAGGCTGTCCAGCTACCAGAGAAGAGTGGAGAAACAACTCAAGAAAGAACGAAGAGAAGGTGCCAAAGTAAACAACGCGCAGTTGTGGATGTGACTGGTGATGGAAGTAAAGTCTGATGCAAAGAACAATATTGCATAGGAACATGGAATGTTAGATCCATGAACCAAGGGACATTGGAAGTGGTCAAATAGCAGATGGGGGGCGTGAACATTGACATTTTAGGAATCAGTGAACTAAAATGGGCTGGAATAGGCGAATTTAATTCAGATGACCATTATATGTACTACTATGTGCAAGAATCTCTTAGAAGAAATGGAGTAACACTCATAGTTAACAGAAGAGTCTGAAGTGCAGTATTTTGGTGTAATCTCAAAAGTGACAGAATGATCTCTGTTCGTTTCCAAGGCAAAGCATTCAATATCACAGTAATCCAGGGTGATTCCCCAAGCATCAATGCTGAAGAAGCTCAAGTTGAATGGTTTGATGAAGACCTACAAGACCTTCTAGAACTAACACCAACGAAGATGTCCTTTTTATCATAGGGGACTGGAATACAAAAGTAAGAAGTCAAGAGATACTGGAGTAGCAGGCAAGTTTGGCCTGGAGTACAAAATGAAGCAGGGCAAAGGCTAACAGAGATTTGCCAAGACAATGCACTGGTCATAGCAAACACCCTCTTTCAACAACACAAGAGACAACTCTACACCAGATGGACATCACCAGATGGTGAAAAACAAAATCAGATTGATTATATTCTTTGCAGCCAAAGATGGGGAGGCTGTATACAGTCAGCAAAAACAATATCAGGAGATGACTGTGGCTCAGATCATGAACTCCTTATTGCTAAATTCAGACTGAGATTGAAGATAGTAGGGAAAGCCACTAACCATTCAGGTATGACCTCAATCAAATCCGTTACAATTATACAGTGGAAGTGATAAATATTTTCAAGTGATTAGATCTGATAGACAGAGTGCCTGAAGAACTGTGGACAGAGGTTGGTGACATTGTACAGGAGACAGTGTTCAAGATCAAGCCCAAGGAAATGAAATCCAAAAAGTCAAAATGGTTGTGTAAGGAGACCTTACAATTAGCTGAGAAAAAAAGAGATGCTAAAGGAAAAGAAGCAAAGGATAGATATACTCATCTGAATGCAACATCCAGGGAATAACAAGGAGAGATAAGAAAGCTATCCTCAGTGATCAATGCAAAGAAATAGAGGAAACCAATAGAATGAGAAAGGCTAGATATCCCTTCAAGAATATTGGAGATACTGAGGGAACATTTCATGCAGAGATGGGCACAGTAAAGGACAGAAATGCTATGGACCTAACAGAAGCAGAAGATATTAAGAAGAGGTGGCAAGAATACACAGAAGACTATACAAAAAAATCTCCTCACCCAGATAACCACAATGGTGTGATCACTCACACTCACCTAGATCGAGACATCCTGGAGACTGAAGTCAAAGAGGCCTTAGGAAGCATCATGATGAACTAAACTAGTGGAAGTAATGGAATTCCAGATCAGCTATTTCAAGTCCTAATAGATGACTCTGTGAACGTGCTGAACTCAATATGCCAGAAAATTTGGAAAACTCAGCAGTGGCCACAGGACTGGAAAAGTTCTGAATTCATTCCAACCCTAAAGAAAGGCAATGCCAAAGAGTGTTCAAACTACCACACGATTGCACTCATCTCACATGCTAGCAAAGTAATGATCAGAATTCTCCAAGCCAAGCTTCAACAGTATGTGAACCAAGAACTTCCAGATGTACCAGCTGGATTTAGAAAAGGCTGAGGGGCCAGATATCAAATTACCAACTTCCACTGGATCATCGAAAAAGCAAGAGAGTTCTAGAAAACATCTACTTCTGCCTTTTTGGCTACAACAAAGCCTTTGATTGTGTGGATCACAATAAAGTGTGGAAAATTATTCAAGAGATAAGAGTACCAGACCACCTGAACTGCCTCTTGTGAAATCTGCTTGCAGGTCAAGAAGCAACTGTTAGAATGGACATGGAAGCATGGACTGGTTCCAAATTGGGAAAGGAGTATGTCAAGGTTGTATAATGTCAAACTGTTTATTTAACTTATATGCAGAGTACATCATGCGAAATGCCAAGCTGGATGAAGCACAAGCTGGTATCAAGATTGCTAGGAGAAATATCAGTAACTTGAGATATGCAGATGACATCACCCTTATGGCAGAAAGTGAAGAATAACTACAGAACGTCTGGATGAATGTGAAAGATGAGAGTGAAAACCTGGCTTAAAACTCAAGATTTGAAAACAAAGATCATGGCATGTGGTCCCATGATTTCATGTAAAATAGATGGGGAAACAATGGAAACAGTGACAGAGTTTATTTCCTTTGGTTCCAAAATCACTTCAGATGGTCATGCAGCCATGAAATTAAAAGATGCTTGCTGCTTTGAAGAAAAGTTATGGTCAACTTAGATAGCATATTAAAAAGCAGAGACATTAGTTTGTTGACAAAGGTCCACCTAGTCAGAGCTATGGTTTTTCCTGTAGTGGTGGATGGATGTGAGATGTGGACCACAAAAATGCAGAGCACAGAAGAATTAATGCTTTTGAACTGTGGTGTTGGAGAAGACTCTTGAGAATTCCTTGAACTGCATGGAGATCAGTCCTAATGGAAATCAGTCCTGAATATTCACTGGAAGGACTGACACTGAAGCTGAAGCACCAATACCTTGGCCACCTGATGCGAAGAATACACTCATTGGAAAAGACCCTGATGCTGTGGAGGATTGAAGGCAGGAGAAGGGGACGACAGGATGAGATGCGAGGATGGCATCACTGACTTGATGGACATAAGTTGAGCAAGCTACGGCAGTTAGTGCTGGACAGGGAAGCCTGGCATGCTGCAGTCTGTGGGCCTACAAGGAGTTGGACATCACTGAGCAACTGAACTGAACTAATTACATTGGGACCACAGATACTTGGGGGAAATTCCCTGTCTTGAATCAACTCATTAGTAAAATTAATGGACCTGAAAAATCCACTTGCCATGCAGTATAACATGACTACCCAGATGATGTCACATCCATGGGAGGAGAACTGTTTATTATTTATATAATTATCAATATGTTTTCAACACTATGAGCAATCTTTACCTCCCGTGATGGTTTCTTACGAGGAACAACCTAGTATAAGGGGATATGCCTTCACAAATCTTAGTGGTCTTATCTTTTGTCTGATTCCTTGCGACCCCATGGATTGCACCATGGCAGAGTGGTGTTGGGATGGTTTTGGCATCACCAACTCCTGGAGCTTACTCAAACTGATGTCCATAGAGTCGGTGATGCCATCCAACCATCTCAACCTCTGTCGTCCCCTTCTCCTCCTGCCTTCAATCCTTCCCAGCATAATGGTCTTTTCAAATGAGTCAGTTCTTCTCATCATGGGCCAAAATATTGGGCTTTCAGCCAGCATCAGTTCTTCCAATGAATATTCAGGATGGATTTGCTTTAGGATAAACTGGTTGGATCTCCTTGCAGTCTAAGGGAGTCTCAAGAGTTTTCTTCAACACCACAGCTCAAAAGCATCAATTCTTCAGTGCTCAGCTCTTGTTTACAGTCAAACTCTCACATCCATACATGACTACTAGAAAAAGCATAGCCTTCACTAGACAGAGCTTTGTTGGCAAAGTAATATCTCTTCTTTTTAATATGCTGTCTAGGTTGGTCATAACTTTATTTCCAAGGAGCAAGCATCTCTTAATTTCATGGCTGCAATCACCAACTTCAGTGATTTTGGAGCCCCCCAAAATAAAGTCTCTCACTGTTTCCATTGTTTCCCCATCTCTTTGCCATGAAGTAATGGGACCAGATACTATGATCTTCATTTTCTAAATGTCGAGTTTTAAGCCAACTTTTTCACTCTCCTCTTTCATTTTCATCAAGAGGCTGTTTAGTTCTTCTCTGCTTTCTGCCATAAGGGTGGTGTCATCTGCATCTCTGAGGTTATTGATATTTCTCCCTGCAACCTTGATTCCAGCTTGTGCTTCATCCAGCCCAGCATTTCGCATCATGTAGTCTGCATTTAAGTTAAATAAGCAGGGTGACAATAAACAACCTTGACATACTCCTTTCTCGATTTGGAACCAGTCTGTTGTTCCATGTCCAGTTCTCACTGTTTCTTCTTGACCTGCATACAGATTTCTCAGGAGACAGGTCAGGTGGTCTGGTATTCCCATTCTTTAAGAATTTTCCACAGTTGATTGTGATCCACACAGTCAAAGATTTTGGCATAGTCAATAAAGCAGAAGTAGATGTTTCTGGAACTCTCTTGCTTTCTTGATGATCCAATGGATGTTGACAATTTGATCTCTGATTCCTCTGCCTTTTCTAATTGCAGCTTGAACATCTGGAAGTGCACGGTTCACATACTGTTGAACTGGTTACAGTAATGCTCAAAGGGTTTAAACATGTGTATATCTGCATTTAAAATGGTATTTTTCAGGAATACTGGAACACATAAATGTGTTTTCATCATATCAGTAGAGAGGCATAGAATTTCTTTGAATTATGGGAAATATTGAATAACACAGCGGACTTTGAACATGATGAGCTGACATCACTCCCAAACACCTGCATCACTAGACACCTATAAACAGCCTGTCCTTCCTGACCCTGTGAGTTCACATCCTATGGCTGATATTGTGAAGGAAGAGGGAGAATGCTGTTGAGTGTTGTTTCCTCAAAATTTTATATTTTCTCCTTTACTTTTAAAATGATTTTGAGGGTATTTTAAAGAAGCAAGCTATTTTTCCCCTGAGCTGAAATTAGAAAGTAACCCTGACTGATTAAATACTATGTGGTGTATGTGTAAACTGGAATACAACTCAGCCATGAAAAGAATGAAATAATGCCTTTTGCAGCAACCTGGATAGAGTTCGAGATGATCATATGAAGTGGAATAAGCCAGAAAGAGAATGACAAATACCATGTTATATCATTTATGTATGGAAACTAAAATACTGGGGCTTCCCAGGTGGTACTAGTGGTAAAGAACCCTCCTGCCAATGAAGAAGACATAAAGAGACGTGGGTTCCTTCCAAGTCTGATCCACTACTTGGGACAGGAAGATTCCCTGAGTAGTGCATGGCAACCCACTCCAGTACTCTTGCCTGGAGAATCCTCATGAACAGAGAAATCTGGTAGGCTGCAGTCTGAAGGGTTGGACATGACTGAAGCAACTCAGCGAGCAAAAACATGACACACATGAACTTATCTATGAAAAAAAACAGACTCACAGACATAGAAAACCGAATTGTGGTACGCAAGGTATAAGGTGGGGGAAGGATGCATTGGGAGTTTGAGATTAGTAGATGAAAACTATTAAACACAGAATGTATCAAGAACAATGTCCTACTGCATAGCACATGGAACTATAGTTACTATCTTGTGATAATCCATGGTGGGAAAGAATATGGAAAAGAACATCACTAAATCACGTTGCAGTACAGGAGACATTGACACCATACTGTAAATCAACACTATATATCAGTAAAATAAATTTTAAAAAACTGAATGTGTCAGATATGAAGTGAAGTGAAAGTCACCCAGTCATAGCCAACTCCTTGAGACCCCATGGACTGTAGACCGCCAGGCTCTTCTCTCCGTGGAATTTTCCAGGCCAGAATACCGGATTGGGTAGGCGTTCCCTTCTCCAGAGGATCTCCCCAACCCAGGGATAGAATCCTGCATTGCAGGCAGATTCTTTACCATCTGAGTCACCAGGGAAGCCCAACAATCCTGGAGTGGGTAGCCTATCTCTTCTTCAGTTGATCTTGCTGACCCAGGAATTATACTGGGGTTTCCTGCATTGTAGGTGGACTCTTTACCTGCTGAGCTGCCAGGGAAGCTATGATTAGATGACAAATTGTGGAATTCGTGAATAAGTCCTCTGCCACGTCCTTCATTTCCAGCTCCTCCTTCCTACAAGTAGATGTTACCAAGCTGAATTTGGGCCCATAGGAGACTTTCAGTGTATTATTGCATGCAATTTTCTAATATTTTGTGAGGGTTCTTGCATCTATGTTTATGAGAGATTCTGTCATGTAATTTTCTTTATATATATTGCCATTTTGTGCTTTTGGTATCAGAGTGGTGTTAGCCTCATAAAATGAGATAAGAAGCATTCTCTACTCTTCAGGGGTTATTTTGGCAGTGTTTGGGAAGCATAGGTATTAACTCATTGAATGTTTGGTAGAATTCACCTGTGAAGCCACTGGTCCTGAACTTTCCTTTGGGGCAGTTTTCTATTACTATTTTAAGCACTGGACGAGTGATCAGTCTAGTCAGTTTTTCTACGTCATGATTCAGTCTTGGAAGGTTGTATTATTCGAAAAATTGGTCTATTTCTTCTGGTCTGTCCAAGTTTGTTGGCATAGATAGATGTCCACAATATTGTCATAATTCTTTGTATTGATGTGTAATTATTGCTCTTTTTCTTCGTGTTTCATAATTTATTGATCAGAGCCTTCTCTCTCTCTTTCTTAAAGTGAGTCTAATTAAAGGTTTCTCAACGTTGTTTCCCTTTTCAAAGAACCAGGTTTTAGTTTGATCTTTAAAAAAAATGCTAATGCTAAGTCGCTTCAGTCATGTCTGACTCTGTGCGACCCCATGGATAGCAGTCCACCAGGCTCCTCTATCCACAGGATTCTCCAGGCAAGAATACTGGAGTGGGTTGCCATTTCTTTACCCAAAATATTTTTCTAAAATATTTTTAAAAAATATTTTTAAAATATTTCTTTATTCATCTGGGTGCCCTATGTCTTATTTGTGGCAATCGGTATCTTTAGTTCCAGCATGTGAAGTCTTAGTTGTCTCATGACTATCCAGATCCTGGACCATGGATCAAACCCAGGGCCCCTGCATTGGGAGCTTGGAGTCTTAGCTACTGGAACACCAGGGAAGTCCCTGATTGATCTTTTCTACTGTCTTTTTCGTATCTGCTTTATTTATTTCCACACTGATTTTATCATTTCCTTCATTCCTGACTCTGGGCTTTGTTTGTTCCTCTTCTTCTAGTTTCTTTAGGTGTATGGCTAGAATGTTATTCGAGATTTTCCTTCTTTCCTTAGGTGGGCCCGTTCTGCTGTAAACTCCCCTCTCACTTTTCTAGTTCTCGTCTCAAAGATGGCTTCTTCATTTCGTACAATTGTGAGTGGAATATAGGTTATAAGTGATTTCTACTTAAATTTGTTGAGATTTGTTTTGTGTTCCAATATATGATCTATCTGTGAGCATTCGAGCCAGGAGCTGAACCCATGACTGACAACTCAGAGAAATGGATACCCTGGTGAGTGAGTGGTTTGAGCCACAGACTGGTACCCCAGTCCTAGGGTCCTGTGTGTTTGATGCAAACCATATTGTCTGGTGGGAGAAGTTCTGGGATGAGAAGAAGGGCTATAGGAAGGCAGGACTATGCTCATGAGGAGCACACATTGCCTAGCCCATGAGGCAGGGAAGACAGAGGTCTACTCAAGGAGCTGTAGTTTTCCCACATGCCACTTACCACACAATCCAGTCCCAGTGAAATGAAAACACCAGTCCTCCTCCCTCCATGGCACTGTATCTGCAAAAGCCACTATGAGGGAAGAGTTGATGGAGGGACACAGAGGTAACCAACAGCCAGGGCAGAGCCTGGGTGGAGCAGTGGCAGCCACTGTTGCTATTGATTCAAGAAACCCCCCAGAAGCAGCCCAGAGATCATATGACACCTTGTTCACTACAGCTTATTCCCTGATATCACATGTAAAGAACTGCCTACCCTGAGGAGCATTTTCACAACAGTGCAGGAGTGACAGAGGATGGGGAAAGTTTAGAGACACAGGGAGCCTGCTGCCCAGACAAGACAGACGGGTCTGCTCTCGTGGCTGCAGAGTTTCCTAGGACTGCCTACCACCTACTGATGTGCCCCAGCCTGAACACAACGAATGCTTCTGCCCAAATCAGTCCATGTCATATCCCTGCTCTGGATGCAGAGGGCCTACAACTAGAGAGAAAACTTCACCTAAGGACACAGAGCAACCTGGTTCTGGGACAGAGGTGTTCAGCAACAGCTCAGTTCTCAACCAACGCTTAGGATCAGGTGAGCTTCTGTAAAGAGCAAGCTGTAAAGAACAGCTCCATAACAGGGTAGGGGCTGCAAAGACAGGGAACAGTCTTCAACTGGGAAGGACAATGGGAACTTACACTTGAGGCTGCGACAGCACAGCCATTGGCCCTTACATAGACCGAGCATCAGACCCCTGTCTGCCCATAGCTCCAAGCTGATTCAGAGGTCTTCTTCCTCTGGGGAAATGGACCCACTGTGTGGAGAGGAAAAACACACACTTCGAAGAAAGACATTCACCTTGGGCCGACCCACAGGGATTCTGTTCCAGAACCTGACTGGATTCAAAACAAAAACCAGCTCCTTCACTATGTTTCTGGCAGGAGACTTTTCTCAGATATAAATCTGCAAAGAGACAAACAGAGAGAGACTAAACAATACACTACTAAAATAGGATAGGTTCAAAAGAGAAATCAAGAGTAAATCAGAAATTACCAGAAGACAAATGAGAACAAAACACAACTTTCCAAAACTGATGGAACACAGTAAACACAGTTTGAAGAGAAAACTTTATGTCAATACAGGAGTACTTCAAATGTGTGAGAAAAATCTAAAGAAAAAACCCAAACCCACTTAACTGACCAAATTTCTAGAAAGTCTTTAAAGACTGAATTAGGAGGAAATAGACAATCTTGAATGAAAAGAAGCAAAATGGCTGCCTGAAGAGGCCTTAGAAATAGCTGTGAAAAGAAGAGACACAAAAACCAAAGGAGAAAAGGAAAGATATACCCATCTGGATGCAGGGTTCCAAAGAATAAGCAGGAGAGATAAGAAAAGCTTCCTTAGCAATCAATGCAAAAAATACAGGAAAACAATAGAATGGGAAAGACTAGAGATCTCTTCAAGAAAATTAGAGATACCAAGGGAACACTTCATGCAAAGATGGGCTCAATAAAGGACAGAAATGGTATGGACCTAACAGAATCAGTAGATATTAAGAAGAGGTGGCAAGAATACACAAAAGAACTGTACCAAAGAAATCTTGATGACTGAGATAATCACGACGGTGTGATCACTCAAACTCATCTAGAGCCAGACATCCTGGAATGTGGAGTCAAGTGGGCCTTAGGAAGGATCACTACGAACAACGTTAGTGGAGGTGATGGAATTCCAGTTGAGCTGTGTCAACTCCTAAAAGATGATGCTGAGAAAGTGCTTCACTCAATATGTTGGCAAATTCGGAAAATTCAGCAATGGCCACAGGACTGGAAAAGGTCCGGGTTCAAAATAATTTCACAATTTGTATGGAAATACAAAAAAACTTGAATAGCCAAAGTAATTTTGAGAAAGAGAATGGAACTGGAGGAATCAACCTCCCTGACTTCAGATTCTACTACAAAGCCACAGTCATCAAGACAGTATGGTACTGGCACAAAGACAGAAATATAGACCAATGGAACAGAATAGAAAGCCCAGAGATAAATCCACGAACCTATAGACACCTTATCTTTGACAAAGGAGGCAAGGATATACAACGGAAAAAAGACAACCTCTTCAACAAGTGGTGCTGGGAAAACTGGTCAACCACTTGTAAAAGAATGAAACTAGAACACTTTCTAACACCATACACAAAAACAAACTCAAAATGGATTAAAGATCTAAATGTAAGACCAGAAACTATAAAACTCCTAGAGGAGAACATAGGCAAAACCGTCTCTGACATGAATCACAGCAGGATCCTCTACGATCCACCTCCCAGAATAGTGGTAATAAAAGCAAAAATAAACAAATGGGACCTAATGAAACTTAAAAGCTTTTGCACAACAAAGGAAACTATAAGTAAGGTGAAAAGACAGCCCTCAGATTGGGAGAAAATAATAGCAAATGAAGCAACAGACAAAGGATTAATCTCAAAAATATACAAGCAACTCCTGAAGCTCAATTCCAGAAAAATAAAAGACCCAATCAAAAAATGGGCCAAAGAACTAAACAGACACTTCTCCAAAGAAGACATACAGATGGCTAACAAACAAATGAAAAGATGCTGAACATCACTCATTATCAGAGAAATGCAAATCAAAACCACAATGAGGTACCATTACAGGCCAGTCAGAATGGCTGCTCTCCAAAAGTCTACAAGCAATAAAAGCTGGAGAGGGTGTGGAGAAAAGGGAACCCTCTTACACTGTTGGTGGGACTGCAAACTAGTTCAGCCACTATAGAAAACAGTGTGGAGATATCTTAAAAAACTGGAATTACGACTGCCATATGACCCAGCAATCCCACTTCTGGGCATACACACTGAGCAAACCAGATCTGAAAGAGACACGTGCACCCCAATGTTCATCGCAGCACTGTTTATAATAGCCAGGACATTGAAACAACCTAGATGCCCATCAGCAGATGAATGGATCAGGAAGCTCTGGTACATATACACCATGGAATATTACTCAGCCGTTAAAAAAATTCATTTGAATCAGTTCTCATGAGATGGATGAAACTGGAGCCCATTACACAGAGTGAAGTAAGCCAGAAAGATAAAGATCATTACAGCATGCTAACACATATATATGGAATTTAGAAAGATGGTAATGATAACCCTATATGCAAAACAGAAAAAGAGACACAGATGTACAGAACAGACTTTTGGACTTTGAGGGAGAAGGCAAGGGTGGGATATTTCAAGAGAACAGCATGTATATTATCTATAGTGAAACAGATCACCAGCCCAAGTGGGATACATGAGACAAGTGTTCGGGCCTGGTGCACTGGGAAGACCCAGAGGAATCGGGTGGAGAGGGAGGTGGGAGAGGGGATTGGGATGGGGAATACATGTAACTCCATGGCTGATTCATGTCAATATAAGACAAAACCCACTGCAATGTTGTGAAGTAATTAGCCTCCAACTAATAAAAATAACTGAAAATAAAATAAAAGGTCCGTGTTCATTCCAGCCCCAAAGAAAGGTAATACCAAAAAATGATCAAGCTACTGCACAATTGCACTTATCTCACACGCTAGTAAAGAATGCTCAATATTCTCCAAGTCAGGCCTCAGCAACATGTGAAGTGTGAACTTCCAGGTGTTAAACTGATTTTAGAAAAGGCAGAGGAACCAGTGATCAAATACCAACATCATCTGGATGATCGAAAAAGCAAGAGAGTTCCAGAAACACATCTATTTCTGCCTTATTGACTGTCCCAAAGCCATTGACTGTGTGGATCACAATAAACTGTGGGAAATTCTGAAAGAGATGGGAATACCAGACCACCTGACCTGCCTCTTGAGAAACCTGTATGCAGGTCAGGAAGCAACAGTTAGAACTGCATATGAAACAACAGACTAGTCCCAAATAGGAAAAGCAATACATTAAGGTTGTGTATTGTAACCCTGCTTATTTAACTTATATGCAGAGTACATCAGGAGAAACGCTTGGCTCGAAGTAGCACAAGCTGAACTCAAGATTGCTGGGAGAAATATCTATAACCTGAGAAATGCAGATGGCACCACCCTTATGGCAGAAGGTGAAGAAGAAATAATGTGCCTCTTGAGGAAAGTGAAAGAAGAGAGTGGAGAAGTTGGCTTAAAGCTCAACATTCAGAAAACTAAGATCATCGCATCCGGTCACATCACTTCATGGCAAATAGGTGGGGAAACAGTGGAAACAGTGTCAGACTTTATTCTGCGGTCTCCAAAATCACTGCAGATGGTGATTGCAGCCATGAAATTAAAAGATGCTTACTCCTTGGAAGGAAACTTATGACCAACCTAGACAACATATTAAAAAGCAGACACATGACTTTGTCCACAAAGGTCCATCTAGTCAAGGCTATGGTTTTTTCAGTAGTCATGTATTTATGTGAGAGTTGGGCTATAACAAAAACTGACCACAGAAAAACTTATGCTTTTGAACTGTGGTGTTGGAGAAGACTCTTGAGAGTCCCTTGGCCTGCAAGGAGAGCCAAGCAGTCCATCCTAAAGGAAATCAGTCCTGAATACTCATTGGAAGGACTGATGTTCAACCTGAAACTCCAATACTTTGGCCACCTGTTGTGAAGTGCTGACTCATTGGAAAAGACCCTGATGCTGGGAAAGATTGAAGGCGAGAGGAGAAGGGGACGACAGAAGATGAGATGGTTGGATGGCATCACTGACTCAATGGACATGAGTTTGGGTAAACTCTGGGAGCTGGTGATGGACAGGTGTTTGGATGCTTTAATGGACTGGAACCTGGTGGTCCGGAGTCAATCATAAGGAAGTGAAAGAGCGAAAGTGGTTGATAGTCCCTGGTTTACACCGAGGACCAATAAAGCCCTTGACACAGGGCTTGTATCACTCATGAAGGCACAGGGTGCCCTCTCGATGGGAACTTGAAAGCCCGTGTAGGAGAGTGAGCACGATGGGTCTCTATGCTCCAGAGAAATAGCCGAGGGTGGTGGTGTGGTGGGGAGGGGGTGGGGAGTGAGAGAGAGAAAAGACATGAGGACCTAAGATCTGATGGAGCAAATGTGCTTTAATGAGCTTTTTGTGATTATGTATAGGCTGTTGTACAAGGAATTTCTTTCGACAATGATAAAGATCAGAAAACTAAATTTCCAGCAACACTTACCAAGGGAACAAGGGATTAACAACAGTCATAAGGTCAGGAGACAATGCATATCTCAAAAAAGAGGATCGAGACTAAGTTTTGTCATAAAGAGAATGTTTACTGATGGAGACCCAAGCCTGTCTCCCACAGTGACCCCAGCTCTGGGAGCGGCTTGCCTTTCCACTGATAAGGAACAGAGGATTTATGAGAAACAGCACGTAGGAATCCTCCCATTAAAAATCCCCTGACAATTCTCCCTTATTTATTTATATTATTTGTAAAAAGGGCTCTGACCATTTGGGTTTGTTTAGTTTTAACCATTTTTGCATGAAGGCAACAGTAAATGACAAATATAATTGTCAAGACAATCACCAAAATTATAGTTCCTGACCCGATGCTGTGAGTGATACTTGGAAACCATCTGCATGGGTCTAGCCCAGATAATCGATCAGCCAGTTGTTCAGATAAAGTTTCCAAAAGAGTGGAAAAGGGCAGATTTTTAGAAGAGGTTCCAAAGATTTCTTTTTGTAATACTGTACATTCAGAGAGACATTAACATGTATGTTTTGTAAAGGAAATTTGATTTGTTCCCGGTTGTAGGCATGATGATTAAATTGAACAGGAGTAACACAAAATTGAGTAGAATTCCAATCACATTTTAGTATCCCTGTTTTTGTATATCTATTCACTGATCTCCAACCCATTTGATGGCTGTTTTCAGTTCTTGTATTTCATCTGAAATATCCTCATCTATCTGAGCCTGAGTGGCCCAAATAGTATGAGCACCTTTAGTCCAATTTTGGATAAAATTATGTGTTTGAATTGAGGTTTGTGATGCAATGCCATTGATGGCAGCAGTGGTGCAAATAGCTATTAATCCCAAAATGCCGAGAATCAGCCATCCAATGAATCGTTTAGATCACTGGAGCAGTTTAGTAAGTAACCAGGAAGGAAGTCCAGCCATGGGGCCTTCTTCCCAGGGCCATTGGAGATTTATTGGGAACCACAGTCTATGTCGAGATCGAAGAATCAAAAGGGAATAATTTCTTAAGGAAATAGAGGAGTTAAGACAAATATATAATTTGCAATTTATACAAGTTACAGAACGTAAAGTCTTAATGAATTCTAAGTTTCCTATAGCTACAACAAAAGGAAGTGGAACACAGGCTTGTATAACTATGATTGATGATAGCAAAAGAAATAATTACTATGACAATGATTGGTCCCTGTGAAATGTCCAGTCTAAGTCCCAAGTTCTTCAGTGCTTGCTGCAAGTTTCCAGATGTCCCATTGTTTAGGCCCAATCTCTTTATCAAGGACGATTTGAGGGTGAGAAGGTGTCATTTCACCATCAAGCCAGCCAAGGAGTCCTTTTCACGGCAGTGTTTCATTGAACTCTTGGTAATCTTTTATGTTACTTGAATAACATAATCACATATAGTACTGTTATTATAATCTGAGCAGTTAGATAGCCGTATACCACGGGGTCCCCAATCAAGAATGGTGTAATTGGCCATAAACATTAATTTCCCTGATTCAGCTTGACATCTATCTCAGTAAATAGAGTATATTTAATGTCTTTATAAGTAAACCCCTTACATTCTGACTTTTGTCCTCTTCCTAGAATTTTGGTAGTGTTGACATGGTTTTCAGAAAAGGACAGGGCAGTAAACAGTCCAAGCAATGTGTGGAAGTTCTTTTTTGTAGGCAGGACGAAAGCCCATGTTTGTCGACTGACATTAATACATAATTTTGTTGTGCCCATGCATAAAGGAAGGATTTCATAGCCTAGAGAAATGTCAATTAGACTTCCTTCTCTCTCAGGATGAGAGGGCCCCTCCCAGCTCCAAGGAGTCATTAGTGAGTCATTAGTTGATACGATTGGTCCTATATCTGTCCATTCTAGAACCTACAATAAAAACAGGGGTTAGGTGCATAAGCCCAATAAGTGTGATCAATCAAGTCAGCCTGAGTGGGGGAAGCGAAAGCAAGCAAAGCAAGCATAGCAAAAAAAATTTTTTTCAAGATTCCGAGACATTCCCTGTTGAGAAATCAGATTTTCAGCTTGATTAGTAAGGGTTTTTATCTGTCCCCAGTAGGGAGATCATAAGGTCGATGACGTCGAGTGTGGCATTTTTTGGAAACGTTTTAAAGCCACCATGGCTTGTACTGGAATTTCTTCCTCCTGAGGTTTTTGTTGTTTCGTCTCTAGTTTGAACGTTGGGGGCCCCCTTAGGTCGATTCTTCCAAAGAGGAAGCCATGTGAGTTCGTTGGATCCATCTGGAGAAATAGAAGCATACCCCTTTCCCTGTAAGATTAGTTTTCTAGATTTCCATTGATTAGTTATCCTGTCTTGATACCAAATGGGAAGAGGAATGGAGGTGTCTTTCAATGTCTCGAAATGTTTTTCTGCTTTTGTCAAAATATCTCCTTGCAGTAAGTTAAAAAAAAATTCAAAACAAATAAACCTATATTAACAATAATTATAGGCTTAAAGAACATATTGCATTGGAATCTAGTAGAGTCTGCTCTAGATAAGGAAGATAGAAGTGTTCCTATCCATTTCCCCTTTAAAAAAAACAAATTTTTTTTGTAGTTTCTGTGTGTGGGGTGTTTGTTTAACTATGTCTCGTGTTTGTGGATTACAAGGATGTCTGTAATGTGTTTAATAGAGAATGAAAACAAAAACTGTTTGGACTGTCTAGAAATATAGGCAGGGCCATTGTCTGTTTTTATAGAATTAGGTGTTCTCATTATTGCAAAGTAAGCTAAAAGGTGGGTTATAACATGTCGTGTAGCTTCACCTCGGAGAAGTGTGGCCCATATAAAAGAAGAATTTGTATAGATCAAGACATGTAAGAGGGAAGAGGATGAAAGTTCAGGGCAAGGAGGTACATGCATTCGCCATAAATCTTTTTTCTGTTTTTGTATTCATCATTTCAATCGTCATTCCTTGTACCTTTTTATTAAATATATATATATCTTATTTTTCTTTAGCAACCATGAACTGTCTTGTATATTAGTATTTTATAGATTGGTGAATATACTTATTATATTATATATTATAATATATATTTATTTTTATATATGTAAATATACACACACATATACCATAATATTTAAACAATATATTTATTATAATATAACATAATTATATATTTATTAATAGTCCAAAACTCTTTAGGTTTTCTGTAAGAAAAAAGTTCTGTAAGAGGAAGGTAGTGTTCAGTAATTAATGTTTTAAAATCTTATTTTATTTAGAAATGACCTAGCTATTTATTGAATTTTTATTATTTAGCATTACTCTAGAAATTTAAGTTATCCCAATCCTAAGAGATTATTTTAGATTATAATAATAGATTATTACTTTTAATAGAGTTTATCAAAAGTTTTCATCTCATTTATATATATATATATTTAAATATTTATATATATATGGATAGGGAAATGGCAACCCATTCCAGTGTTCTTGCCTGGAGAATCCCAGGGACGGGGGAAGCTGGTGGGCTACCATCTATAGCGTTGCAGAGAGTCGGACACTACTGAAGCAACTTAGCAGCAGTATATATATATATAACAAAAAGGTAACTTTATATATATATGTGTGTATATATATAAAGTTACCTTTTTGTTGACAAATTTAGTTTACCTTAAACCTAGGCACAATAAAAGTATTATATAATGTTGATGACTTAAGACATGACTTAATTAGATTAGCAAACAATTTAAATTATATTTATATTTAAATAAACTCTACTTTTTATTTCAGCCTCTTGATGAAAGTGAGAGGATGGTGAAAAAGTTGGCTTAAAGCTCAACATTGAGAAAACTAAGATCATGGCATCTGGTTCCATCACTTCATGGAAAATAGATGGGGAGACAGTGGAAACAGTGTCAGACTTTATTTTGGGGGGCTCCAAAATCAGTGCAGATGGTGATTGCAGCCATGAAATTCAAAGACGCTTATTCCTTGGAAGGAAACTTATGACCTACCTAGACAGCATATTCAAAAGCAGAGACATTACTTTGCCAACAAAGGTCCGTCTAGTCAAGGCTATGCTTTTTCCAGTGGTCATGTATGGATGTGAGAGTTGGACTGTGAAGAAAGCTGAGCAGTGAAAAATTGATGCTTTTGCACTGTGGTGTTGGAGAAGACTCTTGAGAGTCCCTCGGACTGCAAGGAGATCCAACCAGCCCATCCTAAAGAAGATCAGTCCTGGGTGTTCACTGGAAGGACTGACACTGAAACTGAAACTCCAATATTTGGCCACCTCAAGCAAAGAGTTGACTCATTGGAGAAGACCCTGATGCTGGGAGGGATTGAGGGCAGGAGGAGAAGGGGACGACAGAGGATGAGATGGCTGGATGGCATCACCGACTTCACGGACATGAGTTTGAATAAACTCTGGGAGTTGGTGATGGACAGGGAGGCCTGGCGTGCTGAGATTCATGGGGTTGCAAAGAGTTGGACATGACTGAGCGACTGAACTGAACTGAACTGAAACATTATATTTAATATTGAATATTTTTCAGTTCACAGGAATCTGAATTTAAATAGAGCTCATTTAACTTCATATTATCCAAAAAAAAAAAAAAAAAACCATACATTGAGACACAGAAAAATTGAGATAGATGGATAGAGATAGTTTTCCGCTTGAAATTAAAAAAAAAAACTTTTTTTTTTTTTTAGTTCTTCCAATTTGTTTATGACTGGAATCCCAGATAGAGTGGGCTGTGTATCCCAAGGACATGATAAGAGTTAACTTATGGCTTTTTCCTAGGCCTGTTTTTGTTTCCCAGGCAGAATTGAAGCTTCAAAAAAGTATTTTAACAAGTTAAACTTTTCATAACTGCATGCGTAAGAAAAACCGGTTTTCAGAAATGATTTTATTTTAATCAGTTTTTTCTGGCATCTAAAGAATATCATGGCCATTCAGTGTCAAAAATGTCATTTTTCTTTTTTATAGTCACAGTATACCATTAATGATATATGCATGAGGGAACTGTTGTTACATTGGGAGCAAAGCTTTGGCTACAAAATTCTGACAAATAGTGGGACTGTTAAGCATATCTTGAGGTAACATAGTCCATTGAAATCTTTTATGAGACCCAATATGATTAGGATAAGGGAGAGAGAAAGTGAATCTCTCCTGATCTAAAGGGTGTAGGGGTATATTGAAAAAGCAATCTTGTAAATCAATAATAATAATATGCCAATTTTGAGGAATAGTAGTAGGTGATGGGATCCTTAGTTGCAATACACCCATAGGTTTCATAGATGCATTAACTTTTCTAAAGTCTGTTAAGAGACACCGTTTTTTAGATTTCTTTTTTATAACAAAAATAGGAGAGTTCCAAGGAAAGCAAGCTTCCTCAATATGTCTTGATTTTAATTGTGTGTCTATAAGTTCTTTAGCAGCCTGTAATTTATCTTTCATAAGGGGCCATTGCTCTGTCCAAATAGGCTCGTCATTTTTCCCAGTTATTTTAATAATTGCTTTGTTTGTTAAATGAGCAGTGGCCCCTAGGAAAAATGTGGAATGTATACCTGAGTTTGACATTGCACAAGTCAGTGTTTCCTATTAGATTAAGGAGTGCATTATCACATAAGAAGAAGGAAATGGCAACCCACGCCAATATTCTTGACTGGAGAATCCCATGGATGGAGGAGCCTGATGGGCTATACAGTCCACAGGTTAGCAAAGAATCGGAGACATCTGAGCGACTTCATTTCACTCACTTACCACATAAGGTCTTAATGTTGCAGGTTGGCCTTCTGGTCACTCACAGGGGTATATTTGAACACTTTGATAGACTTTTTGCATTTTGGTTTGAGAAATTCCTGCTATTTGGCAAGAGACTTTTTGTATAGGCCATGATTTGTGTCATAAGTGTTTGGAAATAATAGTAATATCAGATCCAGTGTCAAGGAGACCAGAAAATCTTTTACCATTAATTTTGATATTTATATTTGG